>NC_139348.1:79227836-79855336 GCF_055883805.1 Amblyomma maculatum
CTCTATCCACTTTCACTCCCACCTTCATCCCTTCCCTTACGGCGCGGTTTAGGTGTCCACAAAGCAAGTGTGACAGATACTGCGCCTTTCCCTTCTTATGAACCAACCAACCAACCAACCGCTTCAGAGCATCACTTGTTTGATGTCTGAGGGACAAGTCGTCTTAAAAGCGAGATTGAATTATTTCTGTTTTTTTTTTGTGTGTGTGAATTAGGAAAACTGCATTCAGCTTTAGCGAAGATCGACACCATCTCAGTATTTAAAATAAAGATTGCGCGGAGAGTCCCATGAAAACAAAAAACACAACTGTTATCTACATTGGAAGGGCACAGCGCGAAAAGACACGGGACGAAAGGAACAAGACGTACACACGAGCGCTCGTGTGTACAGGGGGGGTCAAAAGTTCCCAGGCCACAGGGTCGGCTTCTGAGCAGTATAGTCAGGCAGGTATGACGGCCCCAAATCTCAAAATACATGTGGAGGATAGAAGAAGAATTATTCTAACCTCTGAGATCATTTATAGCTTTAATGGGGTCTCACGTGTCAGGGGAGGGGGGGGGGGGGAGGGTCAAACGTTCCCAGGCCGCAGGTTCTGCTTCTGGACCAGAAGCAGAACCTGTGGCCTGGGAACGTTCCCCCCCCCCCCCCCCCCCCCCCCCCCTGTACGTCTTCTTCCTTTCGACGAAGAAGAATAATAAAAGCCCTCGGTCACCCGCAGCGAATGCTTTCGCTCTATATTTGATTCAGCAGCGTTGAATGCTCCTCTTTTTTTTTTTTTGTCTTTACACCTCAGTGCTATGAAGAAGGACGCTGAGCACAGCAAAACTCGCTGAACGCTTATTTTCAGTTAGCGTCGTGAAGCATGCGCCTCTTTGCTAGAAGACCTCAGGGGTTTATATCGGTGCACAACTTATGTAGTTGCAACGAGTTGGAAAATACGTTCTTTTCCCTCGTTTTAATAGTTAGCAAAGTAATATGGGTATGATTTCCAAGAACTCGGCTTAGCAATTCTCACAATTACTCTTCCTCGGCTGTGACTGTTCATGAGTTAAGGCAGAAAACAAAGAAATATTCCTGCGGTTTCAAGTGAGACTATAGCTGCTTATGCAACGAGGCGAATCAACACCAATTCCTCATTTGCGGCCGCTTGCTAACAACAGAAGACGTAATGATTTAACTAGTGTAAAGCCAAAGTCAATGCGAGAAATCGGGAAAGAACTTAACTGCCACAAAATATTTGGCAATATAGCGAATGCGCGATTAAATGATTGCTTAGGTGTGATCACCAAGAATATCTCCTATTAAAAGATTTCTTTTTTGTAGTTGCCTTGAACATACCGCTGAACTGTCATAATATTGCGACCAAGGACTTCAGGAAGGGAGGAAACTCTAAGCTTGGGAATAAGGTCTTTCATGCCAGCTGAAGGTTGCAAGCAGTATTTTAATTAACAAGTCAATGAAGGGACCGGTGTGCTAGCGGGCGCCGCCAAATTAATCAAGTGGCTTACTGATAGCGAGCAACACAAAACTAGTTCGCAGTCCTTATGCTCACCGTGCTAGTTTCTTGTTTTTTTTTTATCTAAAGAACATTTTGCTATTATGTTCAAAACATGTTTCCGTAAAGAAACGACCCCACATATTGTGAAATTCAATTATGTATGTTCGGGGTGGTGAGTGATATTGTTCCACGCAATGTGATAATGAGTAATGCTGGTCAATGAAAGATGATTACTCCAATCGCATTACGCGCTTTTGTACGCTACCAAATGGCGTGAAGTGCATAGCACTGCAGCAGGGACAGTTGAAACGGCTCAAGATCGTTCACTTTTCCTCTCCTCTAGCTTAAAGGGCAACTCCGGAGGATTTTCGACATTCGAATATTCTGTAAAAAAGTTTGCTCTAGGTTCTTCTCTCCATCCTGACACATTGCACAAAGTTTGTGCGCCGTGTGATAATTCTCTCGCTCGTAACACGGTTTTAAATTATGCAGTTTTCATGGCGTTAGTTGAGAGCATTTCTGCGGGCAACACTGCGTTTCTGACATCGCAAACATTATAGCGGCGTTACTCTGCACTTCCCGCCCGATTATGAAATTGTGGGGCTTATATTTAGCTACCTCAGACATTTTATTCAGTGCATCATGATATCCATATTTTATTTCCGCCATCCAACACACGTACGAATGAACGAATGAAAACTTTATTTCCACTGAAAAGGTGCCCTTCATCACCCGCCTCCGGGACGCAGGCCCAGGCCGGGAAGCGGGTCAGGAGGGCCCCGCAGGCTGAGGTCAGGTGAGGTTACAAGCACCCTTCACGGCCTCAGCCGCCAGGCGGGTCGCGTGCCGCTGAACGGTGATCTCCGCTCCGCAGCCAAACCTCCTAGGCTTCTCTACTGTCAATGTTAATGCCAGCACCTGGAGAGTCGGCGCCCCATAACGGCGTATTTCTTTAATACTACGTGACGTTACCATTTCGTCAGCTGGGTTGTCGTTTCTGGCCTTGAAAACAGTTTCCGTTTCGATTTGCTGTTTTTCTTTTTTAAAATATTTCTAATTAGAATTCCGAAAACAGTTTTTTGTGTTGGAGTCAGGAGACGCCGAGTAATGTAATTGATCAAAAACACAAATTGATGAAAAAACCACTGGAGTTGCCCTTTAACGAGGCGGCACAGCAAACCCGGTCGTGGTCAAAATGGAAGACTGACAACAGCGCATCGATTATTGGACATCCATTCCACGTCCACCTTTCCTAGTGTTCCAAAAGAACAACAAATCTAGGAGCTGCATATTGATATTAATGAAAGGTACTCTAATGAAGAGCGCGCATTTACAGTGCCAGTCAAAAAGCAGCCCGGAGCAAGTTATGCTTTGCGGGCCGCCCTCTCTCAGCAGCACAACGACTCGGAGGCGTCAGACGTCGCACTCTATAACGCACTTTTTTTTTTTTTTCATCCCACGTAGGAGAGCGAGGGAGCGTGCTTATGTTAGCCAGCTTAGTCTTCCACGTGAATCCGTTCTCTCAATTGTAGGGTCCTTTGAACAGCCCCACCTGGCGGCAGATAGCGGAAATATCGTAAAAATGAATAAGATCGCGTTGAAAGCCTGCCGTATTCATTGCCTCAGTGGCGCAATTGTTTTTTTATTATTGCCAAATTTCTAAGCAGATTTTACACCATAATAAAGATTACTCCACAAACGCACAGCATAGGCTAAAGCCACGTGATTTCAGGCTACGTGATCCATTAAAATTCAGGGACTACAGCAGCACTTCCATTCTCGGAAGCCACTCAGGTACTTCGTCTTGTGTCTTGAAAAACATCAACAGCACTCGCAAAGGCTTCGCGAAAATACTGCCGTATTTTCCTCGCATCAACGTCTGCATGCCTGAAAGCCATTCTGGATCTCCAGATACTGTGCAGGCCCAATAACATGACCATGTCCAGCGATAGCCCATCGTCATCTTCAATTGGCAAAAATCGAATTCCGAATGCATCCACGACTAGGCCTTTTTTAATCGTTCGTTGTAGAATGTCTCAGAAAGAAAAAAGGCTTCCCAACAGTCCAAGAAAATTTATTTGATAGTTTCCGGCTTGCGGCATATGAAGCAGTGTTTTCCCCAAGGTACAAAAAAAAATTCCCCTTCATTCCTAAATAGGTCTTAACTTCTAGTGTATTGCTATGGAGCTCGAAAAAGAAAGTTCTTGCTCCCCCCCCCCCCCCCCTCCGGTACAGCTATATTTTTACTTGTTTAAGGACTGAATACTATGGACCTGCACAGTGCCATAATCTGTACAATAGGATCGAGAGAAAGACATTGCACAAGTCCAAGTTTCTTTCCCAAACAAATACGCCTTCCTGATCGGGATGGCTGACAGCCCTGCTTGTGAACTATGTGGCGTGATGAAACGATTGAGCACCTTCTTTGTGATTGCCCTGTTTTTGCAACTGAACGACATACGCTGCGTACTGCATTGGGTCGTCTGGACGCTCACCCCTTAAGGGAAGGGAACATCTTGGGATCATGGCCACAAAAGTCATCTGCGCTCAAAGCCTACAAGGCACTTCTTCGCTTTTTAAGAAAAGACTAGCCTCATTGACAGACTATGAATTTCTCATCCCCTCCTCTTTTCTACCCTCCAACTTTACTCCCCCCTTCCCCTTCCCCGGTGCAGGGTAGCTAACCGGAATTCATTCTTTCTGGTTAACATCCCTGCCTTCCGCCCTCCTTTTCTCCTCCTCCTTCGCGTCACAACTGATAAATATTCAAACGAAAATCGGGCTTGTACTTGTGCAAGCGTTTGAGCTCCAGTAGCAGGATCGCGTATAAGGTTAGAACGACTGACACATTGTTACTTGATGCTGACTAGGTTTTGTAATGGCCGCTGTGGCGCCGTCAGTGGGAAAGAGCGGCGCGATAATAATTGTTTGTATGGTGAGCTGCCGTAACAGCCGCTGAACACCAAGGGCAGACGATCATCGCCAGTAAAACTGTCATTTCTCCTACAAGTGGCATGAGAAGGTGAACCGTACTTCAATCATTGTAGTTCTACTCCTTTTTTCTTTCTTTTTTTTAAGCGGCGGCGGCCACAAAATGACAACAAAGGGGGATAACTACAGACGCGCGCACGTACACAAGCACTCAAATGCTGCGCGGAGGAGACGACGCGGCCGCGTTGCACCACGGCCAGTCTGATGTGTGGAGGGGTTTTTCGCGCGATTGCGCGCTTAGCCTCTAGACCGGCTGTGGCTGCACATAAGCTTTTCTCGTGTCTCCACGGAGAGCGCTGGCGCACAGAGCGGTGCAGCGCACCGCAGTGCTCCAACGTTCAAAAGAGATCAACAATTCGTTCGAAACAATTGTAAAAAAAAAAAAAAAAAAGCCTGGAATACGCTCCCGTTAATTCCAATAATTGGGTGCGATGTACTGAAACCACCAGCCCTGCTGTCACAAAAAATTATTGCCTTTCCATATGGGTCGAGCGTCATATTCGAATCTAAGACGCGAGAATCACATCCGTCATTGAATGCTCTTACTGTAGGGGCCCATGTATGCTGCAGCTAGAGAGCCCTCACCTACCTGGATAAAACAAAAGGCAGGTATTTTCTCAAGTGCTTCGGATATTATCTTTGCTATTAACTATCAGTCGCAAGATACTGCACGGCTGCTTTTAAAGGGCCGCAGGCTGTTACTCTTATCGACGCGATAATTGGCTGCGTACATTAATGTGTTCGCGTCCGTAAAGAACAAAATCAAATAACTGTAGACAATAGGCGAGAAATGAAGAGTGCAAAACATTACTAAGGAAGTGCTTTCATGAATACTGATTTGTTGTGACACCCATATCAACCGGTAAACACAACAAGGTATGTGTGTATTCATATGCTTGAACCTAAACCAGTTACGGGCACTGTATAAGAAAGCCACGCGACGCGTACCCCTGACGCACAAGTTGTTCCGGACCATAGAAAGTTGGCGATCGCCTTTGTACAATGATATATAAAAGAACAATTGATAATTGCATTGAAGTGCGCGGTACAAAACATTCGCCTTTCGTTTAAAGACCTCGGTCGTTTTACGTCTATAGTGACCTTCCAGTTGTTTTTAAGGTAACTGGAGTGCTTTGTGAAAAGGGTGCCCATTTTATAGAACGGCTATTGGTAACCGATCTTCAATCATAGTCTCACACTTTTGCTTGCCCTTTTTAACGAACGTGGGTTCTATTGTCATCATCGGCTTAGAAGAGCGAAAGTAGTGAAAAAAGTATGGGGCTTTTGAAGCGCTTCATGAGGTATGATTTCTACGTTGTCCACTTTTCTTCCAAAGTCATGGACGCACGAGGGCTGTCAAACACGAAATGTCTAACCGGAAGCAGACCTTGTAGTAACCGTTACTCCATGAAAACGACATTGGCAGCTAAAGAATAAAAAACCTCCATTCGCGTACGCCCCTCTGAGCAAATAATTTTTCTCGGCCCCAAATGCTCCGTAAAAATATGCACTCGGGAATAAATGCACAAGTTTATGATGAGTTATAATAATAGTGTAACGGGCTAGGGTTCGGACGCGAAGTAGAGGAGAAAGAGGTGGAAGATACGAGGAAGAATCGGAAGTTGGTGAGCCTTGGACTCGTCTGAGAATACAAGCATGGTTACATTCTCAGTACGCAACAGTTTGATGGGGGTGGTGGGTATGGTTGTAGCCATCCCAAGTATATGAAGCCGCTGGGTGAATAATGGCAATGCGGAGCCGATGAAAAGCGTTGGGCCAGAGGTGGTAGACTTGCGGCCGCATGCTCCGTCTACGGCAGTAGTGAGATGTATTTCCGGTCATTCTATAGCTGTAGCCCACAGGTGGCGAGCGCCACCGGTCAGCGGTAAAATGCGTACAAACTTGATCAGGGCAGGAACAATATTGTCCGCATAAACTATTTAGTATTACGGTTATTAGACTTTTCTTCTAAAACATTCCGAGTAGCTTTGCTAAAAAATTGTGATCCTCTATGGCCCTTTATAATTAGCCGGCTAAATAAAGGTTTCTTCTCTCTCTCTCTCTCTATGGCTGCCTAAGCCTGGTTATATAATAGAGTCGAACGCTGAGCTTGTTGGTCAGATTCTCTTGCATTGTGGGAAGAAATATACTGGACAGACAGGAAGATGTCTCAATGACAGGATTAGAGAGCACGGTATGGCAATATTGGAGAAGTCTGCACTAATCTCGCGGTGCACTGCAAGGACTGCGTTGGTTGTAGAGACCAAAAATGTCCGGCTGACCTTCACAATGTTAAGGTTATGAAAAGGATGATGCATACGTTAGCAAGGGGAAATTTATGGAGCATATGCAATCTGTGACTTTGGAGACCAGTGTGTCAGTATGCCATCAGTGGTTTTGTTGAAGGAATCAATTTCTGCGCAAACCAGCAGGATGGTAATGACAAAGAAGAAGTTGGCTGCAGGCGTGAAGTGAAGGGAAAAGATGTGCGGGTTCTGGTCAATATAGTTGTCAGTGCAGCGTTGTCCTTGTGTTTGTGTGTGCTTCTTATGCTTTGTGCTGTTACCTGCTCCGCTGTCTTCTTCCAAGAGCTGGTTATATAAAGAGTAAGAGCACCAGCCGCAGTGTCTCTATGGCGGAAGGGAGCGGTCGATGTTCGCTTGGTCTACCGTATGCAGCTTGTATATTGTTGATGAGGTTTGGAATGTTCTTCAAGCTCTGTGCATGTCACCAGTGAGAATTTGGAAGCTCTATTGAGTGCTGGATATTTTTTGGCACAGTGTGAGAACGTGCAAGCGAAACAAATCGTTTTCTGCCGGTTCACCATGGGTAACTCGGTCTTGCACATTTGTTCTTGAGGCCGGTGTTTTCGCAATTCAGTCACGATATACGTGTCTTCTTGTGTTGTAGGCGAAAAAGCATTCGTATTTTACCACAAGAAATCCCCTTGAGTTTACTTACGTTAAGCATTCGTTTTTCTCTAAATTATGTCGTTGTTGATCACTAAAAACACGGACCGGGATTTGATGTATGCTATGCTTCATGCGCCCGTATATCGCTCCACATAGAGTGCAGGTCCAGTCATGATTGCCCTGGAAAGAGTTAAAACGTGCCAGCATGCTCGTCAACTAGAACTTCCTGTTTTCTTGTACTGAATGGAACGCTGCCAATGAAACCGAGGCTTGAACAAAACAAAAAATATTTCCCCTGCTCAGTAAACTGCGCAATACGTTGGAAGCATGACAGAAGTGAGCATGGTTTTCTGGACAGTTGGGACGCGATTTTCCCGGGAGATAATCTGTAATGTACGTACACTTAAAAAGAAGCTTGCAACTAAAAACCGAAGCATTCGTACTTTCTGGTTACTGAAGAAGGAGAAATACCAGCAGACATGGTCCAGGTACTTGGCTTACGCTCAGCAAACATGCAGTCCTCTGTAACTCGTTGTCACTCTTAAGTACTTACTCATCATGGACAGCTGCAGTTTTAACATTTCTGCAGCTTACTTAGATTTGTCTAATCAGGAAGAACACTTCATTCACAAATGTCAGTGTTCGCGTAGAAGTTTGTGTTTACACGGGGCCGCTTTAATCAACTTGCCCGCAATTTAAAGCGTTTGCTCTACTGTTGCCATTCGTGAAGGTCATTTGAAACCGGAATTGGACCTCAGGTGCGGCTCGAGGAGCAGGCGCCGCTTGCTTGCTCGCACGAGCAGCGCGCGGAGCGTTGTTGTTCTTGGCCTCCTGAAAAACGGCAAAAACCTAAAAAGGGGAAATGGCGCGGAGCATTCGGTGCTGGTTTCTTCTTCGTCTCCTCTTTCCCTTCTTCTTTACTTAGAACACCTCCTGTTTCTCCCCATCTGGCAATATTTATTCGCGGTATATATCTCTACAAATACACGGCATTGGTTCACGCAATGTTATGCAGCCTTCCAGCCCTCTGCCTACATTCCCCCCCGCCGCTGCCACTGCCATCTAGCTCGCCACCTTGGACCTCTCCTTTGGAGATGCGATCGACACAATCGCGTCTTTTCGACCCGGTTTTCCTTGCGGAAAGTTACGCAAGATTTCAATCTAAGCGGACCGCGTCTAACCATGCTTAATCGAGCCTCCGCTTTGTGTACTAAGTTCAGCAGGGGGCCTAGCCATTTTGTCGCACTGCATAAGCTATAGCCCACTCGCCTCTCACTGGACAGAACTAATTTCAGAAAAGAATTGTGTGAACGATTGCTTTCTACGAACAATTGCACACACCATTACGTAGATTTCTCCTTAAAGCTACGCGCTTTAGAGAAAAATGCTTGCAAAAGAGTGCCTGATAAAAGCATTCATTGCGATAGAAATGTTTCTGGAATAAGGTTCTCTGAAGTGAGAACCTTCATTATTTTTCTTGCGCCAACATGTCACTCGACACACATTGACCTCTGTGTACATTCAGTAGTGTTGCCTTAAACCGAGGCAGAGCCCTTTGAACAAAACTGTCCCGAAAACCTGCCCGCAAACCTGACCGTTTCACGCGGCACGTTGAGTGAGATAGTGGACGCTGGAGTCGCCTACGAGTTGCAAAGATCTGGCACTGTGGCGTAGAAATCTGGTAGTCCCCTTAGAAATTCGTCCAAATAGAACGCTAGATTTTGAGACACGTAGCTTATGCTACTAAATAGACCTCTTCTTTGAAGCAAAGCAGAATGTTGGACGAGTTGGTGATTCTTGACTAAACTTATCACCAGCGTAAGTAGAAGACAAACAAAGAAGAAAACGAAACGAGAAACAAAGCGTAAGTAGAAGAAGCAAAAAAAAAAGACGTATGTAGAAAGAAGAGATACACAGGACAATTACTGGACATGAACGAGTAGTTTACTGTGAAAGGGACGCTTGTATACATACATAGGTGCAAAAATGATTCATTCAACGCAACATTGGTGGCCATCAACGCACGTGGAATCTGCGGAAACAAGCATCCAGATGTGCGACTTCCTTCCGTGATAAGGCTAGTAAGAGATTGCTGACGCACATTTCCGCTTCTTTTTTAATGCCAGTATTCATCTATGCCCTCTCTTCAAAGCTTATTTCTTACCTTACCGCATGTGTTCGTGGCGTTGAAGAGTGGTTCACCTGATTTGCCATTTTTTTTCACGTTTTACAATGTTCTGCCAAGCGATCATCTGTAGCAATTGATCGCACTGGACTTAGTGCTCTTTCGGTATGTCGTTTAAGCACCTGCCTTTTTGGTCAATGTGCACTTTTTTGCACCAGACAGTCATCCCGTAATCCACTCATGTAGCACATGCAGTGAAATGGGTGGCATGCTTAGTTTTGCACGCAGGCTGGTCCTTTGCTTCTTTGACAGCTCGGCACATTTGCGAGAGCTTGATGAGCGCTAAAAAAACACGACGGGTACCCTGCACTTTTCGGCTACCCCGCACTTTTGGGCTACTTTTTTAAGCCAGTGCGACACATTGTGTACGTAAGGTATGACCGCTGGCCGCCTCCCCTGAATAGCCTTTTCTTTGCGCCTTCCGGATTTCATCCTTTTCACGAGGTATTCAAGAACCGAAGCGATGGTCTGCTGTGAGAAACCGGCCTTTGCCAGGCGCTGTACCTGTACGTGCACGCTAGCCGAGACTATTTTAGAGTGGACCCACTTATCATAGTTAGGTAAAGGATGAAATAACCTTTGCACAGAGATTATAGAAGCATTATAGATTAAAAAATAAGTGGAAAAAGTTACCGACTATAATGTTACTTCCTAGTGTGAAATTTGAGCGCAGCACATCAGCTGTTTCCCCTTTTCGTTAGATTGAGGCGAAGATTTCGAACAAGACTAGTATGTACAATTACAGACACTTTTTATTTAATTTTTCACACGTATTCCTTCAACAAACACTCCACTAACAGTTGACTGTATTGAAGGAAGCTTTGTGGTCGTCCGAAGGCTTCCACTACGGTACCTCTTTCTCTCTGTTTTTTTACTGGCACCTTTCTCCTTTTCTTAACAGCTTGGTTAAGGTGTCCGTGCAGAATTCTGGCAGGTACTACGCTTTTAATTTGATGCCAACCAATTTTCAGCGCAGCTGATGCTTGCTGTACTGCGTCTATTTCTATATGGTCTTTGGTGCGGCGTACAAGGAAACGCCAAATAAAAGGCGCCACACGAACGACCTCCCTATAACCACGTCGAATTTAGACTCCAAGGTCTGAGCATGACGAACTCGTTCGAGGAGCTCAAAGAAGCCCGCCTCACAAGCTAATACACGCAATTATCACAGACACCTTAGGGGCGGCGCCTATTAACCCGTCTGCACATACAACACACGACTGTAACCGAGGAAAGAGTAAGACTTCCCCAGGAGTGGCGATACACTCTGCACATAAAACCACTTCCTCACTAACGTGTGCAAGGACGATCACCAGGGTAGGCGCATGGTCAGGGCAGAGGCCTTAGCTCACCACTACGGAGGGATACCCGGAGTGTACTATGAGGACGCGTCTGGCCCGCAACAAGGAGGGTCGTACACGGTGGCAGTGATCCACGAGTTCAAAACGGTAAACGGGCTCACAGTTAAAGCCCGAAACGTAACACAGGCAGAGAAGGTCACAATCGCGTTAGTAGCAACACACTTTGGTTCCAAAACAATCATAACGAAACGTAACACAGGCAGAGGAGTTCACAATCGCGTTAGCAGCAACACACTTTGGTTCCAAAACAATCATAACGGAATCGCGAGAGCATGTGGGAACGTTAACAGGGCTGGGTCTTGGACCTGGCCTACCGGCTCCTAAAAATCAGCTCGGACCTAACCTACCGACTAATGCAAAAGAGCTCGTACGTAGGAAGTTCATCCCGCTGCTTCATAGTCTGGGCTCCGGTCCACTCGGGGCTAGGAGAAACGAGGCAGCAGATGCCACCACCCGCGCGCTTTCTAACCGGGCAGCCTATTCCCCTCCTCCTCAGAAAAATTCACACCAGCCTACATTTTAAGACAAATTGCTCAGCTGTATCAAAACAGACACAATCTCTACCCCCAGCCGTGTAAAGGGTTATTGAGATCGGAGGAAAGCGTGTTTCTTCGCCTCCTTACGAACACCATGATGTGCCCGGCGTCACGTAAACATTTTGACAATGCCTTATCCGGGGAGTGGGTAAATGTCACTGTGGGTATATGTCCTCGGACCTCTTCCACATGGTGTGGGCGTGCCCCTCAAACCCTGCCTTTGCACCTAACCCAAACCCCACCCGGGACGACTGGGAGGCGACCTTACTCACCTGCGCCGATTTGACAGCACAAAAGGCATTGATCAAAGGAGCAATGGCGGAAGCGGAAGCCACTGAGGCCCCATACTAGGGACTCCACCAAATGTTTGTGAGGGCAAGGGCACTCAGCCTGACCCCAGCGCAACTTCCATGTAACCCTCTCCTGTTAAACGTTTTCACCACCACCACCACGGACGTCTGAATCAAACGCACGGCGCGGTCAACTTTGTATATGCGTGAATCTCCTGTTGACGTCATCATAAGTCATGTCTTTATGGCCAGATGTGACATAATTATTAATTCTATTTATTAGACATGCTGGATGTGACTTCATGATGACGTCATATCACGTCATGACGTCACTGCCTTTGAAGTCACCGTGTGATTGCGTCATAGTCAGTCATTTGTCCTTACTCATGAGTCATGTATAATAACTAATTAGAAGCAGTTAATGACGAGGTAATCATTAGTTGTACTGGTTGTGACTAGTTAGCCATTAGTATTAGTTAGTGCCATGAAGGAAGAGGTGGTTAAGCTGATGGGCTGAGAGGGGTGCAGAGCTGCATGGTTACGATGCCGACGGCGACGACAGCGCGAAGCGCAGAAACGGGTGCCAAAAAGCGGCGCTCTAAAATGCGTCGCCAGTCTCTCACTAGCCTTATCACAGAACGACGTCGCTGATATGGACGCTTGTTTCCGCAGAATCCACGTGTGTTTATTTCCACCCATATTGTATGCCTGGGTACAATTCCTGTACCCAGGCATTATCTCTGCATTCTTAAAATTAACCGCGGTCAGTTACCATCGCAATCCACTGCAGGACAAACATGTTCAAGTACAGCTGGCTCTGCTGTTGTTTCTTCTACTGCGGCTGGGAAAAAGATGCAAAAGCAACGGCACAGGACATGCATAAGCTCAACGTTTAGACAGATTCACCTGTCTGGTTGGGTTGACAACTAATTGAAACGTGAAACCTTTTCCAACCATCACTTTTTATTTTATTCCAAACCGACGTTTCGGAACTGACTCGGCTCCTTTTTCATGGGTGCATGACATGAGGCTTGGTGCAGCTATTAGTAAAGAAACACAGAGGCGAGGACGTGAGAGAAAATAGGAGGGTGGGGGGATTGGGTTAAATTGGTGTGAAAGAATCAGCCACAGTGTCCACAGGTGCAGGGGTGCCCGCTGGCGTCTTTTTTCTTTTCTTTTGTCAAGTGGACAGGAAGGAGCGAAGACTTTGTAAGTACACCGCAGGAAGGTTGCCTATTGTCCGGTCGACATTGTTTGCGGTCGTATGTATATGCCATGATTCGAGAAGGCATCTTTTCCGATAATTGGTTTTGGTCTCCAAGACGAGCGTTTCTTTGAAATTGATTCTGTTTTCGGAGTATGCTGAATGTTTGGCTACGGAATTGCGTTGTCTTGGGAAGTTTCGTACATCATTCTTAGGTTGCTGAATTCTTTGTTTTGGGTTTTTGTTTCGCCAATGCAGCCAGCGTCACAGTCGACGCAGGGAATTAAGCACCAATGTCTTGGGTTTTTCCTCTTAACGGTCGTTTTTTGGAAAAGATAGTGCGCTCTCCGAAGTGCGTGAAGGCTTGTGCGCCAACTCGGATTCTTTTTTTTTTTTCTATTATACAGGCTATGGATTCGCCGGCGCTTCGGACATAGTGATAGTGACGTACCTTTGAGCCGCAGTTGTTGCTGTTGGGCATTTTTATCCCGAGGCCTGTCGCTGCGTTTTTGGAGACGACTGATTTTCAGGATAAAACGTTTAGGGTAGCCGTTCAAGACTAGATCATTGAATATCAAGCATTTTTCATTTGCTTTGTCGGGTTTTGTGCTGCAATGTGTCTCCCCTCTTCGTAATAAGGTCTTCACAAATTACGTCTTATTATTTGTCGGATGATCGGAAGTCAGTTGCAAATATCGGCCTGTATGGGTGGATTTTCGGTAGACGAAGAAATGCAGGCTGTTGTTTTCCCGGGTCACTAGAACGTCTGAAAACGGCAGGGCGCCTCGCTTCTCCACTTGTAGGGTGAACTGAATGACCGGTTTTATGGTATTTAGATGAGAGAGAAAATTTTGGACTTCGGATTTCTTAATGATTGAAAAACAGTCATCGACATATCGCAGAAAACCCTTCGGCGGTGGGCAGAAATCGTTCTTCAATGTTTTGAATATAGTTAGATTCACCATAGCGGCAAGGATGGATAACCCATTGGTGTTTCTTTAGTAACTTGTGCGCAGAATTCTCCTTTGGACGAGAAATATGCGTTCGATAAGCATAGTTCCAGAAGGCGGCATACCATGTCTAAAGAGACCGGGGTTCGTGCGCTGAGTCCATCGTACGGCTTCTCGAGTGGCGGCCAACGCAGGCATTACAGGGACACTTGTGAAAAGGGACACCACGTCACAGGAAACAAGGCACTTGTCGGTCTCAAGGCACACATGCCATACGGGTTCCATTAAATGAGCGGCGTGTCAGAAGTGGGACGCGGTTTTTCCCATGATTGGTATTCCGACAACTAACCGAGGGGGGAGAATTGGAAGTTGACAATCGGGCGTAGAGAGGTCAAAGTTTAATGGACTTTAGGTACACTGTAGAAGGCTAAAGCCGATCCGTTGGTGTATGATACCTGCAGGTAGAGGTTGCGGGGATTTGGGAGGTTTTAAAAAGCTTCAACATTTTGTTCAACTTTGCCTGGATATTTGTTGTGGGGTCCTTCTTCCGGTTCCCAAATGTTAAGGTTCCGGTTCTGACAGCCGAGATGGTTCCGAAGTGTCGGCGTTCTTAAAATAAAAAAAGTGATCGTTGAATATTTTTTTTTATTTTTACTTAAGACAGGTCTAGAACCAAAGCTTTGACGAGTACTCGGTGAAATGTTTTTGCATGCTGCGTGCCGCTTCTCAAACTTCATGCGCGACCTCACATAAGGGTAACTTATCTCCGCAACTTCCATGTATACCAATGCAGAGGCCTGAGAAAGTCTCTGAGGTCTGAGAAGGCTTATGACTCTGACTTGACATCCCCGTCGCAGGAGCTGATTACTCTGATAGTGAGCAAAATCTTGATTTCAGCTGTTGCTAAAAAGATGTTGCTGACGCAAGTAGTTATTAAAAGGCTCTCAAGATAATATTGATCGTTGTTTAGCTTTTAATTATCCTATATTGCGTCTTATTTAGGCCTCTATTGACCATTCAGGTGCAGTTTTTTCTGCTTTTATAAAAGCACTTGCTGCTGGGCTAGTTGGTTTCGGTTCATAATTAAGTGGTTTTAAGGCGCAAAAAAAAGACGTCCTGTCTCCTACCTTTGTGTCCGTTTTTTTTGCGCCTTAAAACTACTTAATTTTCTTCTTTTGCATAAAATTTTTATTGACCAGAATATATCCACAGTGGCTTCCCTCAACGCTAAGAGACAGCCTAAAATAGGGATCATCCTCACTTTGAAAGCGACACAGCTGCCGCCGCTGCTGTTTTGCTCACTACAGATGCCCTGTATTTCCAGAATAAAATACGGCTGTCACACTGCCGGCCTGTTCTGAAAGGAAGCTCTCCTGATGATCTGTGTCAGTTACGCTCCCTTCTGTTCTTCCTGAACCGGCCCTGCGTCCGCACTGGCCCGCTCCAGGGGACATCCTATTATAGGCCGTTATTCGGTACTCAGGCTAATGCCAGCAATAATGAATACCGGATTGTTTTGCCCCGTCTCCCAACTGGTAAGCTGGTCGCTGGCTCCGTTTTCTTGCACGCGGACCTTGCCGGACGCCAGTACCGGGCACAATACTTTAGAGACTCCCTTCGGAATGTTGTGGACATGAAGGAAATTAGTTCAATTCGCCAATTTCAAATGTCCCATGTATGGATGGTCACCTGCAAATCGGCACAATTGAAAGAGAAATTGTTGGCTTGTGGTGATCTCGTTGTTTAGGACCGCCGTTGTGTCGCCGTGGACCCAGAACCAAAAGTGGTGAAATGGAAGCTTCTGTGGCTTCCCGAACGCTTGGAAGACGCCTTCATACGTGAGGCACTACAGGCTTACGGGAAGGTGACTTCGATTTCGACGAAAAGCTTGAAAGTGGAGGAAAGGGAAGATATGAGAACGCTGAACCGGGATGTTGTGCCTCTCTCTGAAGGAGTCGGCGTTGGCGACGTCCCACATGTGCTGACTATTTGTGGTATACAGAGCCTTGTTTTTATACCAGGCAAGCCACCGCTATGCCTCCGATGTAACCGTGTTGGCCACATTCATAGGCACTGCCGCACGCCGCGTTGTGACGACTGCCGACGCTTCGGTCACACCGCAGAAGAGTGCGCCGTTACCTATGCGGACAAGCTGTGACATCGTATGCGGCCACTCGACGACGCTCTACAATAACATATTATGGACGGCACAGAAGTGCTTGACGCGGCTGGTGTCCTTTCAGCCGCTACTGTGGACGCGGCTTCCACAGATAATACAACGGTTGCTGCTTAAGGTGCCTTCAAGGAACGTGAGACGCTGCCTCGATATGAGACACCGAATCCAGCACATGATATGGAGCCTGCCACTTGTTGTAATCCTGCCAAAGATGCCGCCCCTATTACTCCAGCCACTGAGGTCAGTGCCGAGGAAGAGCTTGTAGGTCAGGCCCCTCTACCTGCAACAGAGGTCGTCCCTCCTGTTGAAGAGCATCTGCATAAGCGCCAGGCACAATGCGCATCTGACTTGAGTGAAGATGGTGATCCGGTAGGCGTGAAGTATCGCCGCCGCCGGCGCACGTCGAAACACAAGGGGAAGTTCTAACGGTCACGTTCCCGCAGTCGTGGTGGAGGTCCGGAGGCGGCGTCGCCGTCTCCGGAGAGACAGATTCAAGCCTAGTTAGCACTTGTGTGGTCACCACGGCTCCCCCTTAGGAGCTAGTGTTTGCAATGCTGAATGTGAGAGGCCTTAGGCCTCATCAGAATCAGGTGCAACTTCGTCGACTTTTCAGCAGCAGGTAGCTTGATTTTGTGGCCATCCAGGAAACGAAGATCAAGAGTGAGCAGGATACAGAGAGGGCACTAGGACCCTTTTTGTTTGGTTACAATGCTATTGTGGCGCATGCTATTGGGTTTTCGGCGGGTTGCTTCTCTTTTTTGCGAAAGGCTCTCCCTTATTCTGCGTTACTTCACTATACCGACTCTTAAGGGCGGCTAATAAGCTGTTATTTTTTGCTCCACAGGAAGCCATGGAGACTTATTAATATTTATGCGTCCAATAGTGCAACTGAGCGTGTTGATATATTTGAAGGCATGGCTAACCTCCTAGATTCGGATAAGAATGTTGTCTTAATGGGAGACTTCAAATGCGTATGTTACCTGATTGATCGTGCTGGCCCTAGTGTACACAGAGACAGAAGTGGTGAAGTGTTGTCGCGTGTTATAGATGACTCAGGACTCATTGATACAGATGCCTCATGTCATCTAACTACACTATTGACACATATTCAGGGGAGATCCCACGCGTGCCTAGACCGGATTTATGTTTCTTCCACGGTGGTTTCCCGTGATTTGTTGTGTGAAACTGTGCCGGCTTCTTTTCAGATCATTATATGGTGGTTGCTCGGCTCGGGAGAACTTACTGTTCAAAATGCAGGCCGCAATGGGAGCTTTGGAAGCTAAATTCTTCACTTGTAAATGACCCAGAATTTTGCCTTTCGGATACGCTCACAACTACAAGTGTGTTTGACAGGTTTCATGCCAATATTTGCTGCTTGGGGGCTGTTTAAACAGGAGGTGCGAGCGATAGCTATTGAAATTGGGTCAGTTAGGTCATTTTACAGAAAATTTCTAGAGGGGACATTGCATAAGAGTTTGTATAACCTCTATGAATTAGAATCTGAGGCATCTGGAGTATTTTAGACAAAATTGCTAGGGTAAAGTGTGATCTACAAAAGCAGGACGCTGAAAGATACAGGGGTGCCCGAGTTCGATCTCGTTAAAATCATGCTTTGCACTCTGAAACTCCCACGCGACAAGCTCTAGTTTATAAGCACCGTTGATACCGGGAATGATGTCCAATGGCACCCAAATAACGAAAACGTGTGAGATCATACCTGTGTTTGTGAACTATTACATGACACTGTTCAGTGACGCTTCTGCTACTTCTAATTTGAACCTACTAGCTAACTTCACAGCTCTTATAACGCCTTTATCAGATGATGACTGTGCTCTTATCAATGGTCATTTCACGTTAGAAGAAATAGAACAGGCAATTGACCAATTACCCCTCGCTAAAACACCTGGCCCTGATGGCATATCATGCGAGTTTTACAAAACTTTTAAATATTTGCTGAGCCCTGTCTTGCTGCTGATTTTCGGTTTAAGTTTTGATGTGGGAGTCCTTCCTCTGTCCTTTACTAGGAATGACAGTCTGAATTCCAAAGAGTACGGATCAAGGAAAGTTGTTCTCACTGGATGGCTACAGGCCAGTCACGTTGGCAAATGTGAACTACAAAACATTTGTGAAAGTACTATCAAATCGTTTACAATATGCGATGACGGTTCTCATCGGCCCTCATTTGACGCGTGGCTTGAGGGAACGCTCCATGTAAAATAACATACATATTGAACGTACAATTCTTGAATCTTGCTCTGGCTCTTATGACCAGCTTGCTCTACTACAGATTGACCTTGCGAAGGCATTTGATCGTGCTCGGCATTCGTTTCTGTTTTCTTTTCTCGAGCATGTAAATGGTAAATCAACTGCACTGAAAGGGGGCAACTTTCTTACGACAACTGTTTCACTTGCTTGATTGTTAATATTCACCTCGCAAGGCCTCTGCCAATTCAATCTTCCGTGAAGCAAGGCTGTCCTATGTCACCGCTACTCTTTGCCCTCTACCTAGAGTCACTGAGTGTACTGCAGAACCACAATATTCGTAGTTATCTTGCTTTCATTAAAGAAGTCTTAAGTAATTAGGTACTTGCGTACGCCTATGATTTCGCGTTTTTCTGCACTGACAAACCCAGCATTGACAAAATTATAACCACAATTGAGTAGTTCGGCATTGTATCTGGCGCTCAAATGAATAGGCCTGAAAGTTCGGGTCTGTGGTTCGGTTCATGGGGAGCAATGCCAATTCATCATGCTGGAATTGAAAGGTCTCGTGTTCCCCCTAAATACCTTGAAGTTCCCCTTCATGCATTCAAGTTTAGTGGGCGTTATTGGAAAGAGTGTGTCATGGCACTCTAAAGCTATGCTCAGACTTTTGTTCCGCACCGCCTATGAATTTTCGGCCGAGCACAGGCATGGAACATCTTTCTTGCTACAAAAAATTATGTTTCACAGGTACTCCATTGCGCGAAGAATTACATCCACAGTTTTCACGGAACGTTTGCGACGTTCATATCGTCGTTCAGTTTTGAGCCTATGCGGCGCGATAACGCATCCAGGCATGTTTCTGCTGGCGGACTAGGTTTGACACATCTCTATGTCAGACAGTTATGTGCTCGTTTCTTCTTTTTCTGCAATAGCTCCCATCCAATTACCAGAGCATCCTTGCAAACTAACCTTGTGAACCATCTTCCAAACTTAGTGGTCTCTTTCAATTTTACCGATCAGCCGTTATTATTTGGTTTTATGTAAGAAGTTTACGATTCAGTGCGTTTTCTGGCAGTTAGCTTCTCTTGTTTTACTTATTCTGTGTTTCAAGAAAAAATGTATAAAAAGAATTGATATGTATGTCGTTCCCGCCTCCCTTATATCTTTCACTCTCTGCTAACTGTATGGGGCATGATGTGTTAAAAAATGTGCACAAAATGCCGACCTCGCCTTCTGCTAAAACGTTTTTCTTTAAACTTCATGCCGGCGTTTTGCCTGTTAAAGTGTGGCTTCACAAAAAATATATTTTCGTTTCTTCTGTTAATTGCCAGTTATGTGATACACCTGAAACCATCGAACACTGTTTCATTGCCTGCAAAGATGCAATATTATTTTGGGACGTTCTGCAAAGAACATCGAAGAAAGACTTTATTTTGAATTCCCACAGTGTGCGTTACTTGTTGCCCACCGAACAAGACCATAAACCCTTTGACATGATTTTCCTCCTTGAACTGCACAGCCTCTGAAAAACGCGTATGTTGGATCGGTATGCTGAGCCTCTCGTCTCCCCTGTTACTCATTTCGGCCAGATGATGCACCAGCTTAGAAACACGAAGATAGTGACTATCAACACGACTGGCTGCCATCGTTGATGTGTTGTCTTTCCTTGCCACCGTTTTAGTGAAGTTGTGCTAAGTCGTATTCTAGTTGTTTGGTGTTGTGTTGAATGTTTCAATTGGACGCTTCGCCTACAGGCTGATTACTTTGTAAACAATGTATATAGCTCTATGCTAAATTTAAAGGCATGTAATAATTACCATGCTGAGAAAAAATTCCGGACGTGGCGCACTTGGGTAAAGCGCTCGGCTGGGGATCCGAGGGATGGAGGTTCAAGAGACAGGATTTTATTTTTCTGATGAACTCATCACAATAATCGACAAGTGATGCATGAGTGCGCAGATCCGATGTACAGATCCCGCGCACATCTCGCTCACAACTCTCGAGCATTGGATTTCTATTCATGAGCCGAGAAATTTCTCGGCTCATGAATGGATAACTATTGTTAATAGTTATCCTAATTGAAAGGTGCTTGAAGTTATTGAAGTTATCCTATCCTAGTTATCCTAATTATCCAGTGACAGATAACTAATTGTTATCTGTTACTGCTGACCAGTGGTTAGTTTGGCTTGTGGGGTTTAACGTGCTAAAGCGACTCAGACTATGAGAGACACCGTTGTGGAGGACTCCGGAAATTTCGACCACCTGTGGTTCTTTAACATGCACTGACATCGCACAGCACACGGACGCCTTGCTTTTCGCCTCAACCGAAAAGCGGCCGCCGAGGCCGGGATTCGATCCCGCATCCTTGGGAACAGTAGTCGAGCGCCGCAACCACTGCGCCACCCCGGCGGGGCGCTGGCCAGTGTCGATGACGAAGCGCGATGAGCCAACAACGTGTTCCTTTAAAATACGCTATGCGCATTACTTATCCTTCGTAGAAATATCTCCGCCGCGAATAAACTTTCTGTTTGGCTTCGCGGCCCTCGGGCGCCCCTATAGCTTCACCGCGAACGCAAATATTGTTTCCTACTCGCGCGTGTTGGCCCTAGTCCGGTTGCAGCGGCAGAGCAATGGGTCGTTCAGATTTCTATGTATTACTGATGCATTTTTAATGCAGCTTACTTATAATAAACACTTTATTTCTCAAATAACTGAAATTTCTTTGCTTCGAATCGAGATCGTCAGCGCCCGCCGAAGAGCGGCTGTGCCCACAGCTTGCTGCGGTCTGAATTCGTGCTGTGTGAGCGGAATGCCGCGCAAAACGTAGACCCAATGTTGAAGTGCATTGACGATGTACTCAGCCTATGTAGGGTCAGACATTGACAATATACTCCCAATATTGGCTAGATGGTGGATGCCTGGTATAGCATGCCATAGAGGCTATAACCCCACCAGCTTTACAGGGTTGATACCGGCCTACTGGATGGTCCCCTTCTTAGTTCTTTTAGGGGCGATAACTACAGTCATTTAGCGGACAGAGGAAAGACTATTTCTTTAGCAAAGTGGCGTTTGTGCCAGTTGTTAGGTCATGATTTACAGGGAGGCTTAACGCGAGACATGAGAGGGACAAAAGAAGAGCGCTAATAACTTACAACTGAAATTGGATGCGAAAGAAATTGCACTAGCTCGAGGAATTATGTACGCATGCTCAACTATGCACTGCATTTGAATGAAGAGCATAGATAAGCCAAACTGAACCAAGATTATCTAGCAACACCCGAATACAGATAAATATGAAAAAATAGCGGAAGCTTCCGAGAGAAATTACACAGCATTTAGAAACAAAGCTTTCTTTTGCAACAGAACAACCGACGTTTCCCTCACGCACTTATTGGTTGCTTACCTATGAATACATTATGCCTCAAGAAGCTCCTTTCTGAGTTGTTCTTTAGAACAGACAAGAACTTTTGTTTTTCCTAAAAATGGGTGGCAGTTGCAACTGCTACTATTCTCAAGCAAGTTGTTGGATTGAGATGCTTTGAACGATGCAGTGTGTTCCCTTAAGCACTCATTAAGACATCGGCCAGTCTGGCCTATGTAAAGACGGCCGCAGCTCAGAGGGACTACGTATATAAAACCTACTTTGCAAGGAACAAACTTGCTAATATTGTTACACCGCGTAACGACGCACTGGGAAGCAGCAGCAGAAGAAGACGAAGAGGAAGCGAGGCGCGCGCAGACTGATCCGGGTTTCTGAGCCGTGTGCGTCCGTCCTTCATACGACGTTCACCCGTATTAAAACCATTTCATCCATTACTTTTGGTGCTAAGCGCTGGGTACAAATGTTCTGGATCCG
This sequence comes from Amblyomma maculatum, assembly GCF_055883805.1. Lineage (NCBI taxonomy): Eukaryota > Metazoa > Arthropoda > Arachnida > Ixodida > Ixodidae > Amblyomma > Amblyomma maculatum. The sequence continues at coordinate 79,250,001 of NC_139348.1, forward strand.
CCAGTACCTCGTCGCAGCCGTCGTGTAGCAGGTTTACCACCTTTATCTCCTCAACAGCACCTTTCAATGGCTACCAACCACACGACGCAGACACATGAACAGCAACCTAAAGAGACGACGACCTTTCCCCACCAGCGAGAGCCGCGTGCGTTCCACAGTGAGCCCGAAGATGACTTTGAGGAATGGCTCCGACATTACGAAAGGTGCCGCAAGTACAACCGCTGGAACTCGATCGCACGTCTGTACAATGTTGTCTTCTTCCTCGCTGACTCGGCCCTGACGTGGTTTGATAACCACGAATAAATCCTGATGACCTGGGACCGATTTGGTGAAGAAATTACAAAGTCCTTTGGGGATACCCCTACGAAGAAGGAACGCGCTGAGCATCAGCTTTCCCAGAGAGCCCAGCTGCCCGGTGAGACATGTACACGTTACATAGAGGAAATATTGAAACTTTGTCGCATTGTAAACCGGCAGATGTCAGAAGAAGACAAGGTAGGGCACCTTCTCAAGGGGATTGCTGAGGAGGCATGTACAACTTCCTTATTTCGCGGGACACACTTGCCACAGTAGCAGATGTTATCAAGCAGTGCAGGGCATTTGAGGCGTTAAAGGCATGTCGGATAGCGCCCAAATTTGGGCGTCTTTGTAATATGAAAACTGTTGCCGGTATCGACATTCCGGAGGCTGAAGACATCGCTTCTATGGTCAGGAGGATTATGCGCGAGGAGCTGGATATTCAGCGGCAACGTATATATTTCGATGTACCTTACCACCCAACATCGAGGCTCGTATCATCATGGGAACAGCGCACACCATGGGCTGCAAAAAATAACAGCAAACCATCTTACAACAACGGCGTGGAGCGCACCCTGCAACCAACATCGCACCCTTATTTCCAGCAGCGTCGAGCCCATCCGGATGAAGTGCCTCGTGGTGCTCCTCGTCGCGCTTCTGTCTCCCCATTTCGGCCTCCAAGGGATCCTAAATTATCCTAAATTAAACTGCTAGAGCCGCCAGCCACCCGTATGTTACGGCTGTGGGGGCAGCGGACGTATCTACCGATTTTGCCCGCGTCGTCAAATTACCCGACCCTCGGTCCAACGAGCACCGCACTTCATGAATGGTGCCCAGCGGGAGCAGCAGCCACTCGCTACCTTCTATCGTCCCTCTTCGTCTCAAAGCCATGCACCCAATGACTCCTCTGTGTCCGATCGCAGCATCACTCCACCGTCGCAGCGACAACCCCGTTCGCCATCCCCACGTCGCCGCTTTGTTTCTCCGCCGCTGGGAAACTAGGTGGTGCGACCAATGGAGGTAAGGTCGCCGGACGGTCAATTTCACTGATACCTCTACCTATCGTCATGCTAAAGAACAAGGTGTCAGTGTGTGTAGACAATGTTAAAACGGATGCTTTGGTTGACACTGGTGCCGCTGTGTCAGTTATGAGCCTTTTATTTAGGAACTGCCTTCGACAGAAAGTTATGTTTGTGTGCGACAAAAACACTATGTTTTGTGGAGTTGGGGGTTAAACTTTAGTTCCGGTTGGCCTGTGCTCAGTTTCAGTTGCAATTGGTGACGAGTGCTATAGGACAGAATCCGTTGTATTGAGACGTGCCATGACGTTATCGTGGGTGTTGAATTTTGCGCGAGTGTGGTGTGACTTTAGACTTTAGTGCCGGTGAAATTTGTTTGCGGCCGAACATTATCCCCGCATTAGTAGATAACGTGTCTCAGAGTCATCAAGGAGTTCTCGCCCTGAACGAAGATGTGCTGCTGCCTGCTATGACGGCGACGTTTCGCCCCGTGAAGTCATCTGAATCCTTCATGGGTAAACATTCAATAGTCGTCGAGCCAGATGTCTCAAATGGAGCAAAAAAAAAATATTTTGGTGCCACGCTCCGGGGCACCTTCTGGTTTGACGGTCGCGAGATTTGAGAATTATGTGACTCATACCGTTGGAATTATTTCCGATTCTAGAGGAGCCGCGAAAGACAAGTCTGAATATTGTGCCGCGTTTAGGATATGGTCAACAAATTGCTCCCATCTAGTGAACGTCGTATTCTGCAAGACATTTTGGCAACTCATGCCCAAGTGTTCGACTTTGCCTCAAGTGGATCGGGCAGCCATTTCCCAGCTTCTTGGCTACAGCACAAAATTAACACAGGAAACGCACCCCCTATTCGCCAAAAACACAGATTCTCCCCGGCAGAGCGCAAGATAATTCAAGAACAGGTGGACGAAACACTGCAGAAAGAAATAATGCGAGAATCTTCCAGTCCGTGGGCCGCACTTGTAATCCTAGTGCGAAAAAAGACAATTCTTGGCGATTTTATGTAGACTACCGTCGTTCGAATGCGGAAATCAAAGAAAGACGTATACCCGTTACCTCGCATTGATGACGCTGTCGACTGTCTGCATTCGGCGTCATATTTCCCCTCTGTTGATTTGAGATCTAGCTATTGGCAAATTCCTCTACATCCCTCCGACCATGAGAAGACTGCTTTTGTAAGACCAGATGGTTTATACGAATTTAATGCAATGCGCTTTGGATTATGCAACGCTCCCGCGACGTTCGAGCTATTTATGGACACTATTCTTCGTGGCCTCAAATGGGAGTAATGCATGTGTTACCTTGATGATGTTATCATTTTTGGAAAGACCTTCCAAGAGCACAATGAGAGGCTCCAAAATATTCTTGAATGCATTGGCAAATTGGGCCTCATTTTGAATTCCAAGAAGTGCCATTTTGGAGAGCGACAAACCTTTGTTCTTGAGTTCCTCGTCAACAAGGATGGTATCAGGCCTGATCCACAGAAGATTGCTGCAATACGCGACTTTGAAACTCCACGCACCCTGAAAAGTCTTCGGAGCTTTTTTGGCCTCTCTTCTTATTTTCGTCGCTTCATTGCTGGTTTTGCGCAACTTGCCCACCCCCTTACTTCTCTACAGCACAAGGATTCGCAATTTGTGTGGACCCCAGAGTGCGAATCCTCTTTCAATCTGCTCAAGTCTTCTCTAACTTCACAACTACTGCGGAGCCACTTCGACCCTTCTGCTGTGACGGAGGTTCACACTGACGCCAGTGGCATCGGTCTTGGGGCGGTGCTTGTGCAGCTGCATTGTGGGACTGAGAACGTTGTGTCATATGCCAGCCGCACGTTGACAAAATGTGAACGGAACTACGCAGTTACCGACTTGGAGTGCCTCGCAGTTGTGTTCGCTGTGCACACGTTCCGACCATACCTATATGGACGCTACTTCACCATAGTTACTGACCACCATTCGCTATGCTGGCTGATCGGACTTCGCGATCCATCTGGTCGTCTGGCGCGCTGGGCATCGCGCCTACAAAAATACAACTTTGGCGTCGCGTACAAGAGTGGATGACATCACAGTGATGCAGACTGCTTATCACGGCACCCATTGCCGACTTTTGGTAACGATGAAGACGGCTTCGACGGGTGTTTAGCCTCAATCGCATACACGTGTCCTAGTATGGCGACCTTTAAGCAAGATCAACGCAACGACTGGTCACTAGAGTCTTACAATACAAGAGGCAGAAGGAAGAGCAGAGTCAATGCAGTTTACTGTCGAAGACGGTGTTTTGTTCAAAAAGAACAACTCAGTTGACGGTGCTGCCCTCCTTTTGGTCGTCTCAAAATGTTTCCGTGCACAAGTTTTGCATGTCATGCACGATGATATTACCTCTGGACATCTAGGCTGCGGTCGTACCCTGCACCGAATTCGCCAGCGTTTCTATTGGCCACAAATATATAAGACAACCAAGCAATACGTTGCGACATGTGAACAATGCCAACGACGTAAGGAACGCACCACCACACTGGCCGGACCTTTACAACCCGTCAAGCCACCTACCTCACCTTTTGAAAAGATTGGAATTGACCTCCTCGGTCAATTCCCAAAGACTGTAGAGGGCTGCCGCTGGGTTATCGTCTGCGTTGACTATCTTACCAAATACGCGGAGACCGCTGCTCTCGCTACCGCAAAGGCTGCTGATGTTTCGTCGTTTCTTTTGCATTCCGTTATTCTTCGCCATGGCACATCCCGTGTTATTATAAGTGATCGTGGTCGGCAATTCACTGCTGATGTCGTCGAAGAAATGCTCCGACTTTGTGGTTCACACTACCGACACTCGACACCGTATCATGTGCAGACAAACGGTGTCATCGAGTGCATCAACCGCACCTTGACAACCATGAAGTCCATGTACGTCTCGTCTGATCATCGCAATTGGGATGCAGTGCTACCATATATGCCGCACGCTTATAACACTGCAAATCATGAAGTTACCGGCTATTCTCCTGTCTATTTATTCTATGTAAGAACTCCCCACGTTTTCCTACACACCATCTTCCCATTTTCTCCTAACGGCGATGCGTCTGTTTCCCAGATACTATGCCGTGCCGAGAAGGCCGTCATATAGCCCGCTTACGCACACTGGCTTCTCAAAGCCGCTCGAAATAACACTACGATCTGCATCATCGTGCAGTTGCTTACTCCCCTGGAGACTACGTCTGGCTTTGGACGCCCATTCGCAAGCGAGGATTATATGAGAAGTTTCTCTGAAAGTACGATGGCTCCTTCGTCGTGTTGGACTAACTGAATGACGTGAATTACGTCATCGCCAAAGTCACGACGGATGACCGCCGATCCCGCAAGACACAAGGTTTTCACGTGGCTCGCTTGAAGCGCTGCCATCTTTGATCTGCCTAATTTTTTCGGGGACGAGAATAGTCTGCCCGGGGGGAATTGTTACGCCGCGTAGCGGCGCACAGAGAAGCTGCAGCAGAAGAAGAAGAGGAAGCGAGGCGCGCGCAGACGGGTCCGGGTTTCTAAGCCATGTGCGTCCGTCCTTCGTGCGGCGTTCACCTGTATTAAAACCATTTCATTCGTTACAATATGTTTGACGCTACAAGCCGGTTTCTTATGGCTTTGGCTTGCCAGTGCGCAAAGATATATATGGCAGTTGTCGAGGTGCCATGAAAATAACGTCTACACCAAACTTCCTTGCTATCTTCTTTATATTACACGATACGCGGTGAACGTTAAGGCATCACCACGTATTTCGTTTTCTGTCTCGCTTCAGTGGCAGTACTTGGAAGAAATTCACTATTTCCATGCTTCCGTAGCTCCTTAAACAGAAACAACTTAGCAGCATCTTTGAGGCGATCGGCCTAAAGTAGAAAACTTGATTCCACATAATAAATACATGACTTAGCATTCTTCCTGTCTCCCTCTCCTGTCCTCGTCTTCTCGCGTTAAACCTCCCTGTAAACCATGACTATTTCTCCAGCTCGACAGACGGGATCGACCGTAGATGCTGCTTTTAACCTGGTGCTTCCCAATCAAGAGTGGCAGTGACAAGATGCTACCTTGTTTAACCCTGAATTTTGTATCCAGAATAGATGCGAGACGTCTTAGACTTCTTACAGGGTGATTCTGCAAATAATAACAAACGATTCAACCTTCGTAGTGGTTATATGTTCTATTTTCTGAGGAGCTCTGTATTTCAGCATTAGAAAAACGAGGCAATACAAGAAGAGCATATGCCTCGAAACGAGTTCCAGTTTTTGCCACCCACATATGATGTCATTTGTGCAGAGCAGTGGTGTCAATCGATTGCTGCATCTGTCTCGCTCCGCCTGCAAGCACTTCGTACAATAATTATTCGCGGCCCCTGCTGCTGCAAAATGAACAAAATGGCTGCTTCAGGCGTTGCGCCACCTTCGCAACCTTCGTAGTTAGGTTATTTTTCTCGCTTACTGAAATCTTACTTTAATTAAGTGCTTTCTCACTTTTACTTCAGTGGCAGACAGAATCGGTCCGCTTCAGCCTATGTAGGCTGTCAGAACCACAGGCTTATTTCGTGCCTTTATGCAGTTCCACTGCGTCGACGTCGTTGCCTACGTCAGGTCATCTACTCATCACCTTATGAGATTGAGCACTGCGAAATGGTGACGGGAGTCTGTGGTGGTTTGAGGAAGCAGTCTTCCACCCGGCTACCACTGACCGCTCGGCTGATGCGGCATCCTCGCTTGGAATCCGTAGAGGGAACAAAGTGACAAGGACCGAGATGACAAAGCGTGAACTCTCTGATGCTACTTATTGCACTTGGAAACAATGCAGAGCATGGCCAGCTAGCTGTACAACGGCAGCAAGGTTTTCCTTGGAACGAGAAGACTACGCAAGAAAGCCTTTCTACTCACCGGCTGGGGAAATGGGGGTGCGTTTTCGGCAGCGAACAGTTCCGCACGCGGAAATGGCAGCCGGGATCTCGCGGGGCCAAGCCATACGACGGAGTGTGTGGCAGTAGGCGGCGAGATCATGCGGTATTATTTACCTGTAGATTCCTGTTTCAAACCAGAAAACAAGCGGCCGTGCGGAACGGCTTTTCCTGTCGGCAGCAATGTATATAGACGACCACTCGCGTTGCCGATCGGATCCAGAAGCTTCTTGCCTCCACGCGGGAATCCACGTAGAAGTCTCGCTAGCGTACCCATCGCTGTTCCCCTAAGGAGCGCTGCTCCGCAGCTCAATAGGATTGGTGATCGGCCATGGTGACCGACAAGTAATCTAGTTTCCCACAATCCACAGAGCGGTCGGCATAAGGTATAGGACTAAGCGCTGAAACCGCGACGCCACTCAATTTGTCCAAAGTCCAGAGCCCGCATTTATTTGCTTTGTTTCATTTTGCCTTTCGTTTCTGGCAAAAATATGGGGTAAATTGTATCTTTCAGATTTCTTCTGGGTTCGTGTGGCACTTTGTGTACGCTGTCCGCAATGCTCCCAATGTTTTACCCGTTTTTGGTGCACGGGATTAATTTAATGTCCTAGAGGGGCTCGGGCTATGGGCGGTGCCGTAGTGGAAGGATCCGAAAATGTAAACCATCTGTGTTTTTTTTTAAGTTCACTGACATTGTACAACACACAGACGCCTTGCTTTTCGACTCCATCAAAACCAAAAAGCAGCCGCCGCAGCCGGGAAATTTGACCCATTTTCCTTGGCGCTTTATTACAAATAATAATGTTATTATTATATCCGACTTTGTATTGCGCACATCACAAATATTACTTCATAGTTCTCTGAAATATAAGCAATCTGTTCGGCGCAATTTGTTCCTTTATTACATGCTCCAAGTCGTTCTTCGAACCAATGAACGATAATGTTTTTTTAAAATCTTCTTAGGACACCCTGTCGCTGTTAAGACAGCGCACAAAATTTTAGGAATGTTTTATATTATGTCAAAATAGACATTTTCGTGAGAACTAAACGAATCAAAAGTCCCAACGCGAAAAAAATATATACTGGCAGCTTCAGGAAGTAGAATCACTGTAACAGAACCGCAAGAAGATACCATGTAATAAAATTTGTTTATCATGATGTTCATTAGAAGGACTCAACAACAAAAAAAGACCTGATAAAAAGTAAATGCATTTTTGTGATATAAAAGGCGCGAGCACTCATTTATTTTTTGCACAGTGGTTCCCAGCACAGGTATATAAATAAGCATGATATACTGGCGTGGTAGTTAAACCTTTGGTCTTCCTACTACAATGTGATTGAACCGTGCGCTCTTTAGGATGTTTCGCTTGTCTGGACTCACCGAATGTGCAAGTTTGCAGCGGAATAAAGAGCAAATAATCTATCTGTATTACGTGCACTTTAAACATGATTACTCACTATACTCGTCTGACGATGCACTGCAGGTGCCATTTATTCCAATATTAAGCTTGGGGATGTATAGAATCGCAATTCTCTCTCTAACGCGATTTATACTGACTGATAACCTTCCGTTCGCGCATATGGTTGCCGAGTTCCAGTATCAGCCTCCAAAATGAGGACAGTAACTGTATAAGGTAAAAGAGAGAGAGACAAACAGAACAAAAAAGCAGGGAGGGTAACTAAGCCATGCCCAGTAGACCACCATACATGTGAGGAGTGGAGGAAAGGAAGAAAAAGGAAAAAAACAGATGTAATGGAATGAGTTTTGCACGTATCCATATAGACTACTTTAATTTTAAAATCGGGAACTCAAGTCCGAGGGCTTCAGGAGTGCCTTCAACGCTTTCTTTTGCGATGAGCGTTTTGTCCAAAGCCTCAAATTAGGACGAGAGTTCAAGCGGCGGAGAGTGGGAGCCAGGAGTGCATGCTGTGGCAGAAGCCCAGGAGAGTCACAAAATATGCGCTCAATCGTTTCGCCACACCCGCACTGCTCACACGTCACATCAAAACGGCAAACTTTCCAACATTTTTAAGGGAAAATATTTACGAAACGAGAAGCCGATGGACCCGTCGCGACTTGATTATGTCTTGCTTTTTATTTCGCAGGGCCTTTCCTGGCAACATTCACTATTACACTAATAGCACACGGCAGCTGAAATTCTTGTTATTTATGCATTTAGTGCCACTGTATTCGAGAAGATGAACTGACACTGCATCAACCATTGCGGGATGTAAGTATCGTAGGCGCCTCAAACAAACACGTGGTGGAAGTGGCATGAAATTTATTTCGTTTTAGCATGTTGTGACGTCGCTCTGCATGACATTATTTTTTGCACGATAGTCCCCCTCTCTGGTTCTTCGTAGTCTCTACTATGCGCAGCTTTACCTCTTTCCTGTTACTTAGAGTTCAGGTATGGCGTGCTATATTTGGGATCGCTCTAGTGTATTCATTTTATTAAGCATATCTCAAAGCTTCTTCACACCGGTCACCCTTAAAATGTTGTATTTTTGCTCTTAGCTACTGCGCTAAGCGGCTTAAAGACTAGGGTTACACCGGTGGGATATTTCGCTAATGTCCAAGAACGTCCATTTCTACGACGCGGTGCTTTTTTGAAGAAGCTTGGCCAAGAGTCCAAGGGCTGTCATGCATGTTGGCGGGGCGAAGCTTGCGCTTGAACTCCTTTTCCACCAGGATGTTGGCCATGCGGCGAGGTTTGTTTGTAATGATGCCGTCTATGCCTCGCCTGCAGTAGGTGAATTGATAAAAAGAAAATGTCTAAAATTCTGGCTACAAAAGTGGTAATAGTGATAATCAGCAGTTACTTTGGCGCAATCAGTGACAAATGATTGCGGGAAAGCGAGTTCATGAAAAAATATTTATTTCTGTGTGGTCGGGTAAATATGGAGAATAGCATGTGCTGAATCACGAGGGGCATGCACGTCCCAATCAAAGAAAATATACGGGACGAGAAACTGGCAGGCAACGAAAAAATGAATGCTTTTCCACAAATCTGCGCAAACTATCACTAAGCTATAACTTTGTGGTAAATTTTAACGCCTCTGCTAGGCTATTTTAGAGAGTTTTATAGTAGCGCGACCCGTTATTACGATCCTTCACCGTGATTTATACTGTGCATGCCCACATAGCAAGCAAGTGAGGAAGCGAGCATCGAGCAAGTGAGCACCATGATCCTTCATTGTGCTTTATACTGTGCATGCCCAGATAGCAAGCAAGCAAGTGAGCAAGCGAGAAACTGAGCACCACGATTGTTCGCCGTGCTTTATACTGTGCATGCCCAGATAGCAATCAAGCGAGCAGGCGAGCAAGCGAGCAGGCAAGCAAGTGAGCAAGCGAGAAACTGAGCACCACGATTCTTCGCCGTGCTTTATACTGTGCATGCCCAGATAGCAATCAAGCGAGCAGGCGAGCCAGCGAGCAGGCAAGCAAGTGAGCAAGTGAGCAGGCGAACAGGCGAACAGCGAGCAAGCAACAAAGCAAGCCACCGAGCAGGCGAGCAGGCGAGAAAGCAAGCAAACAAGCAAGCGAAAGTTCTTGATCCCTTTTGACTCAGGGCAGGCGTTGTTAACGCCACAGGAAAAACGGATAGTTGAAGAAAAAAGAGAAAAAACTTTACAACACATTCATTCAAAAGCCTCTATTCATGAGGATGACCTGAGACCAAGAGGGGAAGGGGCATTTTGCCAGTCTTTCCTGGCACTGATGGCGCTAGATGGCGCCACATGCTGGAAATCATCACCCTGACGTGCCGCGTCTGGATGAGCGCTGGCGGCGCGTGGTAGCGGATCACGGTGACGGATTGCGGACAGCGCTGCGCTAAAGCTCTCCTATTGCAGGAACGAGTTGCGAACAGAAAGACTGACACACAGGTAGACAGAAAGAGCGCAAACTATCCACTGGTTTTATGCGTTTCAGGGCCGCTTTTATAGGCAGCCTGCACACGTGTCTACAAAAGGGAGGAGTAGAAAGAATGAGACGGCAAATGATAACCTGCGCGACACTCAGCCAAAGCAGCTCAAAAATTCTTTTCCGCACTGTACAAGGAAACAGAAATGTCACTGATACAATGATCGTTTTTTGTCTTAATATGGTAAGCCTCTAAATGCCCACGGGCTACTTTGTCGTTGCTCCTGCCTAGAATCCTTATTTAAACATCGGTTCGTAACCGAAGCATGCAATGCAATGATCAAGCCGATTAGCATCTTCTCTTTTACTAATCGACCGCTGATAATTACTAAAAGAAAAAGTAAAAGACAACAAATATAAACCAGTTGATAGTTCGTGCTCTTTCTCTCTACCTTGAGTTTTTTCCTGCGTGTCTTACTGTGCGCAATTCGTTCCTGCAATAGTGTGCACCAACTCGCCTATCAAGTTATTCTAAACCTCTTCTGAGCGAACAAGGAGTGCTGTATGGTGCAATAAATTTGTTGGAACGACCTTCAGCGCCCTATTCAGCAGCGCTGTGTCGCGTAACGTCCGTAGTGTCTTCACCTTCCGTTCGACTTGTCAGATGTATATCGTCCTGTTCCCCGCATATTTGCCCCTTTTTAGCCCTTTATGCTACACTTGGTGGCATCCATGGCCCTACCGTAACGAGGCTGACGTGCCGTGTGTCTGCTGGTGGGTGTACCGTAAGTGCTTCACATGCTAATGCTCACGCACAGAGAATGCCGTGCGAGGCACTAATTTTAATACGCCATATATTGAAAACCATATCGCATCCTTTGGCAGATCCTAGTTTAGATCGTGTGCCACGCCAGAGACGACGAGACGGCTGCGATCCACGGCCAAAGGTAGTGACGTGATTGCGGACGCTCAATGTCGACCTGATGAACGCAACACGAGCTACTTGGACTGTGTGGTTCCTTGGCACGTTGCGCTAGAAGTTAGTGGTTGCCTCTAACAGCAGCAAAACCACTGGACTTCACTGGAGCAACAAGAGTGTAAAAATTTAATAAATATTGGCCTCGATAAAGGGCATAGATATTTCAAGACTTCTCATTTCAAGAAGTTTCGCGCTGCGATATACACAGATACACAAGAAAGCAGAAGAAAGCAAGAAAAAAAGTGAACCAACGAGCCCCCATTGCTGCTTTGCTGGCATAGATTTGCTGTACATTTCAGTAAGTTGGGAAAGGTGCTCTATTACGAAACGAGATTTTCTTAAGTAGCAGTGTTCACCCTCTCATTGAACTTGAAGGCAACATTTTGGGTGCCGGCTCTGTGCCAATACTGACACGAAGAGTGAGCAGAGAGGAAATTGATACAGGAGGGAGAGTTATATGTGGTTTGCTAGCTACGATATGACGAGCAGGGACAAAGCGAATGCAATAAAATAAAAGTAAAATAGTGAATATAATATAATACCATAAAATAACAATGACAAATATATCAATTACACAAAATATAATACAATAATAAAAGAAGTAAAGGTAATGCGCAAAACTACAAACTGAGAGAGCTATCCTCGAGGGCCACTAATATCAGACGTTATGTTAATGCTAACTTTGAGGAACCGTGGATCACTAGCGATAGCTGTAGCTCCGGCTTTCCTCTATGTAGGCGTGTACAGTACGTCCGATCACAATCTCATTACCAATTGTTCGGATCGACGTGCGCTGTTGTGCCGGTGGGGTTATCACACAGTATCCCACCGTCAACAGGGTTGTGCCAAGTAGTTGGGTGCGTAGCACTCGTCACCAGTTTCGTGAACGAGGGTTGTCAGCTCACTGGGCGGTAGCGATGAATCCGAGTCGGCGCTGGTGACATGAAGAAAAAGCTTTATACACTATTTACAGGCATTTACACAACGAGATCGGCTCTGGGGCCGAAAGCTAACATAGCCATACGCGACGGTCCTCGCGAACCGACGGCCGGGAAGATTCCGCCGCGTCCGCTCTCTCAGGGGTCCAACTGCTCCCGATGCACGCTAGTAACAAACGCACTCGCAGTCTCGAGCGAAAACACTTGAGTCTCCGTACCCGAGAATCCGCTGACGCTCAAATGGTCCAATCCGACGGCAGTACTTTGGCAGACACAGTGGAAGATTGCTGCGCACTTGCTTCAAATATGCCGCTGGGCGAGAAGGGGTCCATCGCCAGGGCCACGGCGCCGAGCTGTCTGGATGCTGAGCTCATGTTCAAATACGTCGCTTTTCTCCCCTTAACACGGCTCGCCTCCAGTACACCGGCGTCTTGCAAAGCAGTATCCGAATTTTGGGAAGGCGGCGTTCGCCGGAGAAGTTTGGCGTCCGGTTGAACTTCTGGGAGGCTTTGGCCCGGCACAACAGCGCACATTACTGATCTCTTGAGAGCAAAAATCTATGAATTACGATCAGATCGCCTCCCAGTTCACGCGGGGCGTGCTTCGTGCTGAGTGGAACCGAGGCTGCGAAGTGATGAAACCCGCACTCATAAGGCGCCATCGACAACTAGACACGCATCTCTGTAATGCACTGTGAGCGTCTGAGTAGGGCTTACATGCAGTATGCAAACCCGTGAGCCCTTTTAGATCATGCTGGCATCTTGAATTTTGTCATGAAGAGATGAATTGTAAACATCGAAATAAAATTTTAAATATTCTAAACAAGCAGAAGTGAGCTGAAATGTTTATTGTCCCTTTCGTTGAAACGTAGTCGTTCAGTTTCGCCATTATGCATCAATGCTTCAGCTTCGAAAACGTATTCTTTTAAACTGTATAGCAGCAGTGGACAGAAGAAAGTGGAGGTTCTGTTTACTTTGCCAGTTCTCTCACTAGGTCAGCCGAATTCGAAGTGAGTGACTCTGCTACTCATCAAAGATTTGCCATGAGCTGTGACTGAACTCTACACGTATGGTCGTGAGCATCAATGCAAAACTGATAAAGGCCAAGCTGCCCAGATGCCTGATCAATTTACAAAATAGAGAAATTTGTTTTAGGCTCTTCTTGTTTGGATGTAAATACTAGATACTGAGGGTATTCTGAAGACCTGCAGTATTTTTCGCTACTTACGACAGCAGCAAATCTATGAGTATTATGAGTATGGAGAAGCAAGAGCTCCAAGGAAGACAATTCCATAATCAAATGATTTGCAGGCCATCGTACGGCTTGGCAGCATGCGATATAATATGGTAACATACAATATTGTATAATATCATGGGCTTACAAAGAAAGACGCCGTCCATAGAGCTTCGCGATAAGCCGTTATCGCTTTGCTGATTCCGTTGACACACTTCTTAGATCTAGACTTGAAGATACACTTCATCGTCATCTAAAGAGTGTTCCACATTGGCTTCTCATAAACGCTGTATTCACAGGCGGTTTACGGTGGAGATAATGATTAATGAACTCTTCGTACTACAATCTGTACGGCTCAAAAGAGAAAGTTCTGGAATTCTGTTCTTATTTTCAGTGTAGGACGAACAACGTGTACATTACGAGAGCACTTTATGGAGCCAATCATCCATGTGCCTCCAACCGTAAACTGAATGTCAGGTCCCTAAGATTGCCATTCAGCAAAGAAGCTCAATCAAGTTTATCCTTGCATATTTAGGTAACATTCCATTCCTAAGAAAAACTATGGAATTTACGTGTAGCTATTTACTACATTGTCAACATATCTCTAGGGCATTGCACTTCATCTTGAGACCATTTCTAACATAACACACATCTACGTGGTGTCCAAAATTTCACAGTCGTGTAACGTTTGTTTGTTGAATTCAATTTTTCATGCTTTTACTTTTTCCATTTTATTCCTTTCATTTCTTCTATTCACTGACCATGGTAAAGTATGAATGGGTGCATATTTTTTCTCTTTCGTTGAAGACAGTTTCTTTACTCTCGGTAATGCAAGAGTTACTTTGAAAAAACACGCCTTCTCTATCAGAAACACAATAGTATCAACCTCTAGGTTAGCTCCGACCACATGAACTTCAGTAACACAACATGGCACCGCGCACGTACGACCAGTTCGGTATTTTGCCTCCATTTCCGTGGAATATGGACGTCCGAACCAGGCTTCCATAACTTAATAAATTGCTTGGATTAAAGCTGGATGGCTGCGTGACCTGAGAATGCTCTCGGTTTAACGCTCAGTTAATGTTCGCTGTAATCTCTCGAGAAGTAAGAAAATTGCTTATAAAGGATTTCGGACAGAAACAGCGCACTAGTAACGACACTGCGACAGAACGAAAATGAGAAACATGACGCTGAAAAAAGCGAAGAATTAAAATGCAATTGCTTGAGCGCTGGATGGGTGTTTCTTACTTTAATGCACTAAGGACGTATATTTCTCGCACTAGGCACCAGTCGCAAAAGATATATGCGATAAGTGTTTATAACTTAAAAGGTTGCTCCGAAAACGTTATTCCAACTAACGTTTGTATTTATTCATAGAACATTTTATAATAAAGCACTAATGTCACAATGTGGTGCAAATTTTTAAGTTTTATTTTAACACTGCTCTGCGGCAATGAAAGTAAATAAAAATATCACATGCTTGCATAATAATTCGGACAGTGAACGAATATGTATTAGTATTTATAATTTAATGCTATCAAAAAACATACTTCCTGAGCGACAGGTGCAGCCGTAGCGGTGTGTTTGGAAATGTTTTTGCGAAATAATAATAATAATAATAATAATAATAATAATAATAATAATAATAATAATAATAATAATAATAATAATAATAATAATAATAATAATAATAATAATAATAATAATAGTTTGTTCCCAGGAAAGGAAAGGTGCAGTATCTGTTACACTTGTTGCTGTGGACACCTAAACCGCGCCGAAAGAAAACGGAGGGAGGTGGGAGTGAAAGCGGAAAGAGAGAAGGGGGTAGCGTAGTTGAGGGCTCCGGAGCAATTTTTACCACCTGGTGATCTTTAACGCACACTGACATCGCACAGCAAACGGATGTCAGTTCGTTTCGCCTCTATCGAAACGAAGCCGCCGGCGTTCAGTATAAAGATATTTAAAGCGGAACCAAATCTGAGTACCTTACAGTTTGCCTTGTTCGAAGCCTAGGCGGCCTTGCCCTCGACATTTTACTGATCAGCCGGATGATACGCAGTCGCCAGGAATGCACGTCGAATTATTGCATTTTTTTCGTAAAATATGCCGTATACGTGCAATGCAATCCCATAATGCAGGATCGAATTAGAAATATCAGAGTATGCTAATGGAGCATGAAAGCAGTGCCAGTACTGCCCACCTGAGCGATCGTCGCAGCTGCTCCGGCTCATCGATGGTCCACTGGTAAGCCTTCTCGACGTAGTGATCTGCTCCTCGCGAGTCCCTGTTACGAATAACAGCTCGCATCCTGAGAGACGGGCGAAGGAACGAGACGCAGTTGGAGACGCCGTCTCCCTGCCAACGGTGCCTGGATATGTCGAGCTCCTGATAAAGTCTACTAATGGTTTCCAGCCTGTCGTTGTCGCTGACGTCAAATCCTGGCAACGAGAATACCATCAGAAGTTAATTTGGAGAGCACCTACAACTCGGCAAACACTTCACTTCGGTATATGCACAATTCTATGCCCCGGCGTCAGATATTAATCAAGAAAAGCGTAAAATAATTCGATTAAATGGAACATCTATAAAATGCAGAGTGCAGTATACTAGTAATGAACACAACACAAAGTGGTCCAAAGCATTTAAGAGACGCAAAGTTAGACCGTGAACATCACGCTGTGAGGACAGCCCTGAGTGTTCACTCCGCAAAATTAATCTGAGTTGCTGGTACAGCTAAGTACAGCCCGTCGCTACTATCAAGGATCCATTACATTCCGTTTTTTTTTTTGTGGTAATAACGGAACCTGCTTTGAGGAACGTTTGAGGAACGCTGAGGACTTCCATTCACATAAAACATACATATGGTGCCAAATACACTGTATTTACGTTCTAAACCAGCAGCAGGTTTTGCCTGCGCAACTATGCTACTTGCATCAAACCAGGATACAACAAAGAAATGCAACATACGTTTTGCCACAGGAAGCAAAGTCCTCAAGAGCCATCTCACTGCCCTAGTGGGGCATGTATTGGACATAACGCAGGTTACATTTCTTACAATGGCCCAAGGGTCAATTGGGGGAGGCGGCAGAAGAGGGTGCCTAATATCGAACTATTGTCATCCGCAGCCTTCCCCCTCTTACAACGATATACCTTGTGTGCCAGCGCCGCAGAAACTGCGCCTTTCCGTCTGCTTCTAACTAGCTGGACAAGTAAGTCCAAAGCAGGAGGCGCAGGTTCTGCAGCGCCGGGTACATTAGTCTCATGGGCTGTCTTCTTGCTTCGGCGAGGCAGCGCCGTTTCCACAAAATAAGCATTGCACACAAGAAAACCAATCGCCCAAAGAGGCTTCGCGGTTTCAGAACTCTAGGTCCGGCACGAACACACAGTGATCTATACACCAAGTGCCATATTGTTCGCGCTACCGCACATTCAAAGAACACATGTACTCTGCATAACACCAGTGCCCTCCATCTCCTCACCCTCGTGCGCTGCTGGTAATCTGGGCTGAGTTCCACGCAGGCTACCAGGTCACTGATTTCAGGCGCGGGGGTCTCTCAAAGTGGAGCATCAGGGAGCTCTGTATCTAGCAACGATTTGAGGCTGGCAGCTGCTCTGTAAAAGGCCAGGGGCCTCTATGCTTGCGGGCTTGAGTGGCGGCCTGGGGCAAATGCGCAACGAGCAGTGCTCAAAAAATACAATAGTAATGAGCGCCCTAGGTAGGATTTATATGTACGAGGCTCTTTCTCTCTTTCCACTTTCATTCCCACCTTCCTCCCTTCCCTTACGGTGCGGTTCGGGTGTCCACAGAGCAAGTGTGACAGTTACTGCGCCTTTCCCTTCCTGTGAACCAATTTAATTAATTAATTAATGACGGTTGCTAAGCGGCCTGCTACTCAGTGGGGCCTGACTGTGGTGCGGACAACGTAATAGGCGAAGCCGCGCGCACGAGGCTTAACCATGTTCACTTTGGCCTCCATGGAGAGGTCCAACTGTGCGGCGGTGCTCAATGAACGTGTTGTTCTAGAGATGGCCTCGTCCCACACTCGTGGGGACACTCCCACCTCCTCAAAGAGGATACCTAGAACGTTAACACCTTTTACAAAACAGATGTATATGAGTAGTTTATCGTTATATAGACCGAACCGAAGAGCTTTGCTCTTGTCCACGATTAGCTGTGCTCCGCTAAGATGAGCGTAACTCTGAAAACTCTGCATAAAGCTGCTCATGCTGTCGGCGTCGCGAAGGAACAACGATATGTCGTCGGCACACGCCGAAACGACATTAAATTCCTCCCAGTCATGGGAAATACACGAATATTGGGGGTACTTGAAACTCTGAGGAGCAGGGCGTCGAAGGCCAGCACCGGAAGTGCTAGAGACAACGGGCACCCCTGGCGTACTCCACGTGTCACTGGAAATGAGACGGAAGCTGAACCGTTTATAATGATATTGCGCTCAGGTCTACATATAAAGACGCCACTAAGCTAAAGACGCCAACGTTAAACCCATTGGCCCCTTCGCGCTTGAGCGTCAGTGATGCAAAGTCTTGGCACCGCGCATGACTGGAAGGGGCTAACGAGGTTCGGCAACAAAGGCTTCAAGCGGTCGACGAAGAGCGAAGTGACTAACTTGTTGTCTGTGTTAGGAGGGTTATTGGCCGCCAAGCCTCAGGGCACGACGGCACCATTCCTTGTTTGGGGACCCCCAGGACTATCCTGCCCTCCCTAAACGAGTGCGGTTTGACTCCTTGTTCAAGGAAGGCATTCACCATTTGCATAATGGAGTCGCCAAGGTCTCAAAAAAAAAAGGTGTAATAAAATCCGGCTACTAGTTTATCTGGTCCAGGCGCAGAAACCCTGTGCATAGCCTTTAACACACCATAAGTTTCCTCGGTTGCTCGCGCGCCTAGCGACGAGGATATCTCATCACGCGGATGGGGGAGAGAGCCACAGAGCGCGGCCATAGCGTCCTCAAAGTCGGCCTGTTCGCGCGTATCCTCTGATGTAGAAATTTGAGCAAACTAATTGTGGAAACCCTCCTCAATATCGCACTGCTAGTCACTAAAATCGCTGTTCGGCAATGCTATGTTCGGCAATGTTCGGCAATGCAAATAACTGCTTACATTTTACTCATTCTTTTTGCAGCACCTAACTGGTTTAGTTCATGGGGTTTAACGTACCAAAGCGACTTAGGCTAAGAACGATGTCTTATTTGTGTACTGCGTAAATATCAACCAACCAGGGTTCTTTAGCGTGCACTGACATTGCAAAGCACCCGAGCGCCTTAACTGTTAGCGCCTCCATCGAAAAGTGACCGCCGCGGCTGGGCTTCGATTTCGCATACTAGGATACAACTGTCGTCAACGACTCTGCCATAGCGGCTGGGCGCTAATTTTTGGGCATGTTTAGAACATTGGACAATACACAATTTTCGCTTAAATCTAAAGGGTACTGTGTTTGGAACACTTTCCATTGAGTATTGCTTCAGAGCCTGCGCTGTAGAAACAAATAAATACATAATTATTAGCTCAGAATACAAACATGCTAGGTAATGTAAAACATACATGTGTTTTTTGTCAGCCAAGGTGGAAAAGGCGAAGTTTTCGACTTTACATTTCCGCGTGTCGGATGAGCGCTCACAAAGTACGCCCGCGTGGGCTTAGGACAGGGCGTCACAGAGCTCACTCTGATGTTCCGTCCCCTTCTCAAGCGTTTTCGCATATCCGAGAAAAAGGTAGTCATTTGGAGCCAATGAGGAGCTTAGCGTATGACCGGGTGAACGAGGCGTGCACACTGTTAAAATTGTAAATCGGATATTCTGAAGGTGACTGAACAAAAGAATTGCATAAACGCGGTTCGCCCTTTTCTGTACAACGTTGTGGCGTTATCAGGTACACTACTGTTCTCATCCCGCGTTCTCTAAGTCCAGCTTAGATTCTATCCGAGAGACCACTGCGAGGTAGTGACGCCGCCATAGCAATGAGGCTGGGACCGAAGTGGTCATAAAAAAGAACGAACGGTGGTCACACTGCAAGCCATCTCGCATCGCTTTGCAGCTCGAAGTTCGAAACGCATGCTGGTATTCGTGCACAACAAACCATGAACACGAACAGCCTCGCAAAATGGAACTTTAATGCAAACAACTCGGCCGCACTAAATGTTATGTCTTCGCAGTTCTATAAGCTGCCGGAAGTGTCTCTGCAGAATTGTTTCGACACTGGCATCAAAATTGCGCACATCCTTCGCAGATCCATCACAATACGTATTTGACTGATAAAAACTGTTAGAATTTTTTATTCAATTTTAAGCAATGAATAAACAAGAGCCGTTCAGGTTCCCCTAGGAAAAACGTCCGCGAACCTATTTTTTAACGCATATTTTATTTTCACCGAGGAAGGGATACATGGCGAAAAAGGGGGACGGGAGAAAAAGCTGCACAGCAGCAGCTTGACAATTCTCCGGCCATCCAGGCCACAGTGACACACTCTTTGGTATAACATTTTCTTCAATGATTGTAGAAAGTAAAATTCATTACACTGTCATATACAGATGCAAAATACAAATAATGTATAGTTGTACGCAAAACTACGCATCGGATATTATACAATGAGTATTGAGCATGCTAGTCCTCAATTACCACTTCATTCCAAATTGACCGATGTTGTTTTCAACTCAGGTACTCTGATCTGATTACCGGAATGTTGCTTAGAAATTTGGCGTGAATTCAAACATTTTTTCTTTGCTCATAAATTTTACTCCTTCATCAAGAGTTTTAGCCTAAGGTCAACGCCGCCGATAACGACGGTGGCGACGCTTGACACAGGAGGCTGTTGAGAAGCGCACTGCGGTGTGTCGCTGCAACGAATCCAGACGTCGCACACAAGGGGACGCGTATGCAGGATGCCTCCAACGAAGCGTGACAACCAAAAAAGAGATAAAAGCGATTTGCATATTATTGAAAAACCCCGCCGGGGTGGCGCAGTGGTAAGACGCCCGACTACTGTGCCGGAGTTCGCTGGTTCGAGCCCGACCTCGGCGGCTGCGATTCGATGGAGGCGAAACGAAGTGGCGTCCGTGTGCTGTGCGATGTCAGCGCATGTTAAAGATCCCCAGGTGGTCGACATTACTCCGTAGCCCTCCACTACGGCTCCCCTTTCTCTCTTTCCACTTTCACTCCCACCTTCCTCTCTTCCCTTACGGCGCGGTTCAGGTGTCCACAGAAAACAAGTGAGACAGTTACTGCGCCTTTCCCTTCCTGTGAACCAACCAACCAAAATATTATTGAAAAGCGATGTAAGTGCGCTAGCACTTCTTAGCCTTGCGTTGCTTTTTTCTATATCTTTAGGCTTTTTCGAAGAGCAAGAGAGCGTGCCTGAATAAAAACAAGCGCCCGTTACGACGCGGTGGTGAACACTGCTTCACAATGCGGAAAGCAACGTAGAACCAGGGTCAAGGGAGCACCGCGCGTACACTAATGCTGTCCGTGAAAGCTGAGAGATGACAGACACGGAGTAAGGCTACAGTGCATAGAGTAAGGCCGAAGCTGCCGACGTTGAGGGCACGCGATCGACTCGCGAATTCTCATTTCAGAGGAACACGCGGCTGCTCAGTCTCCTCTTTGCTAAGCCTCGTGGTGCCCGCGTCGCCAGCTTCTCTCATATACGTAAGTTTTAAGGAGGGAAAAAGAGAAAGCGGTTTAGAGACAACCCTGATTGTGACTAGTAGTGCTACGCACTATTAGGAAAGTTAATTCCTCATCCAGGAAACAACGTGCACAGTCACCACTGGCAGCGTCGTTTGATGATGTCAGATGAGCGACGTGATATCGCGAGGGAGTGAACTATCTTTCGTAAGGTAGTTCGATAGTTCCGCGCCTGTCCGTTCAGGGTGGTGACACGACTGTCGGCGCCGCCATCTTGCTACATCCACCGCATGGGCTTACCGTTGCGGTCAGTTGTGCGCGGATGGAATTGTTGTTACAGACGTGCTTAACTGACACCGACATCGTTCATGCTTTAAATGTTCGTGACATAGGGCCATTTAGGGCTAGTTTTAGTTAAACGCGCGGCGCGGGGCTGTGCATAGGCTATCATCACCCTGAACGGCGACGCTGCTCTCGAAGCCCCCTAGACTTCTATCGCCATACTCACAGTGAATTTTACGAAGTGTTGCAAAAATCTATTTGTTCGCCTTGTCCAACGCATGCGCTGAGAGTACAGACGCCTTGAAAAAAAAAAGTGCAGCCTTAGCTTTGGTGGAAACCAGAACTTGCTTTTAGAGATTGTGCGAGAAATTTAAGTAGCTTTAAAGGAGAAGCTGCTAAACCGAAAGCGCCTCCTTGGAGGGTGCTGGTCTTTAAAAATTGGAAAGGCTTTTAAATGTGTGGCAAATTGGTTTAGGTAGTTCCGAAATCAATTTATTTTTAAAATGCTGTGATAATTATGGCGTGCTCTGAAACCGGACATGCTCCAAGTCTTGCTGTCGTCTACAGCTTAAGCGGTAAATAGCCACACAACAAAAAATGACAAAACTAACCGATATTATTCAGCATATGTGGGGCGTGGTGCTGGATGGCAGATATCGCTCCTTGGAACACGCTCTTGTCTCGTACACTCGGAACTGACAGTAGCACATTCATTCCCTCCATGGGTGAGACTGCAATGAAAATTCATTGGAAAATTCAATTAAATCGATCACTATGCACAAAAAAATAAAGAAAGGAATCTGGGGCCCGTTGATCTCAGCTTATCAATTGGAGAATCGCTGCAAGCTAGCTGCGCACAATTTGGTCACTATGCACTTCCTCCGAGCACGAAAGGAGCACAATTAAGGCACTGGCGTATTAAAAAAACGAAGCTAGTTTTGTAGCAGAAGCAACCCTACTCTAGACACTGAGCCATTTCGCGGAGCTCCCGATGAGCCAAGCTGCGCATGCGCTTGGAGCGAGTGACGTCAACAGGAGCACAGCTGGAGACGCGTCGGAGCCGCCGCCGACTCCTCCGCTGCGCGGGTGAATCAGAGGTGTCGCCGCCGCCGCAGGTGTTGTTTCCGCAATTCTACTCGGGATGATCATTCAAAAAATGACAGACAATTTTGTTGATCAAAATACGCAGAAAAAAAGAGAAATCTTCAATAATAGCCGGAAATATGGCAATCTGTGTGGGCTTGCTTATAATATTATTTGAGGTTTCAAACCATCCGATTCTCTGAATGTGGAAACGGTCGATAGAAAAACAGAACGTCTAATACGGTTTCCTACCAGACGTTCATCACTCTGTTGTAAGTGGCGACTCAGTAATTTCACAGCATTAATTAAACAATTACAGAGAGGTTGCGGCTTAGCCATTTATTTACACTTTAAACGATTTCTTGCGGTTTGGTGTATGAACGAACGAGGATAAAGCGCAAACGTATTTGCTTGCTCTAATAAGTATGCGTCGCTTTTGCGCGCGAAATTCTTTACGCAGCAACATAATTATTCTCTTCTCATTTCCCGTGTTTTGTTAACTGTTTATTTTTATATGTGCTTCGTCCATTATATTGTTACGAGTGAAAATAGAAGAACAGCAACAGTACGTTCGGCAGCCTGCAATCACCAGTGCACTTCTGTCTCTTCGTCAATTCCCCGAGGGGCCACACTAGTTCCACAATACATGTGGCAATACGCACAGCATCACCTATGCGAAAGTGGATTTGAGCATGGTGAGTATCGTGCGAGCTTCGAGCGACGTAAGACGGGCCAACTTAAAGACCAAAATGAGCTACAGCTGACTAATGACGATCTGTGGCGGACACATCAAGTACAGAACTGCATACGTAATCTGTCTGGATAAGATATAACACCTGTATAAGAGAGGATTCATCTACTGGGTGTCCCGGGTGTGCAACTAAGTTTCAGAGCTTCTGAGCGTCATGTATTGTAACGGGTATGCAGGATTTGTTTCGTTCTAAATAAGCATAAAACGTGGAGTCCAATTTATCAACTTCGCAATCGAAGGATTGAACAATAAATTATACATTCAATGTTGTAGACCCTCTTCGACGATAACTGCAAGAAAGTGTCACACCAAAATCCCATTTAAATGAAAAAGCACCTTTCAATGCTTTAAACGATAACTCGAATAACGAAAAATATGCCTGCAATTGCATTAGCTTCCCGAGTCGCGTTTCAAGGAAGAAAATCAGCTTTTCTCTAAAGCACTTTTCCTGATGTCACTTTGTATGTCACCTGGAGTTATCTTTGTAACTAGTATAATTGGTCGAGTCTATCATTCCTCATTTATGCATGCAGTTACCGTATACTTTTCTCAATTTTTTTATTTGATTTTTGTGTATAACTATTGTATAACATATTATATAACATATTGATGCACGACGTGGAGTTGCCCTGCTGTTGCTTCTTGCAGTTCCTGAGTGGGCCCGTGTTTTGTTTATGAGACCGAGGAACCAAATTATTTACATGCATTTTTTCCTATTGTTGGAAATAAATTGTTTGATTGATTGATTGATTGATTGATTGATTGATTGATTGATTGATTGATTGATTGATTGATTGATTGATTGATTGACTGACTGACTGACTGACCACCTGAGGAATTTTTCAGTGGTAACATAAATAAATTCGTACCACTCCGATTGCGTCAGAGCCTCTACTTCCTTCAAGAGCCGCGTGGCTTATACCGAAGTTCTACAGCTACAAATTCTATCATTACATGTCTGGCTTATGCCGAAGTTCTAGGAGTTATAAATTCTATTATTACAAGTCTCCGACTTTATCAGAGGTTCAGATGGGATCCTAAAGAACGCGCAAGCGGAGATCCAAGCGCAGTTGATTAGTCATCAGGCAGTGCTTCGAGGACATTTCTGGAAGGTAAACTAGGGAAGAACTCCTTTCGCTCAAAACATTGACATCAGGCCTTTTGTAAATGGAACAAAAATGCCTCGATTGCTACTCTCTTGTCGTGGATTGTTTTGATGAGACAGCTTTAATTCCTCATGAGCGCCTCATCAGAGCGTGTCCAACTTGAAAAGAAAAGCAATCCGGGTCCGCGCCAGCAATCGGATCACCATCCTTCCGTTAAAAAGTAAACAAAATAAAATAAAAATAAAATGATGAAATAAAAACAAAAATACAATAAAAAAGAAAAGGACGACGACGCTTTCGGAGTCGGAACGTAAGAAGCAACAACGATCACGCTTTCGCATTTCTTAAGCGCAGGTTCGGGAGTGCTCTCAAATGTTTGTATCCAGGACTATAGCCTTGAAGGGGCTCACTTCCTGGCAAGCTTTGGAGGTCTCGTAAAAGGTTAACTGCACAGGGAGGAGTAAGAAGACTATATTCTCGAAAGCATATTATAGGCAAAGGCCGGAAGGAAGAAAGGAATTTAGGGTGGCTCTATTTACTATCTAGTATTTGGACAGGAGGATTTGTCATCGAGAGCCTATCAAAAGGTTCTCCGAAAACCGCTGGATGCGGATTAGATGCTTTGCTTTCATTATTATTTTTGTTTTCTGCTCGGAATACAGTAGAAGCATAAATTGGCCTAGTTTTCTTCTCCTCCGTAATGCAGCTTGTTTCTCCGGGAAATGTAATCTTCGCATCTACGCGGGGATAACTCCTGAATTGCTGGCAACCTGAGGCAAGCTGGAACATTCTCGTGGTGACGCTCTTGGCGGCTTCCCTACTGGCATTGTTTCTTTAGTGCACAGCTATCATACTTATCTTACCTCGTTGCCACAGGTTGTGCAAAAGCTTCATCGCAATGTCTGTGCCCGCCAGGTACTTTTTGTCCTTGTGAAGATCCTGAACTTTCAGATCGAGAAATAGGAGCAAAAGCTTCTTCCTGTATTTGCCTCTGTCTGCAACACAACAACTGTGCTTTAAAACACGATCAATGATTCGGGAAGAATATGGTTTTTTTTTTTTTGTCGTTGTAAAAACAAAATAGACATGTAGTGCAAACTGAAAATTTTGCATCAAATGAGCAGAACACTTAGAACAAGAATTTTATTAGCACTGTTTTTAAACGCTCTGTGTATCATCCTAGAAGATAAAAATACCACTTTTCAACTTATCGTCAAAAACTGCCAGGCAGAGGCCTCCTCTACTAAACCTTAAATTTGTTTTTACCATTAACCTTTTCGTAACAGTACTGTTTGCCCCACAGTGTTTAATAGCACACTCATATATTATGCTTTCGGAAAGAATGAAGGGAAGTTTTTTTGAAGCTGTATGGCTACACAGACTTGGCGCACTGCTTTCTTGAAAGCAGTGCGCCAAGTGCACCTAGCCCTAGCCCTAGCCCTATGGTCAGATGAGATTGCACCATTCTCTTGACTTGAACAAATTTTAGTCTTTCTTACTGATTATCTGGGTGGAGTAATGCCGCGCCGCACAACAATCACTGCCCTAAAGAACCGCACCTCAAGCATCACAATATTTACTCATCTCCGTAAGAGCGTGTACTTATCTCCGAGAAATCACCATTAGAAAGAAGTTTGACCGAACATATCTCCTTTGTGCACATTGCGGTAATCGCAATAAGTAGCACGTGATAATGAGCAGAGTGGCATTGTCGAGAGGGCCAAGTCATGGCATATCTTTTAAAAGAGCTGTGTGCCCAGCTGAGCCAAGTCGATTACGGCTCGGGCTTGAAGCCTCTATTTTCTTTTATGGCGAAAGATTCGTTCGCACGAACAGATACAAAAAAAAAAAAAAAAAAAAAAGATCTGTCTACACCAGGGACGAAAACCACTCGATCGTCAGACGTGTGCCCGTATTCCGAGTTTGCGTCGTTATTGAAAGTGTTGCCATCTCCCTGACGTCAAATCATCTGATTGGTGGACACATCAGAACTGGACGTCCCTGCCATTTTGGGTTCGGGCGTTTCCTCCAATCAGAGGAGATAACGTCACGTTTGTTAACAACGCTAACTCGGAATACAGGTCCAGGCTCGTGAGAAACCGATGGCAGTTCTCCTTGTCTAGCGTGAGGATGATAAATAGCAATGACCACGAAGATGCAATAAGTGACGGCTCACACTTGTTTCGTGGAAACCTAAACCCCGCCTTAAGGGAACGAAGGAAGGTGGAGAAAAGGTGGAGAGAGAGAGAGAAAGAGAGAGGCGTACAGTAGCGGAGGCTCCGGAGTAATTTCGACCACCCTGAGATCTTTAACCTACATTGACTTAGCACAGCACACGGACGCCACTTCGTTTCGGCTCCAACGAAACGCACGATTCCCACTCACAGATTTCGCCCAAATTTTCCTGAAGCCACAGCTCTTGAAATCCTAGCCTCCAAGCGAAATATTAAATTAAACCGTGGCGTGTCAGTGCACACACTTCGTCCCTGGCCAGTTTAGCGATATCTGCACCCCTGTTTCTAGGAATTTGGAAGGAGCACATCCCCAGTGGGTGAGAGCCTAGCTGGGCTCATCCGGGCGAAAGTTTTGTTGGGACAGGGAGGTATCTGCTGGGTGTTCCTTAACCAAACTTTCTCGAGGGTATGGTATCTTATGCGATAACAAGCAGCGCAACACTTTGTCTTGGGATTACGTGATAAATGTTTAGGTCTGCGTTCCGGCATAGACCAAAATACCACGGCCTAATATTGTTGGGCCAACTTCATAGTTATGTGGGCAGTTCCGTTAATTTTGAGAAATTCGTGTGCCTTCAGCACGTATACGCATTTCAAGTTATTGTGAAATTAATAAAGCAGAAGATGACTTTAATAATACGCATTTTTTAAGTTTTAGAATGAAGGAAATACTTATGTAACCATCTGTTGGGATTTTGCTAACTAGTTGTATGCCAGGAAATGATAGCAATATAAATCTTCACATTTCAGTAGGTATAAAATAGTTCTCAATTACCTCGATAGAAATTGAGATCATATTTATCCTCCCGGTTGGAATTAGATAACAGTAACACATGCCGCTAACTTAAAGAAACTAAGATCCCAGTCACTCCATACTGGAAGTTTAATGGTAGTCGTGTGAATTTAATTACTCGCCTTATGAAAATTTCGCTGAAAAGATGCTTTAGTAGGAAGCACACGAAAGACTACAGCGTCCACTGACGACAAGGACAGGGAGGCCTATTTTTTGAATTAATCAGTGCGGAATTGTTTTTTTTTTTATTCATGAAGATAACTTATTGAACAGTAGAAGAAAAATCACGCATAATAAGAATTATTTAATCATGAAGAAGCTCAACAGAAATTGCAAATATAGTGCGAAAAAATTCCCTAAGGTGTACTTCGTTTGAATGCCTATTGCCTTCCTTTGCCAACCCGCATTTCTCTATATTGGATTGCTGCTTAACCAGGCGAGAGCCTTGATTATGCTAACCTTCATTCCATAAGTAAAGTCATGGGCTACCCACAGCTCCCAAACTACGTTAGATCATGTTGCGGGTGAAGATAGCGGTAGTGCAGCATGCATCACTTGAGCCGCTATGAAAGAGTTGATGCTAGTGAACACTCGTATATGAATAGTTCACACGCAACGTAGCTACAAAAGAAAGCACAAGATTGAATAGCCATCACCGTTGGTAAGCGGTAGAGCACCGGACGCAAAATTCTTGCTTTGTGCATTCGAATTCCACCGGCGACGGCATATGATTTTCGTTCTGCACTCTAATATATCACTTAACTAAACATCTAACCTTGTGTCCGGCACATCATAGCCAAAGTTGCTTTTGCGACATAAAACCCCATATAACTAAAATCAAATCAATTATATTTAGGAATATATTTATATTTTACTTTGATCGACACAAAAGTATATATTATTGTCTAAGTCAGTGGCTGTAGGCTTCTTTCTTATGCTATCGCACGAGCTTCATTTTCCTGTATTTCTTTGCTGCTGAAAAAAAAAAAAGTAATGTAATTGTGTAAAGCTGCATGACTGTGCTCAATCAGATAGGGAAATGGAACACAAACATCATATAGGTTTCGTTGTGAACGAGGCAGTCATAGCGGTACCGGGACATCAATGTGTTTATGTTTTGTATGCTTTTTTTTGTTTTCCTTTGTGACCTCGGCAAGTGCTGTTTTTTCAATATGCCGAAATTCCCTCGCCGGACGGGTTACCTTCTTATCGCCAGCTATATCATACGGGAGCAGTTCAAATTCACTTCATCCAGTACAGTTATCAGAAACACATCGCACAGATTAAGCTTTGTTATTAAAAATAAATTTCACATCGGACAAATACATGCACTAGCTTCTAGAGAATATAGGTTGGCAGAAAATGTTTTATTAGGCGAAATAAAGTGCGCGTATAGCGTCGAAGGATGGCTATTTTATCATCGTAAAGTTTGGCTCCACTCCATTGTGTGTACTGTTCGTATTTCTTCTAGCATTCTTTCATGCCACATGTTACTGGCTCGTCTATAAACGACAAATCTATTCCAAGGAGTTTTTAACCTTTTTTGTAGCCCCTGAAAGGAAAAAACCTAAAATAAAGAAAGAACCTATTTGCAGAGTGATTCACTAGGAATTGGGAGACATGCTGAAATAAGTCTGGTAAAGTTTTTCTTCTTGTTCTGAGCGTACTCGACCAGAAAGAAAATTAGGTGTGTGTGCGTGTTACTGATTAATAGTCTGTGAACAATCTATATTTCTCATTGAATCACCATTACATCGATAAGTAACAGATTTATAGGTGGTCAATTCAAATCTTCACGAGCACACTTTTTTTCTCAATACCGCTGCTTATCCGATAGCAGCGCTATCTGCTTACATGGGTTAGTTGTCTTCCGGACATAGCGTAGAAAATCTGGCACCCGTTCGTAGTTTTTGCACTTCCTGAAGCAGTCGCACGGCGGGCCGTGGTACATTTTCGTCGCGTTGCCGTTTCGGTCGAACGTGACGTCGGTCTCGACGGAGTTGGCGCCTTCTTTCATAGCATTGTCTAACTCGGTAATCGAGTTCACCATGTGGGCGATGATATAGACAGGTCTGAGACCGGAGGCACACACCTTATGAAATGAGAGAACCGTTAACGAGAGGGCGAAGAATATTATGCGGCTAGCAAAAAGCACTCAAAGTTTTAAATTCAGAGATTAGAGGTTTTCTAGAACTATACATAGGAACAAAAAATTTCTCTTGAAATACACTATTACCGTTTACACATCACATGATAAAATGAGCAAAAAGAAGTGGATATCAAAATGCAAAACAAAGAAATAATGAAGAAGAGGAGGAGTGAGCTCAGTTTCCAAATTACTCACAGGAATTTCGAAAACTCCTGTCAGAGAAGCCAGGAGTAGCGCAGCTTTAGGGAGCAGCACCATGGTTAGAGTATGGTGTTCTTGCCCTTTGGGTTGCTAATTGTCCCAATTTCTTCTAAAACAGAGGTTAGCGTAATAAGTAAGAAAAAGGAATTAAACAGCACTGGAAGATGAGCAAGTGATCAAGAAAAAGAAAACCCGCTCTGAATATAACCGAAATGATTTGTTAAGAAAAGTCACGCAGCGTATAACGAAGACGATACGAATAAATGACAAGAAGTAGAAACAGCACCAGCCACACTCCACGAAAGAAACTATAAATAGTTCCTGATTAATATATGCGCAGTCTTTTGGGAATAGAGCTGTTGACAGGATCCTGATGCATCCTTTGTAGTGTTGGCGGCGCAGCTCAGGCGCATGTCCCGCGAGGCCACTCGACGCCGTACATCCAATGCTCGGCGGAGCCGCCAGAAACACGTCAGCTCTCGGCGAGCGAGGAAAGAAGACTCCCCGTTTATTGGTTCTTGGGATACATGAGACAGACAGAAAACACACGTGACTGCTGGCTGCTGTACGCAGCAGACATGAAGAGGCTCCCGATGCTTTCTTCACTTAAGACTTTGTATATTGCAGGCATCGGAAATGAGCTTCAAGGTCTCTGCAGAATGTAGGCTAAATGGTTATGCGTGATCTTTTGCTATATAGTTTGCAGTCGATCAGTAACTAAGCGTCTCGTCTCCCTTATGTAAAAACGGCCGCATGATGGCGGCAATCCAGCACAACAGGCAACAAACTTCATGTGTTTTTTCTAGCAGCTTTTTTTTTTTTTTGTTATTTACAACCTCGTTCAAACTTTCACAGAGTCCGCTTA
This sequence comes from Amblyomma maculatum, assembly GCF_055883805.1. Lineage (NCBI taxonomy): Eukaryota > Metazoa > Arthropoda > Arachnida > Ixodida > Ixodidae > Amblyomma > Amblyomma maculatum. The sequence continues at coordinate 79,280,367 of NC_139348.1, forward strand.
GTTTATTCCCGGTCAAAAAAAAAGGGGGGGGGGGGGGGGCCTAATGTCTCTTTGCAAACAATTGTTTTTTCATGTTGTGCGAAAGTTTATGCATGTACGGGATACATGCTCCTTTCGTTTTTCTCTTCTTGTTAGCTTGAATCAACAATGCGCAAGTTTTATCGCGTTCTAAATTCGGCAGAATAGACCTCCTCAAAGACAGACTCAATTTTCTTGGCGTATTCTGCTGCAGATAGCATTTCAACCTGTTCGTAGAAGCTGGCTGTCGTTTGATGCACACACGACCTATGCAACATGGCCTTTAAGCATGCATACGTGATTCTGCGCTTGATAATCTTGCAGTAAGCCGACTGGAAGGTAGAAGACGCTTTCTGGACCTCGGCGACTATCCCGAGCAAGGATGGTGTAGAAATGTGAACATACTATTGGTGAGAAACTGAGCAGTAATTTGAAAATTATGAAGTTGGCAGTGGTTTGCATGAGCTTCATCAGTGTGGTATAAAATTAAAACGTTCATGACGTGTCTCATTCACAATGGTTGTGTCATCAAGCTTTGTTACAGGAGAAGAGGTCACATACTGCAGGAGCAATGCCAGGGCCAATACATTTCCTCTGTTTTTTGGACGTTTTATTCGTAACAAAGAGAGAGAAAGGTGGACTGTAAATAACAAAAATGAGGGGGACAATTAAACTATGCCGTCAAGAGTATACGACGCGACAGCGTTGCACGCACACTGATTATGTTGGCAATTTTTAATTTTGGTACTACCTTAAAATCTTTAATGTTTCTTTTTTTATTTATATTCTTGTACACCTATGCATAACGTCAGCAAACATTGGCTTTTCATTGCGAGCAATTTGAATGCATGTTACGTTTATTATTATGTCAAGTAATTGACCAATTACATATTTTAAAACATCGATATTATTATAAAAAGCCTTGGAATTTCATTCTGAGCATTTTGATATACTTAAACCTACTTTCTATATTTTTACATTTTCAAATACTTCAATTTATTATTTCATATATTAGACTTGCTTATTTAGCATCCTTGAGCTCTGGCTTTTCATTGTGAACGTTTTGACACCTTTAAGTACCTTATCCCAATATTTCATATATTAATTATTTATTTGTTCAATTACGCACTGTAAATTTGCAATTGTCATAATTGCACTGTGCCTTTTCATTCTGAAAATTTTGGCACCTTGGAAGCTTTATTATTGCAATTTTTCCTTTTAATTATTTATTATAATTTAATTGTTCAATGATGCGTTTTAAAATTTTTCATTATCATCATCAAGCTTTGGCTTTTCATTCGGGCCATGCTCACCCATTTGAAGCCCCTTTCTTCAATTTTTTTATTTCTTTAATTGATCAATAACACACTGGATTGGTAAAACGTTTATTCGAGGCCTGCAGTAGAACGCGCGCTCGCGCGCGCGCGCTCCCTGTGCACCGGCCGCGCGGCCTGGGTCCCCGCTCGCCGTGGCCGGCTCGCTGGTTCCCTGCCGGGCCAGTGTCTTGATGACCTGCTGGACGGCCCAGAGTTGCCCCTCTTGATTGTCGCTCCCTGCGGCTGCTTCCAGTCGCGGCGGGATCCTCCCAGACTTGGCTTCTTCCTGGTACTTGGTAGAATTCCACAGCATGTGTGCGAAGCCGGCCGTCCCCGTTCGGCAGACTCTGCATTTGTTTGTCGGGTGCGTCTCGGGATACATTCTATGCATCAGCGACGGACTGGGGAGTGAGCCCGTCTGTAGCTGTCTGAATAAAACGGCTTGCTCTCGACTGAGCCCTGAGCAAGGGTGTGGAAGAGTTCTGCGAGCTAGGCGGAACACCTTGGTTTTTTGTTGTAGGCGGCCATTCGGTCTTTGGTGCTGAACCACACCGGCCAGTCGACCGAGGCGCGGTCCGTTAGCGCGCGCGCCTCGGCGTGTGCCGTCTAGTTGTGGTTGGCGTTGCCGTCTGACTCCTCGCCCGCGTGCGCCGGGAGCCACTTGATTCTCACTTGTCTGCTGCCGTCGTCGTTTTTGGCTGCCTGCAGTATGCGCACAGCTTCTTTCGCTATCCTGCCTTTGGCGTAATTTCTCACCGCCTGTCTCGAGTCGCATAGCACTGTGTGGCAGTCGCGGTCGGCGATGGCCACCTCCTCCGCTTGCTCTGCCTTGGTGCATCTCGTGCTGGCGGTCGTGCGAACGGTGCCGGTCGCGTCGACGACGACCGTCGTGAACCCGTGTATCTTGGCATACTCAGCCGCGTCAACGTAGCGTGCGTGTGTGTCGGCCGCGTGCTGGTCTATCAGTGGCTTGGCTCTCGCTGCTCTCCTCCCTTTGTTATACTCCGGGTACATGTTCTTCGGTACCGAGTCCACTCTGATGTTGCGCCTGATCTCATCGGGGACGGAGAGCTGCGTCTGCTCCCTGCCTTGATATACAATTCCCAGGTTGTCCAGGATTTTCCTTCCGGCCTTGGTCGTAGACAGTCTTTCGAGCTGTGCGGCACGTTGGGCCTCCGCTATCTCCTCCAGCGTGTTATGCACCCCTAGCTGCAGGAGGCGTTTGGTGCTCGTTGTTTCGAACAGTCCCAGTGCCGTCTTGTAGGCTCTGTGGATGAGTATATCTATCTTGTTTCTCTCGCTCTTCTTCCACTTGTGGTAGGCCGCCACGTACGTTACGTGACATATGACGAACGAGTGGATCAGTCTGATCAGGCTCTCTTCCTTCATTCCACTTTTCTTGTTCGTGACTCGTTTGAGTAGTCTCGTGGCGTTCACCGATTTCGCAATGAGCCGGGTGACGGTCTCGCCGTTTCTGCCGTGCGTCTCGATCGTCATCCCCAACACTCTGATCTTGTTGACTCTTGAGATCGCGTTTCCCTCTCTGGTCTTGACTTTAATTGCCTCGTACTTCTCGGGCTGTTGTTGGGTTTGCGGTGCTTCACGGGTGGGTAGACGAGGAGCTCCGACTTGCTCGGCGAGCATCTGAGCCCCGTTCCATCGAGTTGGTCTTCGATCGCATCAATGGCCGCCTGTAGGGTGGATTCGATGTGGGCATCGCTGCCCCCTTCCACACACAGCGTTATGTCGTCCGCGTATATCGTATGTCGAACTTCCTTGATGTTCCTGAGCCTTTCGGCCACTATTATCATCACGATATTGAAAAGCACCGGCGAGATGACCGATCCCTGAGGTGTGCCTGTGCTTCCCAGCTTCTTCTCCTGTGCTGTGGAGGTCCCCCGCTCTGAGCTCGGCCGTTCTGTCCGTGAGGAACACATTGATGTAATTGTATAATCTCTCTCCCATGTTGAGTTTCGAGACTTGGGATAGGATCGCTGAGTGCTTCACCCTGTCGAAGGGCTCTGCAGATCGAGTCCCAGTACTGCTTTGTTGTCGCCAGTGTTGCCGTCGATGATCTGGTGCTTGAGTTGTATCATGGCGTCTTGGGTATTTAGATGCTGCCTGAAGCCTATGATCGTTTCCGGGTAGAGATCTTCTTTCTCGAGGTATTCTTGCCAACTGTTGAGCAGGACGTGCTCCAACACCTTGCCTACGCAAGATGTGAGCGATATGGGTCGGAGGTTATCCGTGTCGGATGGCTTGCCCGGCTTTTCATTCTGAACATTTTGACACCTTCGAAATTCTCTTACTAATTTCTCATAGTTTTATTTTGCTCACTTCATCAATTAGGGAATCAATTACAGTTATTTTACTAACTCGTTATTCCCTACCACATATCAATCATAAATCACTAGAGCCACGAAGTACCATGGTACTATTTTTTTGTACGCAGCCCTGAGTTATTTCGGCCACGTGGTGCTGACTACTACAACGGCGCCGACGAATTTTCAGCCGAACGAGCTTTTTTAAGCTATCGCTTGAAATTCAGCAATTCTAGAACTCAGCAGTTTCCACGCACAGGTGAAGCGGCTAGCTACGGCAGTATACCCCAAGAAAATTATGTCGATCATTTCGAAGTCCTTGTTTGCTGACTTTAGAATGCGAAAAAACAAGCGTACCGATGCTGCAAATAACCAGGAAGGGAAAAACGAAACGCGCTTAGATCGCTTACATTCATAAACTTACGCACAACAGGGCAAAAATATTGAAAGCAAAGCAAGAATACGGTTGGCTTTTTAGGCCAGGAACAAACTAAGCGGATACTTAAAAAAAAAGCCGGTGATTACAGTACTTCCTAACGCGAAATTCGGGCGCAGTTCATCAGCTGTTTCACCTATTCGGTAGACGGAGGCAACGATGCCGAGCAAGACATGTATGTAGAATTAAAACAACTCTTAGGTACGTGGTTCGCAGTGGCGAACGGAGGTGTTTTGGATTTGCGCTTGGCTCAGGCGAAGCACATGTCGAGATCTGCTGGCGCTCTGATTGTCGCCGCAGTAGGGTGCCTACGCCGCACAATGTTGGCATTGGAGGAGGAGCGAAGAGAGCATATAAGTTATGACGCAGCGCGTGGGCCCATAGGAACGTTGCGCGGTGAAGAGGTAGCAGCGATTGACTGATGCCGCTGACGACGCAAGCGATCAAGTCAACTTGGCTCTTCGTTTCGGCTTGGGATGCACGCACCGTGATCCGCTGATGCCGAGCTGGCGCTTTGGCAACCAGAGAACACCAACGCCGCCACGCAGGATGAGGAGGCGAGGGGGGAGGGGGGTGCACGCAGCGACTAACTGCAGCGGCAGGAGCGGGCAGAAATCGGATAACAACGCCGCCACGCAGGATGAGGAGGCGAGGGGGGAGGGGGGTGCACGCAGCGACTAACTGCAGCGGCAGGAGCGGGCAGAAATCGGATAACACGAGAGGGGAGGGTACAGGCAGCGGCGAACGCGGGTGGCAGTAGCACGCGCTGCCCCGGCTGCGGAGTAGGTTACGACGGACAACGGCGACAACGACGCGAAACGCAGGAACAGGCGCCAAAGAGCTGCGCTGTAAAAGTTTTAACTGGAAATTACAGTAAGAAAAAAAAGGCTGTGCCTTTTGTGTTGGCGTTGTTTATAAGAGGCCGGCGTCGTGCGGCCGTTTTCATATCCGTGAGATGGGACGCTGCATTAATGATCGGCTATTTGAACAAACAAGAGATATAGATGCTCGATCATGCCAAAACCATTTAGCCATGGATTGCGCAGAGCGTGAAAATTATGAAGCGACTCTCATTGGGACATTTATCATCTCCTGGTAAAAAGGTGAGACCTCGAGAGCGATTTTCGAGGAACAGAATATACAAAAGCCCAAGTGACACGCATCGACAGCATGTCTATAGCTCTATTCCCAAAATAGTGGGCGCATCTCAATCATTGACGCTGGGTGAGTTCGTACCGAAATTGTGGTTCTGCGGTTTCCTTTTTATTTTATTTACTTGTCTTCTTTCTTTTGAGTGCTGCTTCGCTTGTTGAAATATATCATTTGGTTTCTATTCACCGCGAATGTTTGTCACGCTCACATGTCGAACCCGTCTTCTTAGCTCTGTTTATTCCTTTTTGTCAACATGTACCAATCAGACTCTATTCGGCCTCTTCTAAGTAAGCGGATGGTTGACATGTAAGAGCATCCAAATTACAGACTTCATCGCGTCCAAGAAAAAGGAAATTCTAAAACATTCATGGTGTGCCAAATAATATTTAAAACGCCCAAGCACAAATAACATTGAAAGGACTCGTATGAATAAAGTGCGCTTTTATTAAACGAAGCATGATCCTGACATTTGCCCGAAGCATACTGAAGAGTAAGGTTTTATTAGAAGCCAATAAATACCCGATTGCGTGACACACAGCGCTGAAAATTCACATGAGTAATACAGCTGTAAAAATCTTAAAATACCTTGAAGCTGATGCCTTGCCACCTGCACCGCTCTTTAGTCCAATGACAAAGAGCAAACGTAGCTTTTATAGAGTTCTTGTTTTATGACTGCAGCACCTACTTTAATGGGAGATGCCTGGCGCGTCAGCGCCTAGTCTAACACCCTTCCTTTTTCTATTTACCCCTGCCTCCGGCACGGAGTGGTGTTATGTTCTTACATTGCCGGAAGCCCCTTGACGGTGGCGGCGGGGAATGCGCGCATCGTGCCACCCTAACGATACCGCTCCCCCCCCCCCCCCCAAACGGCCGCACAGTGTGGATGTTGCCTTATTAGGGAAAGATATGGTTGTTTAGGGAAAGATATGGTCGTTTTAGCGTTTTCTTTACGTGTGCCTTTTAAATAGAAGGCCTTTTAATGGCCGCTAAGACTTGGAAGCTCATGTCAAGCTAGCGGAGAACAACGTACCTTCTTCGCTCAGCGAAGAAAGGCTTAAATATTTCTCAGCAAAGAATTGGGCACCAGTGTCGACATCGAATTACCCAAATTTAAGCTGACGTGGAGAGATTTTTTGCGGACCTACAATGCCTTTTAGACCGCACCCCATCATCAGACGTCGTTTTTCTCATATGAGACTGGAACGCTAAGGTCGGGAGTGAAGAAATATCCGGAATTATAGGCAAGTTTGGTCTTGGCGCGCCAAATTAAGCTGGGCAGAGGCTAGTAGAGTTTTGTCAAGAAAACAACCTGACCATAGCGAATACTCATTTTCAACAGCACAAGAGGCGCCTGTACACATGGACGTCACCGGACGGTCTGTACAGGAATCAGATCGATTATATTCTTTGCCGGCAGAGATGGAGAAGCGCTATACAAGCAGTAAAAACAAGGCCTGGGGCCGATTGTGGCACCGATCATCAGCTTCCTGTTGCCAAAATTAAGCTTCGATTGAAGAAAACGCAGAAAACTAGAAGGCCTTTCAGGTATGATCTGGATCAAATTCCATTAGAATATGCTGTGGAAGTGAGGAATCGATTTCAAGAATTAGATCTAGAAGACAGAGAGCCCGAAGAGATGTGGACTGATGTTCGTGATATAATACAAGAAGTTGCTACTAAGGTAGTTCCAAAGCAAAAGAAATGCAAGAAAGCAAACTGGTTATCTGAAGAGGCTTTGCAAATAGCTGAGGAAAGGAGGATGGCAAAAGTTATGGGGGAAAGAGAAAGATACAAGGTTCTCAATGCGGATTTTCAGAAAATAGCAAGGAGAGATAAGAATGGCTTCCTGAACATACAGTGCCAAGCAGATGTGGACAGCCAATTAAGGAACACAAGAGCTCCGTATAAGACAATCAAAGATATCAAAGGAAGCTTCTGTGCTAAGTTGGGCGTGATAAAGGACAAACAAGCCAAGGACCTCACTGAAGCCTCAGAGATAAAGAAGAGGTGGCAGGAATACACAGAAGAACTGTACAAGAAGGACCCGAATGTGCAAACCCAACATAAGACGGTTGTGATTACTGATCTCGAGCCTGGCATCCTGAAGAGTGAAGTTGAATGGGCCTTAGACAGCCTTGTTAAGAACAAAGCTAGCGGAATTGATGGCATTCCTGCTGAGTTGCTTCAAAACCTCAACCATGACGGTGTTAACATTCTGCATACTTTATGTCAGAAGATTTGGACAAACCTGCGGTGGCCACAGGATTGGAGGAGGTCAGTTTACATCCCCATTCCAAAGAAAGGCAGTGCCAAAGATTGTTTCAAATACCGCACGATCGCGCTTATTTCGCATGCTAGCAAGGTGATGTTGAAAATCCTCCAAGGAAGGCTGCAGCAGTATGTGGATCGAGAGCTTCCGGACGTGCAAGCTGGGTTTCGCAAAGGCAGAGGAACTAGAGACCAAATTGCCAACCTTCGCTGGATCATGGAAAAAGCAAGAGAGTTCCAGACACCCATCTACTTCTGCTTTATTGATTATGCGAAAGCTTTTGACTGCGTAGATCACAGCAGATTGTGGCAAGCTCTCCAAGAGATGGGAGTTCCAATTCACCTCATCTGTCTCCTCAGGAACCTGTATGATGGACAAGAGGCCACAGTCACAACTGGCCATGGTCTTACCGATTGGTTTCCGATTCAGAAAGGAGTGAGGCAAGGCTGCATACTGTCGCCCTGCCTATTTAACCTATATGCAGAGTGCATCATGAGGAACGCCGGTCTGGACGAGTCTACAGCTAGAGTGAAGAGTGCTGGAAAATGTATCAACAACCTTAGATATGCAGATGATAGCACTTTAATGGCAGAAAGTGAAGTGGAACTCAAGAGACTTCTGATGCGCGTACAAGAAGAGAGTGAGAAGTTAAGGCTTAAACTGAACATTAAAAGACAAAGATCATGGCGTCTTGCCCTATCAAGTCCTGGAGCATCAATGGACAAGAAGTGGAAGCTGTGACAGATTTTCTCTTCTTGGGCTCCAAGATTACCTCGGAAGGAGACTGCAGCCATGAAATTAGGAGACGCCTCCCTATTGAAAAATTTGTATGAGGCAATAACCTCACATTTTCTCACACAATCTCACTCAATTCACATAAGAAATCACATACAAGTCGCATATAATTGCATAAGGTCTCATAGTTTCTTGTACATTATCATAAATTATGTACGATATTTTATGATAATGATGTGCACCGTATGAGAGTCTATGCGATTACATGAGATTTTATGAGGTTATTGCCCCGTAGAACTTTTGGTTTTTCAGTAGGGCTGCTTTTGGGAAACAGAGCAATGGTTAGCCTTGACCGTCTAGTAAAGAGCAGAGACATTAGTTTGCCAACCAAGATCCGTATAACTCGTGCTATGGTATTTCCAGTTGTGATGTATGGATGCGAGAGTTGGACTGTGAAAAAGGCTGACCGCCGAAGAATTGACCCGCTTGAATTGTGGTGCTGGCGAAGACTCTTGAGAGTTCCTTGGACTGCCAGAAGATCAAATCAGTCGATATTGTCGACCATAAACCCTGACTGCTCATTGGAGGGTCAAATTCTCAAGTTAACGCTCAGCTACTTTGGTCATCTGACGAGAAGAGAGGAGTCGCTGGAGAAAGATCTGATGTTGGGAAAGGTTGAGGGTCGCGGGAGAAGGAGTAGGCAGCGAACGCGATGGTTAGATGGCATCCTCTAGGCACTGCAGATGAAGTTATGTGATGTTAGGAAGATAGTGAGAGACCGGAAAGCGTGGCGTGACATGGTCCATAGGGTCACGAAGAGTCGGACACGACTGAACGACTGAACTGAACTTTTTTATGGCGACCTCCTAGAATATGCCATAAGAGACACGACACGAAAATCACAAATTGGGGCAGAAAGTTTCAAACAACCGCCATTTTCTTAAACTGCAGAACTGAAAACCCTCTTTAGAAGGACCAGAGGAATGCCTTTTCCCGATGAAGCCAGCGATGCGCAGTGTGAGACGCTAGCCCCATCTCGCGGGAAACGAAAGGCGCGGTAGCCCGAAGCGAGCGATAGGAGTGCAGCCTATATGCCATGCATTTAAACCAGGGAAGCTGTTGTGTGGAAATGACCTTCATTGTTGAGTGGCGCGCGTAGTAATCCATATAGCTACACCACGGGGAGCTCACTGCCAAAATGTCTCATGTCCGCACGGCCGCGAACGTGTAAGTACGGTGTATGCCCTTACCAGCTGCTGCAATATCGCGCCAAACAGCAGTGCGGCGACAGCCCTGTATATATATATATATATATATATATATATATATATATATATATATATATATATATATATATATATATATATATATATATATATATATATATATATATATATACCAGGTGTCCCAGCTAACTTGAACCAAGGGTTACAAAATAATATATTTGCGGTAGGTCAGTGAAACCAATTGCATACAACTGCCAGCCTATTTGCACACTACAGGCAATGTTTTGTTTAGCAAGTACTTAATTAGCTAATTTTGCTAATTTCTCTAATTTATTAAATATCGACTTTAGACCAAAAATGTGAATTGGAAAGTTGTAGAGCACCTTCAGAAACCCCCATTCCATTAATTGCGATAAAGAAAGTCTCAAGTGTATCTTTTTTTCCGGGTTCAGAAGAAAGCCCGCGAAATACAAATAATCATCATCATCATCATCAGCCTGATTATACCCACTGCAGGGCGAAGGCCTCTCCCATATCTCTCCACTTAACCCGGTTCTGTGCTAGCTGCATCCACTTGACCCCTGCGAACTTCTTAATCTCATCCGCCCACCTAACTTTTTGCCGCCCCCTGCTACGCTTTCCTTCCCTTGGAATCCAGTTTGTTACCCTCAGCGACCATCGGTTATCCTCTCTTCGCACTACATGTCCTGCCCATGTCCATTTCTTCTTCTTAATTTCCACTAGAATGTCGTTAACTTGAGTTATTTCTCTGACCCACTCTGCACGCTTTCTATCTCTTAATGTTACCCCTACCATTTTTCGTTCCATAGCCCTCTGGGTTGTCCTCAACTTAAGTAGAACTCTCTTGGTTAGCCTCCACGTTTCAGCCCCATAGGTGAGTACAGGCAAGATGCAACTGTTGTATACTTTCCTCTTGAGCGATACCGGTAAGCTGCTAGTTATAATCTGCGAGTGCTTGCCAAATGCGCTCCATCCCAATCTTATTCTTCTTGTTATTTCCTTTTCATGATCCGGACCTGCGGTTACTACCTGTCCTAAGTAGATATATTCGCCTACTACTTCCAGTATTTCGCTACCTAATGTAAACTCCTGTTCCTTCCCGAGGCTGTTGAACATTACCTTAGTCTTCTGCATATTGATTTTCAAGCCTACCTTTCTACTTTTCCTGTCTAGGTCATCAATCATTATTTGCAGTTCATCTCCCGAGTTGCTTAGCAAGGCAATGTCATCAGCAAATCGCAGATTACTGAGGTATTCTCCATCTACCCTTATCCCTAACTGCTCCCATTCCAAGTCTCTGAATACTTCCTCTAAACAAGCTGTGAATAGTACTGGGGAGATTGTGTCTCCTTGCCTAACACCTTTCTTTATGGGAATTTTGTTGCTTTCTTTATGTAGAACTATGGTTGCTGTGCAGCCACTATATATATCTTCCAGCACTTTCACGTACGGCTCGTCTACGCCCTGATTTCGCAATGCCTGCATCACCGCCGAGGTTTCAACTGAGTCAAATGCTTTTTCGTAATCAATGAATGCTATGTATAAGGGCTGGTTATATTCCGAGCATTTTTCTATCACCTGATTGATGGTATGGATATGATCGATAGTAGAGTACCGTTTCCGAAACCCTGCTTGATCCTTTGCTTGATTGCAGTCTAAGGTTGTCCTGATTCTATTAGCGATTACCTTAGTAAATACCTTATACGTAACAGACAGTAAGCTGATTGGTCTGTAATTTTTAAGGTCCTTAGAGTCCCCTTTCTTGTGAATGAGGATAATGTTTGCATTCTTCCATGCTTCCGGTACCGTCGATGACACCAGGCACTGCGTATACAGGGTGGCCAGTTTTTCTAGCACGATATCCCCCCCGTCCTTCAGCAAATCTGTAGTTATCTGATCCTCTCCAGCTGATTTCCCCCTTTTCATAGTTTCTAGTGCTTTCTTGACCTCGTCCTTCGTTACTGGTGGAACGTCTGACTGTTTTTCCCTACCGCCAATCTCATTACGGTCCTGACTACTTTGGCTACTGTAGAGATCTGTATAGAACTCCTCGGCTACTCTGACTATCTTGTCCATATTAGTGATGACGTTGCCCGCCTTGTCCCTTATCGCATACATCTGGTTTTTGCCTATGCCCAATTTTTTCTTTACCGCTTTAAGGCTTCCCCCGTTCTTTACAGCATGCTCAATTTTCTCCATGTTATACTTCCTTATATCGGCCACCTTGCGCTTATTGATTAGCTTTGATATCTCGGCCAATTCGATCTAGGTCTGTTGGATTGGAAGCTTTCATACTCTGCCGTTTCTTAATCAAATCTTTCGTCTCCTTGGACAGCTTACCGGTATCCTCTCTAACTATCCTACCGCCTACTTCTACCGCGCACTCAGTAATGATATCTCTGAAATTATTGTTCCTTGCCTCTAGGGTAATGTCGCCATCCTCAGTTAGAGCTGAATACCTATTCTGTAGCGAGACCCTGAACTCTTCTGCCCTCCCCCTCACCGCTAATTCGTTGATGGGTTTCTTTCTTACTAATCTATTGCGTTCCTTCTTCAGATTTAGGTTAATTCGGGACCTCACCATCCTGTGGTCACTACATCGAACTTTCCCGATTACCTCTACATCCTGCACAATGGCGGGGGTTGAACACATTATGAAGTCGATTTCATTTTTAGTCTCTCCGTTAGGACTTTTCCATGTCCATTTTCGGTTCTTCCGTTTGCTGAAGAAGGTATTCATGATTCGTAAGTTATTGCGCTCTGCAAACTCAACTAGTAACTCCCCTCTGCTATTCCTAGAACCAATGCCATAGTCACCTACTGCCTTGTCTCCTGCCTGTTTTTTCCCTACCTTGGCATTGAAGTCGCCCATTAGTACAGTATACTGCGTCTTTACTTTTCGCATTGCCGATTCTACATCTTATTAGAAGCTTTCAACTGCCTGGTCATCATAACTACATGTAGGTGCATAGGCCTGTACAACCTTCAGTTTATACCGCTTATTAAGCCTAATTGCGATGCCTGCAACCCTCTCATTAATACTATAGAATTCATCTATATTACCCGCTATATACTTATTGACAAGGAAACCTACTCCTAGTTGTCGCCTTTCTGGTAAACCTCGATAACACAGTACATGCCCATCCTTCAGTACAGTATATGCCTCATTCGGCCTCCTAACCTCACTAAGCCCTATGACATCCCATTTCATGCCCTCTAGTTCCTCTAACAGCACTGCTAAACTAGCTTCACTAGCTAGAGTTCTAGCATTAAACGTTGCCAGGGTCAGTTTCCAATGGCGGCCTGTCCAGCGGAGCCAGGCTTTCTTAGCACCCCCTGCTGCGTCACAGGTCTGACCGCCGCCGTGGTCAGTTGTTCCGCAGCCGCTGGTGACTGAGGGCCGGGGTTTTATGGAGCTTATCATAGGAGGTTGTGGCCAATTACTGCACCAGGGTGGCCAACTCCTGTTCTGGTGAGGGAGTGCGTTGCCGGAGGTGTTCACCGGCATCAGGTCGCACCCCAAACCTGTATATGCAATTCCATCGAAACGCGGATTTTTTTTTTTTTTTTTTCATCCGGTGGAGAATTGCGCGGCACCGGGATTTGAACCCCGGTCCTCTTGCATGCGAGGCGGATGTTCTACCGCTACGCCACCGCTGCCCCCCAATACAAATAATACCACGTGACTAGCGCATTTGTGAGCCGCGATTGTGGTGCTCTCATTTATATATATATATATATATATATATATATATATATATATATATATATATATATATATATATATATACATATATATATATATATATATATGTATATATATATATATATATATATATATATATATATATATATATACATATATATATATATATATATATGTATATATATATATGTATATATATATATATATATATATATATATATATATATATATATATATATATATATATATATATATATATATATATATATATATATATATATATATATATATATATATGTATATATATATATATATATATATATATATATATATATATATATATATATATATATATATATATATATATATATATATATATATATATATATATATATATATATATGTGTGAGCCCAATGACAAGGGGGTTGCATCGCGGTTATGAGCAGAAGTGACTACATCGCGGAAGCCGAACGGCAAGTTGCAGATGGTTCCTTCTACCGCCTCCTAGAAAGCGATTTAAGAATAGTCTAAAACGGTTTTGGTTGAAACCTTATCCCATCTCAGCTTCTGTGAAAAATGGATAGCAGTACAGCAAAGTCAGTTATTCCACTTAGCCCTGTAACAGGCAGATTTTATTTATTGCCCCAAATTCAAAAACCCAACAATCCTGGACGACCCATTACTTCTAGTATAGGAGCCCTAACTAAAAGCATGTCACGCTACATTTACACTCTAATCAATAAGATTTCGGTCACAGACCAGTCCTACATAAACGACACAACTCATTTTCAAACGTCACCATCCCTCAAGGTGTCTTGCTCGTCACCCTAGACGTCTTGTCACTTTATAACAATATTCTCCACCCGATGGCACCGGGTCTTGTATATGCTTTTGGAGATGGAAGCATACGCATTAACAATAACGGTCCTACATTGGCTATGGTTACATTAATCCATGAACTTAACAACTTTGAATTTGATGACATACATTATGTCCAAACTATAGCGGAACATTGATGAGTACACGTAGTGGTCCCAACTATGCAAACATATTCATGGGCTTATTGGAAGACCAGTTTCTCTATTAGTACCCACCAAAACGTTTTTACTACGAAAGATTCATTGAAGACATCTTTCTTTTTTGGTAACAAGGTGAAGCAGAACTTCTATCATTCATCTCTAGTGTAATAACGCGCATGAGGCATTGGCCTTTTCTCACTCTTGTTCTCCAACCACTAATGCTTTTCTAGGCGTGACAATGTCAATAAGGAATGACAACTTCGCACGAATTTATCCCGGAAACCTAGTGCTAGGCCTCATTACTGGCGCTTCAACAGTAGCCATCTTAAACTCTGGAAGACTTGCATCCCATATTGAGAAGCCGTCCGTTTTAAACGAATATGTTCTGACGATCGCGATTTTGCATTTACCTGTGCCAACCTTAGTAACACCCTAATTGAACGCGAATACCCAGTACGCATAAAAAATGAGGCAGTAGAATGAGCGGCAATCTTGATCGCGAGCCTTTCCTCAAAGCAGAAAAAGAACCATCCGGCTAATCACAAATTAATCTTGTTCTAACGCACTCAGCATCGATACCCAACGTTGCAGTCGTTTGGAAGAAACATCATAATTTTCTCATGCAAACTGAGAGGCCAAATATAATCAAGAAGCCCCAGTGTTGTTTATCGCCTTAGCAAGAACCTCAGTGGCGTTTTAACTTCATCTACAACAAGCCCTATTGTAACAATGGGCTGCCATCTTTGCAACAAGTCATGGTGAAAACTTTTCGCACAAATGACTTCATCGGTGAAGGCTTTCAACATCGCAACAAACTTTACTGTGCAAATTCGGGGACACTACTCGTGCGATACTGACAACGTAAATTATATGCTTGAATGTTCCATCTGCAAAATGCAATACATTGGCCAAACTTAAACCGTCAGATACCGCTTTAATAATCATAAAGTTCATTGCAACACGCTGCCTAACCTTCCTATCTTTAAGACTGTAAACATTACCACGTACCGACTTGAAGAATGCATGTAACTTTTTAAATTAAGCCTTCAAAACATATCATGAACGCGAAGTTTGGGAATAGTTCCTAATAAACAAGTCCAACATGGCTTCTTGTGGTCTGAATGAAAATTATTGGCAAGCTAAGTTGCCTCTTGTCATAGTGTTTTGACTTGATAGTTACACCTGTGGCAGCTTCTTACGGGATATCATGTTTAATCGACACCGACTCCCTTTTGCAATGTTTGCCTCTTTGCTTGCTTTGTTACTATCACTGCCCACTGACTCTCACGGGATGCCATGCCTAATGTGCACTGATCTTCATATCTTTATGGCTACCATCATTTTTGCAGTTTGCCAGTTAGTCAAGCATATTGCTTCTCGCTGTAACAACGTCTGAACATTGCGTCTTACCCAACTCCTTGTGCAATCTACACTCGTACTGACAATTAAAGTCTTTTAATGCTTTTCTTTGTCTCCGTCGCAGTTGGCTCGAAACCTGCTTTTCGCGATGTCGCCATTAGGATGACCATTAAAATGTTTTCTTTTTTTTACCGTGCTGAATCATTCAGTGTGTGAATGGCGCCAGGATACTGCACGATTAAAGGCCGCGTGTACTCGTAATATTTTATATATTTTGTGCGATGTAAGTGACTAACATATTTTGACATATCTTTTTTCTTGTGCAACATTTTAAGATGCATGACTTGAGCGCATAATACCCAGAAATGTGGCGCAACAAACACCAACACATGCGAAGAGACAAAACACACGCGCACACCAATCCCTTTCGCAAACAGAAAGTAATGCATCTTGTCCGGCATGTCGGAGAAGCGATCCGAGCGATGAGCACATGTACTTGAGCGTAGGTAGGATGAAAACACATAAAAGGGCCCACAGTACAACAAAGGTATCTCAAAATAACAGCTTGCGGGGCTAGTTGGTGCTGCATAATACCCAGAAATGTGGCGCAACAAACACAAACACATGCGAAGAAACACATGTGTTTGTGTTTGTTGCGCCACATTTCTGGGTATTATGCAGCACCAACTAGCCCCCCAAGCTGTTATTTAGAGTTGAGCACAACACGTGTCGTTTTGTCTGTAATCTGTTCATCTTTCACCGAAAGTGCATCACGCGCGTTTAACCTTAGTTTGATATATTGATGTTGATTAGTGCATAGTGGCTTGTCACGTCTTCTTGAACTGTGCATGTATATAAGTAATGAGCGCCTACTGCTTCTTTCTGCATCCGTTGACAAAGGCCGGACCCCAGCCGGAACATCGAAATGAAGTAAACCATTTTTTATATCGTCTGTCATCTCCTTTACTTTGATGCCCTACCGGAATATTCTACCCCCTACCTATACATATATATATATATATATATATATATATATATATATATATATATATATATATATATATATATATATATATATATATATATACATTCTGGCTCTCAAAGCGAAATTTCTGTCGTAACCGTCAAATGTTTTGTGGTACTTGCAAGTGGCACTCTAACATTTTCTGTAATACATTTCTGTAGTCTCTAGTGCTGTAGTATATGTCTGTTGTATCTGCAGAAATTTCTGTGGTGAAAAGTTCAATGTAAAATACCGCGCACAAATCCTGTCTTGACAACAGAACATTTTCTGAACTATTTTTTTTCTCTAGAGACGGTAAACCTTGAGGCGAGGCAATGCTGAATATAAGCAACATGACAGACTGGACCTGAGCGCCCGTTTGTTCTCGAGGACAGAGTGAAAATTCTGAGCGCGGCTATTTCTTGCCGGTACGAGATCATTCGTCATCTATGTGAAGTGAACTATGCAGTCTTTCTGACGCCGTCGACACGCACGAACCGAAATTGTACATGTGCGGCTTAAGCCCTGCCACAAGCGCTAATGGGCGCTTCGTGTTTGCATTTTAGAGCGCAGCACTTTGGCGCCTGATCCTGTGTTGCGCGTCGTCGCCGCCATCGCCGTCGTCGTCGGCGTTCTCCCTCGTAACCAGCTCCGCAGCCAGGGCAGCGCGCGCTCCTCTCTCCCCTCCCCTCCCTCTTCCTCTGTGGCAGCGACTGCGCGTGTTCTCCAATAGCTGCGCGCGCTCCTGACGCTACCATTCACTGCGGAATGTACGCCCCCCCCCCCCCCCTCTTCCTGCGTGGCTGCGATGGCGTTCTCCGGTTGCCGAAGTGCCGTTATCGCTATCAGCCGATCACGGTGCCTGCATCCCAAGCCTAAACGCAGAAACACGTTTACTTGATTCGCTGGCGGCCTCAGCGGCATCAGTCAGTCGCTGCTATCTCTTCGGCTCGCAACGTTGCTATGGGCCCCCGCGCTGCATCCCGCAACCTCGCGATAACTTAATTGCTTTTTTAATTTTTCCGACCAAAAAATCTTCCTTGATGACAGCCAAGAACTTTTAGGGGAGTGTTTCTTGAAGGAATATATGTGAAAAATAAAACAAAATTGTCCGTAATTGTACATACATGCCTTGCTTGAAATCGTTACCTCAATCGTATCTAAAATGTGAAAGTGCTGAGGAACTGCGCTCAAATTTCGCTTTACGAAGTAACGCAATATTCGGCAAATTTTTAGTGTTTACTCCTTCGTTCTCCATACCTATTTTCCCCATTGTCCTTTGGCAGTACAGCCTCGGGTCAGTGCTTCATTGAGGGGAGTAACGGCACGAAACCACGTTTTGGCTTTCTGCCCGGGCTGATTATTATCGGGCGTGAACTTATCTTGACGCTATATATACGCTAGCCGAGCTTCTCAAACATCTGCTAACTTTCATGTCTTGTCGCGCGATGTCTTCTTTTCCATTATGGGCTGCGGCTGCTCTTTGGAAATGTCCGTACGAAAGAAAAAGTGTCTCCACCTTGAATCGAACCCTATTTTTCCTATCCCCAGCCGAGTGTGCAAACCACTATACTCCACGTAGGGCTCGCGGAAAACCGATCATCATTCTTCTTGTCTAGCGTGAGGCCGATAGTAGCGATGGCAATGACATTGCATTTAGTTGATAACAATTATATTAGCGGTAGTTATAGTAATGACGATGATAGTGAAGATGACAGTGGTGAGGTAGTTAGTGAAAATAATCGTATGAAATGGTTTTCACAATTCACTTCTAAGCAGACTTGTATGCACACTCCTATAATTTTTTTCAAGCTAAGGACACATGCTTGTTTGTTCGCTTTTTTCACCTAGAACGGAGTAATCCTCTGTTGGCAGATGAAACCTTTGTATCGTCGTTCAACACTGCTTTTATAAATTTAAGCAGCGCACGTGTCTCTCAAGGAATATTTCAACTAGTCCCATCTCAAACACTTCTTAATGTCCTTATCACGTCTTTCATTGTAGCGCCGAAATTTACCTCAAATGGTTACAGATATGCAACAAGGATTCTAAATTATTCTATGTTAATCCAGTTGCCTCATAGCGGGTTTACCTCGATGTTACCTAGACGGAGTTTAACTGAGCGTTACCGAGAGCACGTACATATGATAGTTCGACCACCAGTGAGCACTCTTACTGCTATTGCCACCGCATGCTTGCACACTTTTTTTTCGGGTGCACGCGAGGTTAATAATAACTTTCTTTATGTATTCTGCCTTTTAATGTCATGTTGAGTGCTGTAATGCCCTGGCGAAAGAGAGGGCAAGCGCCATCGCCTGCATTTAGGTTTCTATAGTGTTAATATTTATAGAGATGAGGAGGTAGCACAAACAATAGGCCCGATATGAGATAGTGTTAGCTGTTTATTGGCCTATGTTTACCGGTAATCAGCAACGCACTTCTAATATTAGACCGATAATTTTTCCTGCCTAAGGTGCTAACCAGAAAAGTGCCCGTTTGCCTACACTGCACCGGGGAAGAACAATTAGGAGAATAAAAAGGTGAAGAGAAAAGGAATGAGGACATATACAAGGAACCCAGCTCATGTTGTAGTTCGTCTCCCCTCTATCAAAACGTTTCTACCGCGGTAGGTATCTAACATCGGTCTTCAAGCTTAGTAGTCAAGCGCCCATATGCCATCCCCCATAAAGAGAGCGTCCTTCAGCGGTTCCTATTTTGAAAACGTGGGATGTAGGCAGGTAACGGGATGCGCCAGGCTGAACCACAGAGGTGAAAAGTTATGCTTTTCGTCAATATTGTTACGGGTGAAGAAGAAGAAGCGGACAATGGCATGGGCAGGCGCGCTCGCGCTAGGTCCGTCATCATTCATTAAACGTCATCTACCATCGCCATCGGTCATGTTCTGTCTCCTTTCATGATCGGCTTGCTGCCCCGTAACAATATTTACGTTGAACACGATGGCTGAACAAATGGCAGTGCCGTGTACAAGGCACAAACCACCAAGCACTTTTGCCAACTTAAGCTCCTTTCTCTGAATATAAGCCTTGTTGCGAGTGGCATGGGTTGTTATAAAGAATGGGTCCTTTTTCGGAAGGTTGTGCAGTAAGTTTATGAGAAATAAAGTTTTGGTGCCATCTAATTAATTTTAAGGGAACCGGGCTAAACCTAAACTATACGGTCGGGCAGTTATAGCATGCCTGCTTTAGCAGAGAAAACAAAATTGTGCTCATATTCTATTAATGTTGTATGTTTTTGCAGGCATTGGGAAAAGATCACCCGTGGTTTAACGCTTGGAAGCACTTTCTGTGTGAAATGGCCACTGGCTAGAAAAGGCGAGCAAAATGCAAGCGCTGTAATAATGCGCACGAAGTTTCCAATGCGATGCGCGTGACAAGGCACTTTTTTCACCCGGCATCAGGGAAAGTCACGGAAATATACGAAACCCAGGTATCATCATAAGTCATCAGCGAAGTCATCGGGTGATACAAGTGAGTTGGTATTTCACAGAGGCGAAGAACAGCACCCATTACCGAAAAAATCTAGGGGGCGGAGTCGCTTCACGATCACACCGCTCCAGAGCCGCTAAACCTGATGTAGGCTGCCTTAGATCAATCGTTTCGTTACCGACTGAGGGCAGCCTTTGCTCGGACTGGAGACACCGGGAAAGGGTCCAGATCTATGCTTTGTGCCTGACAATGTTGGAAGACGGGTAGACTAATGCTCGTGGCTTAGTCACGTATTAATTTGTTGTGGCTACGCTAAAACGATTATTTTATTGGCTAGTCGAAAATTTAGCTGGGGCTTAGCTTTGGTTAAGCCTGGTAGGTTACGAAAGCAATGCGGCAACCTGGCAAAGTTTTTCTTTCTCCTTGTCCATAATGCCTGTCTAACGAGGAGCAGCGCGCCTCTTTTATACAGTCACTCGGATGGATGGATGGAATATAGGAGCGTCCCCTTTGAAACGGGGTGGTAGCAGTAGCTATCATGTTCATTCCTCCACCTATATCCAAAGTGGAAGCGCAGCGCCTATAGCGGGAGAACTGCAGGACGGCGTGGCACAATCCGGGATCGCCCGATGGCTAGGCCTGATAGCCAATCTCTCGCTAGCTATGTTGCTGTCCAGGTGCGCAAATTGTCTGAGACTCTCGGAAGCGTTGAGGTAAGGGGGTAGGTAACTGTCAACACGTGGCGTTAATTCCGTACATCTTCAGCATACAAGCATCCCTTTGTTCTCTCACAAGTGTTTGTGCATGTCACATGCATTGGACAAGCAACCCATGGCCTAAACTTTCTTATGAATGATCTGATAAAGCTAAAGTTATAATTGATATTCGTGTTTTTAAGAAATCAATTACGCAGTTCTATGAATGTGTTTAATTCAAATGAATAATTGAACCATACGAATCAATATTTTGTCAGATGAGCCCTCCTACCTATGCAAGTTATCTGCTATTAAGACGAAAGCCTTTAATGACTCATGCTGTCGTAAACAAAATGTGTCCCGCTTTTGCGGCGGTTCTGATTGGCCGAGGCGGAATGACGCCATACAGGTCTCGACCAGTCACAGAGCATCACCACATTATTCGCGAATGCGTGCCTTATATAGCCATATGACAATCAATGATCAATTACTAATAAATGACTAAATATTCATTAGTCAATAATTAGTATATAAATAATGAATAGTCAAGTAAGGTAATAATTAAATAAATTTAAATGATTAGTGCCAGTTGAGTAGCGGAATGCGACACGGAGGCTTTCGCCTTTAAATATTTTAGTCTTAAAGTCCCTCGTAATTTTTATTTTAGAACGCAGAATTTAGGCGTGGCAGGATTTCTATGCCACGTCAAACTATCTGATCCTGGAAAACTTCGAAGCAAAGATCGGTACACTTATCGGAAGGTGAAATTATTCCCATCAATTTCTTCGCGGCAGGGAGTCTCAGTATTTCACATGCGCGTCACATATATAAATGATCACCGAAAAAGCTGGACTTGAATATGCGTCGAAAGAGCATCGAAGCTTGCTTACGTCAAATGACCTACGTCAAATGCTTAGGCGCAAAATGCCTGAAAGGGAGAACAGGTGCGGACATAACGAACACAGGCGCCACTGTCTTTTATCCATGTTGCGGCGAGAGCAAAAAAAAAAAATCGTCATCCCGGTGAGCTGTACGTGCTTGAACAGACTAGATATGACACAAATAGAATCTACTTGAGAAAGGGCATGCGTTAATGAACGCGTGAACAAATGACTTAAGATCACGCGTTAAGAGATGCGTTAAGGATACACAGGAGATGGGTGAAGTTTTTATTTTGCGCTTAGTTTACGACCATGGTCTGCCCTACATGGCACCGTCTGTTTAATATCAATATACTGAACTTACTTTTTTCTTCGAACACAGCTGGAGTAATCCAGATGACAGCAAATAGATCGCTTCTTTTGTGTTCTTTTAACGTAAGGTCCGTGCTGGAAAAGTTTAGTATCGGTGAGATTGCCCTTCGTACGAGGCTCAGCTATGAAGGAAAGCACGCAGCGATGTCCTTGGACATGGCGAAGTCGGCAGATGTTTCGAATCGTTTGGTCGCAGTATATTGCAGAGTACGGAAACTTGTGCACTGTTGTGGATTATAGCGAGCTCAGGTGAGCGATTGCCTATTGATGCGAATGACTCGTGGGAAACAAAGAGTCCCAGGGAAGGGTGGGGGGAGAGTAACGAAAAGAAACATCTCTATGGCGGGCCTGGTGCAGTGACCGCTTTAATGAAATCCACGAAGAAGAGCCTGCAGGATCACACACTTTTGCTTTGGCGCCGACAACTCCGGTGACCAACAATAGAATTTCGCTGACTTCAGAAAAAGCTAACAATGAGAATGCTTGCGTCAACGGCTGGGTCGTACTGAAGGCAATTTCTTTACCCCGTCATTATGGAATGGGAAAACAAACGGATTGATTCTACTTTGCGCAGTCGCCGATGTAAGATTCAGCTCGGTTCCAGTTAAAAGCTGACGCTGCTTTGCGTACTTACGAATCTTTTCTTTGACTGCTGGGGTTATTCTAGCGACGTAAGACAGGGCCTCGCATAAATGGCTCTTGTTTTTTTTTTTAATGCATTCGGAACTAATGACAGTGACATATTTTATAAGTGAAACGCTATCTCACGGGATTGTTCGAAGACGGGTGACCCCAGCGTAAATTTGCCGCTCGCAAATGAGTCCGGCTGCCCTGGACGCACTTTTAGGACCAGCTAGCTTGAGTAATCAGGCGCCATCTTAATTCGTAGCATTATTTGAGTCATGTGCGGCATATACAGAATGTGTGCACAGAGTGACTGTGTACCTCATATCGAGCATAACTGTACAAAATGTTATATAGCTTCATAGCGTGTGTCGTGTTCAGTTGCACTAAGCAAATTGTAAGCATTAAATATTTACCGTTGATTTGATAATTATAAATAAACTAATCTTTGCACTACAACATGAAGTTATTTCTTTTTGGTTCCCTTATGTTAATAGAATTGCACTGAACGCATTGTAAATTATAAATATTTAAAATAACTACTGCAATTGGTCTTATTAAATATCAACTTCGAGTTAGGTCACCAAGTAATGCATGGCTGCATAGCTAATGTCAATTATCATTGCATCAACTGTTTGCAGTCATTATAATTATTATGTATTTATTTATTATTTATTTATAAATAATTTATTTATTTATTTATTTATTTATTTATTTATTTATTTATTTATTTATTTATTTATTTATTTATTTATTTATTTATTTATTTATTTATTTATTTATTTATTTATTTATTTATTTATTTATTTATTTATTTATTTATTTATTTATTTATTTATTTATTTATTTATTTATTAACCTCGGCAGTCATACAGGCATTGCTAAATCAGGGTGTATACGAGCCATACATGAAAGTGCTGGAAGATATATATAGAGGGTGCGCAGCAACCATAATTCTGCATAAAGGAAATAACAATATTCCTATTAAGAAAGGTGTTAGGCAAGGAAACACGATCTGCCCAGTACTATTCCCAGCTTGCTTAGAAGTATTCAGACACTTGGAATAGGAACAGTAAGGGATAACAGTAGATGGAGAAAAACTCAGTAATCTGCGATTTGCTGATGACATTGCCTTGCTAAGCAACTCGAAGGATGAACTGCAAATAATGATTGATGACCTAGACAAGAAAATTAGAAAGGTAGACTTGAAAATCAATATGCAGAAGACTAAGGTAATGTTCAACAGCCTCGGGAAGGAACAGTAGTTTGCGTTAAATAGCGAAGCACTGCAAGCAAGTAGTAGGCTAATATATCTATTTAGGATAGGTAGTAGCCGCAGATCCGGACCGTGAAAGGGGAATAACAAGAATAAGATTGCGATGTAGCGCATTTGGCCAGCACTCCCAGGTTATGACTATCAGCTTACCGGTATCACTCAAGAGCAAAGTATACAACAGTTGCATCTTACCTGTACTCACCTATGGGACTGAGACGTGGAGGCTAACCAAGAGAGTTCTACTTAGGTTGAGGACTTCCCAGAGGGCTATGGAAAGGAAAATGGTGCGGATAACGTTAAGAGATAGGAAACGTGCAGTGTGGGTCAGAGAAATAACTCAAGTCAATGATATTCTAATGGAAATTAAGAAGAAATGGGCATGGGCAGGACATGTAGTGCGAAGAAAGGATAATCGATGGTCGCTTAGGGCAACAAAGTGAATTCCAAGTAAAAGAAAGCGTAGCAGGGGGCGGCAGAAATTTAGGTGGGCGGATGATATTAAGAAGTTCGCAGAGGTCAAGGGGATGCAGCTCACACAGGTCCGGGTTAATTGAACGAATATGGAAGAGGCCTTCGCCCTGCAGTGGGTATGTCAGGCTGAGGATGATGATGAATAATTATCATTGATTTATCACTAGTGAATCATTACTGAACTTTACGCTATAGCATCTTCATATACTATTACATTCCTAATATCGAGTGTTATTGCACTACACTCGTTAGCACTGCCTGCTGCGAAAATAACATTCACGTAGATAATTGCGACTGTGGGCGACTCTTCTACACATGGGGGCACACAGATAGACTCGAATTGGGCCTGCTAAACAAAGGAAGGTTTCTATCTCATATGTCGGCGCTGAACGGCGATGTCTGTGGCAGAGGTCAGGGTGGTTCAGGCTGCTAGCAGGATGAAGAGCCCAGAAGATGAGCACGCGAGGAAACGGCGTGGTTTCTGGTTGACGCGGGAGAGGGAAGGGGCATGTTGGATAGTGATGGGGGCGCCCCAGGAAAATGCACGTAGGATTCGAGTACACTTGGCGCAAGTCCCATATGATTGACAACTTCGAGTTGGAGTCATATTTCATTGGAAAGATCTCGAGAAGTAGAATAGAGAATTGAAAACTAAACATGCAACAAAAAAAGTAAATGGATCTAGCGCCCGTCTAACTCAACATAAAAACACGGGAAACATAAGCGAAGTACTATATATTTCTTACTCATTCACAGCAGCTAGGTCCTTACTTGCTAAGCGCCTTAGACTTTAGTGCCCCCTATAGGTTTTCATAGCGCTTGGCATGCATACTCTCATACAAATTATTTTCTTTTCTATGTCTATCTATGTCTGTAAAAAGGAAAAAGAAAGCTTGCGACAGGCCCAAAATTGGACCGTTTGCTTCAGCTTCACTACTAAGCTACTAAGCTGCACAGTGCGAAGTCTTCCCATGTCAGTGGTACCGTGATTCTAACTTCAGCATAAGTAATTTCATAAGATTCCGACAAAGCGCAAAAGTGAGCCTCAAGTGCGTTTCTGTGCAGTCGAGCACCTAATCGTTACAGTGTTTACCAGCACCACCCTTGTGCATAGTGGCAGGCGTAGTACGTCCTTTTTACCCCCAGTGTCCCATGGAATAAGTGACAAGCAGGAAGGGTGGCAGCTATCTGTAATCCTCTTATGCTGCATCTGACCACAAGACTGCAAGAGCATAGACGCTCGTAGGAAACTGAGGGCTTAGATACAATACAGAAGTGAAAAAGCTAAGTCAGTTACACCGAAAAACATATAGGAGATGGTCCCTTTACTTTTAACTTCTGGAGTTGACAAAATATAGTACTATAATGAAACTTCTCACGTCAACGGAATTGCAGTTTTTTACATATGCCGACGATCAGTGTCATATTTCTTTATAAATGATATTTGTCGATCAACCCTTTCACTTTGTGCAATAACCCAACGACTGGCCTGCAAAAAGGATCTGAACCCAACTTTATGCCCATGAATATACGAAACAAATAGCGGCCATAATGTGTCCTAAAAAATAATTGTCTTGCTTTTTGCTTGGATATTGTATTGAATTCTAGACACACTGGTATTGTTGGCCGGGTTAAATACCTGGGCGCAATTTTCTCATCCACTATATCTTGGGAAGCCCGTCTACCTGAAATGATAACATAGCTGACTCAAATGACGGAAAGTGTTGGTCTTATGAGATACGTTTCCATAAAAATCATTAAAGCTACTGCTTTATAATCCGCCCCTGTGCTCTTACTTTAGCTCTTGCCACTTAGTGTCTGGCATAACTACAGTTACCTGTCTTGAGAGCATATGCTTTCTGACAAAAAAAAAAAAAACATCCTGTCTCACGTACTCAATGCACATTGATGAGAATAATGCCGAAGCATATTCTTTCATAGAGTTGTCATGAAAATACTTGCGTAAATACCATGTGAGTGCTCGAATAAAGCTTGACGCGCGTAGAAATATGAGGTACAGTCTTCGTCAAAAGTGTAGAGCCCAGGGGACCTGCTTCTGAGCACTTCGTGCAGTTTGTAATGCATTTCCAGTGTTCCGAATTTTTTGGTGGTAAGAAGAGTTTTTGTCCTACTCTCTACAATCGAAAGCACCCGCACTAATGCAGATCAGCACCACTACATGGCATAAAAGCAGACCTCTTGGGCTCTACACCTTCGACAAAGGTTGTACCTAAGCAAGCTTGGTCAATCATACACTAGGGAAATAGTTTACAATACAATACATGTGGGGATTTGGACTGTACCTACATCTTCCTTGAATTTAGACAGGCAGCATTCGTAATATATTCTTTTATCAGCGTTAAACACACATCTCTATAATAATTTTTAACTATTGGACTCATCCAACAGTCAGCTGCTGATGTAAAAGCGGCTGGAGCGTCGTCAAGCTGCAGAGAAAGCAGCTTTTACTCTAGCCACCTCTGTTCGCTGATTTGTACCAAGTGGCGAAAATAAACTTGATTTTATTATTATTATTATTATAATTGCGTGCTTTGCATGGTATCAACAGCAACAAGTCTTATATATCCCTATATAATGGATGTTTGTGATGCTTTATTGTTTGCTTGCCTTTATAATTTTGCTCATAGCACTGAAGCGCACAAGCTTTAATTGATCATTATGTTCTTCTGTTCATCATTATATCTCATATTACAATGTGTAATTGTCTGCACCTACCATTGTTCTGCTTAGCCGCTACCAAACGAAAAGGGGCTGCGGAAACGCCAATTTCTATCTCAAAGCTTTTTTCTGCAGCTCTTCTGTCTGTACGTTTTCGCAAGGCAGAAAAGAGGTGTATTTGAACATTTTCTAACTAACATGTAGTTATGTAGAAAATAGAAGAAAAACAACACGTCACCAGTGGGTCCCGAGTCCACAATCTCCAAATTTCGCGTTCGGTGCTCTGAACAACTGAGCTACACAGGCGGCCGATCAGTTTTCAACTTTCCTCGGTATTTTGGTGCTTCTAAACTACTTGAAATTGAGTGGCCGAAAGTTCGAATACCACTAGATTCGTGTTGTTGTTTTTTTCTTTCACTTTGCATTTAATTGTATTTCAGCCAGACAAATTCCAGTACTCATTCAACACAACTGAAGAAATGAACATAATTCCTCTGCTTTTTTTGGCCTCGTTGTTTATTGGTACCATTCATTTGCTTAACCCGATACAAGGTAGAAGATGACTACACAGAACAAAAGAGCAGTGAACAGGGATTTAGGGAGAGCCTCAGTTCGTAACCCGGGCCAACGTTTCGACAAGAACGTTGGCGCGGCTTGCGAACCTATACTACCCCTCAACCCTAGTTCAGTGCTCTTTCAAACCCGATGCAAGACACATAAGAACTTATTACAACCTCGTAGTGGCAACGCCTACTATAGACACATCTGCTATAAATACGAAATTCTTCAATAAGTATTACCCTTCTGCTTTAATAAACAGATTTTTTACTGGAATATAGTGCACATAATTTTAACTTTGCTATTTCGCTTTTGCTTTCCTGTAGTCAATTTTTTTTCACTGTATCTTGTAAAACTGCTCTAATGTCAGCAGTCTAGCAGAACATAGCCTTAGCCTTTGGGTGAATGGCAGCATATGCAAATAGTATACACGCTACATTTCCATATTTTATTTGCTGAAAAAGCTGGTCATCACCAGAACTAATTCTTCCGCCTTCACCTGTCGCCCACGGGGCTCATGCTCTTTCCGCCTTTCGCCTTGTACTCTTGTAGGCCTTGTCGATGGAGACGGTCCTCCTGTATCACATGTTGCTCTGTTTTTTTTTTTGCGCTGTTGTAAGTAGCTGATTTTTTTTCGATTTTGCAATTGGTGGATAATGGAAGCCGGGAATGTCAGTATTTGCTACACCGTGCAAGTGTTTATGAGGCTCTAGTGAAATGTCGCCTGCCGCTACAGATATGTGATCTACCTGGGGCATTATTTCGAGCTCATGGGTTTGTCTTCTCTCTATTGCAGAAATGGTCTGCATGAAAAGACATTAATGAAACGTGAGTAGAAGCATTCAAAACACGAATGTATTTGGTCTTTACTAACAAAAACGTCATAGTAAAGGGTTGACTGACGGAATTATTGAACTGTTCAATATCAACCCATAAGCTACGCTTTCTTCAGGTCTCGCATATCTTGTGCATCAAAACTATATTTAGGCTGATAACAGCAAAGAAAGGTGTGTATGACGCAAATAGTGGTAAAGCTAACATGAGCTGCCGTCTGCCTTACCCACATCACTATCAAGCAGCTGGTGTCAGCTACGAACATGTTCTAACTTGACATTTCCCATGATTTTACAATCTTGCATTCATACATTTCTTACAGGATAAATTTATTGCATTTGTAGAGTTGTCATCCCAAATCATAGGTGAAATCGTTGCTAAGCCAGATATTAACAAAGGTTTGTTGCGGAATGGGACTTCAGAGTCAAACCAATGTCCCTGCGTTCAAATCACGAGGGGTAAAATATCTTCCTATATTTTACTTGAATAAATTAAGGTGCCCAATTTTTCATTTAGGGCCGTTTAGCTGTGTGGATTGGCATATCGTTTTATTTGTACAGATTTTAGATGTATAAAATTTGTATTTTTAGCTCGAGACTCGTATTATTGCATGCAAATGAATTTTGATTCTGCTGAAATGGTGGCCGGTGCTTCTTCCGCCAGAAAACAGCGATTATAAGCTTGCCAGGAACCTACCTAGCTTCCAGTGAAAAGTACAGGGCACATAACACTTTGTTTTCTGTGCTGTCTTGACCACCTCCCGCAAACAACCCGACTTGATCTCCATAGTCGGGGAAACAAATAAATATGCTCTATCCAATGCTCATTTTGACTACAGCGATCTAAGGAACAAAGCGCTTGCCGAGTTTGGACGCCTCAATGTTACGTCAGTGCATTTTTTTACCGTTCGAACAATTATCCACGGAAAAGCTATTGTTGGAGATACCCTGAATGATATGTCACAGTTTATTTGCTGCGGATGCTTTTTATGCAACGATGCAAACATCGTGGAGAGAAAAAGTCATGACGCAACTGGTGCTTAGAAACGCACCGCTAGCAGACGACGTTGGCGGCTCTACTTCCGGGTACACTTATCAGTTGCGCCACCAGTGGCGTGACCATCGTTTTTCTTGCCTTTTCGCCACACAAATCCTAACACTCTCTCCTCTGTACATATTCTTGTTTTGTGGTTAATCTGTTGAGCTGAATCAAGAGGTTGTGAATTAGGTATTGCCGCAGGCTCCGCAAAAGAATATGTAACAGAGTCCTACACTACAGTGTGAGCTGTTTTCAAATTTATTTCGACATGGGAAGATCCTCAAATATTCTAGGCTCTCTGCTTGGTTCAAAGACCAAGGGGCAGCACATGCCACTGTAAGAGGTGAGTATGAGCGCGTAGGCATTTTGTCCGATTGCTTTCGTATGTCGTAAAATGAATATTTTCTGTTGTGCGACGTGACGTCACCCAATATAAAGGCGACGATCACGCATTAACGACAGCGCACTGGAAGTTTCCTTGAAGCGCTAAGATACAGCTTTAATGAGATAATTATAGCAACAATCAACTACTAGGGATTTATTCGGAATTTCAGGAAGAGAATAATTGCTTAAAATACAACATGCTGAAGATGTGATGCTAATAACTTCGCTAATGGCATTGTCAGATACATCGTCTATGTGCTTTCGTCCAGTGTTTGTGGCATGAAGTTAAGTGGAGCGTGAGATGACCTGAAAAAAATTTTCCTAGAAAGAATTTTTTGGAATTTCCGACCTCACCCAGGTAGCACAGAATGTGGGGCCTCTGTAGGTCCGATGTAGGCAAGTGGGGCTGCGGCAACCCCCATAAAGCCTGCATCGGTCCCCGATGGGGCAAATGTGGACAAGCCCCATTTGGGCTTGCCCCTGTTCCTTCTGCATGGGTCCCATAGCAGCATTGCTCGGGCTAATGCAGAGCACGTTCCTGGATCCAGACCGCAAGGGTCCTTTGTCGCATATTTAAGGGCAATTCAACCTAAATGTGGGCTCTTTATGGGAAAGCCCTCATAGATTCGAAATGAGACCGCCCTCATAAAATCTTTGTGGGACCTACATCGGCCGTAGTCGGGACAAAAACTGACATGCCCACATGCTGCCCCAATTGGCCCCTTGTAGTTTACTTGAGGGCAGGTGAAATATGAATAAGAGCTCAATTTGGGCAAGCCCTCGTGAAGCCCAAATGAGACAGCCTTAGCTAAACCACTGTAGGTCTCACCTAGGCTTTAATGGGGCTGAAAGGCGGGCATGCCCGCAAGGTACAAATATTGTTCCCTTGTGGGAAATTCGAAGGCATGCACGTGCAATTGCAGGTGGGCTCTAGGTTCAAAAACAACGCCCACCCCAATTGGGGCTGCCCGCACAAAACTGCTTTATACCCCACATGGGCCGTAATGGGGCTGGAAGGCGGGCCGGCCCGCATGATATCAAAATCGGTTCCTTGTGGGGAATTTGGAGGCACGTGCAACAGCAAGTGGGCTTTAGGTTCAAAAACAACACCCAGCCCTATAGGGAACCCAAGCTCAAGTTTCGCCGCGCGATGGCAGCGCCGCATTCCTGGCATGGTGGCGAAATGTGAAACGATATGACGTCGCCGGAGCAGACGCTCCGCTAGCTTCCTGTGCACGTGCGGCGATCGAGTTGCGCCTGGCGGTTATTTGGCGATACAAAAACGCTTCCGCTGATGCGAAACGGAGGTAATAAGTAGCTTTGTGTCATGGGTAGCCACAATAGTAGGCGAAGCACCAAAAGACGAGGCTCACGTGTGGAACTTTGCAGATTTCATTAGAAGCGTTTCCACAAGACCTGGTTTCCAACCGCATGACAGCATTTTCAGAAGTCTCGTGTTCATTGTGGAAACAAAAAGGGCCAATTTTCCCCTTCTCCATAAACTCAGAAATGTTCGACAGTTGACAAACACGTCTTAGAGAGGCATCAAAAGAGCACAATGGTTTAACACCACTTATACGAAGTGAAGGGGGTGGAGGAATATCTTGCTCTTCGCTCCGCGCGTGTCTTGCTTTGCCGATTTTCTGTTCTCTCTGCCTGCTTTGCGAGTGCTCTGAAAGCAACCAAATCAACAGATATTCAGCATGCGACGTGCGCAATCGACAATGAGAGAGAGAGAGAGAGAGAGAGAAAGAGAGAGAGAGAAGGCAGAGAGGTTAACCAGGAAAGCTTCCGGTTTGCTACCCTGCACTGGGAAAGGGGAATGAGGAGTTTAAAGGAGAAAGATAGAAGAGAATGATAGGAAAGGTAAGGCGGCGAGGAGCACAGTCACAGTTTCTCAATCAAGTTCGTGTCTCTCATAAAACACATAACGGCAAAGCCTTCAAGTGCTTTGAAGGCTTTGCCGTTAGACGCCTTCTGTGGCCATGGGCCGAGGATTTTCTCCTCTGTAAAAGGACGGCTGTCAAGATGGTCCAGAGCCGAACGCAGAGCATATCTTTCGCTTGAAAAAGCAGGCCACTCGCAAAGGAGATGCTGTGTGGTCTCTTCGCAGCCGCATCTTTCACAGTTAGGGCTATCCGCCATTCTCATCACATAAGTGCATTTTTTGGTGAATGCAACACCAAGCCACATACGGCACATCAGTGTTGTTTCGCGCCGCCCTTTCTTAGGGGAAACACGAAGGCGCAGCCCAGGATCTAGTTCCCTGAGGCGTCGATTGGAAAATTCTCCTTTGTTCCAGGCTGAAAGCGGTAGCTCTGCCGCTAAGGAACGAAGTCGACAAGCTGCGTCAACTCTAGATATAGGAATGTTCACTGTAGTTCCGTCGTTGTGTGCAGAACGGGCAACTTGGTATGCCTGGTGGTTTCCCTCAATACCGCAATGTCCAGGTAGCCACTGGAAAAAGATATCATGACCATTTGATGTAGCGTCGTGGTATAGCACGCGGATCTCTGCAGTTAGTTGTTCATGTGATCCACGACGTAGCGCAGCTTGAACGCCTTGCAGCGCTGCTTTCGAGTCCGTAAAAATGGACCAGACACCTGGAAGTTCCTGGCCGATGTATTCAATAGCTGCACGTAAGGCAGCCAGTTCCGCACCAGTTGAAGAGGTGGGGTACGTCGTCTTGATTCTCAGCACGATGGACCTCGACGGTATCACTACGGACCCCGCGGAGCTTGTTGAAGCAACTGAGCCATCGGTGTAGACGTGGTCACGATTATTGTGCATAGAATACAGGTGATCCAACGTCATTTGCTTCAAGGCAGGCAATGGTACACCCGTTTTTCTTTTTTACGCCCGGAATAGATAGGTAAACTTTCGGTTCATGTAGGCTCCATATGGGTAAACTCGGTCTTGAAGCTGGAGTGAACTATGAAGGAATATAGGTGCGATGAGCTGCTATGGTTTTGGCAAATAGTTTCCAGGTGGTGACGGGAAACCCGGGTGAGGTGTCGTATATGTGTCCTCATGGCTTCAACAGCAATATATGTAGCTATGGGATGCTCGCGGGAGAGAAGAACCGTTGCTGCCGTTGAGGTGCATTTTGGCAGTCCAAGGCAGATGCGGAGAGCTTGAGCTTGCACGCTTTGGAGGATCTCGATGTTCGTCTTCCTAATATTATTGAATATTGGAAAGCTGTACCGCATGTAACCCAAAAAACGTGAACGGTATAGTTGCAGCATAGAGTGCACTGACGCGCCCCAGGACTTGCCTCCTAGAAAGGAGAGAACATGGGCAATTGCCATCAGTCTTTTCTTCATACCACTGATATGTTGACTCCACGAGAGGTTCCTATCAATGACGATTCCAAAGAAGCGATGACTCTTTTCATAAGGAATAGCTTTGCCATTTATGTATACTGCGTATTGTGACATTGATTTTCGTGTGAAGGCCACCACAGAACACTTCTCTGTTGAGATAGCAAGACCCTGTACACGAAGATATGACGTCACAATCGATGCAGCTTTTTGTAGTCTTGCACGAACTTGGGGTCCAGTCATGCTTGAGACCCAAATGCAAATATCATCCGCATATATGGAGATCTGAGCTGACTGAGGCAGCAGGTCGACTAGACCGATGAGCACAAGATTGAATAGAGTGGGGCTCAGCACCCCACCCTGCGGAACTCCGCGAGAGGTTCTATGTGAGGATATTCGTCCGTCCTCTGTCTGGAGGAACAGTGACCTATCTGACAAATAACTGCGTATCCAGCTATAAGTTCGTCCTCCGATATCAGCAGTTTCTAAAAACAATGTCTAAAAACAATGCCGCAGTCAATCTTTTCAGATTCCTTTGGACATTGACTGACATAACCAGGTCTACGACATTATCTATAGAGGAGCGGCCGCGTCGAAACCCAGACCTGAAATCTGGATATTTTTCGTGTCGTTCCAAGTGCCACTCAATGCGTGTTAATAGCATCCTTTCCATTACTTTGCCGACGCAGCTGGAGAGCGCAATGGGGCGGTAGGAATTAATATTGAGCGGTGATTTTCCGGGTTTTAGAAGTGGAATGATACGACTTGTCTTCCATTCACTAGGAACTTTGCCGTCGCTCCATGACCTGTTGTACGTCTGCAAAAGAGCCTGTCGAGCCTCTTGGCCTAGATTGGCAAGCGCAGAGTCAGTCACACCATCTGGCCCTGGCGAAGATGACCTTTTACAACAAGCGAGAGCAGCGTCAAGTTCTTCCAGTGTGAACAGTAGATCCATCCGTGAATCCCTCGATGGCGGAACATCACTACACTGCTGTGGCGCGAGTGTGTTTGAAGATCCTGTTATTCCTGCGCAGAATTATTCGGCTACGTGGACCTCACTGCATCTCTGGTGCAGCGCGATTGATTTGAAAGGGTGTCTTTGTTGAGGTGATGTACGAAGGCCGCGAATGACAGCCCAGATACGTGACAATGACTTCCGTGGGTCGAGAGTTTCCCAAAATGTCCTCCAGCGTTTCTTCTCCAGGGATTGAATTTTGCGCTGGATCTTTTTCTGTATGCGCCTTGCGTATGTGAGGTCTAGGCGAGACTTTGTGCGCCAGTATCTACGTTCCTCCCTGCGCCGAAGCAATCGTAGTCGCTTAGTTCAAAGTCCAAATCTGTGTAGTTTGCGACAGGGTTAAAGGTACAGGTTGCACTCTCCATAGCGTCCTTAATTTTTTGTTCGAGACTTGTGGACAAGTCTTGGGTGCAAGTATCTTCCATAATAGTTTTAAAAAGTGTTCAATCAATACGCCGCTGTGAGAGATGTCGATTGGCCGGTAATGTTGAGGTAGGTTGGGATATGGTCGCTGCCATGAGTTTCTATATCTGTAAACCACCGGACATGCTTTGTAAGGCAATGTGAAACGAAAGTCAAGTCCAAGAAGCTGCTGTAATTAACACCTCTAATATAGGTCGGCGTTCCATCGTTAAAGCAGAGTAGACTATTGTCAGAGGCGAAGGACACAAGCTTTCTGCCTTTAGAGTTCATCCGAACGCCTCCCCAAACGGGGTGGTTGGTGGCCAAAACATTTCTGGGGCTCCAAGTATCACGTTATCAGGGTGATGGATGTTGTGGGGGGCTGTGGTTGTTGGTGGGCAAGCCACAGTAGCGCTGGAGACCTACTCTTCAGAGGTGGTTACGTTCTTTGACAATCTTTTTCGATTTGAACGACGTCGTCGCACCTTAGCAGTGGCTTCCTTGTGTGTAGAATTGTCTCGAACCATCTGTCGGAGTACTGCCCGCTCAGCCTTTAGCCGAGGGCAGTCCTTCGAAGAAGCGTCGTGGGGGCCATGGCAGTTGGCGCACTTATAGGAAATCTCTTGGCAAGCGTCACCGCTGTGTGCCTCGGAGCATCTTGGGCACACAATGGAGTATTTGCAGACGCTGCTGACGTGACCGATCCTCAGGCATTTCCTGCATTGTAGCGGTTTTGGTACGAAGGGTCGGACTGGGTGTCGGAAGTGCCCGACCTTGACGTGTGATGGAATACAGTCACCCTGAAATATGAGTTTGATGCAGGGAGACTTTCCAAGGCGCTGAATTCGAATTATTGCAGTGCTGTTAGTCGTGGGCCTGATTAGCATGGGTAAATCAGCGTCACTGATTTCGACGTCTACGTTGCAGATTACGCCAGCCCTGGTCCCGCTCTCTTGCACATCAAGAGGACGGACGTTAATGCTGCCGAGTTTGTTGATTTTACCCAAACTGTCGAGTGCTCTTCGGTCCGTAACATCAATTGCAATGATGTTTTTGTTGGGGTTTATCCTCACGTCCTTAACTCGTCCTGGTACGCGGCTGTCAAGATATATTGATGTGACTTGCCTGTTAAGGAGGTTCAGGTTGTCCGTAGGTTGTTGTGGCACAAACAAGGCAGTATGCACCACTGCACGACGCTCCGTGATGACCGTTGCCGAGCATGACGATGACGACTCGGAGGACTGTCTTCGCAATTTGCGCTTGGCCTTCTTGCTGACAACTTGCACGAATCCGTCGTCATCGGCCGAGGATTCATCGCTTGTTGCCGAGAACTCATCACTTGCTGCCGAGGAGACATGTTTGTCCAGGCTGCTCGAGTCGCTCATCTGGTACACCCGCTTTCTCTGGGCGTTCGCTGATGTGGGCCCAGTGGTCTCCACATCCATCGCTGTGGCACAAAAGTGCGAAATCTGAATTTTTATGGCACAAATATCCGAAAAAAATGCAGAGCTGTGAAGCTAGCGTTCTGGTGCAGAACAACTTCTTCCTTTCAAGAATGTGCCCTACGACCAAGAAAATAGCTAGGAACGCGGCCTTTTTTTTTTTGTGGGGGGGGGGGGGGGGGGGACCTTCTTAGCTGAGCCGCTTTTACAGATTTCCGCAAAGTGGCCAACAAATGAACCGACATTATTATTATTATTCATAACAAAAATATGTTGGAAGTGCAATACAAGAGCGATCCTAGTTATGGCTCGATTGACACTACTCGCACGGAGCACCCTATTTGCGTCACAGGTTTCGTAAATGCAAACCAAATATAAATGAAGCACAACCATTTAGTAAGAACCGAAATAAAGCACGATTGTAGTACAACCTTGGATTTCACCTTCCTTCCGAGCCAGCGAGCCGGTTATGTCGCGTGCAGCGCGCGGAGCACGCATGTGCTTTTGAGACTGCTAGCGTTCGTGCCTTTGAAGAAATATCTCCTTCGGACTATAGCTTATTCTTCTACTGCAAGATTTGCTTTAGTAACGTAGTAATAATAAAGACAAAACCGTATATAGATCTCATGCTACAGGCCAAAACGATGATCAACAAGCGAGAAACTTTATTTCAGAGTACTGATAATATTTCCGCAGTTTTTAAACATATTATATACGACAATATAGTTACATAGCTGATTTACCTCGAGATAAACTTCCTACGTTTGCGCTAACGTGGAAAACACATTCAAAATCAGTATTTACTCATCGCCGTTTGTCGTCTGCTCTACAGTGCAGACGTGAATAAAAAAATTTCTCACCTATAATTACGTTTCCTCCATGGAAATACGCAGCAGGTTGTCCAATCATCAAGACGGAATGCAGGCGGCATGTCGCGATGCGCCTGCCGGGGCGCGTCAGGGCGCGTGCTCGTTCGAGAGAAAGCGCGCGGCGCACGTCGCGAAGGCAGCGAGCCGAGCCGGCGGCGTCCCATTGTGTGTTTTTCTGCCACAGATGGCGTTGCCTATCAGAAGCCGCAATCACTGTTCCTGAAGCTCTGGGGTTTAGAGATAACAGTGGCCGGGTGAATAAACCGGCGGTGGAAACTAGCAAAAAACGACTGGAAGATTGGTGGCTTAAAAGCAGAGAAGTGACATAATGTTAGTAATGTAGGAACAAAATTTAATAAACAGAATGATGGTTTAGTTAACCATTCTAAATCAATAATTAAGATATAGGGAGGAAAATGAGCATGATAGCTTCTGTTACCACCCCGTTTCAAAGGGGACGCTTCTATATTCCATCCATCCATCCATCGCAGCGCCGCCCAGCGATGCTTTGGGTGCCTATTGGGGCTCCCCACACAAAACCGCTGTAGGTCCCAGATCGGCTGTTATGGGCTAGAAGGCGTGCGTGGCGGCGGTGTGCGGGAGACAAGTTGGAAGAAAGTCTCCCGAGAGGAGAGGGCTCGACAGCCTCAATGGGGAAAGAGTTTCGCTGTGCTTTGTTGTAATTTGTATTGCTAGTGGGGCCCTGGGTCAGAGGCAAATGCCAACCCAGGGGGCTGTGCCCATCTAGCATATATCCTTATTGGACAGTTGATGTGTGGGGCTGTCCTCTGAAAATGACCGCCCCTATTTCTTTGTTTTGTGAAGGTGTAAAATGAGACGTGGTCCAAGAGAGTTCAGTCCAGTCTGAGCTGGGGCTCCATGCGTAGGTTTGTACGCGGCTGTTCTGCTTAAGCCGCGTTCAGACTACGTGCGCATTCGTCGTAAGTATCGTATTTTTCGCAGTGCGCATAGCGGCTAGAACTCCCGTTTACGTAGCTTGCGACCGCGCATGTTCACACTGGGCCGCTCGGTGAGACGCGTTCTTTACGACCGGCCAATCACCGCTCTCAACATGGCGCCGGTTAGCGAGCAGCTGATAGCGGAGGTCCGGGCTCTTCAAGCTCAAAATGAGTTATGTGAAAGAAAAGACTGGACACACAAATAAAATACGAAAAAGAACAATGGGTATATTAACAATTAACCACTCGATTATAAATATACTTCGTTTCGCACACAGTTTTCAAACATCCGCTCACCCTGTTGATGCACCGCTCACTCCTTCGCACATTTCTTCACGCGCCCGCTCTCATTGTAGACGTATCGCGCATTCCTGCTCGGTGTCCCGTAATCGCACTCTCTCGCACCAAAACAGGCGTACGGTCCGCCTGCATCCCTGCTTGCGATTTTACCAGTGCCCCGGAGCGATCTTGGAGACGGGCCGGGCGGTGACTCAAAGGCCATACTACTGACTCCAAACAATGAGCCGGGGCGCGCGGCAGACACGGAAACGTCCGCGGAACCTCGTCGCCCCTCAGAAAATGCTGTTTTCTTTTTCTCTTTTACGGTGAGCTTCTTTCAAACTTCGACGAGTCCGCACCAGCTCCGTTCTGCAGCCCGACCGCAACGTCGCCCCGCATCGGCCTTTCGCTGCAGGCCAACTCTTGTCAACGGAGTCGATGGGCTGCGAGAATGCACGGGGATGAACCGGGCATCCCCCGGCTCCATAACCTCACTTTTCTAAACTAGAGGGAACATTTGCTTGTTGAGAGCTTGTTCGCACATGAAAAAACGGATTGATAAACCACTTACTACTTTGACTCAGCGCACTGGCAATTTACAACCAGGCATCTTTTTGCACTTCTCTTTGTGCGATTTCAGCTACTCGTAGTAGCTGAAATCGGCCTCTGCCGAACCTTTTTAATGAGAGGCTGATAATTTCACAGCGAAGAAGATTCCGCACTGCACATGATCAAGCTGCGGACAGACACAATCACCGACACAGACACAATCACTGACACAACACCAATAACACTGGCGAGCCGAGGCACTGCAGCAGAGTAGGAGCGTTGGATGATGTCGCCTACTA
Source organism: Amblyomma maculatum (assembly GCF_055883805.1). NCBI lineage: Eukaryota > Metazoa > Arthropoda > Arachnida > Ixodida > Ixodidae > Amblyomma > Amblyomma maculatum. The sequence continues at coordinate 79,319,344 of NC_139348.1, forward strand.
GCTAGTTTGCGCTCGAAATCTGGGAAGACCGGAAACCCCGTGACCGGAAAGGGAAAACCGAAACGGCTGTGCGCATTGGTCGCGAGTAACAGACGTATCTGTGCTAGTCGTAAAAGTCGCGGGTCCTCCGACATTTACGCCCACGCTGGCTGCGAACGTTACGCATCTTACGCTTAATTCGACAGCAGTCTGAACAGATACATTACGTTTTTTGCGCTTACGCTTGCGATCCTTACGAACGATACGTGCGTAGCGCACGTAGTCTGAACGCGGCTTTATGCTCTAACTAGTTAGGTCGAAGAGTAAAGTAGCGCAGTGTTGTTGTTTTTTTTTTTGTAAATTCATTTCAACTTCCAGTTTTACTCCCTGTATATGTATATATATATATATATATATATATATATATATATATATATATATATATATATATATATATATATATATATATATATATATATGTCATGCTGTAAATATATGCTCTACCGTCATCACCTTCAAGTACGCCTCCTGGTCTTTCCCAAGCCGAACCACACAGCAGGAAGGGTTTAAAGAACCTTCCGAAGAGAAATGAACGACATAAATTCTACTGGCGCAGCTCGACAGGGTTCGGCACGTCTCACCTACAAGGTGAAGCATCGCACCGGCAACCACAGGCCATTCGACACGGAGCAGCGATGAACCGTCAAGGGATGACTCTAGCTCGGCTGTCACCGACGCTGTTCGAGCGGACGCATCATCCGGGCTCTTCGCGGCAGTAAGCAAAAGATCTGCGCCGGGTGAGTGGGATTTCTTGCGTTTTGTTGAAGTTGGCATGGTGGCGTATTGGTGATGCTTATGGTCGCGATGAGGGGAATGCTAGCCGCTTAAGAAAGCGAATCTAATCCTGATAGTGAATCCAGGTCGAATTTTCAACAGAGGCAGCAATCGCTAGAGGGCGGAGTAAAAATGGTTACTGATCACAGTGAGGTAGTGACTATGGAGGGTGATTACAGTGTGGAGACAAGGTTACAGGCTGGTGACCAGAGACCGACACTGTCGGACGCGACAGGAGCCGAGACAGACAGGATGGCTATTCGCCGTATGGAGTTACAAGTGGAAATGGAGCTTCGATTGCGTGAAATTGAATCCCGAGAGAGCGACAAGCCTTAAAGCAGATGATGCTTGGGCTGTCAGATGGTCGACTGTCACCGCTTGGGTCTGGACGAAGCGATCAGCGAGGTATAGGCCAAGATTCACTAACACAGTGTGCGAAAGTCCTTAAGGGCTACAATGCCATGTGATGCTGATGTGCCACTGTGGTTTGAGGAGGTGGAGAAGCTATTCGCTACATTCAGTGTGCCGTAAAGTAGCCTAGTGCATTTATTTATGCCAGCACTGACAGAGCGAGTCCGGTACTTGCTTCGTAACCTCGACGGAGCGGAATGTATGAGGTTGTAAAAGCAGCGGTTCTAAGTGAACTAAAGCTAACCCTGACTGAGTACCTTGAAAGATTTGAAAAAGCTGTGAAAATGAAGGAGGAGACATGGGCTCAGTTTGTATCGCGCGTGAAAACGTACATAGCATACTACATCCAGGCTAGAGAGGTGGACTCAAAAGAGGCGCTGACCAATCTAATGGTGTCCGATCGCATTAAGGCAGATCTCAGCACGGAGGGCATTGAATATGTGCGCCTTCGCGAAGGAGAGAGTTGGCTGAAGCCTAAAGAGCTGTCAAAGGCTCTACAAATCTTTGAGCAGGCAAAAGGTAAAGGCCGGGCTACAAAGCAGGGGACGCTGCCAGTACAGCAAGTGAGCCAAAAACCGATTTTTGCTGAAACGCGCACAGTAAAATGCAACCTATGGCATGGGCAGGGGCACATTGCTAGAAATTGTCCGCAAGCAACGGGAAATGAACCGCTCCAGAAACAAGAAAATGGGCTCAGGCAGAGGGTACAGAAGGTCGAGCTGGTCGATCAGACAGAAGTAAAAGAACCAGTGGCTAACCAAATTACGGGTTTAAGTGCTAGAGTTGAAGTGCCGATGCAAAGTTCGAAGGCAGCCTCATCAATACTTCAGTTTGTAGACTTGGTGTGCGGAGACGATCGCACAGAGGCAGTTCTTGATACGGGTAGTGAAATAACCGTAATACGAGAGAGCATACTACCACAGGAGCTGACGCAACCATCAGGGACAGTGAAGCTAATGTCGGCTTTCGGCAGCTCAATTCAGGCGAAGTTGGCGATGATTCCTGTCAAAATATCTAAGCCAAGAACTGTTGCAAATTATAAAATAGGCATAGTGTGTGCCCTCACTGATGAGCTGACCGATGGGGTGAACTGTTTGCTGTCGTTAGAGGACTAGCAACTGCTAAATGAGACCAGTGAGGCGGCGTGCACAAATACCCGTACTGAAGTCGGTGGTCCGCCGGTTGCAGAAGTTGCAAACGCAAAAAAATCAGAATTCTGAGACACTGGTATGCGAAGTAAGCGAGGCACTGAACGTCGACTATCCACGAGAAGAAGCTGATTCAAGTGAGAGAGAAGATGCAGTTTCGTTGTCTAGCCAGCTTGAAAGGTTTCGAACAGTGCAGGTCGGCAATGAGAGCTCGAGAAATGCATGTGAGAATCTGTCTCTGGGCATGCTAAAATAGCTGGCCCACTGACGGCGCTGACAAAGCGAGGAGTCTCCAACTTGATCCCGCGGTCGGATTATGCGCAGTGCGCATTAGAACAGCCGAAGGACTCGCTCTGCAGAACAGTGGCGTTGAGCACTCCGCAACCTCCCGAGCCATGCTGGCTGCTCACTGATGCATCAGCAACGGTTCCTGGGACTTGGTTGGCACAGGCGACGGAAAAGTGCGATGAGAGGCCTATAGCGTTCGCAAGTCATCATTTCGTCGCGGCTCAGGCGAGGTGGTCGACCAGAGAGAGCGAGGCGATCGCTATTATTTGCGCTCTAAAGAAACTCGATCACGGGCTCTTTGGCGCTGAGGCCAATGTCTTCTCTGACAACCGCCTGATGACGTGCACTCCACACGGGGCTAAATTAGATACGTGGACGCTGGCACTCCATCGTTGCAACATAACGGTGAAACCCAGAAAAGTCATCCGCAATGGAAATGCAGATGGGCTATCCATGGCTCCTCAGATTGATCTGAGACTCAGAACTAGCGATGCCACCATGCCAACCTAGACAAGCGTGAACGTTCCTACTCAGCCGACGCTGGGTGCGGTGGGCTGTGTATGTGATATATCAGACACTTGGATGAGAGTTCTCGCTGATGCTCAGCTGGTGTCGTCAGTGTTGTGTGCGCGCACTTGCAGCCGCGACGAACAATATGACTTCGTGTGTACGCCTGTGTACATGAATGTGGACCCCCTGAAAAGTGATATTGCTGACTGCTTAGCAGACCTGGACAGCAGCATGCACCAATGTTGTGTTTTGTGATTTGCTTACATCGGTGTATGTGTTTTTCTCTGAGTGTCGCGGTGACGTATTCGCAACTTTCACCTCCTATAGGGGGCGGCACTGGGTATTCAATATAGCTGTCGTTGAGGGGATACCGGCTGCCGGATAGTGTACCCGGCGAACGTGTCGCGTCGTTTTGCAGCCACCGCGGCGTTCTTAAAGGTTGCCATGTCTTTATTTAAAACACCGATGACAATGGGATGCATTATGTCCCACATCGGATGTGCAGAAACGCGTGTTCGATGTCTTGTTGAAGGAGAAGAAGTTTTAAACGCAGGGCATATTATTTGCGCCGGTGTGAAGGAATGTACAGCGTCGTCGTATACCGTGCAAGGATTATGCCTACAAACATCACACGTACGGCAAAGTCCGCACGAGCTGTGGTTCGAGTATGGAAGCGACGAATCTCTAAGGGTGGGTGCATGCGCTATTTACTAGCTGAATTTGTTGACCTTGTTTGTTATGTCGCGCCGTTGTTCACCAACGAGGGAATTCCCGTTGACTTGCCTCAACAAAGTAGGCCATTCTTCGCGTCTCCTGTTCAGGTGTAGAAATATCTTTTGGTCAGTGAGCCCAAATACGCCGTGCAAAAGAAGTGCGCCTGAGGTTGCGCAAGGTGTGGGAGCAGGCTAAGCTACGCCAACCTGAACGGCATCCGAACTCTTCCCTCGTGTTGCAAACAAAAACAGGCGCCGTTTATATGCGCTTGTAAAGAAATGCATTTGCTTGCGTGTGATCACTAAAGCGGGATTTGTCGTAAAGTACACGTCGAAAGTTCACTCATGCACGCATTCCAGAAAGCAGATTTTAATGCAGTGCGAGCATTGTTTTGTCTGCTCATCGTTTGATGAACCGTATCTGCAAAACGCCCCTTGGCGCAAGTGTTGCATCCATTACTAATTCGTCGTTTTAATATTGGGTCGCGGGCTTGCCGTCACTTTTGAATACTTTAATAGCGCGTATTGTGGAGATTAGCTATGCTGTTTACTCCGAATATGAAATATATGAATGTTGCTGGAAACATACTGGAGAGTAATGAATCATAACATGAAAATGCTTTTCCTGAAATCCAGTGAGTGAAATTTTTGGTGTTCCTTGCAGGGCCACTGCTCGTGAAAAGCAGGGAATTCTGCCTGTTGCAAGCACATGATTGCACTGTTGCTTTTTACACACAGGTAAGGATGCGTAGCGATGATTCCCGAGCAGAATGGGATCTTTTCACATAAATTTGCCTGTGTTGTTAATTTCCAACATTTTTGCCACAGTTTGGTGGGCTGTATCCTGTCTATGTGTGAATGTAGCAGTTCTCTTTTCTAACAAAATTACAGAGTTGCTGTTGCAAATGCTTTATTACTATGCAATACCATCTATTCACTGCTGCAGAACTGGCATCCAGAACTTGTACGTACTCACATCTACAGACTTGAAGCAAGCATGGGGGAGGCTGAAAGCAAAGAACATTTATCAGCCAAGAAAAGTTAAGGACTTGTGTCATGTGGTCTCAAAAGCAAGGATCCGGTTGGGGCCTCAAAAACTTGCTGACATCCGACAGCGGCTTATCGCTGCTGCTCCACGAAGCGCCCTAGCAAGGCATGTTGAGGGCCGCTGCCTTCAGAGTCGCAATGTTGAAGAAAGTGCTGCGGACATATGTGACACAAACACACGATGTGAGCCCAGTTTATTACTGCAACACATCCTTGCCAGCCAACATGCCCAGAAGTTTGAGGAACTTCAGTTCCACGAAATTGCATTCCAGGATTTTAACAAATGTACAATTTATAGAGCACTAAAGACAGACCTGTGTCCTCGCCTGTCAAAATTTTATGCAGACATGGTTGCTGTGAGTTCAGCACAGGCAATAAACATTTGTGACCAGACAGCTGGCCAGAACAGCACACAATGGCAAAGGGAACGAATGCTCCGGATAACTGGAAGCAAGGCACATACATTTTATAGGTTTGTGCCATCGCCATATCAGAGCTGGGAAGCCAAGGTCAGAAAAATGCTGACACAGAACTTTGCAGGCAACGACGCCACGAGATATGGGAAGGCTTGTGAAAAGCCAGCTATGGAGGAGTACATGTTGAGCACAGGCAATGCAATGACATCAATGGGCCTTGTTGTGAACCCTCTAGTTCCATGGCTCAGCTTCAGCCCAGACGGGATTGTATTTAAAAATCGAAAGCCAGCTATCTTGCTAGAGGTGAAAAGTCCTACTCTAGGCAAAACAGAAAAAAATTTCTGACCTTGTGAGGAAAAAGAAAGTGCCGTATATTTTACCTGAAGGTGAAGATTATGCCTTGAGGCCCACACATTGCTATTACACACAAGTTCAATTGGGACTATTTCTTCTGCATTTGGAAGAAGCCCACCTTATCGTCTACAGCAAGGTGGAGTCCTTGGTAATAACTGTAAGGAAATGTGTGCAGTTTATTGACGCATTAATTCCAAGACTGCAGTATGTATATTTTAAACATTATTTGCCACAGCTCGTAGAAATGCATTGAAAAATAAACACTGTAATCACTGTGTGGAAATATGTGCTGTTATCACTATATCACACTTCATCTTTAACAGAAAGACCATCAAACACATGCAACCATGCAGAAATTCACACCCATCAACCTGAGACAAAGAGGCACCTTTATACATTTTGTTTATTTGTCATCAGACCAACTTGGTCCAAGCAGGACCAAGTTGGCCAGTGCCTCAACACTTGTAGGTGGGCTGGCCCAGAAGATTGACGGCGCCCAGTATTGAACGTTGCAGGCTAACTGACTACCCATGTCATTTCCGACAATACCTTATGGCCAGGAATTCACCTAAGAGTGATGGGTTATGAATGGAGAGCCGACAATGCTTTTTCGAGATCCCCTCTTAAGTCTAGGGTTAACATACTATTTCGATTAGAACGGAGGGCAGCCTGTAATCGCTGTAGAAAACATAAATGAGAGTTTGAGGTGATTGAGGGAACGACTGGAGTTTGATGGTTATGGTACTGCAAGAATGGATGTAGTATCACACTTGCTACCCACACCTAAAGCTGAGGAAGACAGCTAGACATCAGGAATGCAGTCAAAACGGTACTATGACATCCACTTTGCATGCCAATGGACAGGCTCATGTGACTCGGCATTCAAAATATGTTTGAAGAACTTAACGAGGAGTGCAGAATGAACCAAATAATGAGGTTGCCTATGTCAAAACCTTCAAAGGCTCAAGATCACCATATCCTATCGAGTAGTTGGCAAGAGATAACGACCTGTAAGCACCAGCGTATCAAAAAAGGTCCACCCAGTCCTGTGTAAAGGATTGATGGAAAAAGAAAATGTATATTCAGTTGCTAGGATACAGTACACGTAGATGCTGAATTAAATAGCCACAATAAGGATGGCAATGCCCTAAGGCTCTTTCATTAAAAGCGAAGCAATCAGCGTACGGAACGCAATGGAAGTGGGAGAAATAGCCATAGGTAGCCCTTGACATCCATTGCAGCAAAACACAACAGTAATGTCTGTCTCTTAAACAGCAGTGCGGATCTTTTCGGAGGGTGAGTAAGGAAACCCTGCTGGAACACACAAAAGAGTGCACTGGTCCACCGGACCTCTGGGCGTGCAAACACTTCCAGTAATGAGGCAGCTGACTGTATGCAGCCATCATACTCTCCCGTGAACTCGTCGAGCCCACTAATACGCTATGGGGATACCACAGACTATTATAGGGTCAACAGAAGTTTTTCCATACCTAGTAAGAATATAAATAAGGAAGAACACATAATCAGCAAAGTATGAATTCTCACTCTGCCAAATCCAGTAGCTTGAACAAAAAGCATCACACAATGTATAATCTGGCCTACTCCTTAGGTGGGGAACCAAGCACAATGTTACACATGACATGACTTTGCCAAAGAAACTACTTTTGAAGAAACACTTGACACAACTAGGAATGTTGAGAGGGCACCCTACAAAGCAGGGACTGTCCAGACGCACCCGACGGGAAGGGGAAAAGCAGCTGTTTAGGCCATTGGGCTCGCGAACCGAGATATAAATTTTTTCATTCCAAATAAATGTTTTTCCCGCCTCTTACATGTGTGAGATAAGAAAGGGCATGAAGAATAAATTTTGAAAACTATTGAAAACTATCATAAAAACTTAACCTCTGCCTTTAAGGATATGACACAATATTTTTAAATGCTCCAGTGTAAGTCTCTGTTTGCAAATTCTTGTTCGCTTATATGCATTTTATATGCGCTATATGCACTGCGGTGTCTCTCATAGCCTGAGCTGCTTTGGAACGTTAAACTCCACAAACCAAATAGCTGGAACTGTTGACCTGTTACTCACACATACCACTGCCGTGAAACTCGTGTGAATCATAAAACTTGCCTTCTAAAATCTTTTGTCTGCAAGCACTGGTGCTGATAAATTAAAAATGCCAGCAATTATAATCATCGCCTCATCAATAACAGCTAGCATTTCCCAAGGTAATGGGCCCTTTAATATTCTGAACAGCTTCAACCGCTGAATTGCCCGCTCAACATGCACACTTGCTCGTGCAACTTGCAACGTTTTGGCTGCATCCTCTGGTGAAAACTGGGTCTGCTTCCGCAGAAATGGGGGTTGAATAACACCAATCCCCATGGTAGTACATGTGCTATCGATGTTAAATCCCTTGTCCACCATCACATCATCCTTAAAAGGCTCCAGTCTTCCTAATACATCTGAATCTTCCACGCATGCTTTATCAGAGGCACGACCTCCGAAGCAATCACTCAGAAATGTAATTAGTGCACCTGGCGATACACCAATTAAAGCTTTTACAGTGTGAGTACCTTTGTAGTTAGAGTATGTGAGAATGCGGCAAGATGCACAGTGGGATTTTTCTACCTCAACTTCTGTGCAGTCAAGCACTATCCTCACATCACTGTATGCTACAAAGCATCGAGGCTGATTCTGCTGCACTTCTGCCTTGCTTGGCCATGGAATGGCTGCTTCAAGGATAGCTGCCAAGGGGCGAATTGTGCCATAAATATACCTGTTTACAGTTGCCTCAGACACTGCAAATAATGTGGCTAAGCACCTAAATGACAGAAAAGTCTTCAGACGCATAAGCACCATCGTCACTCTTTCCAGTACGCTCCTTTCCGCTTTAAGCTCGTCAACCTCAGCCACACAATCAGCGATAGAGTTCGACAGCTTCAAATCCTCCACACCTGTGAAGGCTTTCACGCAAGTTTCAGTTTGGAACAAGTCAATAAGCGTTCTGCACGTGCTGGGGGCTGTTTCTGAGTTGACCTGAACAGCCTTATGAAGTGATGTCTGGTCGGACTGCAGGAGAGCCTCGATATTGTTATTCTCATCGTCAAATTCCGCCCTGTGCACACCAAGGAGAAGAGCCGCAGCAGTCCAGCTTCTGCTTGTCTCCTCTGTTGCCTCGTTGCCATCGTTTCTGTGTTCTGAGTCTTCCTGATAACAGACAGACAACGGGTAAATTAACTGCAGTGAAAGAGGCAATAGAAACTGCGTTTTTTCACATTGAATACAATACAAAAAATGAACACTGGAAAAGTTTCTGAGTCAACTATCTGGAAACGTGACAATTTCTCATGCAGAAGAGAATTAACTCTTAAAAATGCAGTTGGTCGTTAATCACAATTTGACTCTTGGCACTGAACAAGTTTACTTTATGTAACCACATATAAATTATACTATATCACACTTTCAAAACCTAACTACATGAAGCCCATTTATCACGCTTTCAAAACCTAACTACATGAAGCCCATTTCAAAATTAGACTATAGGCTTGCACTTACTGAATCGTTCTGTAGTGATGAGCAAGGAATAGCTGCTGAGGCATCCCATGGATTGGCAGTGTGAAATCCTGAACAGTGCATACAGAGGAAATGTTGCATTCATTAAACGTAATATCTACACCCGCAAATAACACTGGCTTTAAAGTTTGTTCGATTAACATTTTGTACAAAAATAAGGGACTGAGAAAAAAATGTTTCTCACTTTCCGAAAAATGAAAATGTACAAAACATGGACGCTTTTGGCAACAACACTTAACAAGATATTCCATGCGCTTAATGTGTAACAAGCATGATAGCACATGAGTGTTGAAACAACAGTTAAGATTTCACTTCATAACAATTTCTGATAATATGTAACCTGCAAGATGTACGAAAAAACAACCCACTTGCTACTCTTGCTGATGCTCGCCTGGATCTTTCAGCCGATGCTTGGTCTCTTGCTGGATCCTTGTTATCGAGGCTCCGCACAGGTAGACACTGAGACGGTACTGCTGTCTTCTTTAGTAGCCTTCGGGCTGGCCTCCAAATTTCTGGATCTTGACAATGGGAGGTCATATTTCAGTAACATTTCTACGTTGGCATTTCATAGCACACGTTTTTTTTTACAACCTTTGGAGACAAATAAATGTGGTTAATACAAATATCAGTGAAAGCTGGTAAAGAAAAAAGGAAATATTTTCTCAACACTAAATGTGACTAACAAAATCATAACTCAGCTGCAACGTGTCTGTGGGTTAAGCATTTTAGCCCTTTTATAACAGAACTTTTACTACAAAGCTGTGATTGAATGCTACGAGATCTCAGCTGTCCAAAAATGATGCAATGACCACATGAATGCTACCATCACAGGATGCATTTTGGGGTCAGCAAACACTATGATACTGCTATGCAAGCCAAAATTTGTGCCCTTAATTTTATGCTACATTAAATAATCATAGCCTTGAAAATTTCATTCATTATTAACAGTTTCTAGTCGTTGTGCTTGCAAAATAATATTTGCAACCAGAGATACAATGTGAATAGCTAAAAACATAAAATTAGCCTAATCAGTCGCACAGCCGTTGCCGATATCTAGTAATATTGCGTCTGTCAATCCCAAAGCACAATCGGCGAAAGCAGCACTGCGCGTATTTTGCTCGAAAATAGAAGCTAAGTCCGCGGATGCCCCCGAAAGCATCGCAGTAATACGGCACCCGGAACTTTTGATTTCATCTTTTTAATCCTTCTACAGTTAAGTACTGCTTCTCCCAGCTACGCAGCTCCGAGATTAGAGCGTCGAGCACAACTTAGCGGATTTCATCCCAGTCACGGTGGCCGCATTTTAATACAGGCGAAAGTAGTAGTCGATATATTTAGGCGCATGCTAAAACATTTTGGTGCAGTCAGAACTTATCTGGAGTGTCTACCAAGGTCTGATTGTGCCCTACATGGTTTTCGAACAGATTTTTTTAAAACCTGGTAATCAAAATGATTTCGACGTGCGAGTACTAACCGCGACTATGTTGCAACGCGTCCCTGCCTCACTTGTAAAACAGTACAAAACATGCACTTACCAGTTGTACCCCAGAAGAAATCCTCGGACACAAAGTGTGCGCTGCATACCTTCATCGCTTTTGTGACAGGCTTTCCGATGCGAAGTTTCACTGTCCATTCCTTTCTCGTGCGATCTTCGCGAGGAAAAGAATGGAGGCTTACCTCGCCTTTGACTGCACGGTGTGTGCACTGCGGCACACAGCACATTTTGTGGCTCTTATACTTTTTGCTCATAATGAACAAAATGGAAGTCAAAAGAATACTTGGGACACAAAACACCTGTCCGAGTTGAGAAGAACCACCGCAAAAAGCGATCGCGACAAATCAAAGCAAGAAAGACTAAACGATGTCGCTTGAAGCAAGCAGGGCCGGCAGACTGGGACGCGAGCGAGCAACGGGGTTATCCCCTCATGAAGGGTTACGACGGCTTCCGCATAGCGTCGCCACCGTCTGTGAAAGTTGCGAATAGACATTGGCGTCCCAGCAGGAATGACAATGCTGCCGTGAAGGTAGTGCGGCCCTTGTGAAGAGTTAGTATGAACAAGCTGATAGCAAGCTGGGTTATACTCTTAGAAGGGGCGTGTAGGGCCGCGCCCAAGGATAATCACTTGCAGGTGCGCGTCTCTGCACGGCGCCGTCACCCGACTGTCTGCTTCTGGTAGTGTAAAAGCCGTTCCCCTTCTACAAGCCTGCCGCGGGTGGGGGGGAGCCGACTGGACCGTCAGCGCCGGATTTGCGGGACCGTTTTAGCCCAAAGGTCATTCATGGGAACATGCGTAGCGGAACGTGCTGCCGGGTGCTCGCATGTATGGCACCCTTCGTACTGGCCGGTAGTGAGCACCCAAACGACCCTTCGGCCTTTTTTTTACAGGGCGATTTTGAGCAGTGCGAAAGGAAGTTTATCCTGTCTGCAGATGCGACAAACGAGCGCCCGAAGAAGCCTTCAGGAGTTGACTCGGGTATTGTGCTCAAAGCGGGCAAGCCAGAAGGTCCCCTTCAATCCGGCGCCAGGCCTGCAGAATGGCGGCTGGTTGCTCTTTCCCTTTCCATGTTGTTGCTCGTAGTCGTAAACAAGGGTGGCGCGGGGCAGTGCACTGTGGAAAGGATTCAGCCAGCACCGGCAGCGTAGATGAGGCGGCGGTGTGCGGGAGACAAGTAGGAAGAAAGTCTCCCGAGAGGAGACGGTTCGACATTCTCACTGGGAAAAGAGTTTCACTGTGCTTTGTTTGTTGTAATTTGTATTGTTAGTGGGGCCCTGGGTTAGAGGGTAAGGCCACCCCAGGGGGCTGTGCCCATCTAGCATATTTTCTTATTGAACAGTTGATGTGTGGGGCTGGCCTCTGAAAATGACCACCCCTATTTCTTTGTTTTGTGAAGGTGTAAAATGAAACGTGATCCAAGAGAGTTCAGTCCAGTCTCAGCTGGGGCTCCATGCGTAGGCATGTAACGCGGCTGTTCTGCTTAGGCTCTAACTAATTAGGTCGAAGAGTAAAGTAGCGCAGTGTTTTTTTTTGTAAATTCATTTCAACTTCCAGTTTTACTCTCTGTATATATATATGTCATGCTGTGAATATATGCTCTACCATCATCACCTTCAAGTACGCCTCCTGGTCTTCCGTACGCCGAACTACATAGCAGGAAGGGTTTAAAGAACCTTCCGAAGAGGAACGAACGACATAAATTGTACTGTAGGTTTGAAAACCAATATACAGAAGACTAAGGTAATGTTCAACAGCCTCGGGAGGAAACAGCAGTTTACAATAGATATCGAAGCACTGGAAGTAAGGCCTGCATAATGTCCTAAATATGTCCATTTAGGACATGTAGTAACAGCGGATCCGCACCATAAAAGAGAAATAGCTAGGAGAACGAGATTGGAATGGAGCGCATTTGGCCAAGTACTCGCACAGTATGACTAGTAGCTTGCCGGAATCGCTCAAGTGGAAAGTATACAACAGTTACATATTACCTGTAATTACCAATGTGACTTAAACGTGTAGGGTAATGAAAAGAGTTGTATATAAGTCGAGGGGAACAAAAATAGTAGGTGTAAGGAAAAGAGATAGGAACCGTGCAGAGTAAGATGAATAACTCGAGTTAATGACATCCTAGTGGAAATCAAGAAGAAATGAGCATAGGCAGTGCATGTAGTGCGAAGATAGGATAACCGATGGTCGCGTGTGCTAACAAATTGGATTCTGAGGGAAGGAAAGTGCAGAAGGACGCGGCAGAAAGGGTACGGAAGAGGTGTCCGTTTTCTTAAGTATAGGCGTCCAAGATATGTATTACCTACTCCCTCACTCTTTTGGTAAATACGAGACAGCACCACAACGCAACCCCGTTCTTATCTGTCGACAGTGGTAAATCTCTTGACAAGCTCGTTTCGAATGTGGTCCTAATCACCAATGAAGTTATATATGCCACTTGCCAAGTGCGGAAAATTCCTCGTGGGCTAAACAATACCTTGACACGAAGTGTCAAGAATGGCCAAGTATGGGTTGGGGGGGCTTCTAACGGGGCTCGGGCTCTGCTCTAGGAGCCAAACGCCTCGCCGCTGGCTCCGACCACATCCGTGACAGGGAAGAACGAAAAACCGAGGCGCAGCCAGAGGGGCAAGCTGCTCGTAAAGCGAAAGCATTACTTTGCTATTTTCACAGATTTTTGTCCCCAGACAGTGTCCGCAGACAGCGTCAGCAAAATTGTATACGCAGCAGTTGTGAGTAATTAAGAAGTGGGAGAGGTTAAGGATTGGGGTCAATTGATAGAGGGTGACGTAATGTTGTGTCCAAAAAAATAATTAAGCCATTATGTTTATTAGGTTAATAAATAAAGTCTTATTTTTATATTTAAATTAAAGATTTAAATATAAAAAAAGTCTAAAATGGTCTCAATAGCAAATGGCTTCGCGCCACATGTGAATGTATCAAATACCAAAATAGTTAATTAAATCAGTCAATTTACGTGACGTCAAAAATGTGACGTCACGCAACCTGAAGTCGAGCCAAAAAAGGCATAGGAAGGGATTGGAACGCAATTTGAAAGTACGAAAGAAGAAAGTAGTTAATCAAGGCGGTCTATTAAGGTGGCGTCAAGGATGTGACCTCACGCAACCGAAAGTAGAGCCGAAAAAGGGCATAGGAAGAGATTGGCACGCAATCTGAAAATACCGAATACTAAAATGGGTAAACAAGAAGCGAATTATGTGATGTCAATGATGTGACGTCATGAAATCGGAAGTAGAGCCGAAAAAGGGCAAAGGAAGAGTTTGGTGCGCACTTGTTGAGTATAAAAACACTAAAATGGGTAAACAAAGAAGTGAATTATTGTGACTTAGAGGATGTGACATCATGCAGCCGGAAGTAGACCCGAACAAGGGCATAGGAAGGGATTGGCGCGCAATTTGAATGTACCAAGGACAAAATGGGTAAACAAGAAAGGAACTAAGCAACTAGAAGCAACCAGAAGACACCAACAGCAGCACCCGTGCTTTCACCTTACTCCAATGCATATTCTGTAGTGCTTTTATTTTTGGGAGTGCCCATATCACATCCTCGGTCCGAGCAGCATCCGCGCACTCCGGCGTCGTCTCTCTTGATGCAGATGCTGTTCACCGACATGAGAGGGGATGAGGAAGGAGGTTTCACCCGGCGCGCTATGCCAGTTCACTTACCCCCGCCCTCTCCGCCACAGCTTCGAGGGAAGGAGCCTAGGAGGGGAAAGATGAGGGCTCCCCGTGAGAGAGAGGGGGCATCGCCACGTCGTGCGGGCGAGGAGAATGTTGGAGTTCCACAGGGTTATTACTGAATCTTGATTTGAAGATTTCTTTTGTAGCTTGGCGTGGTCTGAGAAGAGTTCGTCGTCCGGTTCCGCGCCTTCCATGGCTAACTCGGTATCATCATCATCATCCTCAGCCTGACTATACCAACTGCAGGGCGAAAGTCTCTCTCATATTCCTTCAATTAGCCCAGCCCTGTGCGAGCTGCATCCACTTGACCCCTGCGAGCTTCTTAATCTCATCCGCCCACCTAACTTTCTGCCGCCCCCTGCTACGCTTTCCTTCCCTTGGAATCCAGTTTTTTACCTTAAGCGACCATCGGTGATCCTCTCTTCGCACTACATGTCCTGCCCATGCCCATTTCTTCTTCTTAATTTCCACTAGAATGTCGGTAACCTGAGTTATTTCTCTCACCCACTCTGCACGCTTCCTATATCTTAATGTTACCCCTACCATTTTTCGCTCCATAGCCCTCTGGGTTGTGCTCAACTTAAGCAGAACTTTCTTAGTTAGCCTCCACGTTTCAGCCCCATAGGTGAGTACAGGTAAGATGCAACTGTTATACACTTTCCTCTTTAGCGATACCGGTAAGCTGCTAGTCATAATCTGTGAGTGCTTGCCAAATGCGCTCCATATCCCAATCTTATTCTTCTTGTTATTTCCTTTTCATGGTCCGGATCTGCGGTTACTACCTGTTCTAAGTAGACATATTCGCCCACTACTTCCAGTACTTCGCTAACTAATGTAAACTGGTGTTCCTTTCCGAGGCTGTTGAGCATTACCTTAGTCTTCTGCATATTGAGTTTCAAGCCTACCTTTCTACTTTTCCTGTCTAGGCCATCAATCATTATTTGCAGTTCATCCCCCGTGTTGCTTAGCAAGGCAGTGTCATCAGATTACTGAGGTATTCTCCATCTACCCTTATCCCTAAGTGCTCCCATTTCAAGTCTCTGAATACTTCCTCGAAACAAGCTGTGAATAGTACTGGGGAGAGCGTGTCTCCATGCGTAACACCTTTCTTTTGGGAATTTTTTTACTTTCTTTATGAAGAACTATGGTTGCTGTGCAGCCACTATATATATCTTCCAGCAACTCGGTATACTCATCGCATATTTCCAGAGCCGACAAGAAGTAGGCTATTTTCACGGCATGCAATTGCTGTAGGAAGCATGAACACTTTCACCAATTGCATCGGATGATGACAATCGAGCAGAGGGAAAGCATTCCCAAATATATGTTTGGGTTTACCTGCGCCAACAATTAACTAAGATTAGGGGTGGCGATAGCAGAAATAGCATGCACCGTAGACTAGCGGTGACTAATTATTTCTAGTGCGCTGGCAATAGTGCTTGCACTTAGCCAAGGAGTTGCTGCCTGTCCTCCAATTCGTGTGGCCAATAGCTTCTTGAACTGAAATAAAAAGGAAAACTTTTCATGCTCGGGTTAGTTTCAAAGTCAGGCCGAACTGCACAGACCAAATTCTCTGAACACTGTAGCTATTGCCGCATAACAAGGAGCCATAACTCGCCCAGCTCATAGCACCACTTTTTCAATTATTCAAAGAAAACGATCGTCTAATTCCAAAACACCCTGTCATATCAAGTAGTCTTTACCTCATGCCATTATAGCTATGATAAGTCCCCGCTATCGCAGTGATGCACCGTAATGCGCAGCGCTTTTTTTGTCGTATTGCTGTTTTTTCGATTGCGCTCTTTTGTCTCTGTGCTGTTTCTCCTAGTATGTTGTTTGACGCGTGCTGCTTGTTACGCATTCTGTTTGTAACCCTGCTGTTTCTCTCTGTGTTGTTTTGTACCTGCGCTGTATTATTTTTATGTGTTGTTTTGACGCATGTTGTTATTTCCCGCCATCTAAGCCTACTGCAGTGGGCAGCCGTCGAGAGAAAGAATCTGTACGTCTCTAGGTCGAACTTAGTTTAAAGCTAACAACGTAAGGAAGTCACCTGTTGCAACATTAAACCATTAAGGAGCAGCTTGCGCAGCTGAATATCATACTATACCCGGTTTAGCAAACTCTCTAGCACTGCGGAAGATAAGGGCAACCTGGACCAATCAAGATGCCGCGATCTACATTATCGTGTTTCTACGCGCTTATAGACCACAGTTGTTGGAATGTGGTCTGAACGTATACCGCTTTGTGCGCTTCCTGCTTGTTGGCCCACAGCCCGTTTCGTAGTGCCACAAGCAGAGCACAAATTAGTAGGTAGCAGTAGGTAGCTTCTCAACCAGTACGTTAGATGCCGCCGCTGAGTTTGAAGAAACAAATATCATAAAGTTGGTGGCAATACCACCGCTATTCCTGTTCGCCTTTCTTCTCATTTAGTGAAACTTGGTACGACTAAGTGCTAAAGTCTACATCAGATATGAAAGAGAAACATGCTAACATACCAAACAATTAGGACGAGAAAGAAGCGGCGTGAGTGTCAGTAATATATTAAACATGGAAAAGCCAAGACGACTTTGTACACCTTTAAACGATAGAAATGCGTCAATTAAAAATGATTAAAATGAAGGAGAAATCAGTGTTCTTGAAAAATCAATAATTTAATTAAAAATGTTGAAGTTTTGGCAGTCCATGCCTAGCCAGTCCGTTCATTTGGGCATAGTTAGTACCATGTAGTGCATTAGGAACTTACTGAAGCATTTTTGCGTACATTAGCATCTTTATCCAAAGTTTGGTACCGTTAAGTCATTTCTTTTCTTATAATATCCTGACTCCGACAAGGTAAACACTTTAATTTGACATGTACGCGGTAAAACTGTGTTCGTGATATGACTCGCGTAGATTTCTTCGTGACGACCTCTTAGAATAGCTTTCTATTTCTCGATCGTTATTCAGATAGCTTTTAAGGATTCCTTAGTAGAAAAAATTAAAACATGCTACCTTTGTGGCCAGAAAAAACATATACATGCTCGAGGGACAATGGTAACATTGATCATATTGCCCCGGCTACGCGAATAACGTTCATGTTTGTCTACTATAAACAAGTGGGGACCACCTGTATGTACTCCTCGCCAACAGATATAAGGTGGAGCTTGGCTGATGGCGAAAATGTCCGGCGAATTGGTTTAGAGAGCACGCGTCGAGGATGTGGAGGCAGCTGCTTTCGGTAGGCATACGCAATCTTTTTATTTCTCGTAGCAGTTGCGCTTGTTTCCATGACCTTTTAACCTTCATCTGCTGCAATGCTCGGCTCAGCAGACAGTTACGGACAAAACTTGCACTACACTTAACTGGCAAAGGTTTCTTAACTTCTCGCTAAACGACCTGCTAAAAACGATTCCTGGGCAATTTGTTTCTTAGCAACAGAGGGTGTCCAGCATATTTCGGACGCAAAAAGCATCTGGCTTCCTCAGCACTGCTGCATAATAAAGTCTTCTTTCAACTTTTATAACCAGCCTCCATTAAGAAGTTAGAGCAGAAGGTGTCTTCCTCTAAGCTGTGTACTGAGGCTCTAGACTTTCTTTGGGAATCTTTCCCCTCAAAAGGGCAGGAAGAAGTATGTTTTTGCCTTTAAGATGTTTGCAATAACGCCTTGCGAACCATCAGTACTCCTAAGAATGACCCTGTTCGTCAAAGAACGTTTGAAAAGGTTTTAGATATTTCAAAATAAATTAAAAACACGCCTTATTAAAAACACCAAGGTGGCCACTTAAGTTCTGATGCTCAGCCTTATTTTGCACTGAACTCAACGTTTATACTAAAGCAGACAGAAATATTTCATTATTTATGGATATATCATCCATATCTGCGTCCGATTGGTACTGTAAAATTTCTTTATCGAACAGCCCTAAAATTAATTGATTTGGTCGGAAGGGTAACAAACGTCGACCGATTAACTTTCGCGTTCATTTGTGCAGACCACTGTCGCTTTTGCGTGCCTCGATTTATTCAATTTAAAGTGGTTGACGAAACAC
Organism: Amblyomma maculatum; assembly: GCF_055883805.1. Lineage (NCBI taxonomy): Eukaryota > Metazoa > Arthropoda > Arachnida > Ixodida > Ixodidae > Amblyomma > Amblyomma maculatum. The sequence goes on from NC_139348.1 coordinate 79,337,846, forward strand.
ACCTATCCACTCGTATCCGCAGGCAGGATAAGGAAGGCAGGTCTGCATGACGATCATATTACTGCCAGCTGTGCAGTTCTACTCGATTTTCGCTGTTCAACGACCAACGTATATCACCCATGGTAAGACAATGACCATGTGTATTGTTTTTTTAATGCAATCTCTTCATCGAACAAAGAATTCACTGTCGAAACGTTTATATTTGCGATCAGCGTTTCAATATCATACATACTTCGCAAATCACAGGTTCGTTCGTTGACACATCTGGACGACATGGACTCAGGGTTCTAGTCTTCATATTCAATTTTTCTCATCCTACTCTTCAGTGAAGACTCAGAGTGAGGACGTTTGGATTTGCTGTAAAAGCTTGCTTCACGCTCGCCAGCGAAGATTTGCCAGGTGCAGAGCGTGTTTTCGTGCCAACATTCCTCACAGAGCTTTCCGCAAAGTATTGGTGCATGTCTTGCGTCTTACGATCGTTGCTGGTGCTGCGGTCTGTGATCAAGTTCCTCATAAGCTTCATCTAGGTCTGCAAGTTGTGTCCTGAAAGTAATGAGACGTGGCGCTGAACGCGTATGAATGCGATGGGAAACCTGTTTAGGGTGATGGTGGGATCTTCTTCAGCTTCACAATGTGAGAACATTAGTTGGCTTTCCACAGAAGAACGATCGGACGGGCTTGAGCGTTCACTCATGTTTCTTAGCTGCGTCGAGGAAGCTCAAGCGAATGTCAGAACAGCGAAACGTAGTTAAGGTTTGCAACACTATGGGGAAGTCGCCTACTGTGAAACTCGTAATGATCAAATCAATGATGCAATGTGCTGAACATGAGTGTCCAAATGGAACACAGAGTGAGTTTGCAGATGGTCGTGAAGACGTCCAGCATAGCAATGGTCCAAGCGCCAATTGAAACGGCTACGGACATCGATAATGAACGCGTGCGTGGTTTAGTCTAAACTTATCTGCATTTAAGTGTCCTCATTATTGTAGAATCTCTACCTATTCTGCAATCATAAGGACGCTTAAAACGCCGTTCAGTTCTCTGTAATATACACATACACGATCGTTACCAGCGTCCGTAGCCATTGTCGACATGCGCTCAGAACTTTACTGGACTGGACGTTCACCGCGTATCGCTGTTCCTACATGCGCTCCAGTTTCGAGTTTCCTCAAAGTAGTTAAAAAACACCGGTGTGCGCATGCTCGTCCAATCGCTTCGCTAGTTCGAAGCAACCTGATCGAGAGCTGAAGGGTTCTCCACCAGGCCCTAAACGTGTTTCAGAATTGTGCTTAGACACGTAATGTCACGACTAGTCTCGTTACTTTCAGAGCAGACCCTGTAATTCTCTAGCTATGTGGCATGTTGATGCATAATAAGGCCATAGTGCGTCCATCATGCTCAGCACCATGCAAAACGTCCAGCTATCGCATGCAGCGAACGAAGGAGACATGAAAGTGCTCGTAACACATCAATAATTTTATTAAAAACGTTAGTTTTTAGCAGTCCATTTCTAGCCGGTGAGTTTATTTGGGCATAACTAGTACCATTTAACGGGAATACGAAATCACTGAATCATTTTTACATACATTATTCTCTCACTCCAAAGGTTCGTACCGTTAATTTTTTTTATTCTGGTAAAATCTTGACTGAGGCTAGGTAAACGTTTTAATTTGTCATGCACGTGTTAAAAACGCACTCGCAATACGTGTGGTTGATTTCTGTAACGTCACGCAGATTTCGTCAGTACAACCCCTTAGAATAGCTTCCTATCTCTCGATTGTTATTCATATAGCTTTGAAGGACTCCACAATGAAATACAATAAAACCGGGTGCCTTTGTGACCAGAAACGCATTTACACACTCGTTGGACAATGGTAGCATTGATCATATTGCCTCACCTACGCGAAACGTGTTCAAGCTTGTCGTCTACTAAAGAACCAGGGCATTCTGTATCTTTTTTCTCTGCGACACATATAAGTTGGAGCTTTACTGTGGCTGAAAATGTTCGCCTGCGAATTTGTTTAGAGAGCACTAGACGGGGAAGTGGAGACAGCTGCTTTCGGTGAAGTCATGGTAGGCATACGCATTTTTTTTTTCTTTTTCGTAGCACTTCCGCTTGTTTCTAGTCTTCTTGCGTTTAAGCTTCTGCTGCAATGTTCGGTTTAGCACACAGTCATGGACAAAATTGGTACTACACTCAACTGGCAATGTTAGCTTCACTTCTCGCTAAACGGTATTTTTATAACCATTCCTGAGCATTTTCGTTTTCTTTGAAACAAGGAGTTGCCAGCAGATTTCTGATGCGAAAAGCATCTGGCTTTCCCGACACTGCTTTATGTTGGTCTTTTTTCCATTGTTATATCCACCCTCCGTTAGGCACTTAAAGCCGATTGTGTCTCCCTCTAGGCTGTGTACTCAGTCTCTAGCATTCTCTTGGAAATCCTTTCCCTCAGAAGGGGCAGGAAGACATATGTTTTTACCTTTAGTATATTTGCAACAACGCCTTACGGAGCCACCAGTAGGCCCAAGAATCAATTCTGCTCGGCTACGAACGTTCGACAAGGTTTTAGGTATTCGAGAAGAAATTGAAGGCATGCCTTATTTAAATCACGGTGGGCTCTGAAAACTGTGGTGCTTAGCCTTACTAAGCACGGAACTCAAAGCTTATACAAAACAATATAGAAGCACGTCATTATATTTCCGTCTCACATGTATATACGCGACGCGACTGTTAGCCAAAATGTTTGTATTGAACACCATTAAAATCAATTACATAGATGGCAAGGGCAACCGGCGAAGACCGATTATCTTTCGCGTTCATCTGCCTATGCCAGTGTAGCTTTTGCGTGCCTCGATTTATTCTATTTAAAGTTGTGTGCGGAACTTACACCCTATCCATCGTTTTCGCAGGCAGGATAAGGGAACCAGGTCTCCATGGCGATCATATTACTGGCAGCCGCCGTCTTCATTACGGCACTTCAGGGCAGTGCAACTCAATATTTGCTGGTACACGATCAACATGTCACCGACGGTAAGACAATGACTGTATATTGTTGAATGATGCAATCACTTGAGTGAACAAAGCATTCCCCGTCGAAACGCTTATATTTACCATCGACGTTTCAATACCATAAGTACTTTGCAAAGCATAAATTTTTTCTTGAGACATCTAGACGACATAGACTCAGAGGCCCTGTGTTTATATTTTGTGTAGTCCTACATTTTCTTGAAGACTGTCAGTGCGTCCATGTTTGGACTTTCTGTGAAAGCATGCTTCACACTCGCCAGCGATACACCGTGAGGCGCACAGTCTGTTACCGTGCTAACATTTTTCGCAGAGCTTTCCGAAAAGTATTGGTTAATGTGGTCCGTCCTACGGTCGCCACTGGTGCTGCAGTCTATCATCGCATTCCTCCTACGCTTCATCTCCTTCTGCAGGGTGTGTCCTGAATCAAATGAGACGAGGCATTAAATGCGTGTGAATGCGGTTGGAAACTTGTTTAAGGTGATGATGGGATTCTCTTCAGTTTCAGATGCGAGGACATCAGTTGACTTCGCACAGAAAAAGCGATCGGATGGGCTTGAGCGTTCGCTCACGTTTCTTACCTGCGTCGAGGAAGCTGAAGCGAACGTCAGAGCAGCGAAACGTAGTGAACGATTGCAACAGAGTGGGGAAGTCGGGGAAGTCGCCCACTGAGACACTTGTCATGATGAAGGACATCATGCAGTCTTGTGACCATGACTGTTCATGTGAAACATACAGTTTACAGACGGTCGCGAAAACGTCCAACATAGCAATAATAATCCTGGCGCCCGTCGGTGACGGCTACGGAATCAATAATGAACGTGGGAATGTTTTGGTCACAACGCCTCTGCATTTAAGTGTCCTCAAGACTGTGAATCTCTAAATCATTTGATAACATACGTGCACTCAAAGCTTCATTAGGTTTTAGTAATATAAAAACACACAATCGTTATCAGTGTCTGTAGTCATTGCCGACCTGCGCCCGGGTCTTTACTGGACTGGACGTTATCACTGCAGTCTGTAAATTCTTTGTGCCTTTTTTTAAGAGTCGCATTCAGCGCTTTTAATCGTGCCCTTGATCATGAAGAAAGCCTCGTGGGTGCGTGGGCGTCTTTCACAGTTGTTTTCAAAATTTCAACGCGTATTGCTGTTCCTACATGCTGCGGTTTCCTAAACGCAGCTATGAAACACGTTTGAGCGCTGAAGCCCGTCCACTATCGATTTGCTTGTTCGAAGCCAGCTGATCGAGAGGCTGTACGGTTCCCCACCATCCCCTAAACCGGTTTCCGAAGTGCGCTCATAGGAACGCACGCCACGACTAGTCGCATTACTTCCAGGGCAGACCCTGTTATGCTTTATCTAAGTGGCGCTGTGAATGCGTAATAAAGCCATAGTGCATCCAGCGTGCTCTTTAGAGTACAACAAAACACGTCAAACTATCTCGTGTAGCGTACTTATTCCTTTTTAGCATCCAAGCAGAAACAACTCAGCCGGTGTTCTTATACACTAGGCTTGGGTTCCTCGATGTAACGCGTACCGTCATACGGCGGCATACTGGGTGAGCGCAGATACTGCGTGCTATATAGAGCACCGGCTTCTTGTTTAGCACGCGCTTGTGCTAGCAGACTCAGGTGTAAATCGTTTTAGAGCGTCGCTCTTTCGCGCCTGTTCCCGCTTTTCGCGTCGCCGTCGTGCCTCGTAACCAGCTCCAACCCCCTCTCAGCCCCCCGCTTCGTGCGTGGCGTCGACGGTGTTCTCCAGTTGCCGAAGCGAAGGCTCGCTAACAGCGGATCCCGGTGCGTGCATTCCAAGCCGAAACACAGACCCACGTTGTCTTGACTGGCTAGCGGCGTCAGCGGCATCAGTCAGTCGGTGAAATCTCTTCGCCGCGCGACGTTCCCGTGGGTCCACGTGCTGCCTTTCACAGCCTCCCTACAACTTAATCCACAAAGCTTCCTTCATGAGAGTCAAAAACTTTAGTGGAGTGTAGAGTGAAGTTGAATGTGCCTTAGCCAGCCTTGCTAAGAACAAAGCTAGCGGAATTGATGGCATTCTAGCTGAGTTCCTTCAAAACCTCAACCATGACGCTGTTAACATTCTGCATACATTATGTCAGAAGATTTGGACAACCCTGCAGTGGCCACAGGATTGGAGGAGGTCAGTTTACATCCCCATTCCAAAGAAAGGCAGTGCCAAAGATTGTTGCAACTACCGCACGATCGCGCTTATTTCGCATGCTAGCAAGGTGATGTTGAAAATCCTCCAAGGTAGGCTGCAGCAGTATGTGGATCGGGAGCTTCCGGACGTGCAAGCTGGGTTTCGCAAGGGCAGAGGAACTAGAGGCCAAATTGCTAACCTTCGCTGGATCATGGAAAAAGCAAGAGAGTTCCAGAAACCCACCTACTTCTGCTTTATTGATTATGCGAAAGCGTTTGACTGCGTAGATCACAGCAGATTGTGGCAAGCTCTCCAAGAGATGGGAGTTCCAATTCACCTCATCTGTCTCCTCAGGAACCTGTATGAAGGGCAAGAGGCCACAGTCAGAACTGGGCATGGTCTTACTGATTGGTTTCCGATCGAGAAAGGAGTGAGGCAAGGCTGCATACTGTCGCCCTGCCTATTTAACCTATATGCAGAGTGCATCATGAGGAAGGCCGGTCTGGACGAGTCTTCAGCTGGAGTGAAGATTGCTGGAAAACGTATCAACAACCTTAGGTATGCGGATGATACCACTTTAATTGCAAAAAGTGAAGTGGAACTCAAGAGACTTCTGATGCGCGTACAAGAAGAGAGTGAGAAGTTTGGGCTTAAACTGAACATTAAAAAGACAAAGATCATGGCGCCTTGCCCTATCAAGTCCTGGAGCATCAATGGACAAGAAGTGGAAGCTGTGACAGATTTTCTGTTCTTGGGCTCCAAGATTACCTCGGAAGGAGACTGCAGCCATGAAATTAGGAGACGCCTGCTTCTGGGAAAGAGAGCAATGGTTAGCCTTGACCGCCTAGTAAAAAGCAGAGACATTAGTCTGCCAACCAAGATCCGTATAACTCGTGCTATGGTCTTTCCAGTTGTGATGTATGGATGCGAGAGTTGGACTGTGAAAAAGGCTGACCGCCGAAGAAATGACGCGTTTGAATTGTGGTGCTGGCGAAGACTCTTGAGAGTTCCTTGGACTGCCAGAAGATCAAATCAGTCGATATTGTCGACCATAAACCCTGACTGCTCATTGGAGGGTCAAATTTTAAAGTTAAAGCTCAGCTACTTTGGTCATCTGATGAGAAGAGAGGAGTCGCTGGAGAAAGATTTGATGTTGGGAAAGGTTGAGGGTCGCCGGAGAAGGGGTAGGCAGCGAACGCGATGGTTAGATGGCATCCTCGAGGCACTGCAGATGAAGTTATGTGATGTTAGGAAGATAGTGAGAGACCGGAAAGCGTGGCGTGACATGGTCCATAGGGTCACGAAGAGTCGGACACGACTGAATGACTAAACTGAACTGAACTGAACTTCTTGAAGGAATATATGTGAAAAATAAAATAGTTTTCTGTAATTGTACGAGTACATACATGTCTTGCTCGAATTCTTTGTCTCAATCTATCGAAAAAGGCTCATCAGCTGTTCCACCTTTTTCGATCATGATGATGATGATCATGATCGAAAAAGGTGAAACAGCTAGTGAGCTGCGCTCAAATTTCGCATCAGGAAGTAATGTAATCGTCATCTTTTTGCATATATACTCGCAATCCTGGAAGCTTTTCCTCTCAAAAATAAATGTGAAAACAACTACTTTTTCTACCATGCGTAATTCTCAGAACAAAATGATCATATTACAGTTGGTAAGCACTTTTTCTTTCGCCGTCTTGAATGTTCAATACGGTTATTTTGACGACTGACTTTTTAAAAGCCTTGTAATTGTAAGGTAACGCTAAGGTCGGGCTTTGCGGATCAGGTTTTATTGGAGACCTGAAACCCTGTTCGCACACTGTAGCGAACCACACTTCGCGATGACGAATGGTATCTACAAGAGAGAGCAGGATGAAGACGAAGCAGTACGTTCATCCGTGTGATAGGTGAAGCGCCACGCAGTGTTCACACTATTTCGCCCACGCAGTTGAAGTGGCCAGCCTGGCCGTAATTAGTCCGCAGCATTACGCCGAATAAAAGGCTTCATGCGTGAAACGTGGACAATTTCCGTGCCACGGTAACGACTGTCCGGAGGAGGGTAAACAGGGGAGACGGGATGGTTGGCCGGGGAGGTTTTTGCAAGGGCTGAGTAAGTACCTATGTAACGATGCTAGAACTTGTCACAAAGGCCAGGAGTGTGTAATGGTGTCCAAAGTAGCACTTCGTCGCCGGGACGGAACGAAACATGGCGGTGGGTTGCATCATAGCGGCACTTGCGTTCTTCTTGGCTAGCTTCAGTGTTGAGGCGAGCAAGCCGGCGAGATCTGGCCACTCGGGAAATGAACTGGTCAGGAAGAGAGGATGAGCAAGTGGCTTGGTAGAAGGGAAGAGGCATCAAGAAGGGTAGCGGGAGAACGGTCGTAAACGAGGAAAAACGGGGTGTCGCCTGTGGTCCGTTATACAGTCGTATTGTAGGCGAAAGTAACAAAAGAAAGTATTTATTACGTCCCAGTTTCGGTGGTCCTGGTCGACGTACGTAGACAGCATGTCAGGACGAGTGCGGTGGAACCACTCAGTCAGCCCATTGGTCCGCGGGTGATAGCTGGAGGTCAATTTGTGATGGGTGGTTGAGGTCTCAAAAACTTCGGCTGCAATCGTCGACAGAAATGTCCGACCACGATCGCTGAGAGGCACTTGAGGGGCCCCATGACGCAGTACGAGCGATTCCAAAAAGACGGTCGCGACCTCATGTGCTGAGCCATTAGGCAGGGCAGCGGTCTCAGCGTAGCGTGTTAGGTGGTCGACGGCGGTGACGATCCAGCGATTACCTCGTGCGGACAATGGAAGTGGCCTAACGGGGACAAGGGTGACCCAACGGGTGCTTTCAGGGCAATACATATACCGCGAGAGCACGCTGTTATCAAGTTTGAACTTTTGGAGTTGCCTGCGCATCCTAGCGGTACGAGGGTGAGAAGCATCAGTAAGAAGGTCGATGAGGGAACGCCAGTAAGGATCTGCTCGCTGGTATGAAATAATGGCGTAGCGATCTGGAGCAGCGGCAGGAGGAGCACTGGCGACGTTTGGAGCTCTAGACGACATTGCGACGTCAATTTTGCACGCAGGAAGGCGCGAAGAAGCACTAGGTGGTGGTTCTGGAAGCGGGAAACAGGAAAAAGCATCGGCATCTCGATGTTTGCAACCCGATTTGTATGTGACATCGAAGGTGTATTCCTGCAAACTCAGAATCCAACGGTCCAGGCGTTCAGTCAATTTATTGAGAAGTGATAACCAATGCAGGGTGTGGTGATCGGTAATGATCGTGAAATGACGGCCGTAGAGGTAGGGGCAGAATTTCTGAACTGCCCAAACGACGGCGAGGCACTCTTGCTCAGTAATGGTGTAGTTGCGTTCCGCTGGTGTTACAGTTCGACTGGCAAGCGCAATTACCTTTTCCCGAGAAGTGGTCTCACCAAGATACTTCTTTGAGAAGTTTATATACATTCATTATTAATTTAAACAGCGCGAACACGAAGACAAAGAAGAAGATAAAATAAAGCCACAGGGGTTGTTTCACGTGATTGCTTCGTTTCCGTCATGTTTGTTTTTATCTGGGCCTTGGAGTAAAGGGCTTAGGCATAGTTGTAAGTCAGCACTTGTACGGTGGCGTTCTTTTATATTGTCCTTTGTCTTCGTGTTCGCGCTGTTTAAATTAATAATGAATCGAGAAGCGGTATCACGTTGCAGACGTACGGCGCCGATACCGAGGCTGCTGGCATCGGTGTGGAGATGGACGCAGCAGTGTCTTCGAAGTGAGCGAGAACAGGGTCCGAAGTGAGGGCAGTCTTCAGGGTTTGAAAAGCTTTTTCGCATTCTTCGGACCAATTTAAAGTAGTACGGTCGGTAAGAAGGTGGTGTAGTGGTGCAGCAGTGGTAACAAAATTGCGAATGAAACGGCGAAAGTATAAATATACGCCGAGGAAACTGCGTAAATCCTTAGTCCGCTGAGGGCATGCAAAGTTCAAAACTGCAGCAAGCTTGTCAGGGTCGGGGCGAATGCCATCGCGGTTGACGAGGTGGCCCAGGATCTTGATTTCTTCTTGGCGAAATTACACTTTTTTGTGTTAAGCTGGAGACGGGCGGATGCCAGGCACCTTAATACTTGACCAAGGCGGCATAAATGATCACAAAAAGTAGCAGAGAAAATACCTACGTCATCCAGGTAGCACAAGCATGTTTTCCACTTAAGTCCTCTAAGAACAGTGTCAATCATGCGCTCAAACGTAGCGGGGGCATTACAAAGTCCAAAAGGCATGACATTGAATTCGTAAAGCCCATCGGGAGCAGCGAATGCGGTTTTTTCTTTGTCGGCTTCGTGCATCAAAATCTGCCAGTAGCCGGAACGCAAATCCAAAGTGGAGAAATATTCGGCGCCCTGAAGGCAGTCGAGGGAGTTGTCAATTCGTGGCGTAGGGTGAACATCTTTGGAGTGACTTTGTTAAGTGCGCGGTAATCAACGCAAAAACGCACGGATCCCTCCTTTTTTTTTTACCAAGACGACCGGAGATGACCAGGAGCTAGCTGAGGGCCGAATAATGTCTCGTCGGACCATATCATTCACATTATCTTTTATGATTTTACGTTCTGATAAGGAAACACTAAGGGCGGCGGCTAACAATGGAAGTATCTTCTCTAATGATGCGGTGCTGTGCAGCAGAAGTTCAGCCCAAAGTCGGAGAAGTGACGTCAAAGGAGGCTTAGTGTTTTTGAAGTAATTCCTGCAAAGCTTGGCGGTGAGCCACAGGAAGGTCAGGATTGATGGTGCCAAAGAGAACACAGAGAGAGGCATTGGAAGAAGCCGCTGGTGAGGAAAAAGGGGCGTCAATGGTGCCGAGGGACACCGAATGATTGTCCAGAGCACAAGGAAAACATGTCCCTTTAGTCAGCACAATGGGCACTGGGGAAGGTTTAAAAGCAGCGAGAAGCGCTGTGCCGTGCTCAAACCGAACAAGACTTGCTGGTAACGCGATTCCACGGGTTAGATGGTGATCAGAGGCACGATCACCGTTATCAATGTCAGTAAAAGTAAGCGCGACAAGTTGTTCGCATCCAGGGGGCAACACTGAGTCAGTAGCGCCAATCAGGCGATGACCGGGCTCGGGAGGTTCAGAAGACGGATCGCTCTCGTTCATGTGAATGACCCTGTCACGACACGAAATGTTGGCTGATGCGGCAGACAAAAAATCTCAGCCTAAAATAACTGGATGAGTGCACGGCGACATCACGGCAAATTGTGCGTGGTGGTGAACTCCGTCCACAAAAACTCTCACAATACATTTAGCAGAAGGCCCAATGATTGCACCATTAGCTCCATGGAGTTCAGGTCCATCGTAAGGCGTTTTCACTTTTCGCAAGCGGGAGCAGAACTCAGTGTGTATTACAGAACAGCGGCGCCCGTGCCAAACAAATTCTCAATAGGTAAACCTTCAACTCAAACTAAAATCATATGGGAGAAACATTCTGGGGGATTTTTGGGATGGCGGAAGACTGCAGTTTCCCCCTAAAACTGCAGAGGTCAGTTTTCCGATAGGAAGGGAGTCGTCAGAGAAGCTTGGCGTAGCGGCGAGGTTGAGCGGCGAAAAGGCGAAGGAGAACGGCGTCTTGAAGGTCTGTAACCACCAGGCGGAGCCGAACTTTTTGGCGGGGGTGGTGAACGTCAGGGATATCAGGGAATGAATGGTGGTTAGAGCCGGAGAAGTGAGGAAAGTAGTCTGCTTCAAATGAGTCGTAGCTGCGGCGTTCATTTTGGAGCCTGCGACGCAAGAAACGGGAAATATGGTCTCGGTACCCGCAGTAATAACAAACAGGGCGGGCTGGGTGCCATGTGAGGTAGTATGTCGGTGCCGCAGCAGGTGGTGACAATGCAGCGACATGAGCAGTGATAGACGTCGGTGGCGTAGGCGCTCCAACTGCAGGCGTCAAGGACGTGACCTGGGTGTAATTTGGCACATGACAGGTGGTAGGAGCGACCGGCGTTGGGGGGAAGAAGTCATTGAGGCCAGCTCTCCTTTGGCAATGCTACGCGGGCCGGCACTTGAAGGATGTGGCTCAGATGCAGGGTGGCACAAATTACATTGAGCAGAGAGCTCTTCACGAATTAATCCGCGAATAAGCGCGCGGAGGTCAGAGTCGGTAGTGGAGCCAAAGAAAGTTGGATCAGGCTGCAGGCGTATTTACTGTAGTTCGTCGAGGCGTGGACAAGTCGATATGATGGCCTCGATGGTGGTAGGACGTTCTGCGCGGCCATTGCGTTAAAGGCGAGTGGCCCAATACCTTTAAGCACGTGCCGAACTCGGTCGGCCTCTGGCATGGTGTCATTTATGCTCCAGCAAAGTGCAAGAACGTCTTCTATATAAGAAGTATAGGTCTTATTGGACAACTGAAGTCTGACTTCTAACTCCTACTTGGCGAATCCCGTGCGAACAGTAGGAGCGCAGAAAATCTGGCGCAACTTTAGTTCAAAGGTTGCCCAGTCCGGTATCGTCGATTATTGGTTTAGGAAGCATGTTTTGTCCACATCCGTCAAATAAAAGGTCCCATTAATTAGTTTAAGAGAATCGTCGAATCGGTTGAAAGCACGGACCTGGTTGTAGCTGTCGAGCCAGTCATAAGCGTCGTCGCTGCGGAGACAAGCGAACATCTGCGGGTAGCGCTGACGGCTGCTTACAGTCCAAGTGGCAAGAGGAGCTCGGGTAGACTTGGAAGAACCCAGAACAGCGAAGTGGCCCTCTTGGGTCATCACGAAGGTGGTCGGGGTCAAACGGCGGCTAGAACGAAGCCCCAGGTAGATGCTGGTGACGAAGCAGCGGGTAAATCAAGGCGCGACTTCGCCACGTGTAAGGTAACGCGAAGGTCGGGCTTGGCGAATCAGATTTTATTGGAGACCTGAAGCCCTGGTCGCACACTGTAGCGAACCACAGTTCGCGATGACGATGGGTATCTACAAGAGCGAGCAGGATGAAGACGAAGCAGTACGTTCACCCGTGTGAAAGATGAAGCGCCACGCAGTTCTCACACTATTTATATACATGTTTTGTGTCTTCGCAAAATATTGCAGTAGCGAAAGGCCCACTTGCCAAATTCCAGCACGGCCGATTCACTTGGAGGTTTTTTTTGCAACCGAAATAATTGTTCACAAACTGCGTTTCACTTTCTACTCTGTCGCCAAACTGATGACCGCGAGGTGACATGCCATCTGTCACCCTTCATTTTATTATTTTCCGAAAAGGAGAGAGGGAATTGTCTTAATCTGCGTGAATCTGAAACCCCGGTGGTTGCAGCCAGCTTTCAAGATTGAGTGTAAAGGGAATGGTCGAAAGGGCGTAATGGCGCAGTCCTTTGAGAAATGCCCGGCGCGACATTCTCAACGTGTTCGTGGCGCGGCTGTAAACAAATAAGGTTAGATCCTGTCAACAGATTATTGTGTGACGCTGCGCGAATAATCCTAAAGTCGAGAGGTACACTAAATTTTCTCGAGTGAATAGAGTACAGAAGATGCAATTGTTCATATATTTAGCTTATAAGCCTTCATGAACGCTGAAAATTCATATATCATGCCTAAAAAACACAGAGCGCTACTCCCGATGCCAGGCAATGCGATGCGACCCGCGCGATATTCATGTTCAAAACGATTATTACACCTGCTTCAAGGTTTAAGAAAGTAGACCAAACTCTCTGTTGCGCACATGCTAGATTGGTGAAGCCAAGACACTCACAAAACTCGTGCTTACAACCAAATGGGCGAAGCGGCGTGAGATAGCGTCACTTGAAACGGAAATGGGTACCAACGTTGGACAAGTAAAAAATATATTGTAAAGCGTTTTAGTATTAACAGGTACTGACCGCTAGAAAGACGACACGCTCAAATACGCAAGAGCTTGTGTGTGTGCGTGTGTGTGTGTGTGTGTGTGTGTGTGTTCTATCTTTCTAGTGGTGTGTGTCTGCGCTAGACCTTTTACATAATCTATATGCACTTAATCGATATGCATAATCGATATGCACGATATGCAGGAACAGGGTGCGGCAAGAGGGCAGAAGCATCCTCCGTATGGTGTGCGACAACTTAGGGGGGCCAATAGACCGGTTTACATGGACCCGACAGTGGGAGTCAAGTTAAGGAGTTGAGTGGACTCGACCCCACCGAGTTTACATGAACCCGACCTGACGAGCGCAGAACCGGCTCTGGACGAGCGACTATTACGGCAGCACCTCGTGTCGAGACAAGGAACTAGCACAGGACTCATAAGATTCTGGTTTCTCCCCTGCGCATCTCCAGGTTTTTCCGCGCCGTTCTCCTCTCCCACTGTGCCACGACTCAATTTGACAGCGTTTACATGCTTCTTGAAGTGGGCTCAAGTCCAGTCAACTCCCCTCTCCCCCCCCCCCTGCGCCGGAGTTGACTCGACTCGACACCTCGACTTCTCGACCCAACCCGGCAGCGTTCACATGAACCCTGACACCGGTTTTTGACCCAATCACTCAACTCAACCCGCTCCTGTCGGGTACATGTAAATGCCGCTAATGCCGGAATAGCTGCTGTAAAGGGTGTGCTTTCAACTCGCAGCACGGAGGCATGCTGCCGGTAACGACACCGTGGTCACTGTGGATGACCTCAGGCGCCTCGGTCTTCCCAAGCTGAGCAAGTCCGTGCGGGACTATTACGAAAGCGGCGCCGACCAGGAGCAGACGCTGAGGGAGAACGTGGCGGCATTCAAGAGGTACGATAAGAGCATTTGGAGCCCTAGCCCTACTCAGGGCAAAGGCCCAGCACTGCTCCATGCTTCGGTTTGTCCTTCAGGTAACCTTAAGAGCAGCTTTGTAACACAGTAGCCCTAAGTTGCACTATGATGTTTCTCTCCGAATTTGACAATGACATGTATTGTCTAAAATCTTCCCAATTAGAAAAATGAACTAGATTAACCAAATAATTCATCAATCAGTCAATACTCAGCTCAGGCTTTATTGTCACCAAAGAAAGGGTACATTGTGAGAAGGGATGCATGGCGGGCTCCGACCACCCAGGCAACAGTGACACAAAGATCGTTGAGAATTTTTCCTTGTAAAATTCATATAACACTTTTATATACAAAATTCATTGTAGAAATATGACATGATTTTGGGGAACATACCCCCTATACATTACAAAATGGGCAAAAAATATTGCACGCTGATTCGCAATGAAATATACAACACCAATATAAGACAGGACAGGAACACCATGTTGTAATAATTGAGGCACGTCGTTTAGAGAAATATTTCTGAGAGTTCCTTTTTCCTTAGATCCATTACAAATATGTGGTATTTTATGAAGTCGTTTAATATTTCCCAAGGACTGTGCGAGCAATTTCTCGGCGTGCATAGTTAGCACACGGGAAAGGAATTTCCCGTGGTGGTTGACGGTGATTATCGTAAGCAAGTACCTGTTTCTCTATATTTGCGAGTGTGAGAACAGAATATAGCTATCTGTGTACCACTGTGGAGCAAATTCTTATGAGTTTGGACTTGTATATTTATCAGCTTTTAATATTTTAATTTAGCGAGAATGATTTTAGTATATTTATAAAACAGAGTGCTTTCAATTTCTCTGTTCTCTTTTGCAGCGAGATCAGACTATGATATTATTGTGAAATGGTCTCTCTCGATATCAGCGAGCAGTAGCTAGGCTAGGAGTGAAACAAAGCGTTACATAATGTTTTTTTGTGTATTTCATCTGGAAATTAATGGCAATTTTTTTGTGAGATTGCTACAGTTATAGCACTTTAGAATAAATGTGGTAAATATGCACGTCCAGGAACGTGTGTTCGGAGCGAAAAAGCGCCAACTATTTTCACACATTGCGCTTCATTAACTACATATGGAACAATGATAACGCTTATGTTGAATTTCAAATGATTTACTTGGTGCAAGACATAGCACGCATTTCGTTTTCGACTAATTTAATAGTATCTCATTATTCTGAAGCAAACTGAGTTTGCATGGGGTGAAATACTTCCCACATATCTTCCGGTATGAACATATTAGTGTCGTCAGCATAAATAACAAATCGGCAAAATTTATCAGTTAGTACTAGATCGTTAACGTAAAACAAAAAGGGGACAGGGCTCAAATTCCGTCTTGCGGTAACCCAGATTTTAAGAACGGTAATTGTGTTCCTTAATCTTAAAAAAATTGAAAGCGTGAGGAATATGATCGAATAAGTTACACAATGTTCTGCGCAAGCCATATCATTCTTGATT
Source organism: Amblyomma maculatum (assembly GCF_055883805.1). Taxonomy (NCBI): domain Eukaryota; kingdom Metazoa; phylum Arthropoda; class Arachnida; order Ixodida; family Ixodidae; genus Amblyomma; species Amblyomma maculatum. The sequence continues at coordinate 79,353,284 of NC_139348.1, forward strand.
ATCTGTTAATAGGGCGTGATTAACACGATAAAATGCCTTACTAATATCTACGTAGACTCTAAATTAACGGCAAAACAAAAAAAAAATGCCACTGCTAAGCAACACGGCTGGCAGCTGTATACGACTGGATAAAGTCCTAGGACACATGGAATATGTTCATTGTACCAAAACTCTGTGTGCTTCTCATTGCCACTGACAGCACACCAAGGTAAGCGTGAGGGAACGAAGGTTAAGAAGCCATCCCTGGCGCATTTATGCCGTTGCCATCCTCAGAAACTCCAGCCGGGAAACCTTCACGTGACTTACTGCTGTAATTTTTTGTTCACAACGCCGGTGACAGATTTCGTGGTGAACGGGGCATTTAGCGTTATCTCGTTAATGGCAACTGAGCTAAACGCTCCCGCCCAACTAGTCTGTCGGTAAAAGTTGCGATCGTTTAAAGCTATGAAATGAAAGGGCTTTGTTAGAGACTCCATGCTGACCACCAAACAAAACAGCGTGATGTAAATCTGGCAAATCTGGCATGGGCCAATAAATCAATGAAAACATAGCGCCAAAGTTATGTCACAAGTCGAAACAACACCATGTTTCGGGAATAAGTAAAACAAACTTGTATTTGTAAAAGGCTGTCGGAGCAAACCAGGATAGCACTGTAAGAAGAGGAGTATGTTGTCGTGTGGCCAGGAACATATAATTCCCCGTGGCTCAGACTTGCCTACAATGTTCTGCCGAAATTGCAGGGTTGCATAGCAATTTTCACAATAAATAATGTTTGCTGCTATGAGTGGTAAGGTGAGGTGATAGCGATCGAGCTGTTGCAACCACCATTCTTAAGTGTCTCTCCGATTCGCGCTAAGCGACCCTAGGAATAGATATACCTCTAAAAATGGATACGTAATAAAGTTCATTCTACTCATTTTCGCAGACTGTTCGCACCTTTGCCATGGAAAAGAATTTACAAAAGTATTTTTCTTCTCCGTTCGGGCAGGTTGCGGCTTCGCTACCGGGTCTTAAACACCGCACGACGCAGGGTTCTGGCGACAACGCTGCTCGGATATCCGGTATCCATGCCAGTCGGCATTGCACCGTCGGCCATGCAGAAGATGGCGCACTCAGATGGAGAAATTGGCACGGCCAGAGGTAAGATGCATCCGGCTTACTTCAAGAGCAAAATGAAATTAAACACTAAAATCTGCAACCAATGGCTGGTAGATTTTGCGCCTAATACTGTGGGGCAAACGCACGATCTGGAACACACCCTTTCATCAGGGAGGTATTCTAAACAAAAGTGGCACGCATTTCTTGATTAGGTCTGCTGTAATGCAAGCTAGCCATAAAAGTGCGAGAACTCGGCAAATAAATTTCGTTCGGAACTAGCTAAGAGCCATGTCGTTTTCTGCACCTTTACTGTACATGTTGCTGTTCGCGCAGTAGTTATTCGATGCTTGCTTTTAAGTCGACAACCTTACCCGGCAGTGCCTTCAGTCGCTCCTCTACTTTTTCGCGATACTCTTCCCGACGCTTTTCGTAATACTTACCACTTTATCGAAACAAAACTAGCGAAAAACAACTAAACTAAAGAAAATACAAAATAAGACATCCGATGAAAAACGTCTTGCCCTGTCTAAGGGATTCGGTACGTCGTGCAGCTTCGCAAGCATTTGGCACGGTGATGATCCTGAGCACGCTGTGCTCGCAATCCATCGAGAACGTCCGGAGAGGAGCACCGCATGCGCTGCTGTGGCTGCAGCTGTACGTCTTCAAGAACCGCTCGGTCACTATCGAATTGATCCGGCGGGCGGAACACGCTGGCTACGCGGCACTGGTGCTGACTGTGGACACGCCCACCTGGGGACAGAGAATAGTGGACGTCCGCAACGCATTCAACATACCCAAGGGAATTACGTGAGTAAAGAAAAACTACGAGATGTTTCTCTTTTTCTTTTCTGGGAGGCGAATACGTTGCAGCGTACAGAAATTCTCACTTTAGGTGGATGATTAATCGCAAGCCTAATTGTGTTATCCTAATGTATAATACACAACAAGAGAAGGCACAGGAACAAAGGAACCCATAAGGATTAAACCCCCGCTTTAGTCTTCATGTGTCCTTAATTTCAGAAAGCAAGCGATATATTCGTAAATCAACAAACGTGAAAGCCATTAATGCGGTGCAGGCGACGTGTTATCTGCTTCACGCTCCTTTTAAGCTACACCGCATGAACACGTGCCGGAACAAAGTAGGTTTAAACTGATAATGGAGCTCTCTTAGACGCCTGTCCGGCCATAACAGGGCTCATCGGCTCACCAACGCTCTTTGGCGTTGATGCAGCAATTTCTTTTTGTTTATTGTGATGAGCGACATCGCGCTTATGTTCTTCGCGCAAATTATAAAGTACTATTCTGAATTCGCCCTGTCAAATTTACGAGCCCGTCCTTCATAGATATAGCCTTTCAACGCGCACCAACACCTTCTATCAAAATGCACATGACTTCTTGCTGTTTGTTTGCAGTTGGCAGCAGAGCTAAAGTGGATGGTAGAGAAGTGAACTTCAGAAACACTATTGTTTACTGACTGAGAAGCTCCGAATATTTTTTGGTGTTAATTCTTGCGCAAGTTCAGCCGCCCAGAGACTTCCCATGAAATATGCAAAGCGTTGCTTGACCTGCTGCCAGTGCCTCCGAGCGATAGTCCTCGGTTGCAAAATAATTAGAAATGCTCTCGTTATGTTTATGGTGCCTGCCGGAAGCTGGTACGCAGATCACTTTGACTGCTCTTTCGGCTGTGCCCAATCGTCGCGTAGAAAGCATACTCGTTGCATAGACGTTTTTTGCTTGTTACGCGGCTTCGCATGGCCGGTCAACGCGTTGCAGCCTCTTACCCTGGATAGGCACATTACCCTGGGAACCCGAAATTGTGCGCTAAGCTGCCGTAGCTCACGCACGTCCCGGAAAATATTAGGCAAAATTTCATGCGACAAATTCATTAAGGCGAAACCTTCAGTGGCTCATGCTGTCGTGGAATAAATGTCCCGCATTCGCGGCGGCTCTAATTGGCCGAGGCGCGATGACGTAAAAGAGGTCGACCAATCAGAGAACCACAACAGTATGCACGAATGAGTGCCTTATATGGCCATATGCCAATCAATCAATTACCAAATAACTGAATAATTATTTAAGTAATTAATTGTTAGCGAATTATAAGGAATTACAAATTATGGGTAATGAAGTAATTCAGTAAATAAGCAATCGATCAATAAATAGCTATATAAAGTAAATTAGCAATTACCTGCTTAATGTCTAATTAATTACTTAATGATTAGTTCGAGTTGCGTAGCCGAATACGATACTCAGGCTTTTCGCCTTTCACTACTGTAGTCGCTAATGTCTCTCGTAATGTTTTTTTATCAACCACTTACCGGCTTGGCGCTGCCTTAGCTCGCTTTTGTCTTGCTGCTTATTTTTTATTCCTTGATTACGGCGCAATACTTACAGCCTAATATTGAATTGGAAGTGTAAACACTTGACCACATCTTTTATCTCGTCAGGATCCGCAGACTTCGCAAGAGACACGCGATATGCGTGAGCTGCAAAGCCTGACGCTCAATATTACGTTCCCAAACTAAACACTTCAACGCATGTTGTCTGTTACGCGTATGGCCCACCGGCCACAGCGTCAAGAAACAACCAACGCAGTCAGCGTCGCCCGGCGAATGACCGCACGTTTATTCTCGGCTTGCGAATATATAGAAAAGCATTGGAAAGAAAGAAAGGATAAAACGATAGGGGGAAAAGGCGCGATGCATGCGCCGGTAGCCAGGGCCGGTTATGAATGCCAGCCTTCGACGAGTAGAACTTGACTATCAGCATTCCTTCCCCTAGTAACCGTAACGTAGCACTGGTTTCCTTACACGGGTGGACCGACGCGACACGAGCTCTGGGGGTGTGTCATCTTCGTGAACTTCCGACTCTGGTGCGCTGTGACTTGGACCAGGTGACAACCCAGATGTTCCGGCTTCTGACGCAGCCGGTTCTTCTGTGTAGCGTTTGCGTACTTTGTCAACTTGTCGGCGAACCATCTGATGATCTTCACTCTCGACGGATCCTAGTCGTGCGCCTGCAGTGGACTTCACCTTTCCTGGTGTCCATTTATCACCAACACCATAGTTCCTAAAGAAAACGTTATCTCCCGGGGCGAAACCCCAGCTTTCATCCGTAGATCGTTCGTGCTGTGGGGGCTGTTTCCTGGGAGGAAAAGACATGTCAATTCTCGTGCGCAGCTGATACCCTATAAAAGTAGCTCTGAAGGAGACAATCCGGACTGCTTCGGAGCATTTCTGTACTTGCACAGTACCCTAGCGAGGGCGGTTGCTAGATTTACGCCAGACATCTTCTTTAGACCATCCTTAATTGTCCTGACTGCGCGTTCTGCAAGCCCATTGCTTTGAGGATGATATGGTATGCAATGATATGCAAATATGCACTATGCCGTTCCGTTCCATAAATCGAGCAAACTCGGAACTAGTAAAAGGTGTGCCATTGTCTGAAAGAACCGTACGAGACAGGCCGAACTGGCTGAATAAAATACCCACCGCTTCTACCGTGCTGCTCGACGTGGCTTGAGGCTGACGCTTTTTGTAGTAACGGTTCATTTCCGAGCCTTCGATGCGAGCGGGTGCTGGCCAACCCTCAATGACATACCTGCATACACTGGACAGCACGTAGTCTTTTGCAGTGAGCTCCTACAACTCCTTTTGGGAAACCGCCGGGTCGTCCCATTCGTTGATGGCCAGGATAAATTCGGAGGCTCCTTCAGGGTCGGCCTCCGTTTGCTTGCAAAATTTTGGAATCGCTCCACTTCTCAGATGTATCCGTGCCGGTGGACCTTTAATGAGTCCTGTAGGGGCGCGTGCTGCTGCAGTAGTGTCGAAACAGTTGGCGAGACCGTTTGGGGCCCCACGCTTTCCATTTCAGCTTGCGCCTTCACGTGTAGGACAGCTCGGCCTCTGTCCTTCAGCTTCTGTAATAAATCTGGGCCACAAAGAGTTTGACCTTTACAGTCCAACACGATCAGATTACACTGCACTGCCACAGCCTGATAAGAAACTGCCATACTGAGGACACCCAGTGCCGGCAATGGGCCAAGGTAACAAGATAACTTTATCGCTGCCTTCTCAAGAGGCGGCCAGCACTGACGATGGTTTTCAAAGATTGCTTTTGGAATCACGCAGACCGGCGAACCAGTATCAATATCCATATTTAAGTTCACGCCATTCCACGCGAAGTTCTGCTTAATGGGTGGCACAAGCGACGGCGCTGTACTCAAGGACCGAATCTGGGATGCGCTGGTATCGCTGTCTTTGTCGTCAAAGGTTTGAGCCTTTACTGTCAGTGTTTTGTTAACCCGGTCGTTTGACACATTTTTGCCAGATGGCCTTGTTGACCACACTGAAAGCACCGGCGCTTTTTAAAGCGGCAAGCTGTGGACTTGTGTCCGTAGTTTCCACAACATCGGCATTGTTTCTGTGCGCCAAGGGTCTGCTTCTTTATATTAGGCTCACTGCGTTGAACGATCCTATTTACTTTCCCTTCTTCGGGGTTGCCAGTCATGCATTAGGCGTCGACTTCCGCACTTTCTGCAGCTAACGCAAGAGCCTCTGCTTCTTGTAAAGTAAAGTCTTTCTTCGCCAGCAGCTGCTTTTGTACGTTCTTCGACCTGACGCCGCATACAATACGGTCTCTGATCATTATGTCCAACATTGATGAGAAATTGCAATTTTGCGCTCTTTGTGTTATGGCAATTATAATTCCTGCACTGACTCCTCCGCCTTCTGAGAACGGTTGAAGAACTTGAAACTCTCAGAGATTTCATGGGGCGCTGGGTCGTAGTAGCTGTTTAATGTATTTACTACGTCCTTATAGCTCAGGGAATTTGGCTTCAATGGTGAAACTTTTCCGCATAGCACTGCCACGGTCTTTGTGCCTAGGGATGCGATGAGCAACGCCCTTTTCTGTTTATCGTCACTGATGCGGTTGGCCTCAAATTAAGCTTCCACTTTGACCAGGCAATGTTGCCACTTATCTTTCTCATCGTCGAACTCCGGTAGCTTGTGGCTCATTGTTGGGGCCGGGCTTGTATCCTTCCCGCTGTCATTTGCTGGGTCCTCCTTCAGGTCCGTCCTCGTCGCCACTGTTACCCGTATGGCCCACCGGCCACAGCGTCAAGAAACAACCACCGCAGACAGCGTCGCCCGGCGTATGACCGCACGTTTATTCTCGGCTTGCGAATATATAGAAAAGAATTGGAAAGAAAGAAAGGATAAAACGAGATGGGGGAAAAGGCGCGACGCATGCGCTGTAGCCAGGGCCGGTTATCAATGCCAGCCTTCGACGAGTCGAACTTGACTATCAGCAGTATCTAACGCCGCCTCCGCGATCAAAACGCAAAGGAACGCCTATACGTAACGAGGACTCTGTCTAACGATGATGTGATCGAGTACAATCGAAGAAAGCAGCCGATGCGATCTGCACATCATTTATCGTGACTCGCCGTAAACGTATATCGAGAGCTTTATCAAACCCCCCCCCCCCCCCCATGACTTGTTTCACAGCACTGACGGCTGTCCAGGCCACGCTTATCGTCATTCGAATTATGTCTGTGAGCGGCTCTACTTCGGTTCACACAACACAGAGTATGCACACTACCAAAATCCCCCACTCAAGGTACTAAGCTGGCCTCCTTCCTTAATTAAAACGCATCGGAAACGGTCATGTTTTATAGACCGCAGGCATACGTAATTTATAGCGACAATGCGAAAAAATCAACCTATCTGTAATTTAAAAATAACGGGTAAAACACAAAATAAGGGGTTTAATTAAGCTTAGTTTGTCGCATTCTCTCCTTAATTTTACGTTGTCACTGCGCTTTAGCACGCATTCTCATTTTTTTTTTAACTCGAACGCGTTTTCTCCGATCTTTTTCTGATTACACAAGGTATGAACTGACTTATAGGTATCCGCTTCCTATTCTGCATTGCCTAGGAGGCATAGCACCAGAGTGTGGCCCAGTATGACGGACATGCCATCCGAGCTCACTTTTCACCCTCCAAAGTGTGGGCAATATTCTACCAACATGCAAGCAAAATAAACATATAACCTGATTGCCTAAAGCTAGAGATTCATCATGATCATCATCATCAGTCGGACTATGCCCAGTGAAGGTTGAAGGCCTCTACCATTTTCTTACAATTAACTAGGTCCTGTGCTAGCTGCATCCACTTGGCCCCGGCGAATTTCTTAATCGCCTGCACGCATCTAGGTTTCTGCTGCTCCCTGCTATGCTTACCTTCCTTTGGAATCCAATTGTCTGCTTTTAGAGACCATCGGTCATCCTCTCTTCAAACTACATGCCCTGCCCATGCACATTCCTTCTTAATTTCGACAAGAATATCTCTAACTTCAGTTATTTCTCTGATACACTCTGCACGCTTCCACTCTCTTAACGTTACACCTACCATTTTACTTTCCATGGCCCTGTACGCTGTCCTAACTTAATTAGAACCTTTTTCGTTAACCTCCATGCTTCATCCCCATAGGCCAGTACCGGTTGGAAGCAACTGTTATACACTTTCGTCTTGAGTGAAACCGGTATGCTGCTAGCCATAATGTTTGAGCGCCTTTAAAATGCGCTCCATCCCAATGTTATTCTCCTAGTTATTTCCCTTTCCTGATCCGGATCTGCGGTGACTGCCTGTTCTAAGTCAACATATTCGCCTATCACTTCCAAGGCTTCGCTACCTATACTAAACTGCGGTTCCTTTCCCAGGCTGTTGAGTATTGTCTTTGTCTTCTACATAATAATTTTAGACCTACCTTTCTGCTTTTCCTGTGTAGATCCTTTATCATTGGTTCCAGTTGGTTCCTTGAGTTACTTAACAAGGCTATGTCATCAGCGAATCGCAGATTACTAAGATATTCTTCCTTTACTCTGATGCCTAACTGCTCCCGTTCCGTGCCTTTGAATACACTCTCTAAGTAAGCTGTGAAGAGCACTGAGGAGATCGCGTCTCGTTGCCTAACACCTTCAAATTAGAATTTATCACACCAAAGTATTTGCCAAGGTAATTGCTAATAGGATCAGCACAACTTCAGACTTTATTCAACCAAAGGATTATGCAGGATGTCGGAAAGCGTGCTCTACCATCGATCATATCCATACTATAAAACAGATGATAGAAAAGTGCTCTGAATATAACCAGCCCCTATACAATACATATTATTTATAATATAATTCATTGACCACGAAAAAGCATGACTCGGTCGAAACTTAAGCGGTCACGTAGGCATTGCGAGATTAGGGTGTAGACGAGCCATATGAGGTACGTTAAGATATTTATAGTAGATGCACAGCAACAATAGTTCTGCATAAAGATAGCGAACTCAACAATGCGCTTGAAAAATAAATTAAAGTTATTAGAAATGATTTTTTTGTTCAAGAATAAAACGACGACATTTCTGAATGGATAGTTTCTGCATAGCATCGCCTTGCAGCGTACTCAAAAACAGGGTCTGAATGTGCTATCTGCGACTTTGCTAACCTGCGAAGCCACTCGTTCGATGGCAAGGGGGTCGGGTATATGTGAGCTGAATTTACCACCCCATCTCTCTTCTACATCATGCAAAAAAGCGAGCGCAGTTCGATAATGTGCACATGAAGCTGTGCAATAAGCTTACAGGAGAGTGCTTCGAAAATTTGGATATGGGGTTCGAGACTCATCATGAGAAAATATGCGCAAGCGAAAACTTCTCAGAAGTGACTGGTCAAGGTGACTACGTGCATTGCGGGTATCACACTGTGCGCAATATGTAATTAACTGTCATTGAAAACTGTTCCGTCATATTTCTCACCTCTTGTTTTGGTTTTAAAATATGGCTTTTTAAGGCTACGGCATAGTTCAACAGTAAACTTAAGCTAGCGCCTGGGCGGCGGTTGCTTAGCGGGGACGCCCCCTGCACTTCGTATGCCCTTTCTCTTTAGCATGGCCTCTGATAATGGACTTGGTTATGTTTGGCTGAGTTTAGTTTAACGTCGAAAACTGACTTATGCATTGATAGATGCCGTACTGGAGACGTCCTGAAATTTCAAACACTCGCAATTGCATAACGTGTGCTGGCATCCAACAGCGCACTGTGATATTGGTTTGCGCCTTAACTTAAAGGCCCACTGTCCACCTTCCGGTCGAAAATATTTTCTTCCCCGGTGACTCTGAGACATCGCCCCCAAAACGCAAGGCCGCAAAACGTTTTTGAAAAGAGTAACTAATAAGACAGTTAGAGCCACCACAATCACCTGATTCTTTCGTGCTTCTCTCTTTCCGTTCCCTCGCAAAGGTTTTTCACTCTCCTGCCGGAGGTCGTCTCGCCTCCGCAAGACAAATTCCCCTTCCTCCTCTGCGTTTGGCGGGAGTTAGGGCTTGGCACTCCGTGTTCGCGAAAAAAAAACAAACAAAAACGAGCGAGAGAGCGCGCGCCGTTGGATTCAGTCTGGCCGTGGCGAGGGAAAAGCGCGCAGCGAGTGGTAGACACCCATCCTTCTCCCGTCAGTCAGCGAGACGAACCAATGGACGTCGTTCCCGAAAAATACGTCATTGCTGCGGCTCGACGGGCCAGCGCAGGGAACGGAAAAGCTGGCTTCCCGAAGGAGAGCATGAGAGAGCTTTGATTTGTATTTTCGTTGCTTTGCGGCGCGCATGTCACTGTAGCATTTTGCACAGACTATCTCCGGTACCTGATCGAAACACTGAGCTCCTTCGCCTAAAAGGTCCTTCCCTGGACAGTGGCTCTTTAAAACGGAACGCCGCGGTGGATCCGAGATGGCACCGACACCAATGAGACCAGCTGTCCAGTCCACATACCATTGAGCCGCTGCAGCGGGGCTTTTCTGGAAACATGGTGTAGCAGACGCCACCTAGGGAAGGCCAAGTTCACTTTGTAACAAGTCTGGCTGAAAAGATAATTAATAAGAAGTAGGAGTAAATAAAACCGTGAAATACATAAAGGGTGCAAGTCGGCTTCTGGATAGCTGCCCCGATGAAGATGATGTCTTTGTTCACTTTGGAAAAAAAAAAAGGGGACGGACAAGTCGAACTTCACTTCTACCCATGATACTCTGTTTATGCCGGTAAAGTTCGTGTTTTGTGCTAAACCGCACTAGCGCGGGTAGGCATATATCGAGAAACCCTGGCTAATGTCCGATTGAGATGCCGGAGAGTGCCGCTTGGCAGAAATCCTGATATCATCTGCTGGTCGCCTGGCTGATCACTGCAAACGGTTCCCTAGCAAATCATAGAAACACGTCTTCGGGCATGCGTTTAGCCAGCGTGACTCCATGCCACAGTTCGCACCAATGTGTACGAATTTATATAATAGCACGTCAGAACACCACACTAATACATGGAGGCTATCTGGACACTTGACAGTTTGATGGTAGCCATTACCGCTATTCTAGATATTCTGAATTCGTTCCAAAACCCGTCAGTATCGAAGGACAAAAATCACTGAATTTCTGCATTTCAGCCATAATTGGCGCTGTGCTACAACGTTGAGCACTCCATGAGGATGGAGGACCAGTGTGAAATAGAAAAGTAGTCATCTGAACCAAATGGAGGACGAAGCAAAGCAACTTGGTTTTCTTTCGAGCGGCTATAAGCTCTTCATGTATATTTAGTATAAAGCACAAATAGAAAATCCCCAATGCAGAGACATAAAGCACGTCCCGAATTCCCAGGAGGTCATGGGACTATTTATTGCTACACTAGCTAAATCTGGCAGGCTTCAGAAGCCTTGAGCGCCTTAGCATACATACGCGTCATAAGTATACTCCTTGCTCTCCTCGTGCTATGTTGTACACCTTCATTCTTTTTCTCCCAGAAGGCTGTCAAATGGACGCACGGCTAGCCACCGAATCTGCATTTCCTCTCTCTTTCTCTGTCTCTCTATTACGCACACATAAGCCCATGCTCACGCGTTAGTTAAAGGTGCAATTCAGCACAGAAGCATTCCCAGTTATGCTGCCAAAGTAATACCAAACTCGAAGGTCTTCGCCATAGGTCGATTTACAAACAGGCGGCTATATTATAGCCCTCTTATTTATCAACATAGGCAGAGCTAAGGCGCACGCTAAGTTACAAGATATCGATCTCTTTTCTAAAGGCCTTCTTGTGCTAACAGTCATACTTCTTTCTCATATTTAGGATCGCAAATTTTCAGAACACACTTTACGACCACTTCGACATCACCCAAGGCTCCGGACTCACCAAGTACACGAACGACTTCTTCGATCAGTCGCTTACGTGGGAGGATGTAACTTGGCTTAAGCATATTACACGTCTTCCAATTGTTCTCAAGGGAATCATAACAGGTGAGCTGCAGAGTTCTCGCCTTGCATGACCTGCATGCAGCAGGAGCTCTAATATTCACACGAATTAAATTTCTGTGCCTAAGTGTATATTTCTGAAATTTGCCTCGTATGAGATCCATCAGTACGATGCCAATTTCATTCCGTTGTAGCACGTTAAAAAAGAAAGAACAAGTAATGCCGTTTCTGAAAGATTGCAGGGAGAGTAGCTGAGATGCACCCCGAGAACAACATTTGTAAAATATTATTCTAATGTTTTGTTACACATCCAACAAAGCTTTTGTAATTGAATACGACTATCTACAAAACACAGATATAAGAAACTAAAGCACGTGCCGCCAAGAATCCAAGAAAGCCGCCAAAACTGCAAAAAATATAACAAAATTAATTCAGCGCCAATACCAGAGAATAAAAAGTGCATAGCGTTACAGTGGTTGCTTTGAGAGAAGAAACAGCAGCTTTAATTATACAAACCTAAAGAGAGTCACTAACTCTGTCCTCTACACATTTGTAGTCTACGGCAGCATGGGGTATAGAACTGGTATGACTGATCTATTAACCTGAAATACCGAAAATCTAGAGCTTAATACAAAAAATGCTCAGGCAGTGTGTAAAGTACATCTATTATTGCATGAAATGCTGCATAAGCTAAAAGGTGTTGCGATGGATAACGAAACTGTATCTCTACACAAAACGTGCAAGAAGAAATAATTATGTTGAACCAAAATGTTGGACCACTACGTTTTAGCTAGAATTATGTCAGGTGACAATTTTTCAACGCCAGTAACTTTTTATTACCGGTACAAAAAGTTACGTAGGTGACATTGCTGTATTGTATACTGAGATTTATGTGCATTGGTTCTACCAATGCATACCCGCGGGCCAAAATAGTAATTTGTGATGTCGCAGTATCTTATTTGTACATGACTCCCAGTTGCATTCTGCTAAGCATAGATTTCAGAAAATGTATTTTTGTGACAGATACTTTTAGAAAAATTATATGAAAGAAATTATATTTATATTCACGCTTAAGCCCAAGCCAAATGACACTTTTAGAAATGTAAAAATAATAATAAAAAGGAAATTTTCGTTGTAATAACGCGCTTCTGCTTTCTTTAATAATCCTACCTGCGCTCGTAATTGTTCTTTTATTTTCAGTAATATTTATGAATGTGTCCTTAATGCGAGGAAATGTCTGATACATACTCTCTGTATGTTTTTCTGTGATATTATTCAACTTGCGAAGGGAGATCAATCATCGTGTTACAATGCGAAAATAACGAAGCGGCACTTTTCCTGTGATGGAATCATGGGTATGCAAAATGAAATAATACGTAGCGAAGTAACGCGCCCTGAAACACATCTTGAGATTTCTCGCATGCTCTGGCCGTGCGCAGCGGAAGACGCTCTGATTGCTGTAGCCCGTGGAGCAAACGCCATTCTTGTGTCCAACCACGGAGGCCGGCAGCTGGATGGATCACCGTCCACGGTAATAACATCTCTTGGTAGAACTTTTCTGATATCCTGTAGTCATGGCTCTAGTGCTGTCCAAATGACGCTTTCGGTTGAAATAGACGCCAGAAGATTCGAAAAGTAAAAATAAATAAATGTAGCAGCTTTTCTGAAATTCTTCATGTATCAGCCAATAAACAAACTTTAGATCCTGAATGTAAGAATACAAAATATTGTCTAATTGTCAGAATTTTATGGCTGTTTTTAAGCTTTGTGTATCTTAAAAGTTGCAGAGTAACACGGTACAACCCCAGATGATTTTCCTGTGCAGCACTTTCCCGGTGATGTATTTATTTTCGCAGATATCTTAGCCGCTAAACGACCTGTACAATTAGCGTGACTTAGACGGTTGTTTATTTGCTACAATAAAGAAAAAAACCCTATTTTATTGTTTTGCAGAATTTTGAGCTCGCAACCTTTATTATCTAAGAAACAGCATATTTAATATCTTATTTCACTGGGTAACTGATAATAAAACATGAAATGAAATAATTCGTAAAATAAAAATATATATATACATTTATTTAAGAAACAAACATTACAAATTTCATGAAACTGGAAGCCAAAATTTGAATGTTCCTTGACACACTTACATTGACGGCACGGTTGTTCGAGTAAAAGCTAGGAAAGCGAATACTAAGCAATGCAATGCAATCAAGGTCCTAAGTACTTTATATCAAGGAAATAAAAAAGAAGCGATCTCATTATTCGCTTAACAGGTCTTCCAGCTAATTGCTCAAGCCAACACAGAACAAAGTCGCCCTTCTCGACTTTCTCCCCAGCTGTCTCTCCTTACAATTATAATTTTCCGTGGCTGTCATTTAAACTCTTTGTTATGAGCACTTATGTTCTTCTGTGTAAATCTCTTTTATTCGGGGCGAAATTGGGCAAAAAAAGGACCCTTCAGAACTAGCAGGGCACTATAAAGGGCGAAAGTTTTCACTCTATGTGTGTTTCTTGCTTTTCCAGGCTGCAGCAGAGAGAAAGGGCTTAATGGGGAAGATTTCAGTTACGGCACCGAATATTGTTAATGTTCAGTACTCCTCCTATGCTCCCCCTCCCCCTTTTCTTTGTCGTGGCCACAGCCGAACTCGTGGTTAAATTTCTGTGGCTCTGCAGCCATCACTAGGCAGGAAAGGGAAGAAAACGGGCCTTGATCTGACGGCAACTAGAGGATCGAGGAGCAATTCCGCAGCAGTTCTGAGACGACGGTGACGAGGACGCCTAGCCCACACATTAAATCTACTCCTCTATCATCCTACCCATCACCCCAATACAATTTGTGCTTCCTAACACAACACTGCTGACGCCCAACATACAAACAAGTGAAAAACAAGCGCGCTTTGAATGTGCCTCTGTGATTCTCGGTGGGCAATTGTGCAGTGCAGTATTGCGTAGTAACCAAGACGCAGAACGAATTTCCCCTAGCAACAATGGAAATTTTCCCCCGACAACTCACTTTCCTGTCCACTCCCCTAACAGGGATAGATGACTGCGTAGAAACGTGGGTGAAATGAGGCACTGCAGGTTCAAAGACTACTTTTCTTTTTCTTTTTCTTGAAAATAACTGGCAGAATATTTATACTACTTCTGATTTACTGACCGAACTGCTTGCCACAATGACACAGGACAATCATTAGTGACTACCTTCTTTTCCTCCTGTCTAGACTCCCAGCTAAAGTCATAGGAAGTTGTCTGGGAGTATAGTAATAAGTATATTTTACTTTATGTGACCAAACCGTGTCTTGTCAGAATTAACTTCCACTCGTCATACTGGGCGCTGTATTGCCTGCGCATGCGTACTGAGCCGTAAATTCTTGTATTGTTAGATCCAAAATTACCTGTTTTCCGTAGTTATCCTACTTTGCACTCTTGTTTGGGATATTAAAGAAAATTCATGCAAAACAATAAGTTGGAACATTTCATTTTAAAGAACGTTCTCGGTGTTAGCCAGTCCGTCGCGTGGAACAACAATACCACAGATTCAGAAGGCGTGCCGGTAAACAAGACTAGCGCGGACTAACAAATAACTATTCCCTTCTTCATGGGTGCCAACGTGAGCCTTATCAGAGACCGTAAATGACAATATGCAAAAACAGTTATAATCCATTCACATCGTCACCTACAAAGCGTGCTTACAGTTCAGTGAAATACAAAAAATATATTCCGAAGGCAAAAATTCAAAGAGCAAAATGCGAGAAATTCCTGTTATATTTCGAGACTAAAAAACGCACGTTTATATTGTCGGCCTAAATATTATGTGACGTCATAACAAGCCTTGGTAGATTCAACTAGGTGTACCGAGCCTTAGCTTTTATTAAGATAGAATTTGGCAAATAATGCATAATTTTCAAGACAACTGCCACGTAGAAGGCATTCGAAGCACTAAGAGGAGAAGGTTCAAGAATTAGAAAATGAATTTTCGGTGAATATTATGAAATAGAGCATGACAGACACTCCAGAAGCGCTCTTTGAGTACCTGAGTACCACAGAGTTAGTAGACTGGCTTTTAATGAAGCTTTCTCAACTTGCTGCACCTAACGCAGACAACCGATAACGACTGGGGAAGCGAAGTCTATTTTTCTCTAAACATATTTTCAGGCTTTGTTCAAGCCATCCATAACGCTCAGTGACACAGACGCTGTTTTTCTCATAGCAGTGTGAGCTTATGGGCGAGTTGGCTTACAACTGAAAGAAAAACAGCATAGGAGACAAACACAAAAGCACAAAACCCAGGACGAGCGCTGACGCACGACTGAAAGTTCATTCAAAGACGAACATAATATATTTAAAAAAGTGACCACCCTATCAAGAATTGTACAAGCCAAAAACCCGTGTTTCTACGTAGGATGAAGGCGCGCAATCCCACTTTTATAGAAAAAACTGGATGGCTTACTAAGGCACAACTTTGTTTTCTCTTCATGTGGTTAGCCTCCATTATCTCACGTGTTAAGCGGGCCGGCCGCTTGCACAAAATATCCCAATAGTACAATGAAGGATAACATGGATTCGCAGTCACGGACTTGGTCAACGAGATTAAAGCGACATGCTCACCGCATGTGCAAGATCTTGTCATTCCAGTGGTGGCCTCAAAGTCGGTTTTCAAGGACCGCCTTCATGTTGCTTGTGAGCAATATAGAGGACTCACGGCCACCCACGTATGTTCCGGGACTGGTGAGCAACTTCAGAAAAATGTAAGAAATTCCTGTGGGCCACAGTGAAACCAGAACTATCAACAAGGAAGAGAACAGCACCGTGGCAAGGGACCCAAGCAGCACACCAGCATTGGTCCAACAATGGTTCATCACTGGAAAAGAATGGCATCAATATTGGACTGATATTGGCATTTGGGCATTTTACTACATTCTCCATTCTTGGCCCATCTTTCATTCCAAGATTGGTCCAGTGTTCAACCAAGCTGGAGCCACCAATGTAGGCACAATATTAGACTTTCCATTCATGCACCATGATTCTTGCCAATACTGTCCAGCATTATACCATCATTGTATTACCAATATTTGTTTAATACCAGCTATTCCATTGATGGCCCATTGTCAATGCCAGTATCATACCAATGGTTAGCCATTGCAGGTGCACTGGCTACTCCATTCATGCCGCATATTGTCGATACCAATATTAATCCAATGGTTTGAGTACACCGGCTACTCCATTCATGTGCCATTGATGATGTCAAGATTACACATTTTGTGGCACTGCCTGTGCAGGCCATAAAATGCAGCCTTTTTCATTCTAGCCATATTCGTGACAGCACATCGAACTTGCTGGGACAATGTTGGCCTTTCAAATAGGAGTGGCCATATAAATTCAAATTGTTGCTCATGAGCAACCAGTAGATATTCACAAAACAAGGGCATGGTTCACAAAAAGATAATATTTATTTCAATTGTTACTATAGACGGCAGTTGTTACTAGCCAGCGCTGAGGGCACACACAGCAGCAGTTATCGGGGCAGTGGCAGGGTTGGTCAGGGCAGGGCGGGCTCTCGGGAAGTGGAAGGGGCCAGGGAGCTGGAGGGCACACTCATAGGCATAGTGAGGAGGCTGACCCTGCAATTGCATTCACAGGTGGCATGCCTGGTTCGCCAGGGGAGGGATCAGCATAACACCTTTTTCTTCCACTCCCCCTGTCACAGGAACCAGGCAGCCACCTGCGAATAAATGCGTGTGCCTCCAAATCGTCGACCCCAACTTTTTCGCAAATGGCACCTGCACAAAAACAATGAGGAAACAAAATTTACAACACTATTACGAGGCATATAAAATCGCGCGCATTATTTTAGGAAGATGTAGAAAATTCCAGGATTCATGTACCGAAATTTATGGTCAATGAGAAACACTATACTGATGAGTTCCAGACTAGTTTCAGCTGCCTTAGGTTTATTAGGATGAAAGACGCACATACATTGCATAGCATGTGCCCTGTTGCATTTTGATCGCCTCCACAGCAATACGGCTGAGACAGCCAGTGTTTCATCCCACACTAGGAATTAGTGCTTGATTATCGGCTGTCTCCGCATATGACTGGCGCGCTAGTTTTTTGCCGCTCCTATGCTTTCTGCGATGTGCAAACAGTTTATACTAATAATCGTTACCAAGAGAATGTTCGTCGACCATTTTCATTTTTTTTAAATGGCTAGATATAATATACACAAGCGATCTAAGCCCACGACTGCTGCACTGGCCGCTGGTTAGCTGATATACGCTTTTGACTGGTTTTGTGGGTAGTTCACTTAAACGGGAGCTCACTTAAACGGGTAGCTCACAGGTGCATCATTTTTACACATATACTGCTTGTCCAAGCAAATTTGATCCAAGGGATAAAAAAAAAAACATTTCGGAGGCAGGCAAAGGAAACCAGATATATATTGCTGGAAGCTACCTTGAGCGCCACAGAAAAGGTTTTGTTTGGAATCCTTATTGACATTATTTACCTAAATTCCAGATTAATGCCTTACACAATAAATGGTGTTGCTACTTTGAAGAGTACCGGCACAATCCACGTTTGAATATTTGTGATAAAGAACCCTCACGTCTGCATTTTGAACGCCAGATACAATAGAAAACCACGAAAATACAGAAATCTGATTCCCGGACAATACAATTGAGGACTTGGCTTGGCTCGACAGCCCTGTGTAGCGTTAGAACTACAAGTTGCCTA
This sequence comes from Amblyomma maculatum, assembly GCF_055883805.1. Lineage (NCBI taxonomy): Eukaryota > Metazoa > Arthropoda > Arachnida > Ixodida > Ixodidae > Amblyomma > Amblyomma maculatum. Next base: position 79,371,387 of record NC_139348.1, read on the forward strand.
TGGTTTCTTCGTCCGCGCCAGCACATCGTCCAACAAGACTGTATTTGTATTTTACAGCTGAAAAATACTGTTAAACTCATTTATATCCTTACCGCTTTGTAGTCATTAGCCGCATTGCAAAGTTCGGCGCGCTCATTGTAACTCGAGCCTTCATGTATGCCAAAGGGCCGACGCGAAGCAACCATCGCCAGCATATCACCCTTACTCATGCATGGGGCTAGCAATCTTAGCGGCAGGTTGTTTTGTCCGCTCAAAATCATGTTGTGAGCAGCAGAGTTGAGGTGCGCGGATGGGCTGGTAACGGTTTCGGTATCTACATAACCCGGAATTTATCGACAGCTGGAAAAAAAGGTACACATGAGGTTTCTAACCACAAATATTGAAACAGGGGTTCCCGAACGTGCTCACCCACTCTGTAAGTCCTATTTATTGTCTAAAGTGAATATTTAGTACTTGAAGCGAATAACCTCACTTCCCCACGTACAAAATAAAAATTTTCTGCGCTGTCCTAAGTGGCTGCCAGCAATGCACCACCGGTTTCCATCGTCTGTTTCTAATGGTTTATTTATAACCCTTGGCTCAAGCTATGGGGCGCAGCAGGTGTAATGTAGCTTGAATAAAACCCGCAAGAGATCATATATATGGGTAAATTTGTAAGGTTTACAGATTTCACTTACAAATTCTACAGGAATCGCGTCACTGCGGCCTTTCTTTAAAATTGACACGTAATAGCGCTATATTCGTGGCTAAAATAAAGTAATCAACGGCATTAATTCAGCTTAGCAAATGCAGCTGTAACAGAAAGTGAGGGCTGGCTACACCTAAGGTGTGCCTAGCTTTCTAATTTTCTTAGATGGCACAACCGTTCGAAATATGGCATATTAAAAAAATGCCCTTGATATTGGCTTTCTCACAGCGTATTATGGGTGCCTTAGATAAGAAACATAATCGAGGTCCCATGGCCATCTTTCGTTTCCAATGAAATTCTTATATGTGGTGGGCAAGTATCTAGACACAAAAGAATTAACCTTAGTTTTTCAAGATACGCGTAGTTTCCTCGAAAAAAAACAATTGTATGGTATATCTCTAGAGGTAGAAAACGCTGTTTTTGCCATTTCAAAATGTTTCAAGTTTGGATACCATGATTTTGTCATCTGCTCTTTTTTACTCACTAAATATATGCAGGTTTTATATTTACAAACACTATTAGAAACCTATTTTGTTTTTGCAGTTGTGTTATTAAAAAATCGCAAACTTTTCTTCAGGAGTGATACGCTGCAAAAATATTCATTTTTAACCTTATGTACTGGCATATGATGCATTAGGTTGGTTGCACTAAATATGTTTTCACTTCCTGACGCATGTTTTTAATTCCAGGCAGTATCTGGAGCTCCAGACCACTAGGTGTGTTCTCCACAACGCATCAAAATTGCTCAGAATTCGAAAAGAGCAGTAAAGGGCAAATTTGCTGCAATTAAAAAAAGATCATCTTCGATTTTCATTCAAATCCCTCTCAAAAATCTTCAGTACCTCAAAAATATCACGGACTAAAAAGTGTTGCGTTATACTGTTTAAAAATATAACATTAAATATTAAACCAAGTGCTTGTGCTGATAATGGCCAAACTAAGCCTGCATTCTTGCAAGATCCAATAATATCTTGGCACAGAAACTATTTTTCTACATTATCTAGGTTCCATTCTTTATTTCTGAAAAAATTTGAAGCTCTAGATTTGTGTGTGTATCTGCATATTATTTTGAAATTGGACAAAAGTAAGAAAATGGTAAAATAAGGAAAACTGATTAGAATTGAAGAAACGGCCGCAACATCAATTTTTATCAAAATCTGTGGAAACAATGCAAAGTACTTTGTTAATTTGAGTCACTAAATATATTGAATTCTGCAAAATGTAATATTAGAAATATAAAAATGCTTGTTTTTGTTCTATAGATGTGCTTATATCGCTCTCCCTTTAGGAATAGGCATCAAAACTTCAATTTAGTATTTGCTTAATTTAGTAACATTTTACCTTAAGTAAAAGTTAAAACATTGTCAGCGCTTAACACCGTTCTTCTGCTTCTGGGACAAATACTTAATATAGCTTAAAATGGTATTAATTCACTATTTCTGTCAATTTCATGGCAGAACGCAAGTGAAGGCTGAACTTTTTCTCTTTCCTGCATTCTTTTTATTGCTAGGTGCAATAGTATTCAATCTAGGTTATTAATATATTATTCCATTTGTCAGCTTTGACCACCACTAACAATACTATATTTTTGAAGATGATTTTTCAATGTGTAGTTTTTATAATTACAATCTTAAGCAAATCGCTTTCCAGCATAATACTTTTGGTGGCGTTACAGAGAACACACATAGCAGCTTAGAGCTCCAAATTCTGCCTTAAATTAACAATATGACCTGCGTAATAAACACAGAATATTTTAGTGCAAACAACGCAATGCGTCACGCCAGTATGTAAGGTTGAACATTAACATTTTTGTAGCGCGTTGTTCTTGAAGCAAAGTTTGCGATTTTTTACTAAATCAACTGCATTAATGAAACACACTTTTAATACTTCTTATACAAGTAAACGTTACCCAAATGCGGTGAGTAAAAAACAGTGGATGACAAAATTTTACGCAACCAGCCGGCCTCCAAACGTGCAACTTTTTGAAACGACAAAAACGGCGTTTTCCAGCTTTAGTGATAGGCGTTTTTTTTTTCGAGAATACTACGCCGCATCTGGCAAACCTAAGGGTCATTCCTTTGTGTCGAGACATTAGCCCACGACATATGAAAATTTAATTAAAAAAATGGTCATGGCACCACGATTACTGTTCCTGTCCGAAGACATCCATATTTGTTTTCATTTCGTCTCTTCAACAGGCTGGTTTAGCCAATGCGGTGAATAAAAATATCATCGCATATATTAAAGATTTTCGCGCTATATGTTATACCTAAAGCTCCCTATATTGTCACAACTGTCATACATTATTTGTAGCTGAAACATTACAAAAGGGATTCGATTGCAAATTGTTCGCTAATTAAATAGACGTACGAGATGACACACGTATACTTTGTAGAATACAATTTAGGAAAGAGCAGATACAAACTGCAGGCGAATAATGCTATGATATGGAGCATATGTATTACTCCGGTTAACAGTAAAAAAATCAACTTTTAACATATTAATATATTCGACAAACTATTGCATGCTCACATAGGAACACAATTAATGAGCTCATCCACGCATCTAATGTCTATGGGCATTAGACGTGTGGATGACTTCGTTTTATTCTAATTCGTGCGTCACTCAAAATAATTGAACGAGAAAAAAGTTAATGTCTACACAATTTTCAGTGAGTATACCACAAATTATACTAAGGTGCTGGTGCTTCATATATGTCACATCACCTAGCAAGTGAAATGGGATAACAGAAGTAATCAGACTCTAACCCTGATCAGCATTTCGCTTTTGCACCATCTTTGTAAGTTTTTAGGCAGGCTTATCCACTGATCAGCCTCTTCTTTATACCCCTGCCACCCACAAGACACAAATCTTCTGGGGGTATACCGAACAGTTGGTTTTCGCACCAGTGATACAACTTAATCGATCCATTTATACGTAGAAAACACTCTCGATGCGCACCTAAAAAAAATGAAAGCATGTATGTGTAGGTGAATTCATTCACCGGCGATTTAATAATATGATTTGAACAATAAAATCAAAGGATCACACTCGAAGTAACAAAAAAGTGGTGGAGAGATAGAAATTGAAGCAATGAAAGGCGGTTGCTTTCTCCAAAAAGCCAATAGCAAGAGGTCCACCGTCTATAAGAATAGGCAATAAAAATAAAGCATATTTAAAGGTGCATGCAGCAGTTACAGTGATGCAGTGCTACCTTTTTTTAGGCAGGCGTTTCCGCTGATTTTCTTCTTCTTTATTGCCCTTTCAACCACAGGACACATATCTTCTGGGGGTTGTCGGTTTTCGCACCAGTGATACAACTCAATCGATCCACTTCTACGTAAAAAACGCTCCCGATGCGCATCTAAAAAAATGAAAGCATGTATGTGCAGGCTAAATCATTCACACATGATAAAACAATATGATTTGAACAATGAAATCAAATGATCACACCCAGAGAAACAAGAAAGTGGTGGAGAGATAGAAATTGAAGCAATGAAAGACGGTTGCTTACTGAACAAAGCCTATAGTAAGAGGTCCTGCGTCTATAAGAACAGGCAATAAATTAAGGCTCGTTTATAGGTGCATGCAGCAGTTAAAGTGATGCAGTTTTACCTTTCTGTTTCACTGCAGTGATTGGTATAAATATTACAGCAATTGCTAGGCATCTCAGGTAACCCCTCATCCAAGGTACCGAGGAGCAGTGGCGTGTTATTTGCAGCTGTTAACGGAAAGACAGGCTATCCTTTGAGTGCATGCGCATTTCCTCCTTTTTGTATACTTGAATAAAAGCGACTGAACAGTGAGTGTTGTAAGAGGTGCAGCGTCCCTAGGAATGGGGAACAAAATTAAGTTTTAGTAAACAGAGGTACAAAAAGAAGCAAATATGCCTGCAATAATAGCATGATGGCCTACCTTTTGATCAACAGCTGTAAACAACCTGTCACTGCCAGTCGGTTCTTTAGATAGGCTTATCAATGCCAGAGCTTAAAGCTAAGAGCAATATGAGTAATGTTTATTGCGGTCACGGCCGTAAACAATTCTAGCGGAACACTCCATTACTGTAACTATTCAACCGTCCATTTGTACATATCGTTCATTAAAGAACCATGCACATCATATTAAGTTGCTCTTTTCTACTCCCAAATGATTTCCTATAGAATTAGAATACGTGGATCGCTGCTTCGGTTTCAACATTCTTGCACGATGGCTATGGCGTGCACTTCATGCATACGGTACGGCACGTGAGGTACAAAGAGCTGTAATTGCCGAACAGGCGGACCTGACGTCCTGTCCCATTTCGCCTGAAAGTGCGCGCCGTCATCGAGCGCTTCGCGAGCAATATATTTCGGACGATATGGTTGCCTCATACCGGCCGTCAATGTTTTGTACATTGTGTCCCGCGTGCACGTTGTTTACTTTGCAGTGACAGGGACGCAGTGCACACACGGCTGATGTGCCTTTTTGCTTGTATTGTTATTTTCCCCCGCCCTCGAAGGGCGTCTGCGAAATCGCTCTCCTATTGTCGCCGCTTTCTGATAACGCCCTCACCTGAAGGCACGTGCTCAGAAGGGGGGCGTCGATTAAGAAAATTTTGAAAAGGGACTCACTTGCGCTGTTCACGGCTTTCAATTCCTCAATATGATATTAACCATTATAAAAGTGGAGGTTCATTATGACTTAATTATAGCCTAGTCATCAAGCGGCATCACGCACATGTCTGCCCCACTGTAAAATTCGCTTGCACAGACGGCACGAACAGTTTTCAAAACTTCGTCTATACATCTGAAAACAAAAAACTGCCCTTAACTCTTAACAAAATCCAAAAACTGTGTGAACATGGCTTCCTGCGCGCAGAAGAGAGGCTGTCCAAAATATATGTACAAAGCCGGGCGCATAGTATCTGGTTACTAATTGATTGCGGCGCGCTGCACAGTCAAAAAACTGCGCAAATGGCTGCCTGCAGTGTTCTGTCACGTGTTGGTGGCATACACACCTGTTACGCACGGCTCCTCTATTTTCGGCGCAAATGCTATTCATATCGCAGCCAGCAAATAAGTCCACGCACTTGCTTGCATGTAACCCGGACGAAAATTCGCTTAGTTCTTGAAGTCATGCTTCGCGCAGTTGTTTCGAGGAGAATAAGGAAAGAGAACATTTGGGACTGGTAGGAGATTATATAGAACCAATTATGAAGCAATGGCATGCTGCAAAGATATATACTCACGGTCTAAGATGACGGCGTTCACTGAGTCCAATAATGCCGATGGTATTCCGCCATTGCTGTAATCCGTACTCCGGCGACATTTCACAGCTCAGCTATTCACTGATATGTAGCAAGCACCAACCGGAGCACATGGACATGTATAGGCGCAAGAGAAAATTATGCACAGCACAATGAAAAAGAAAATTAATGAGGGAAGAAATTAAAGAAAGGTTTAAGAAGCTGTCACAAGTCTTGTAGCGTCTCCAACAAGCTCTGAAATGAACGCTTCGGGAGGAGGCCGCACAGCAGCGCAGCTGGGGATGCTGTCTGTTGTGTCTTGCACGTAGACGCGTAGGCGAGGGGGAACAGCGACCCGCTCAAACAGCGCGTGATTCCCGCCGCGGTGTTGTGTTCGCAAGGGCTGCGCGTGGGAACGAAGGACCAACGACCCTCTCAACATTCCATTCGTCCTTTACCCAGCCCTCTTCTGCTTGCGCCGGCCAGCCGTGACTTCGGACCATGCCGATGAGCGGCCGCCAGCGCGCACCGCTCGAGTCGAGTTCTAATAAATAGTTTTGTTTTGTGTGTTCGCAAACGCATTGTTTCTTCAAGCCAACCACGGACAAACATTTTCTAAAAAAATAGAAAGCCTCCCCATCTACCATCCACATTCTTGCGTAAATCCATACAGCTGGTGCATCGACAAATGCGCGCGTCCCCTCCCTTTCGCCACCTATGATCGAACAAAGGATGGTCGTTCGACCTTTTATATCTACTTCAAAATATTATATACTGTTGCGTGATGACTGATTAATAATGTCAAAGAGGCGGAGTTCCGAGCTTCTCTTCTATTCTGGCCAACTTTGGTTATAGATTATACAAATTATGCTCAAGTTAGATAGCTGAAAGTTATCCGACTAAATATATACATGTTTTTATTTGTATTCAGTTAATGTTCGCTTTTCGGGTATGAGTAGATGTTTTTATAAAAATTCTAAACATCGGCCCAGGAAACGAAAATTTTCCTTATTTGGAGGCCTTTATTTCAGAAAAGGTTCATGGTAGAGCAGCAATAATTCCACAATATGTTCTCAGCATAATTATCCGCAAACAGCTAAAGCTCATATTTTTATGACATTTGGATACAGAGATACGATCGCGCTAATTTACAGAAAACAGCGAACAGTGAAAATTTTTAGGAAAACAAGAACAGTTTTCACATTGTTTAAACTTTTTCCACCTATTCTACACTACCTCAGCTTTCAAAACCATTAATACACCTTGCATAATTTTGTTGCGCAAGTAATTATGGCCACATCGATAAAGCCTTTGTCCAATTATAGCGCACCGCGCTGTTCTCAACATTCTACGGAATTTGTGAATTGTTCAAGGTTTTTAAATTTTGGCATATAATTTTGTAACAGGGAGAAATATATTTACAAAAGAGGATTAAAGATATATACATTGAGGAACAGCCAAGGAGCCAGGCTACGAGGGCCGCCCATTCGACGCACTTCTTTTTCTTAATCTTCCACAAACGAGAGCGCCACTTCGTCCTCATCATTCTCCAGCTGTAACAATATTTATTCGCTCATGTTTTGTCTCGACTTCGCAAATCGACGGTGACAGACACAGCAATGAATGATTCAGAATCAATTTTGTGCGCGTCGAGGTCCTGAAGCGCTGTGGCATCAGGCAATACACAGACGTTTTTCGCAATCACCTTCACCTTAACGCGGGTTGCACAAAAAGACGATAACGTTCAATGAGCAAGCAACGTATTCCAAATCATTTTAGTAGAATGAAAGAATTGGAAAGGGCATGGAAAACTGCCTCATTAAAACAGTGTTTGTAGGCTGCATTCGTTTTTTCGAATGACTCGACAGCGCACAATATTTTCATTCCTGTACAGTTTTTTTTTATTCCTTTGCCACCGCCTAGCGCGGTTGGAATGGTCAAACTCTAAACTAATAGACGGAAAAAACTATTTTTTTTTGTTTATTGGCGATATATATGTTGTGCGCCATATAAATGTACCGGGGCCTTCATGCTCGCAGTCTGCACGAAAAACTGTCATTTTTTTTTACCACCGTGTGAATGCCCAAAACTAAAATGGTAACCTCGCGAGTCTTCCGGCTTTTCATTTTCCAGTGATTGCGTCTAGAAAGTACACACATCGTATTCGGTCCTTTCTCCAGGTAAACAGACGATGCTGCGCGTAGTTCCTTATGGATAATACAAAAGCACTAGAACAAAAACATCGCTGAGAAAATGGTCATTTGTTCCTTCAACGTGAGGCAACGTTTTCCTTCTCGGCAATGAAAAAGCTACCTTCTAATCACTAATTTAATGTCACATGAACATGCTATGGCGACACGATTTCGTTTTTATGCGCGTTCTCCCTGACAACTGGATTTGTACTATAGGTTACGTATAGATGCAGGGATGTAATCGGCATCCAATACAGGCATATTGGGTCGTGAGTGCTAGCCGGTCTGGGGTATACATATGTGGTCGCACGGTCGTGCTATCATTAGATATAATTGTGCGACAAGCGTATGCGCCTGCGACGAAATCTGCATGCATGCCAATAGGCTAAAACCATAAACACATATAGCTGACCCCCAAAAATGCGCCGCATATGAGCGCACCGAAACGACGAATCCAGACAGTTGGCGCGGTACGTGCTTGAATGCGTTATATTAATTGTCGTCCCGTACGTGGTACTTGGTGAGGTCCGAACGATCGGCTGAAATGTTGTCGGAATTAAATGCCGCGGTTTGGCGTCCAGCGCACGTGTATTCAACCATAAAAATGGAGAATTTGTTTTGATCGAATGGTCAACGGAAAATATTCACTTCGGCAGCCCATTAAAGCTGCGTTTTTAGGATGGCAATGACAATTGCGAGATCAGGGGAAAAAGTGGTCCATCGTGGGCAGTTTTCATACAGGGATAGCTAGTACTGGAAAAACACAAGACAAATTGCAATGGTCCATTACAGCCAGTTTAAAACAACGGAACGGTCAACGTCGGAAGAACACAGGACACCTTGGTCCATTGTAGCCAGTTTTAAAAACTGAACGGGCAACGCCGGAAGAACACTGGACAACATGGTCCATTGTAGCCAGTTTTAAAAAGGAACGGCCAACGACGGCGGAACACAGGACAACTTGGTCCATTGTAGCCATCTTTAAAAAACTGAACATCCAATACTGGAAGAACAGAGGATAACATTGTCCATTGTAGCCATGTTTAAAAACCGGAACATCCAATGCCGGAAGAACACAGGACAACTTGGTCCATTGTAGCCAGTTTTAAAAAACGGAAAACCCAATGACGGAGGAAGGCAGGACAGCTTGGCCCATTATAGCCAGTTTTAAAACCCGTGCGACCATTATTGGAGGAACAACGGCAATCTCGGTCCAACATAGACATTCTGTATGTACGGCAGTGCCAATATCGGGAACTCACTGTACATCTTGGCCCAAGCTAACCAGTGTTGGCTACTGGCAGCGCCAACACTGGGAGAGCACTGGCTAGACTGGGCCATTGTTGGACATTGTGTTGACTGGCATGTCCTATGTTGGGAGCATGCTGGTTAGGCTGGCCCAATGTAGGGCCACTGCTTGCCGTCGTACTTACAACATTGGCCCAATGCTTTGTGCTGCCTGGGGAAGGTCATCATTTTGAGTGAAACGCCTATTACAAAACGACAAGAAGTGTTTTCGAAATGGGATAGAAGGAAGGTGAAAGAAGAAAAGGTGACGCTCGCCTGGTCGATTTCTCGTCTTGCACGCGCCCTCTTTTAACCGAGATGCTTTGAGGAGTGTAATACAGTTTTGTCAAGCACTGAGACTGATAAATATAGGAAGGGTTCGGTTCACTAGATATATATCTACATTTGAGAAATTCGAGGATCCTGAAAGCTGATAAAGAGGGTTGTCTCGTTGTCCTTCCAAAAACCATGTTTTCTTCAAAGGAGATGGAACCAGTGCAGAAGAATTTCGTCCCTGTTTCGACAAAACCAGGGAAGTAAAAAGCCAGAGCTCTGCGCGTGTTGGAACGTTTGAACCTGGCACGGCTAAAAGCAGGTTTGCATAAGGCGAGAGGCCTGAGTTTGAAAACATTTTCTGAGCAAAGGCGCACGAAGGAGGCATGCCGTTTCGAGCTGTTGTTACGGAGACGAGTACATGGCAGTATGATGTTTCAGGTAATTTGCAAGCACATTTAGCTTCCTTGGCTATTAATGACTCATTCAGAGTTCGGAACTCTGCGGGTGTCGTAAATTTCCTTCGGCATGAAAATCGTGGGTGGTGCACGGTGTTCAAGGTAGATGTGGTAGATATATTTTATTCCGTACCTTTTTATGAATTTATGAATGCTAGCTGTTTCAAAATGTGTAACACTGGATAATAATGAAGAACCATTTATTAGAGGGTGTGGTATTTCTGTAGCGAGCTTCCTCGAGCTGCTCTCTTTTTACCTGAAGACTTAGTTTGTTGAGTGGGAAGGAAAATTGTACACCCAAAGAGCGGGTGCTTGCATTGGATCTAGAGTAGGGCCTGTGTTAAGTGATCTTTTGTCCTTCGTTGATTGTGGCATTTAAAACAAACGTCGGTTAGGGTGCCACGCATTTCTCGTTATGTCTGTGAGTTAATTTTTGTCGGAAAAATTACCTTCCCTAGGCGCATGAATGGCGTGCTAAAATTGTTTAAAGAAAATTCTCTTGGTCCACATTTCAACATTGAGGTCACGAATGAAAGTAAGCTACTGTTTTTTGATCGGAGTTTTTATGTTGAGACGGGCCCTTATTTGCTGGGAATACCCACCTATGGCAGAAAAACCGTTAAATTTTAAATCGCATCACTCTAAGAAAGCAAAAACAGGACTTTTGGACTCATCTACGATGTTTGCTTTATCGAAATCTTGGAAACATTTGGTAATCGGCAGTTTCAATGATCAAATTGGAAGACTCAGGGCATCTGGTTACCCGGATGATGTTCTATCATTGGGCTGTAACAAGATAGGCAAAAAGCTTAAAACTCCATCTTTGGGGCCTAGTGCGGAAAAAGGGAATGAAAGAAGAATGCTTGTCATTATCTGTTATGTACTCCGCCTGTCGCACAATCTTAAACATGTGGCAAAAAGATATGACATAGGGGTTGTTTTTCCTGCACCTTTATTCTTTATTTTCTTTATTCAAGTGTTACCCGGCACTGCCCGAAGGCGTTATAGCAGGGGGAGTTAAATATTGGCAAAAAATACATCTTCACTTGCAGAACACACTTGCATTTAGGAAAGCGGGTTCCACTGTTGCACTGTTTTACCAAAAAAAAATGAATTTGCAAAGAGGTTCGTCTTGGTACGGTACTCTCTAATTTTGAGAGAGTGGTCATGTCGTTTACAAATGTAAAACGGCTGTTTTTGAAAAACTTTCAAAATTAATCCCCATTTTTCCGTGAATTATTAGGTACAGCAATTTTAGCCTCAGCTTTCCTCTACGGGAAGCGAGTGGTTCCCACTGCAATTCTTCTTTCATTGCTGTACAACTATCTCTTCGCCCGTACCTCCCCAAGACAAACCTTGCTGCTCTATTATAAATTTTCTCGAGTTTTTCAAATAATACCTGCTGTGCCGAGTCCCATACAATACACGCATATTCCATGATGGGTAGAAACACAAGAGAGAAAAGCAGTTTTCTTGAGGTTTGGCGGCGTACATTTTAAACTTCGCTGTATAAAATTTAGTGCCCTACCGCCTTTGGTAACCACATGGTCTACATGAGCATTCCAGGAACAGTCATTTGTCAGTATAACACCTGAGTATCTGTATGTAAATGTCTGGCTGATCAATTCATTGCTTATGCGATATTGTGCTTGGACTTTGATTTTTTTCCGTGAAAAACAAAGATGAGCGCATTTCTCCGTATTCAAAGACATTTTCCATTTAAGACACCAATTGTGGATAAGTGTTGAGTCAGTTTCGAGTTGAGCAATATCATTGGCATTGTTAATTTATCCTGTAGAAACGTTTCTTGAGAAACTTTAAAGCGTTTATGCTGTTTTAAAAAGAAACCTGAAATGACATGTGGGGTTAAGCATGAAACTAAGTATATGCCATGCACTGGAGGTGTAGTTTTAAAATTCTAATGTCATGTGGACAAGGGTACATCGGGCAGATGGGGCGATGCATTAATATGCGTTTGAAAGGGCACGCAAATAAGTTGGACGCTAACAAATGTTCCAATCTCGTTGACACCGTCCGTGACTGCGAATCTTGCTATGCTGTACTAGCACCCGGCTCGGGTAACACGTGAGACAATGGAGGCCTACCACATGAAGAAAAAATAAGGTTGTACGTTAGCAAACAATCGATGTTTCTACATGAAAGAGACATTTCCTGCCTTCATCCTATACGCAGCAAAACACGTTTTTTGGCTTGTCCACGTCTTGATAGGGTGGTAATTTTTTGTTCCATATATTGTGTTGCGTCTTTGAATATATTTGGTTAGGTTAGGCTAGGTTAGGTTAGGTTAGGTTAGGTTAGGTTAGGTTAGGTTAGGTTAGGTTAGGTTAGGTTAGGTTAGGTTAGGTTAGGTTAGGTTAGGTTAGGTTAGGTTAGGTTGTGAGTCAGCGCTCGTCCTTTGGTTCTGTGCTTGGATGTTTGTCTCTTGCGCTGTTTTTCTTTCAGTATATTTCAACGACTCGCCCGTTTAGCTATATTGTTGGCTTACAATCCTCCTATGGAGAGCAGCGCCGGCATACGATCAACGTACAGCATAAAGAAAGCATAGTTGTGCATTCTCTTTCTACGTAGTTCGTCTGCCAACGCTGCTTTTCCTATGGCTGTTTTAATTATGGGTTTCTCCAGTTGTTTCCTTATGTTCCGAATTGTTTCCGCGTGCCTGTCAGCCACCCTTTTCTCACTGAGAGTTTACAATAAGGAGGTCCTTTTGTTTACCTTTGTTCCATCCTTTCTGTGCTTTTGATTAGAAGTTCACCGCATTCTGAAGCCTGACACAGAACAACAATAATTACAAAGTCTTCACTCTTCTCTCTAATGGATGACTAGTATCTCTAAATGTTCATTTTTTACTGGTTGGTTTGTGGGGTTTAACGTCCCAAAGCAACTCAGTTCATTTTTTACTCTCTCTTAATATTCTGTGCTGCATTTTTACGTAGCACAGCTGTGCCGGTAGTTCAGAATCGTGAATAATCTTTAACAATGAAAGCTTGTTCACCAAAATATTTTTGTATTCTGTGTTTTCATGTTTGTATCGCTAAAAGATGCGTAAAAAAGGAGTCATGCCAAATATAGAAACATTTATTACAAAAAATGCAGGTTTTCTCTGCCCCGTGTCTTCCCTGTCCTTGTTTTATTTATGAATACGCTTTGTTCTACAACTGGCGTAGTGAGCCACAGTCTCAGCCGCAAATTATAACCGGAATTACGCATGTTAAAGGGGACAAACGTTTTGACGTGTGTGTTGGCCACATGCTGACTGCGTGTCATTCAATGGCTTTGCGCAGCTTACTTCAGTCATAGTTAATCTTGAATGCTGTACCAGTTCAACAGCTCATCATCCCCAAAGATAAGCAGGGGTGGCCGCGAGTATTATCACGTGTAAAGCTATATTAGCGAGCGTAACGATGGGGCTACGTATAATTGTGTCTCTAGCGTATTCCCTTCCTGGGACGAAAGGAAGGCGTAAAGCTTGTTTCGATTATGAAAGGTTAGGACCTATGTAAGACCGGTGTGAGACCTATGTTGTACCTCGTTCGTCAAATTTTTCTGAAAGCCCTGTAACGTAGCAATGTGGGAACGTCAGCCGCGACTCATTTATATGGCTCTGAAAAAAAAGCAAACATTATGACTGCAGTTGTGTGAAGCGGCATAAATATTGATATGTCTCCTACCCAAAAGTGCAGTCTTGGGCAATAGTTGAGGTGATGCAGTTTCAAAGAAGCCGAATAAGTAATTTTTGCGTTACCACGCTACCAATTTATCAAGGGCTTCTTGCAATAGACGGAGCAAGCATTTTCTTCAATGAAACAGTGTTGTGCATAGACCTTATTGAAACCTAAGCGAAAAGCAGACTAGACACGATCGAGTGTATCTTTATCAAATTTGTTTTGTCAGTACGTTTTTTTTTTTCATCTCGTCTGTTTTGCTCTCAATTTCGTCAACTATTCCAAAGTTCCGACTACTCCTTTACTGGCCCATCCTGAAATAAATCAGTTCCTTGCCATGAAGCCACACCTAAGAAAACAGAAGATTTTCAGAGCAGCGCGTAACTGGCTGTAGCTTCCACAAGGTGCAGAGCGGCAGCGAAGTAGTATAAGAAGTGTGGGTGTATTTCACGCTGCTTATATCTAGTGTCATTTTACCTGAGGCATACAACATAATGCTCTCAAGACTCTTCCGTGACTAAGAAAGTTCACATCGGTTATAGTGTGAATAGCCCTATTAGAATGTGTCAACTTCATCTTATCGCAATCCTATTGTTGTGCCATGAAATGCACAAGATTTTGAAGTGCTGTCCTTGACTAATCTCGCGGCTCGTTTAATTTGTCTTACCTGCCAATTTGATGGTAGCCATACCTAAGATACTGTCTTGAATGCATGCATGAATTTGTTGTCGGGTGCAATGTTCGCGTGCTCTATCCAGAAGAAGAGCGTTCTCTTTTGTTTTCACTGCTGACATATCTGCGCTAGTTTAAAAATAGCCACCTATGTGAAAATACCTCAGAGAGAAACAAAAACGTTGGAACTTTGATTAAAAGCAACGAAGTGAATTTTGACAACACAAATAATTGGTATACAGGAAAAAGCAGCGTTCAAGACCAAATTAGGATCAATCGAGAATTTTAAAGTGAAATTAATATGGCACTGGTACAAGCACAACCATTCATAGGCTGAATTTATAGCATTGTGACAGACTGGGTACAAAGAGGAAATTGTCCAGAGTGAAGGAGGTGCGAATGAAGTGCCTAACTCCGTACACATTTTCTTCCTTAGTCAAGTTGCAGGATAGGTGCAGTCTGATTCTGGCTGGAGGAGGCAGGGTTGTTTGTACTAACCACATGATGGAGATTGTGATACAGATGTACATTCGTGGGTGTGCAGATCGAGGCATTGCCGGAAATCGTAGCAGCTGTGAGGGGACACATTGAGGTATACCTGGACAGCGGAGTACGAACCGGAACGGACGTCATCAAAGCTCTTGCTCTGGGAGCGAGAGCGGTATTCGTTGGCCGACCTGCCTTATGGGGACTCGCCTACAACGTACGTACTGCCTAAAATTCAAGTATGCGTTTATGGACAAAGTGTTGGGAGAGAGTACACAATGCTCTGCCCCGTAAAACTCCACAGCTTCGTATTATTCTGCGCGTAGGTTCTTTTTTTCACTGACGCGGTTCCTTTTGTTCTTTTTGCTGTTCTAACTTGTAAAGTGCTCGATGAAAAACATGCAATATATTTCTCGTTTACTATAGCACCGCGTTTGCTTAAGTATTACTTAAGGTACAGCGATAGAAACAAGCATTGAGATGTTCTGATATATTTTTGCGGTCGCGGATATTATTGGTAATGTTGAACACTGTGGCATTACAGAATTGATAATTTGTTAAGGCCTAATTGTTTATTAAAGAAAAACAGTTTGCAGCACTCTCATTCGACAACGCTCGCTCCCCAATGGCTTCCCCCCTACATTGTAAAACAAATCGTATTGTTTAAGGGGTATTTCGTGTCCCTAAATTACACCCTCCAGAATGCTAAAAAAAAGGTGCATTGAGGCAGTAATAACGCCTTTAATGGGTGCAGTGCTGCTCGCTGCACTCAACAAAATTGTCTATCAGTACCTCATAACAGCCTTTATGGGGGGTGTACTCGACAAGGGTGCGCAGTATACAAGTATGCAAGTATAGCAGTGTACACAGGTGTTACATATATAGGATTTGAATAACTGGTTTCATGGAAAACAAACCTGAACACGATTGAACCTAGAATGTAGGAAGGTAATGCATGAGGAAGTTAGCAAAATCTACAATCACGCTTTGGTCTATGTTCTCTGATGAGTGCTTTAAAATTAGTTTTCTTTAACGGAATCGCTGGCCGTAACTCTATATAGTTGGGATCCCTACAGTATCAGAGATAATCTCCAATTTACTATGATCGCTGCGGTACTAGGTGAGACGTAGCAGCATACAAATACGGATTGTGTTTGGATGTAAACTGATAAAAGACGAAATGAGTGCGCTAAACTCTTTGTTGAAGAATTTGGTTTCAGTCAAAAGGTCTTCAGGCATGCGACAACTGTAGAATTGAAGCCTTCGTCCTGGCAAAGACTAGTCCCCTTGTCGAAACGTTGGCTCGGCTTGCGAACTGAGGCGCCCCCTTAACCCTTGTTCAATGCTCTTTCATATCTTCTAGCAAGAGAAACAACGCCAATCTACTGTTTTCGCATGTTATGATATATTTAGCCACTTTAAATCATTTCACTTTTTTTGCGTCTGTCAACTTTCTCGTTTCACTTGCGGTACTTATATTATATAGCGATAGAAACACCATCTACATGCACCGATTCTTAGACCGCCATATCCACTGTAGTCAGTGGAAAAAGGGCTGTTCATGCTGAATAGAACGCAAAGATATGTAAGGCGTTAGAGCGCAGGATTTTTTCATTAAATCACTGAAAACAAATCAGTAATTCACTGTTCAGAAATTTTATTCACGTAAGAAACGAACATGTCTCGTCCAATACATACTAAAAAAAGACCCCCCCCCCCCCCCCCCCATCCGTCTGTTTCTAAAAATAAAAACAGCAACAGGAACGCCCCTATAAGTAACCTGCAGCGCTGGAAGCAGGGATCCTTTACTTTTAGGAAGCCCTATAGAGCTCACAGGTTGTCTCAACAGCATAAGTAGTGGGTGCAGTCTGAGTGTTTGCTTTCTCAAGGAGTGACGCCGCAGCCTTACTAGCTCATTTAATGCAGACTGCTATGCGTCTGAACTGGGATGATGAAAGCCATCAGCAGGACCGTATGTCTCGGCTAGATGCAGGCTGGCGACTTCACGTACCATGAAAAGTTATGCGACGTCAAGCAAATCTGATCCATCGGTTATGGCTTGGAGTTGCGTAAACCAAAGGCTACCTCCACAAATTCGGAGTTGAAGCAAACCCGGATTGCGTTAACTGCAACATTCCAGAGACAATTTTTCATATTACTTGCAATTGTGGCGGTGTCTGTTCAGTGATAAGAGGTGTTGTACAAGACACGTACGGCATGTCGTGTTTCACGAGTTCGTTAAGTGTGTGCTTGGGCTCCTAAGTAACTCGCACCACAAGTGAAATTTCACTGTACATGACATCACCCTTCATTCAAACCCTGACTCTCCTTTATCATCCTGTTCCCCCTTCCCCAGTGTGTCGTAGCGGCTAGGGTCTCTTTACCGCCAGCCGACCTCTCCGCTTTTTTTCTCATTAAATTACACACTTACTATCTCTGAATCCTTTACACATTCTTATGTGCTAGATGAAAATGAGGGTAGCGAATTTTCATATACAACCGGCCATCCAGAAATAAAACATGTCCTAAACTTCGAGCAATCAATCTTTATAAAACGTAGTTCTACAATAGAGGTATGCTTGAATATATGCTGGCATTTATATTTCTTTTTAAGAACCTTCAACATTAGTTTCAGCTTCGCTTATACCTGTTTTTCTTTTTTAATTGCTCCTTTTTGTGTCTGAAAGTTCTCGGCAGCTTTTCGATGCAGGCGAAAAGGAAGGCGCCCGTGTGCTGTGCGATGTCAGTGCAATTTAAAGAACCCCGGGTGGTCGAAATTTCCAAAGACCCCCACTATGGCGTCTTTCATAGCCTGAGCCGCTTTGGGACGTTAAGCCATACAAAACAAACCAAACCTATTTACAGGTGATTGGAGCTAATGACCAACTATGCCAGCCAGGACTGTTAAGTGGATTTTCACGGACGATGCACTTTTTGTGCGCGGATTTTTTTTTTTTTTCGTTTCGTTTCTAGGGTCAGTCGGGTGTGATGAAGATGCTGGACATATTCAGGACAGAAACAGACCGAGCTCTGACGCTGATGGGTAAGCTCTGAAATATTCTTATACTAACAATGTTTGAAAAAAGTAATTCATGAGCCAATAATGCTCTATTTCTGTTCGTTCTTGTCAGTGAATCATTCTTTTTTTAACGGCGTTTCGGGGAAAAACAAGCGAAAACAATATATAAAGATATGCCGACCAAAACTACTACTATATGTGCAATTTTATAATTCAGACTCAATGGCGTCTGTCTTGGCTGTGTTTTTATGTATGGTGAGTTAACGCGTGAATAGGATAAAACGTTTTCGCTGCAAAATCTGCAGTTTAGAAATGCGCAAGCCTAAGCGTTGCTTTATTGTCCGCGAGATATGTCAGCGGAATTGAGCGAGTGAGAGATATTGCGCCTTTCCTTTCATGTAAGCCAACTATAGAAGGCCGGTGATCTTTGATGCATTCAACGGAACGCAGGCTATATTTCACAAGAGGCACGCGATGTATCTTGTGCAGCAGCACAAGATATATCTAAGTACAGGCTTTCGCATTTCTGCACTTAGACACGTAACCGGAAGCTGAGAACTGAAACCGGAAGTTTACTGGCGGCCATCTTGGCTCCCAAGCACACACAAAATTGGCCCTAATTAATTAAGTGATTAACCCACATAAACCATTTTGTCACTTACACACCTTCCCTTGGCGCTCTGTCCGATGGTTTCTTTTTTTTTCGATATACCAACTAGTTCCTCTTTTACAGCTCGGACAATGTCAAGTCCATGCGAAATCAGCCTACATAGCCATACAATCCTTCCGCTATAATAACACCCATGAAGCTTTACGGGTTGCGTTATGTGGCTTCACTAAGGATTTCTTGTGGTGCAGCAAATGCACTACAAGAGGCCTCTGAAAAGGTTAAAAAATGTTCAATTTTCGCAAGGCATGATACGAAAGAAAATCAGTTGTCAAGTACGGAATATTTTTTTTTTCCTGGACGTGTCTATCCATCTATGCAGATTTTTTTTTTTTTTGAAATTATGCTCTTCGCTTTGATCAGCTGGGCAGCGTTGCAGAAGCTAAATGACAATACGAGAGCCATGTGACCGTCCGACAGAAAAAAAAAGTTCCTTCGAGTAAATTCTTTGAGGGAGGAATCAATTCCCCAGCCTGTAGCAGATTTAGGTAGATTAGCTCGCCGCTGACGTTACGCCATTTCACACGAAATAATATGTACAGGCGTGGTGTATCAAATGTGCGCGTATGCAGAAAATCCTCATTTGCATAAAGCTCTGCCTTCGGTGGGATCGCATCCCACGAACGGCATGTGGCCATTTCGCTCTTACTTTCAATTATCTCCACAATTACTTGGTTACTACACATACACTAACACCAAAGTAATTCGTTGTGTTTTCCTTTATATCACTGGCTGTAGGCTCCCTTCTTGTGTATCTCGTAATGCAGACACTAATTTTTCCTCTAATTGCTTATTGAACACTGCCCAGGACGTAATGCTAAACCAGGCAGCTTGGCAAGTGATAACAGCCTTTTACGGGTATCGCGGCTGCAAGACCAAGTGCAGTTTCTTGTGAAAAATATTGCTGAACACCACAGGTACCTAAATGCATCCGGTGCAGTACCAGCCTGCGAACTCCGAAAGCGAAACCTGACACGTGGCCCCAAGTAAATGCACATGCGAGACATATTTCGACGCTATGCACGACATATAGGCTCGCCCCGCTGTCATTTTCGTCAATGTAACAAGTATCGAACCATTGCGGGCGTAAAGTAAATGGCACGCAGGTGCACAAACAGGTTCAAGAGGCTTTTTGTTCATGAAAGTACTCATCGCGCGCTGATTAGAATGAAATTTGGCGAAGTGCGTTAAAGGCGTTCTCTACTGCCGTTTCAGTCACCTTTGGTGGAAGGAAGGAAAAACTTTATTTAACCCTATATTACTTGGCGGTTTTTGGGACGTCTTCAGAGATGTCTGCTTGTTGAATCCACAAATCTTCTCCGTCGACCTCGTTCACGTCTGCACAATGGTCGGTTGCCCTCAGTCCAGGGTTCCGCTGGCTGCTGCCGCCCGTTGGGCTGGCTGTACCAGACCTTGCTGGTCTTCGCAGCGGTCGCTGGACAGCAGAGTCTCCCATTGCTCCGCACTCGGCTTTCGAATTTTTGGGACCACATCTATGTTTTGACATGCCCATGTGATGTGATATAGTGCTGGTTTTTCATCGCACCACGGACATCTGTCCGCGTATATGGTAGGGTGCATTTTGTTTAGTATGTGTAGGTTACTAATAGCTTCAGAATGCATTTTACCGGAATGTCAGTCCTAGACAGACGGCAGTTAGTCTGAGTGTGACATTTTGCGACATTTTTATAAGAGCTGACAGGAAAGTTAGATATACATTTTGTAGTGAATTTTTGACATGTTGCAATCCCGTCACGACCTCACTGCATCACGAGTATGTGCGAGATCCCCCGAATACACCGTGTAAAGCATCGGTAGGTGAAGCCTTCTCCCTTCAGACACGTCATTTACCCCCCCCCCCCCCCCCTGTGCCAGCACAAAGCCAACGCAGCTGTAAACTAAAAGAATGTGGCCATAATCAAATTCATAGCGGCTCATATAAAATTGAAACATATAGCTACCATTGGCAATGTCGATTTGACGCTTCATATCGTATAGACGCTTGCTATTTTTTATTTTTTATTTTCTTCATCACAATTTTCAGCGCCAAAGTAACTGGCCCTAAAATTTGTTGTTTTTGAGCCGTTAATACAATCATTGGATGGGTATTGCAGGCCGGCGATCTGTGCACGACTTGCAGCGGCGAGATGTTGTTCGCCGGGAGTACTACGGGATGCTCTGAGTACTGCGAAGATCCAAGCTCCGGCGGCAATCGTCCGACGTGTAGACATATCAGTGTGTTTTGTATGATGAGGGCCAACACAGGAGAGTCATTATTATTTAAATAAGCACAAATAGATGACAAAAGAAATAAGACAAATAAAATTAATTATTTGAAATGAAATGTTTGCTGTCTCACCTGAAATATTATGTACGCATGAATATTTAGACGAAAGACTAAGAAAGGAGACGCATAAATGACGATTGATAAATGGTATATGGTGACAGGTCAGTGACACACACTGGTTTGAATCATTTGCCACTTCACCCCTCATCCCTAAGCCTCAAAAAAATGTCGGTAAAAAGAAGCAGTAAGCCGATTGGCTTTGTGAATTTGCCCACCAGTGGAAGTTACTTTACCGGCCAATATCTACATTTTAACAGGTCAAATACGCTATAAACGCAAAAAATACGCAAAAGAAATACACTGTATGAGCGAATTTATATATAGAGAGTTAAAGGACTGCTGAAAAGCTATTTTCCCAAGCTTACACTTTGGTCCTTGGGAGGCTTTCTCCTCTCAAAACAGAAATAACAATATGACCCAGAACTGGATCATTTCTTGTGGCTTGTGCCACAGCAGCAGGTGACAGGAATTGCGGATGTGCCTCCTAAAGCAAGGGGATATCAGCAGGGCGAGGTGGTGTAGTATACTGTCGTTGGGCTGTGGCAGTCTACTGAGAGCATCAGCAATACTGAACTCTCTGGCAAGTTTGTAGACAAGTTTGTACTTGTAAGAGGAGAGCTTCGGGGTCAGCCTCACCACTCGAGGTGAAGTTTGTACTTGGAATAGGCTTGTTGGCACCCAACAGTCAAAACGGTGGGTTGTGGTCAGTGTACCTCAAACGATATGCACAGCAAGTACTGGTAGAACCGATCCACAGCAAACATTAAAGCAAGTGCCTCCTTGTCAAGCTGACTGCAGTTTTCTTCTTTTTTTGACGAGTTCCATTAAGCAAAAGCAATGGCATGTTTTTGGCCATCATCATCTTTGTGAGTCAGAACTGCACCTATGCCATTAGGCGATGCATCAAAGCTGAGGCATACGGCCTATCAGGGAGGAAATGAGTAAGACCAGCAGCTAATATCATCATTGTCATTTTCAATAATTGCAGCGTCATCGTCTTCGTTACTATCATCCTCACGGTAGACAATGAGAATTATGATGTGCGTTTCACGGTGAAAACGTACCTTGAGGCACGCAGCGTTTGCTCTGCAAAAAGAGGAGAACGTAGAACACGTCATTATTCACTGCAATGATGTCGTGGTCTTCTAGAATGTGCGGCAACGCACACTGAAGAAACATCTTCCGCTCACACCGCACCGGATTAGGTATTTACGTGTAATGGAGGCAGATATGTCATACGACACGATTTTCCTGCTAGGTTTGCTGCAGTGCGGCTCAGTATGATGGCTTCCCGGCGATGTGACCCTGAGGCTCGATCTTTATATGAGTATTCTGTGGAGAGCGTCACGAACATTCATGAAGTCCTGATCGACAGACACTCCAGCGAAGAAACTGCGATCCTGTTTGAAAAACTCAAGCAAATAAAAAAGTTAGATTACACACTGCCTGTTAAGAGTGCTATAGGTGGGAGAAAAAAAGGGCATGTATATATAGCAATCTATTATACACGTATTGTATAATATTGCATTGAATTTATTGTATTGCATTGTATAATGCATTGTGTATTATTGTATTGTAGTGTTTTGTTATATTGTGCCCCACTGCCTTAAAGGCAATAAAGAAAAAATACCGGGTGGGGCTTAACGGTTTTTGAAATTGTGTGACGCCTTACTTTTTGCTAGCGCTGTTTGTGATATTATACCTTGAGGCTTTTGCTCGACTGTATTTTTTATTGCTAAGAGAAAATAAACAAAAAAGCGTGACAGAATTGCTTAAAGCGCTCGGATAGTGGTCCAAGGGATGAGGATTTATTCCCGGTGAGACAGGGTTTACTGAATATATATTTATTTATTTATTTTGTAAAACAGGTATTGGGCTCTGATATGTTCAGCGCCTGTTGCTGAAGACAACGACAACAAGCATGTTCAACGCGCGTGACGGGCAGGAAATAAAACGACAACGAAGCTCGCTTCGACGCTCGTACGTGTGCTGACACGTCTCACGACTGATCGCAGAACGTTCTATGACTGTTGACGACGCATCGCCCTGTTTAAGGTCTTCTACAACAAGTGGTGGAGGTGCCAGCAATCCCCTCAACCTGGAGCTTCGCAGCCGAGTTTTGCCTACCACTTCCGCGATGCCTGAGACCGCCACCGAACTGCCAACCCCATCGCCTGTCATCTGTCCCGGTGCAGCGCATCAGCGCGACCAAGCCATCTTCAGCGGCACCGATGACACAGATGTAGAAGACTGGTTGGCGTCGTATGAATGCGTAAGTGCGTACAACACGTGGGACGACAACGTGAAGCTCACAAACGTCATTTTTTATTTGAGCGACGTGGCCAATTTATGGTTTCGCAACCATGAGAGTGACATCCCTACCTGGGCGGCTCTCAAGACCAGCCTGACCGAAGTTTTTGGCCGTCCCGCTATACGTATGTTTCGTGCCGAGCAACGCTTGCAAAGTCGGGCACAACAAACCGGCGAGAACTTCACCAGTTTCAAAGAAGAAGTCGGCGACCTCTGCAAGCGCGTCAACCCTACCATGAGCGACGCCGAGAAGATCGGGCACATTATGCAAGGCATTGACGATGACGCCTTCCACATGCTCGTCGCCAAAAATCCCCAAACTGTGTCCGACGTTACCAGCTTCTGCCAAAGCTTCGATGAGCTGCGCAAAAGGCGGCTTTCCACACGACGTGCTGGCCTTCAGCAGGCCACCCTTTCCAGCTTGGCTCTCTCTGGGGATGGTGCCCAGGACCAGCAGTCGCTAATTCAGCACATTCAACAGTTTGTTCGTGAGGAAGTCGCATGCCAGCTTTCCTTGTCCACCTTCACTTGCCCGCCAGCACCTGCGCCGCCGCTCACTCCCACTCTTCAGTGTGTCATACAAGAGCAGGTCGCTGAGGTTCTGCCTTCACCTCCTCAGCAGCCGTTGGTGGCGGCTTCTCTCACGTACGCTGATGTTTTGGTGCGGCCACCACCCCCTGTCACCCCTGTGTACAGCCGGCCTCCCCTCCTATACAAGCCTCAGGGACGTCAGCAAACTGAGCAACCTACTATCCCCCCTTATCGTCAGGTTCTCCGCCGTCGACCACAGCCACACCCTTCCAACCCTTGGCGCACACAAGACAACCGACCTATTTGCTACGCCTGTGGAGTTGCCGGCCATGTGGCTCGTTTGTGCCGCAATCGTGGCCCTCGTCCCTACCACTATACATGTGAGCCGATGTACAATCTTCCTCCGTCCCCCTCGCCTGTGTTCCCTGAGCCTCCTCTGCAGTCCTCTTCGAGTTACGATCGCCGCTCCCACCGCTCGCCTTCTCCTGGCCGTCGTTCCCGTTCTCCGATGCTCCGCCGCCAACGAGCCGTGAACACGGAAAACTAACGGCCGCAGTTCCGGAGGCAAGAACTGCACCATCAGAGACCAACTCAAGACCTGTTCACGTACCAGCCAACATTATATTCATCATTCATATTATATTCATATTCACCGAGGGAGTTCCTGTCTAAGCCCTTGTAGACACTGGCGCAGCCGTTTCTGTTCTTAATTACGCACTCTGTCGCAAACTCAAAACGGTGATGACCCCGCTTCCTGATATTTCTCTTCGCACAGCCAGCGCTCAGGACATTCGACCATTAGCCACCTGCACCGCCCGCCTTGTCATCGACGACGTTCAATACACAATAGAATTCCTCGTCCTCGCCCGCTCATCACACGACGTTATCCTTGGTTGGGACTTCCTCTCTAATCCTAACGCCGTAATAGACTGCGCCCGTGCTCAACTTGAGTTACCACCCCTCAGTGACACTTTTTTCGACACACCCGCTGCTGCTGCCACTACCGTGCACGTCGCAGAGGACACCTACATTCCGCCTTTCTCCTCAGAGCTTGTGCCTCTTTATTGTGCTGCTCTTTCCGACGCCACTGTTATCTACACACCTTCGTTACGATGCGCTGACCTAAAGTCCGTGTTGGTGCCCCATGCTGTGCTGACAATTTTTTCGCAACTCAAGTGCTATTTTTGTTTGTAACCCGTGCCGCTGTCCTACCACTTTACTTCGTGGCCAGTCACTGGGTAGTGTTGCTTTGCTCGATTCCACGCCCACCTATCCTTTCGGCAATACCATCGCCGGCCTTCACATCAGCGCCATAACACCTATTCCTGTCGACACTCCATCATACCTCAAAATTTTACACCGGTCCATCGACGCTGGCCTGACGCCCTTACAACGAGCCCAGCCTGTCGCCATCCTACAACGTTTCGCGGCTTCTTTCGACTCCCAGCAACATTCGTTGTGGCGCACAACTACCGTTACTCACCGTATTGATACCGGCACCCATTCCCCTTTGCGCCAGCGTCCGGGTTTCAGCCGCCGAGCGCCGCATTATTGACGAACAGGTGACCGACATGCTCCAGCGCAACGTGATCCAACCGTCGCACAGCCCTTGGGCGTCTCCGGTCGTCCTGGTCAAGAAAAAAGACGGTTCCTTCCGATTCTGTATAGATTACCGCCGACTGAACAAGATCACGTGCAAGGTCGTTCATCCTCTCCCTCGTATCGACGACGCCCTTGACTGACTGCAGGGAGCTGAGTTCTTTTTTTCAATAGACCTGCGTTCCGGCTACTGGCAGGTGCCGATGGCAGAGGCCGATCGCCAAAAAACCGCTTTCGTCACAGCCGATGGGCTCTATGAGTTTAATTCATGCCATTCGGACTGTGCAGTGCCCCTGCCACATTCGAACGCATGATGGACAACCTACTCAGAGGGCTCCAATGGCACACTTGCCTTTGTTACCTTGACGACGTTGTCATCTTTTCCCCAGATCTTCCATCTCACCTCCAGTGCCTTGAAACAGGTCTGCGATGCCTGACCGACGCTGGCCTCCAATTAAATTTAAAGAAGAGCCATTTCGGAGCACGGCAGCTAACCATACTCGGACATGTCGTCTCCAAGGATGGCGTTCTTCCCGATCCCGCAAAATTACGCGCTGTGGCAGAATTTCCCAAGCCAACTAATGTGAAAGAACTCCGCAGCTTCGTCGGCCTCTGCTCGTACTTCCGCCGCTTCGTTCGTAATTTCGCCACAATCATCAACCCTCTCACCAAGCTTCTGTCCAGCCACGATCTTTCAGCCTGGTCTCCGCAATGTGATGATGCCTTCGCGACACCTTCTGACGACTCCGCCAATCCTGGGTCATTTCGATCCTTCTCCCACGGAAATCCACACTGATGCCAGCGGCGTCGGCCTCGGCGCAATACTCGCTCAGCGGAAGTCTGGCTTTGATGAGTACGTTGTCGCTTACGCAAGTCGGACCCTAACAAAAGCTGAAGCAAACTATTCCGTCACCAAGAAAGAGTGTCTCGCTATTCTCTGGGCAATAGCAAAATTTCGCCCCTACTTGTATGGCCGTTCTTTTGATGTCGTCACCGATCATCACTCCCTCTGCTGGCTGTCTTCTTTGAAAGATCCTTCTGGTCGACTGGCCCGTAGGGCTCTGAGGCTCCAGGAATACGGCATTAACGTCATCTATCGCTCTGGCCGTAAACATGCCGATGCTGATGCTCCCTCACGTTCTCCCTTGCCGTCTGAAGCCACTCCTGCTATATCCGTTCTACATCCCACCGACATGCCCACCGATATGACTTCCGAGCAGCGCAAAGACGCATGAATCGCTTCACTCCTGGAATTTTTATCTGGTCGCGCTTCACGACCTCCTTGCCGCGCTCTCCGTCGCCAGTCTCGCCATTTCGCCATCAGAGACGAGGTCATCTACCGTAGGAATTACCTTCCGGATGGTAGAAAGTGGCTGCTTGTAATTCAGACCCATCTACGCTCTGTGATTTGCTCCCATTACCCTGAGGATCCCCAGTGTGCCCACGCCGGCTTATTGGAAACCTTCACTCGCCTGCGACAGCGGTACTACTGGCGTGGGATGTACCGTTATGTTCGTCAGTTCGTCCAGTCCTGCCAAGAGTTTCAGCGCCGAAACACCCACCTCGCCAGCCCGCCGCTCCTCTGCAGCCGCTGACCTGCCCAGCTCAGCCCTTTGAGCGTGTTGGAATAGACCTATACGGCCCGCTTCCTAGCACATCAACAGGCAATCGCTGGATCATCGTTGCAATCGATCATCTCACACGCTACGCCGAAACGGTGCCTTTAACATCTGCTACAGCCCAAGACATTGCCTCATTCATCCTCCATCACATAATTCTTCGCCACGGGGCTCCCAAAGAATTGCTGAGTGACAGAAGTCCCGTTTTCCTTATTGAAGTTGTCGAAGCTGTTCTTAGAGAAATTAAAATCGTTCACCGCGCCACCTCCGCGTACCATCCGCAAACAAATGGAAAGGTTGAGCGTTTTAACGGAACCATGGGCGACATGCTAGCAATGTATGTCGCTTTCGACCACTCCAACTGGGACCGCGTCCTTCCATTTGTCACATTCGCTTATAACTCTGCCACACAAGCAACCACCGGTTTCTCGCCACACTTCCTCCTGTACGGTCGTGAGCCCTCTTGTACCATGGACACCATTCTCCCTTACCGACCGGATTCTTCCGAATTCACGACTGTTTCGCAAGCTGCCACTTATGCCGAAGAATGCCGCCAGCTTTCCTGGTCCTTCACTTCTCACGCCGAGCAACAGCAGAAAACCACCCGAGATCAATCTGCCCTTCTTCCTACTTACCGTACAGACTCTTTGGTCTGGCTATGGGTGCCTTCCTCCAGTCCCGACCTTTCATCCAAACTTCTGAGCAAGGATCAGGGCCCCTATCGTATTGTCAAACAAATCTCCCCGTCAACTACCTCATCGAACCACTTACGCCATCCAATGACCACCGTCGCCGAAATTGTGAAATAGTACACAGTAACCGCCTGAAACCTTACTACGATTCGGC
The DNA here is from genome assembly GCF_055883805.1 of Amblyomma maculatum. Classification (NCBI taxonomy): domain Eukaryota; kingdom Metazoa; phylum Arthropoda; class Arachnida; order Ixodida; family Ixodidae; genus Amblyomma; species Amblyomma maculatum. The sequence continues at coordinate 79,399,288 of NC_139348.1, forward strand.
CATCGTCACATCGCCATGAGCCGCCAGGATGGCGTCTTTTAGCCAGGGGGACGTTTTAAAACAGGTATTGGGCTCTAATATGTTCAGCGCCTGTTGTTGAAGAGAACGACAACAAGCATGTTCAACGCGCGTGATGGGCAGGAAAGAAAACGACAACGAAGCTCACTTCGACGCTCGTCCGTGTGCTGACACGTCTCACGACTGATCGCAGAACGTTCCATTGACTATTGACGACGTATTGCCCTGTTTAAGGTCTTCTACAACAATTTATTTATCCCCCGCCGGGGTGGCGCAGTGGTTACAGCGCTCGACTACTGTTCCCAAGGACGCGGGATCGAATCCCGGCCTCGGCGGCAGCTTTTCGATGGAGGCGAAAAGCAAGGCGCCTGTGTGCTGTGCGATGTCAGTGCACGTTAAAGAACCCCAGGTGGTCGAAATTTCCGGAGTCCTCCACTACGGCGTCTCTCATAGCCTGAGTTGCTTTGGGACGTTAAACCCCACAAACCAACCAACCAATTTATTTATTTTTTATGGAACTCGGTGTGGAGAGAACGCCTACAGCGACGCCGCGAAATGCAGGAATGGGCGCCAAAAAGCTGCGCTCTAAAAGACAGAAAAAAGACGTGTGTCGCAACAACAATCGTCCGCCTTTGAAGCGGTGGCGAGTGCAGTTAAGGCATGCACAACAGGTACACATACACCAAGTGTTGTGCCTACATCTATCATTAATGTGGAAGGATGTAAGAGAAACATTTTCTGGCAAGTATGTGCACCATACGGCGCCACTAGCACTGCGCTCCTCAACACCTCAGAGTTACCTGGAAAGCTTAGTTCGGTACAGTTATCTTACTTAATATTGTTTAGTCTCCGCTTATGAGGTGAGGTGAACAGCAATATGACGATGACCGATTAGCACCGAAAACGCGCCGCTTATTCATCGAGTCCTGACGATTCACGCATCTGTACCAGTGGCAGCGATAAACGTTTGCAGCGTCATCGCGCGATGCATCGCAAAAGAAAGATCGCCTGATGCGGTTACCACCACACTAAGTGTAGCTGAAAAGGATGAAATACAGGTATGTCACCTCCGAAAAGTTCTTGTAGTGCTTCTCCCGAGCCAAGGTAAATTTGATCTAGAATTGGAGGAGAGGTGTGTCAGCCATACGGCTTACCAGGTGACTTGCTTCCGCAGCTGCGGCTCGCGCTCGCCTCGCATTTGAGCGGGACTATATGTTTTGTGGCCCGCCTAAATAAAAATTAGCAGAGGTTTTACGCAGTAAACTTGGTATTCAGTGAAAGCTTCACAACTTCATTACGCTTGAAAGAACTCTTTGTTTCAACATATGGTTCTCCTTCGTCTTGGCTGCAGCCCGCTTAGCTCTTTTGGCCTCGCTGTTTTTCGTCTTTATCTTCGCACGACGAGCTATGTCATCCGAACGATAGAACGTCGCAAGCGCCAAATGACATCTTCGCCGAGCTCTAAGAACATTGCAGCCTCCGTTGTATCCCATGGCTAACTTTGAGTCAAGGCGCGATTTCTTAGCCCTCATACCCAGCCGTAGCTGACGTCATGGCTTTTTCATTTATAGTCACTCTTAGTCTATGACCTCGAAAGCCAAATTGAGGTCAAATTAACGCTCACTTGAAACGCGGCTCTGCTGTCTGTTGATTTATAGCAAAGGGAAACACAGTGTCTGTCATATATTTCTGAGAAAGCCTGAACCATATAGCAACAGTTTGTGCTCCTGTGCCCTGAAAGTTAAATCATGGTCAAATTATCAGACACGCGAGGTGCTGCTCTACCTAGTATAGTGCCGCTTTTGCTTCAAGAGAGCAAGACATTTCCTTGGCGTTCGCAGACATCCATGAAGGCGTTTAATCCATAGAAAACCGTGTCTGACAATTCCTAACAATTCCTGACAATAGGGAGATCAATAGGTTTGAGTGCAACTAAGTGGCGGTAGTATCCAATGTCCTTGTTTGGTGCTAGACAGACGTGCCATTTGCCGGTTTTTATGTTGTATGAGGTCTCCCAGGGGCAAGAACAGCCCCATAGAATATAGGCGCTCTGTGGGCGTATGTACAGGTTAGAGTAAGGTATGGAATTGTGTGCAACATTTTGCTGAACGCTAATGCGTGGACAAGCTGACTGACTTGACTCTCGCGTAGCCCGGTGTACTTATTGAGAATACGGCGAACTAGATGCGTAAGCTGATTGCAAACTATAACGGTTGTAGATACATTGGCCTGATTAGTTGACGCATGGATATGAAGTCCAAGAATCTGGCAGGATGATACGCGAGGGATGGGGTGACCTGCCATTGTCAAGTGGCGGGCGGCCGCAGAGGCACCCACTTAGAGAGAGTGGGCCTTTCACAATGCGGACGCCGCTGCCCAGATCACAAACCTACGTTGATTCAACTGCACTAAAATGTAAAAAAAGTAAAAAATAAACTATTTTCGTTCATCTGCCCGATATTATAAAATTAAAATAAGCAACACACAGACAGTTAAACTTTATGCATGAAACATTTTATATCAAATCAAAAAGATGCACAACAAACTGTAAAATGCACAGAAAACTATACAAGGGGTAAGCGCTGCTGGGCACATAGTTCGAATTTAATTAACAATGTAAATTGGCTCTAATCTTTTTCATATTTGAATTGCAGGTAACTTTGCAAACAACAAACGCCTACTCGTGACGCATCATATATGCCCAATGATAAGTTCGTTTTGTATATCCCATGTTTAGATCGCCACTCTCTCCTTTAGTAATGCCTTCAAATTTGAAGTTTTAAAGTAATAAAGTGAAGTGAGGAGGCAAAGACAAGTGCAGCTTTAAAGACGTGGAGTACGAACTTTTAATTATAGTAAGAATAATCAATAAATCAGTCAATCAATCACTCAGAATGGAGCTATTTGTTGGTTACCTTTAGCCAACAAAAGAATCTACGGTGCAAGTCAACTCACCGCCGACGCCAGCTTGGCGGCAGCGATAGCAGAAAGTGTGCTTGTAGCCATCGAACTGCGAATTGCCGCTTACTCGTCAGTGCTCAATTTGAAGTCAGCGATGTAACATGTATACAAAGCTGCCAAAGGTGACCAGAAAAGCTTGGAACAATGCAGAAGAAGACGCTAGGGGCTGCAATCATTCATGATGCTTGTCGGCGCATCTTGGGCGACAAAGAGAATGATAAAACCCCGCTCGGCAACTTGAGCTGGCGGAAACAGAACAAAATGTTCTTAGTATCGTCTAGGCCATTCAGCGCGCTACAACTGCATGCCTTCCTAGGTTGCCAGCAGCAAATAAAGACAATGGCTTGCAGCAGATTACGTCCTTCTGGTTCCAAAGTGATAAGGATTGCTGAGTTAGTAAACCTGATAGCGAAATATGTTCAAGTGTTTTGCAGTAGTAGAATTCATCTCAAGATATTAGGCCTTCCGTGTCTATTGGAAAATTCGTCATGCGTATATCGTCCTTACAGAGGGTAATATGTTTATTTTCTCTGGGATACGGGGGGTTGTCTACAATTTGAGTAACATCGTTTAGAAACATGCTCGCGAGTTTTTTCACAGAGGGGCAAAAAGGAAAGCAGATAGATGGGCGGAAAGGTGAGTTTCAACTTTTTAGGCTAGTACAGACCAATCAGTGCCAAGTAACATCTGACAGGGGCATCGTATGCTGTTCAAGATGCCAGGAAAGAAATGACGCCCCGCTCCAAACGAGCTAAATGAGCGTTCCTGCATCGAGTATTAGTTGCTTGTCTGATTCCTGGTTCCAGAGTAAAAATGGGTTTGATTTCAATCTGAAACTCCCAGTTCCTGGCTGCAGCTACTAGAAATTGACCAAAACATGCAGCCTCACAACGTTTTAACGACCATAAAACCTTGTATCCTGACCGGTAACATGTCAAGAATTGCCAACTAGCCCAATCAGCCACGTTTGCATGCAGCTGCCCACTACCGGCTGCCAGGCACGTGATTTACAGATTTACCTAATAACCATACAGACGACAGAGCGATAGCGAAACAAATTTCATCGCAGCGTTGTAGAAATAACTGTGAGGAGGTTGCGGAGGAGGAAGGAGCCGCGAAAGCCTCGCAAAAACACGCTGAAGATGAACCGAGGAAATAACGAAAAACCCTTCCAGGCCATAGTTTCTGTATCTCTTCTTTGTACTGGAACAAAAGTTTTAAATCGGATAATTGGCTCGATGCGATGATGTTTGCCGATGATAATGGGCTTGGTTTGTCAAATCTTAAGTGAAAAAATGAATTCAGCTTCGACTTTCAAATTACCTGTCGCGGGGCACACCCTATTTATTTATTTAAAAAAACCTTACAGGCCCATTAGGCATTGTGTAAGGGGGACATAAAATCTATGCAGTGCAATATATACATAAAATGTAAGGAAACAGGCAAAAAATACAAAGGTAATTAATATATGAACAAACAAAATAGTACGACGCGGAAATTATTATATCATTAAGAAAAAGAAATACGCGACACAGATTAAAGCACAATGGTACACACACAGATTAAGCACAATAAACAGCAAGCGGCACACAGTGCCCCGAATGGCGCTTAAAAAGAGAATGGTAAGGAAAAAGAAAACGGAAAGAGTACATAGGCAAACACAAGTAAAAAACCCATCAAGACATTTAACAGCTGCAACAAATTTAATAAAAATGGTATAAGACAAATAAGGCAAAATGAAGACTCAGTGATATAATGTGATGAGTTGGCGATGGAAAGCTTCTAGATTAGTAAGAGAAGCGATAATGTCTGGCAGGTTATTCCATAATCTGATGGCTCGTGGAAGTGCTGATGAGTTGAAGGCTAATGTGTCACCATATATTCTTGTAAAACGAAGGTGATTGTGCAATCTTTTGGACGTGCTGGATGGAACATCGAGGTGAAGCGGACAGGATCGATTGGGGTATACATACTTGTGAAATAGTGTTAGGAGGGCGATGTCGCGGCGTGTTCCTAAGGATTCTAACGAGAGGTTACTTTTAATCACAGTGACACTTGAATGGTAGTTATAGTTTCGAGATATGAATCGTGCTGCCCTATTTTGGATGGATTCTATTGCTGTGATCATGTTGTTATGATAGCGAGACCAAATGGATGAAGCAAATTCAAGTTGTGGACGAACAAAAGTAAGGTAAGCTAGTTTACGAATATTAGCAGGAGAATTCCTGAGCTTATGTCGTAGGTACCCTAATGACTTTGAGGTGGCAGCGCATATGGATGTAATATGGAAGGACCATGAAAGATCAGAGGAAAGATTAACACCGAGGTATTTGTAATGGGATACGACAGTCAGTAAATCGTCTTGAATGCGATATGGAAAGCTGGAATTGTTTCGTTTGCGGCTAAATGATATTATTTTGCACTTCGATACGTTAAGGGTCATTGCTCAGTGCTCAGATCGTGGTATCGCTGGCTGCTCAATTAGAAGGCGTATCGTCAGGTGCCCCATTGTCAGTTTTCTGGATCAGTTCTTTGTTTGCCCAAATTATAGATCTCTCTCGGAGGTAAAAGCACATTCCGATAAAAATCGTTGTCAATACCATGGCGGCTGCAAAGGACACGTACAAGAAGACGTCCGGAGCGTTGTCCAAGAATTGGCCCACGAGAAGCGGAGGCGATAAAAATCCAGGTGCCGCCGAAACCAGGACAATCGACATCATTTTATTAGTGATGTTTATGCGCTTCGCAACCCAGGATGTCACCGCTGCGTTAAGAGGGCCTTGAGCTATACCCATGAGAGCACTGACGGCCCAAAGAATTTCAACACTTCTTGATCCCCACGCCAATAGCAGACCAGCTGTAGCCACTAGGACGACATGAGATATGACCAGCACAGAATGGGTGGATACTTTGACAGTAAAAATAGCAGCGGCCAGCCGACCCGCGGTGAAGCACAGGAAGTAAACAGCCACAAGGCGAGCAGCGGAAAGTTTCGAAAAGTGCAGGTCGCATTTCACAGCGAACGCCGTTAACATTTGAGACATTGTGCTTTGAATGGTTGTATAGCCGAGCATGAAGGCACAGAGTAAAGCTAGCGTGATCCGGGCGAAGTGTCTGCATTGCGCCGACTGCTGCATGTTCTCTTCAATCCTGTTCACGACGTTGGTCCTCCGCGTCTTGAAGTTGGTTTTGTCGATAAAGTACAAGATGGTCATGGAAGCTCCTATAATCAGCTGGTAGGCACTGGCTATCGCGTACGCGTAGTAAATTTTGCTCCTGTTTGAAGGGGTTTTTGCGAGCGTTGTATTCAAAGGCACAGTGTCTATGTCTTCTCTAGGTTTGAAAGTTATACTGGTCAGAGTCGTTGAATTTTCGATATCGGCTGCTTGGGAAGACATGAATGACTGGGAAATTAAAGGAGCCATTATATAGCCTACGCCACAAGTAAAATGGAAGACCTGTAGCACTGGGCTCGAGTTCTCAGGCCACATCTTCATGGTCCAGACAGTTGCGCCTGCAATCAAAAAGAAAGGCAACGCCATCCTCACCTTGGTGGGTCCTCAAACGCTCTTCAAAATATGCCGATACACTGACTTTCAATTTATATCTATACTAAAATAAACCTAACTCTATGCGTCTCTTTTCGAAAGAGTACTTCAGTACTCCATGATGGGAGAGCTGTGCGCATAACCATGGCTGTTAGCATTGCGCATTGTACATTGGAAGCTGTCGCTTATATCACTAAAATACGCATACACGGCTTAACGTGTAACCAGAACAAAGTACGTAATAATAGAGAAGGGCTTTGGAAGTTTCTAGTGTATGCACGTCATTATGATGTTGTCAGTCATGATACAATGGGATGTGGAAGTCAGTGTACTGTGGGCGTGCCATGAAGCGCACGTGGGTGCTGCCACGCTAGATTACATTGATCTTTTGTGGCGCGTCTTTGTTTCGTATCTATGCCGCGGACCACTGCAACCTTTATTTGATGCGGCTAAGAACCTCTAGCATGCGGCCTTATCACTTTGCTTCGGGCGCGCAACTGACGAAACTGACGTGATCTGCTAGGCGCCTTCGTTCACCCAGCAAACAGCATTACTGTAAACACTTGATGAAAATAGGTGCCAAAGCTGAACAGCAATGTTTTTCTTACCTGAGCCGAAAGCACCCCAGCTGAATCCTTCAAAGAAGATCGCAACATGTGCCACCGCCAAGTATCCACAAAGCGGGATCGTGAAAGCTGTCAAGCTGGACAGCGCGATGGTCAAGATGGAAATGACTTGAGTATTGTACGTGTCGTACAGCTTGCCTCCTGGAGAAGAGTTGCGTACAGAATACGCTTGCAAAAAACCAAGAGAACCAACTCGGCGTTTTTGGAGGAACCTAGATTGCAACTTAATCTGCTTATAGTCAAAATCATCATCATCATCAACCTGACTATATTCACTGCCGGGCGAAGGCCTCTCCCATATTTCTCGAATTAACCCAGTTCTGTGCTAGCTGCATCCACTTGACCCCTGCGAACTTCTTAACCTCATCCGCCCACCTAACTTTGTGCTGCCCCCTGCTACGCTTTCCTTCCCTTGGAATCCAGTTTGTTACCCTAAGCGACCACCGGTTCATTAAAACTTCCTGCTGGGCGAGTTGGTAGTTCATCTTGATGTTCATCTTGTGCTTGTCTTTGCGGTAAAAAACCCCCACATCAAGACCATCGGTTATCCTTTCTTCGCACTACATGTCCTGCCCATGCCCGTTTCTTCTTAATTTCCACTAGAATGTCAGTGACTTGAGAGTATTCTCTGACCCATTCTCTCGGACCCATTCTCTCGGGCCCATTTCTCTGCTTATAGTACTTTAAGATATAAACACAGTACGAACTGCTCGTGCGGAAAAGTCACTGCATACGAGGGCCATATATATAAAAGACGAGGCTTCCGGATTGGCTGACGATCGACGTATTGAAATATTGGCCTGCTTTCAAACATTACTTATAACTAATGGTTTGGTTTGTGGAGTTTAACGCCCCAAAGCGACTCAGTTTATGAGAGATGCTGAAGTGAAGGGCTCCAGAAACTTCGACAACCTGGGGTTTTTTTAACGTGCCCTGAAATCAAACAGTACACGGACGCCTTGCTTTTTCCTCCATTCGATCCCGCGTCCTTGGGTACAGTAGCCGAGCGCCTTAACAATTGCGTCAGTAAGTGGCACATTTTACTAATGGCAGAAATACTATTTGCACTGCAAGCAACGGTGTTATTACCTAAACATACCAAGGATGGAATATTACTGTGACCATTTCCGGCATTCAACGAAAACACACTACGGTGCACGTACGCAAAACTTCTGTCACGGTCCCCTCATCACCACCTTTTATTTCTAATTATAGATCACGAAGAACGTTGCGGTAGGGATGCAACAAATATCAGTAAACTAGAAGAGAAACTGTTTAAATCCAGTTTCCTCAGTTAGACGTGAGTCACTTTATACCGCAAAAGCACCACTTTAAAAATTATCAACGACGAAATATGTTCTTGTGATAAAACTAAAATGTATAGGGTTTTTCTCGGTGTTCGTCTATTGATCGGGGCTATGCACAACGCACCGATGAGAGAGCCGGCGAGAACTCCGACAAACCGCGTCGTGATGAGCTGCGAGACGGCCGACAAGCTCGTGTTGTATATCTCTCCGAGGTCCAACAGTACAACGCCGGTCATAGCCATGATTAGTCCCTGGGCCAAAACAAAAACAAAAACATTAATGTCTTATTAGGGTTAGTGATCTCTCCAGGCGAATCGTTCGGGTGTTAAAATGGAGTATGCTAACCAGCGGAAGTCACTTAGAGTAATAAGAACGCCTGAGTTGCGTACATGGCGAATTTTTATAGGTTTACTTCCCCTCTTTTTGTTGAAACTCAACACTTTATTTACGTGCAATTAGAATTATTTTCAGAAATAGCTGCAGTATAATGAGAATAATTTTTGGTGCAGTAAATGGTAAAAGGACTATATACATTACCACAATCTTTAGTAAAGTAGTTACTCCAGTAGCTTGTTGTTTCTAAACAAACGAATTTCGCAAAGGACACAAAACAAGGCAAGTGCATGGGAAAACACTGCAGGAAAACTCAGAGCTCATGTTATTCAGAAACTGACTTTAGATATGCAATATGGAAACAGTCGGAGAGTATGCAAAGGCTTCTTTAATTTGTAGAAGGCTGCCGAGATGTACAAATAGTGTCTTCCTTGCAAGGAAGAGCCGCAAAAAAGACGGATAAGAAATATTGCATTAATTAGTTGATGAAGACAATTTTTGTAAAGTTGGGAGGATGTTGGATCCTTGGATCGAGCCGTGGAGCCCCGGCGGCCTCTGTTGTCAAGGGCACTACCCCCGCTTGAGCGGCAGGGCTATAGCAGCGCATCATTGCTTCTCTCTCCTCCATGATGTGGATATCACAGCTCGGGGTTGATATTGTTGCGGAAGCAACACTACGCTAGTCGCTGAACCATTTTGCGGAGCCCCCGTGAGCCTAGCTGCACATGCGCGAGGAGCGAGTGACGTCATACTTAGCAAAGCTGGCGAACCGTGTCCGAGCCGCCACCGACTCCTCCGCTGCGCAGGAGACTCAGAGGTGCCGCCGCCGCCGCCGCCGCGCCAGCTGCGCATGCTCCAGGAAGGAGTGACGTCACACGGTGCCCAGCTGGCCCCCCGGGGCACAGCTACCTAAGGCTCCTAGAGGAGCCTTACAGCCACCAAGACGACTCCTCCGCGGCGCGGGGACTCAGAGGTGCCACCGCCCCTGCGTTCGCCGCAGATACTGCTTCCGCAGTTGTACTCGGGATGGTCATTGGCCAAACCACAGCCAATTTTTTTGCGAACATGGCCTCAGAATGCTGGTTATGTATGCAGGTTATTTACAAAGCATTGCTGTAGTGATTGGAGTTGATTGCGTACAGTTTGGGGTATGCTATTTCGTGGATGAACATTATTCAGGATAGTTTGTGGACAGAGAAAATGGGGCAGCAAACGTCTTATTTACTCGGAAGACATGTCGACCTTTTCGTGCGTTTTGTTCTTTCATACGATAAACATTTCACGCGCATGGAGCTATATTTGTCAAATATCCGTAAATTAAAGTAAACCCTAAGAAGCCTACTTGTAAGAGCTACCTTGCCCTATTTATCCTTTTCTGCGCTGTAACTTTACCTTGAGCCGACCACGCTAGCATAGTATACTGCGCTCTACTTAGAGATATACGTCGAATGTTATGAATGATTGTAGAATACAGGATATGCTCACGGTTTCTCTTTTTGTGAAATATAGAAAATAAAAATTAAACGAATTTGCTAAAACCTAAACGAAAACAAAATACTATTCATATTAATGCACAAAAATAACCAAGAAATCTGCTGTGTTCAGAATGTCTACTTTTATTGCTAGAACCGCACATATCATCAATCTGTGTGTGATTCATTCTGTACGAGGACCTACGCGTAGATGCGCCGCGCACAAAGCACACGTTCCCTTGAGAGCTTTCGGCACAGTTCTGTGAGCCCGTTCGATCTTTTGTTGACGTGCAACGCGAAATGAGCAGCGTGCACTGCAGGTACGAGGGCTCAAAGGTACGAGGGCTCAAAAACTGCTTGGAGTGAAGGCCTAGCCACACGCGTTTAAACGTTTTCAAGTGCGACCATGGACGAAGCAGCGAAACCTTGAGATACTCACACTGTGATGACATACTACCAAACAGCAACCATTCACACATGAAAATATGAGGCCTGCAATTTAAAAATGATAATGAATCCGTTTCAGTCGTTTCGTGCGACATAAGGTACATTACTGCGATCTCTAAATTTATGGTCAGGATAAATGGCAGTACACAAAAATGAAATGGATTTTGTCAGGCTTTCACATAGCCTTTAGTCCCTGCCTCCTCTCGCTTGTACGAGGAATCAATGAACCAATTCCAATTCCAATTCCAAAAAAAGATTTTCAGTGCTATCTTGTGATACAGAGTGTAAGACATGCGAAGTGGGGTTTATTGGGTTGTCCGGAGAACTTTGGACGGCCACCGGTAGGGCAAAGTGATCTTGTTGCGAAGCACAATTCTGGTCCGATCAAAGCAGCACGAGCTTCAAGTGCGCGACAGCTGATTGCGAAGAACTCTTCATTGTCGTTTGTATTGGCACAGCGCCATCTTCTTTTTTACACATGTTCTTTTTCCGCAATTTTCAGTATTTGTTTTCGGCCTCTTATATATATACAACCTTTCTCAAAAGTGTAGAGCCCAGGGGGGGGGGGGGGGGGAGGGGGTCTGCTTCTGAGCCTCGTAGTGGCGCTGATTCAGCATTTGTTAAGATCTTCCCATAGGAGAGGATAGGAGAAAAGAGTGCTCATAGCATAAAAAGATTTTGAACATCGGAAATGCATTACAAGCCACACAGAGTGAATCAGAAGCAGACCCCATAAGCTCTACACTTTTAAAAAAGACTGTACCTCCCTACAGTGGTACTCCAGCTTATTTTTACTGGCTCGGGCTATTCGCATGCGATCGGTCTTCGGAACTTGCGGAATAACATGGCTGCACTAGATATCAAAGCTCTTGTGTAAAGGTTTTTTCTGTCTCACAGTGCTGGAATAATAAACGTGCCTGATAGTCTACTCTAGTTTCTCTATCAAACCAGGCTGCACTAGATATCAAAGCTCTTGTGTAAAGGTTTTTTCTGTCTCACAGTGCTGGAATAATAAACGTGCCTGATAGTCTACTCTAGTTTCTCTATCAAACCAGCCAAGCATTAATATCTATTCCCACTGTAATTCTCACCATGCCGAGGTGCCCGAGGCAGACATTACATGTTCGACCCATATTTGGCCACCATTGGGAGGAAGGATGCCGGGTCCTGAGTGAAGCGACGTAGCCACTGCACGAAAGAGACAACATTGTAGTATACTGATAAGGAAAATAATAGGGGAGTTTCTCATATATGTCAAGACGAACGCTTGAAACTATGATTCATATACAGTGATGAGTTGGAAATAAAAATGGTACTGGTAATCCTGAGATGAGTAAAAATGAGTGCGCAATACAGAATAATCAAGACAGAGGCGAGCAAACCAATTTTACCGATACTGAAGCTTGAGTAAATAAATTGGCATATATACTCAGGAAATAGTCCGGTGGACGGGCAATCAACGTTCCGCTGAAGTTCCAGCATGTTTTCTAAGTGAAAGGGCATGTAGCTGGAGACAGAAGAGAGATTGAATGGCGAGCGGCTGTTAACTAATCAGATGGGTAGCGTCTTGAGATGGAAAGATGCCTTTATGTGGCATTGTAATTAGGCTGGCGGTGGTAATAAATCCCCCTGGAATGACTGTCTAGATCTGAAAGCATGACATTATCTAGATGACAGATGAGAATTTTAACTAAAATACAACACATCCAAGCGCTCTCTTGAGTGCTTTGTGCACTAATGTGTCGACATAGTCTGGTTATGCAAGCACACAAACAGAGGCGCTGATTGAATTGAAGTTTTGCTGGATAGCGAAAGAGAAGGCAGTCTACATATATCATAGACAGAAGCGCAAATAAGTAGCTGTGTTAGTGGTCACACGAAGAAAACAAATTCTTTGCGGCCATATATTTCCTCGATCCAAGTGCATCTAAGCGCAGATTTCGTTAAAAATTAAAAAGTGTGCGTTTTCAGGTTGCTGCCACAAGCCCTGCAAGCGGCACGTGACAGAGTGAGGCCGGCAATCCGAGAAGTCAATGTTTTTGTGGATCGCCGATTTATGGCACGATTATAATATATGAAGACTAGTGTGACAAATACTGCGACCTTATCCAAATTCATGCCGCCAAGCGCAAGAGGTTGATTTGAAAGCATAAAACCTTTCAAAACTATCTCTCATAACACGTGAAATTATTACAGTCAGACCATCAATGCGCATATGCGTATTAATATGCATGTGCGGTATAAACCCTTCATACGTGGTTAGAGCGCTTGAAAAGCTTGTTCTCTCCTCCAACCAGCTTCTTTTACAAATTCTAGGACTCTTTTTGTTCGTTGTGTGTAAGCATGCAATAAAAAAAAAAGAAAATATATTAGGCATATGAATCCTCAGGTTCATCGGCGCATGCGCATTGTTTAGAGTTTACTTGGAATATTCTCCACTCAACTACTGCGATTTTAATAATGGCTGAAATTTAAATATGCGCCTTTTCTTCAATCTTATTCATCATTAACCATTCATCGCCTCTGTTTCAAAGTCTCCCCGTACATACCATCTCAAGCCGAGTCCCCGTTCAATTACTCTAAAGCAGCTTTTCAAAGCGTCCTTTGTTTATCTATCTTGATACGTGTGATTGGAATGACCATTGATTGGGGTTTAGATGGTTTAACGTCCAAAAGCGACACATGACATCACGTATGTGACCTGCCAAAATAGTTTGAGAAATATACTTTCTATTAACCCTTTCTTTTGCAAAAATATTATGCGACACAGTTTGCGATGACTAAGACCGGCAAATCGGAAGGAAATAATTTGAGGGCAACGACGAGAATAAATCTGCGCTTCGGTGTTTTGCCATTTACCGGTGAAAACTTTCCGCAGTGTGCAGCAAGCTAGTTCGCTCAATGATTTTTTTTTAAAACGTAGGAATTAAGTAGAATTATTGCAGTCACATTTTTTATATTCACGTCTCTTTGTAGAACCTATAAGGTACACAAACAAGTAAAAAATAGCCGCGTTTTTTTTTTTCTTCATCAAGTCGTGAAGCATGATGGCCTCGTCCCCCAGAACGATATAAAATTAAAGCAAGAAACGGTCCTAGTTATTAACTGTTCAAAAGGTTTGCAATGCCTCTTCATGAATTCTTTCTGCTCAGCATTTTCAAGCAATCTTTATAGAGGGATCGCCGCCCCTTGTCTAATTTGAATTGGGCAGCGGAATCCCGAAATACATTCTTCCCTAAAACCTGGCCCATGGCCAAAACGTTTGAAAAAACACCGGTAAGTATGTAGAATTTTGACTACTGGAGTACAGGAATCGCTGCTCACCTTTGGCTAATGACAGCCGCTGGATGCTCGTAACGCACATCACCGAAATCTATATGGGTGGCATCCCTGCTCATTTCCGACTACTTCGCATTCCTAGTGAACTGACAAATATTTTCGAATTCTCAGTGTGTTGCTGTACGGGCTACGCTGGTATAGACCAGCAGGAGCAAGCTGATAGGTTAAAAACAGCCTGGCGATGAAACTGTGCAGATGGTGGCGGGATCGTCGGCTACGAGAACAGCTGTTGAACGCGCCGAACAAGGACACTAAACTTTTCATTTTGAATGCTGGAGGCTGAGCAGGGAACTGCTGCTAGATAGACTGAAAAAATAAAATCTCACCTGACAAGTATAGGCAGGCAGTGTCGCAGTTACACGATCGGCCTGCAGCTAGAAGGCGGCGGCTTCACGCTGACGCCTCAGCAGCGTTGCTCTCTTAAGCGCTGCCTTCGCCCGATACGGCAGTCCCGAAAGTTGAAGGTGCTGTTTTTCTGCGATGTCGTTTTGACCACTGCCACTGCTTCGCTTCGTCGTGCACTGCACTTTCCTTTCTGCCGATCGTCTTCTTGTTAAGTAGCTTCTTACGTCGTGAGAGCGACGAACGCCCTCTGTATCACCGATTGCACTGCGGCGCGGCAGTTGATGGCGCCATCCACGCGGGCTCCCTTTAGTGTAGAATAAGGGCTGCTCATTTTCAAGGATTTTGGCCAGGTGGATTTGACGTCTTCCTCGCTCGCTCGAAGAAAGAAAAGACCGAGGCAGAGAGACCAGCCTCTATTAGACCACTGTACCTTATCGCTAGCCGGCTTCAAGTGTTAGGTAGCTCTTATGGTTTATAGTGAGGTAACACTAAGGTCACCCCTCATTGATTTTGCAGACCTCTGTCTCGAGCTTGACTCGTATTGAAGGTCGTGCCTAAGACCGAAACCATAACAGAACAGAAAGAAAGGCTAGCATGCCCAATTAGCATTTGTCCCCATGAAAAGCATCTGCCATTTTTGCGTAAATCCTGAATGATTTCTGTGTGGTATTTATGACGATACGCGTCATTTACGTCAGTTACATCCTTTCTTTATGCCTTTGTTCTCCCATCTCCTAATATGAATAGCTTCTACATGGTGTGTACGGGGCGTCCGGAAAACTCAGCATATATAAGAAATTTTGTATGAGTGGTCCACAAAGCATGAACGATTCCCGAAATTGTTTTACCAAGTGTTTATTTGTATTTTGAGTTTGTGCACAGTTTTTCCGCAGTAGAAGGGCATGCATTCCTTTATTTTCGAAGTGAGAAAATGTTGCCGCATCCTAGACTAAAGACTGGACGGGCACAGCGACCATAGGTTAGCCCTCAAAGAACCCCTCTCCAGCCAGTGGCATCGCTGCAAATGTGTGACGTCGTGGCACACAAGGGAAAAGAAAAAAAAAAGAAAAACCTGTTCTTCTGCGCTCAATATCTCGCGAGATCTCGCGAGAATCTGACCGAACCGGTTAGGGGAACAGGGTAATAGCGGGGTGACAATGCACACACACAAAGGGCTGCGATGATTAGACATAGGGCAATATTCGGGGGCTATTGTGCATGCCCAGAGTAATTACCACATGTTTCCCATATTCATCGCAGCACTGCGTTTGCCTACTGTCGCTCCGCTATTATCCCATTCCCCTAACGGGCGGGGTTCCCTTACTTTAAAACTCCCTTATGGCAGCAAGCGGTGTTACCTCGTAGGGCTCTATGGCGGAACAGAGATGCAGTGGAGCGCAGACCAACTAAGGAGTTTCGTAAAAATTCGTTTTACCATTTGTACTCAACCTGATGAGCGAACGACCGTAGTAGCGATCCTGTTGAGTAAAGCTATGTATTTTTGCTGGAACTCGGGATGCATTTAGGAACTATTTGCCAGCGCTGACTGACTTGAAGAAACCACGTTCCAAGCGTTAATGGTAGGTGCAAGGCGGTCGGTCGTGACGCCAAGGTATAGCTCGGCAGCTATTGGTAGGAGGGGGGTCCTTTGATAGCTGGATGCCGCTTTATTCTTGACCTGTATCTTACTATAGTGACTTGGTGTGTGCGCGGTGGTTATTGAATGTGATTCTGAAGGGAGTTTGATTTTGACCTATGCATTGCACTTGGCAGTGGCCATATTCCAGTATGCATAGAACGTTGTCTATGTCGCATTTAAGGTTTTCTTTAATGTTATGGTCATGACATTAAATGTCATGACACACAAAACAACCTAACCCACTTCATTGCAGCATTCAACAACGCCCATCATCCAACTATGTCTTTCACACACACCTACTCCGCACACCAAATAAACGTTCCGGACCTCACGATCCAAGTAGAAGGGGGCACACCACTCACTAGCATCTACACAAAACCCACTGACAGACAACAATACCTTACCAAGATACTTTGTTGGGCGAGTTGGTGTCAGCAAGACGTCTCTTGCTCTTTCAAGCAAAGAGGTGTCTTTTTAAGTGGTTTTTTAAAGTAATTTTTATGCAGCAGGTGAACCCAGGGGTTTTTTTCACGTGTCTGTTTCGTTTTCTTCATGTTTGTTTTTCTGGGCCTTGGAGTAAACGGCTTAGGCTTAGTTGTGAGTCAGCGCATGTACTGTGGCTTTCTTGTTTCTTGTCCCTTGTTTTCGTGTTCGCGCTGTTTATATCAATAATGAACAATACCTTCCTTTTAAGAGCTGCCATCCACGACACTGCAAAACATCTATCCCCTACTCCCAAGCCCTTCGATTTAAACGCATGTGTTCACGCCCTGGGGACTTTGAGGAAAACGTCAACCGCCTGCAGACGGTCCTTAAGAACGAACACTGCCCGGCTCCTATCAATAACGACGCTATTAATAAGGTTATGAAACTACGTCACGAAAATATTGTCAGGCAACGTCATATTGCACCTCCGAATCCTCATCCCTGAATCCTGATACTAACCCTCACAAGTATGCCCTCTAACATCAACAAAATTTTGAAGAAGCACTTTAATATTACTGAGTAGAGAGAGCAACTCTCCAAAATATCCCCAAATCCTCCACGGGTAACCTATGTTAAGAAATTACAAAGTCCGCAATAAAGTATATAAACCACCTCCCGTAGGTTGCCTACTCTGCGGCAAAAGTCGTTACCAACAGTGAAAACACATGCAGACCACAAAACTGGCTAACAGCACACATTCCGCTTTCAAACATTATCTTAAAGAAAACCTTAACTGCGATTCGGGGAACGTTGTATACCTACTGAAATGTGGCCACTGCCAGATGCAATACGTGGGTTAAACCCGAACTCCCTCAGAATCAGATTCAATAATCACCGCTCACACACCAAGTCACTACCCGACCTTCCTCCATTTCAAACACACTAATCAAACAGGTCATGAATTTGAAAAACTAGAAGTTACTTGACTGCAAGGCAACTTCAGAACTAATTGCAACCGTGACCAACGCGAGTAGTATTTTATTAATAAATTTCTACAGTTGACTGTGGCATAAATGAACATCCCGTAATCCTTTCGTCCATTCGGAGTCACTAATCCATTGAAGCATCCCAAGTAACAGATTCACAGTGAAGATAGCCTCAGACCTGTGCACCTCCCTTTACTTAACTGCCTTCACAAAGAGATACAGCCGGCGAGGTCATCTGAGCTCATACCAAGTGTTCTGTCCATTTTTCTCCCAAATACTTCACTCCCAATATTGACCCCCCCCCCCCCCCCCGCCTCCCCGCTTCTCTTCTTTTTCTTCCTCCATCTAATCTTTCTTTTCTTACTCTGCCTGCCCCCATCTTTCCTGGCCGAAGATGACATTTGCGGGATCTCTCCTTTTTCAAAAAAACAATCATTTTTTCATCGCTCCCAGCCTTTTCTTGCTTTGTGCACCCGCCCTTACTCATGTTTCGTCTTTTCCCTCATTTCTCGCATTCAACAGGTCCCCCATGGTCGTCGCCTATCTTTTTTTTTTTCAACCTTTTCTTGGTGCGTTCCCCATTAGCTGTGCCTGTCCAATTTTCAAACCTTTAACACAGAAACTCAAGCGATGTAACCACAGTCTTCAGGAAGATCGGACTCCTTGCGAAACAGCCACGAAGTACCAATGAACGGTTACGCATCTCCGCTATTTCTTTCCTCAGCAGCCAAGAACGTCTTTTTCACAACTATACTGTTACGTGGCGGCAAGCAAGGACTGTACGACATGGCGACAGGATGAACGATGATTTATTGTCTGGCCTAGCGGGAGGTCTCCTCTCACTGCCGACCTTCTTCCCAACACTTCCCGGGGCCATCGAGCGATCGTCCCGATCAATTCATTGAAGTCAATTGTGACGTGATAGTTTAGATGTTCAAGCAAAGATTGAAGGGAATAATGCGCTTGCCACCACGAAGACGATGAACACGATGATGTTTGGGTGATCCGCCTCCCTTGGAGCTGTTCAACCATCCGTCACCAGAGTCCATGGAACCTATGGCTCGAGGTCACGTCGGGTGGTTGGGCGGGGGTTGCGTGTACACGTCCGGTTCCTTTGGGTGCTTCGTCTTGGTTCTGGTTTGTCTGCATGTTCTCCTTGTCTTCAGACCCGGGCTGGGGGCTGGGCGGTGGTAGATGGTCGGGTCTGGGCAGGAAAGGCTGGGGCGAAGCTGCTCGGCGATGTCCCAGGGCCCTCGGTTCATGGTCCCGGCTTACAGATGGCGTCGATGCTCCAAGACGAGGATGGGGATGACGTACGCCGCGCCTACAACCAAAAATGTTACGTGGCGGCAAGCAAAGAGGACGGCAAAACATGGCGACAGGATGAACGATGATTTAATGTCTGGCCTAGCGCTAGCGCTCCTCTCGCGCCACTGCCGATCTTTGTCTTCGCAACTATATATATATATATATATATATATATATATATATATATATATATATATATATATATATATATATGTATGTATGTATGTATATGCGCTACTGCACAGTTTGCTCACTCTGCTACTAACGCGCGAGCATTATAAATATAAACATTGCGCAAACCCCTTTCCACCCGAATGAAGCCTCTAGCAAGGAAAAGATGGCAGCTGACAGGGCCGGTGATTGGTGGGTATACGTTGTGGGGCACATTCTACTCTCAAAGTGACTTCAGCATCCCCGTAAGTTTTCACATCCCCTGTTATTTCTTTAAATACTGCAGTCACCTTGAACCGCTGGTATCCACAGAAAGATTTAGTGCACATTCCAGGCATGGTGCTAGCGCTCAAGGAGGACACACACGGCGGGTAGGCGGACAGGACAAACGCCGTGTGTGTCCTCCTTGTGCGCTAGCATCATGCCTGAATTCGTTCACCAACTAGCCCAGTTAAGTGCATTGACTGCACATTCGAGTTCCCTTATTTCATTTTGAAAAAAGTAACAATTCAATTCAGATACAGAAACCCGCGAGTACAGCCGTGCCGTGTCAAGGACATAGAAGGAAGACATTTTGAGTAGCTGAGTAGTTCAGCGTGTTTACGCATGTTCAGTGTGTTTGTGATTGATTGTTTCTTTGGACGCAGTTAAATAGCTGTTCTCTAAGATGGAAGCCTCTGATGACAAAATACTGAGGACAGCATAGACACACACACACACACACACACACACACACACATACATACATACATACATACATACATACATACATACATACATACATACATACATACATACATACATACATACATACATACATACATACATACATACATACATACATACATACATACATACATACATACATACATACATACATACATACATACATACATACATACATACCTACGTACGTACGTACGTACGTACGTACGTACGTACGTACATACATACATACATACATACATACATACATACATACATACATACATACATACATACATACATACATACATACATACATACATACATACATACATACATACATACATACATACATACATACATACATACATACATACATACATACATACCTCGCCAGACCGCCGCGCATATGCAGCCGCTGACCTGCCCAGCTCAGCCATTTGAACGCGTTGGAATTGACGTGTACGGCCCTCTTCCTAGCACATCAACAGGTAATCGCTGGATGATAGTTGTAATTGGTCATCTCACACGCTACGCCGAAACGGCGCCTTTGCCTTCTGATAAAGCCCAAGGCATTGTCTCGTTCATTCTCCATCATATCATTCTTCACCACGGGGCTCCCAAAGAATTGCTTAGTGACAGAGGTCCCGCCTTCCTTTCTAACGTTGTCGAAGCTCTCCTTCGAGGGCGGGAAACCGTTCACCGCGCCACCTCTGTGCACCATCCGCAAACAAATGGAATGGTTGAGCGTTTCAACCGCACCATGGGCGACATGCTGGCAATGTATATTGCTTCCGACCACTCCAACTGTTGCCGCGTTCTTCCATTCATCACTTTTGCTTAGAACTCTGGCACTCAAGCAACCTCAGGATTCTTGCCATTCTTCCTCCTGTACGATCGTGAGCCCTCTTGTACCACGAATACCATTCTCCTATACCGACCGGATTTTTCCAAAGTCACGACTGTTTCACAAGCTGCAATTTATGCTGAAGAATGCCGCCAGCTCAACCGGTGCTTCAGTTCTCATGCCCATCAGCAGCAGAAAGCCACCCGAGATCAATCTGCACTTCTTCCTGCTTACCGTACAGATTCTTTGGTCTGGTTACGGGTACCTTCCTCCAGTCCTGGCCTTTCAACAAAACGTCTGAGCAGGTATACCAGGGCCCCTATCATATTGTCAAGCAAACATCCTTCGTCAACTATCTCATCTAACGCCTATGCCATCCGCCGACCACTGTCGTCGCAACCGTGAAAAAGTACACAGTAACCGCCTGAAACCTTACTACGATTCTGTAATCGTCACATCACCACAAGTCGCCAGGATGACGCCGTTTCGCAAGGGGGAATTGTAAGACAATTATTCGGCTCTGAAATGTTCAGCGACTGATGCTGATGAAAGATTACGACAACGATGTTTAACGCCTGAAGGTCAGGAAAGACAACGACGACAACGCTCGCTCATACGCTCGCGCGTGTGCTGACACAAGCTCTTCGACTTATAGCCGAACGTTCTTTTTTCTGTTCATGGCGTAGCGCCCTGCGCAAGGTCTTCTACTACACTACCTTTTATTATGTAGACGTCGTTCAAATGTAACTTCATTCCGCTCTGACAGTGGTACAGGCACCGAATTCTAGCGCTAGATTGAACTTTTCGGCCCACACGAAGGCAATACCTCCTTGTTGTTTATTCTATACCTACACTCAAGTTTCCTATGAAGCTAATGCTGCGAGGCTACTATAGATGAGCATAAAAAATTAGAGGGCCTCTTAGATGTCTCCTAAGAGGAGACTGATGAAAGCCTACCCTTCCTATCCTATCATTTTTCTCTCATTGTTTGCCTCTTATCAGTGCCTCGTTGCAATGCTAATATTAGTATAATTGGTTTACAGGAAAGGGAAGGTTGAATATATGTCACATTTTCTCCGGTCCGGAAAGTCTGAGTTTGGACGGTACATCATCGGTCCTGTCGCGTGATGGAATATGACAGATCTCGCTCACAGATCTCACGTACCAATCTCGGGCACAACTCTCGCGCAAGATATTCCATTCCAGGAGTCTAGAAAGGCTTTGTCCTCAATAAATCAACGACACCTTCTCATGCGTTTGCCACTGAAAAGTGTATATAGTTAACTCCATGAAACTGGAGGGCTTAGGTACTGAACCTGAATGAATCGATTTCCGTGAGAACTTAAAAGCACGAAATTGCCGTCTGGGGGAAATGGAATCCGCAGAAGACATGTTGAGCGGCCACGTCGATGAAGCTGAGTAGAACAATATCGGTATATGGCATAGCGACACGAATGAGCACCCCCGCTACAATGATGTCAGGCAGTTCAATGAGACGTATATGGTTCACTGGGATCGCACAGAACACAGCAAGCTAGTGATCAATAACAATAAAATTTGCTTGCCTGGGAGGTTAACCTCACTTCTGATAGTGATGGCATTTTTTGCTGACTTGTAGAGAACGAACTGTCGCCTTAGCACGCATTTGAGACAAAAAGGCAGTGAAAATAACGCGCCATGAATACTGAAGAAGTACAACTCTAGAATTGCAATGGGCTGGCACATATGCTCAATTTACCTGAGATGGAACAAAAATTAAAAAAGAGGTTGAATAAACAAGGTATTGTACGTACTGCATTATCCGACAAAGTCATCGTTCACTGTTGACCGCAACAGCACATATGACCGGGGCAGATTTGTAAAGACTTGATGGCGCGTCTGAGTGTAAAAGTTGGTTGACTAATTGTTCTAGTAAACTCCGACTGGACGCCTACCATCAAGCATAGTATAGGTCCTGACTCAGAGCCGTTCTTGGACTCTGCCGTCTTCAGCCGACTGAGTAGCCACTATGCGGGCGTTTTTTCGGTGACTGCATGAGGCTATGGTATATTCGGATTAGGCTGGTAGGATGGCCGCAATCTATTGTCTTCCGGCCACTTAGAAAATAACGGCGAGAATGTTTCTACAACGCGATTGCGCAGCACGCAGTGCCTGCTTCATGGTACAGATAAAATAAGATGACGAACAGATTAAAGTTATGCCACAAAACTATAGTTAGTATGGGTGGGGCTTGCAATACGTCAATTCCCAATGCACTCGGAAATGTATTTGCTGAAGGCAGGTAGAGGCTGAGGGCTGGCTCCCGTTGTGGTCACGCTTTGCGAGTAGGCTGAGTTGTGCAACACGAAGATGTAGACCATGGGGTTTTACCAAGCTCTTAAGCCACGTTAAAACGGAGTTTATTCAGAAATACAGAAATCCAGAATTATAGAAGCTGACATCCATCACCTGAGGTGGGAATGTCCAGTGCTGAAGCCAAAGCGGATCCGCCACCTGGTGGCAGCTGGCCTCTCCCCTTATAATCCGCAGTCATATGGCGCTTAGACGCAGGAACCACCTCATTGTTCACTCCTTGTCTTCATTGCATCAGCCAACCTTTTTCATTTATTAGACCACACCCTTCATCCTTCATAGCATTCATTTTAAGCCCTGAGACAATAAACTTCGTGGAAAAAAAAACACCTTTTCTCAGATAAACAGCCGGCAGAATAATGAGAAAAATGGCTATCAAAACTCCTCCGCCATGGCATTGATTTCGCTCTAAGCGCTGTTAATGGGATTATAATAGCCAATGTGGTACCTGGCACATCAACTACATCCTGTGCTGAGCAGTGTACATTACGGAGTTATAAAGGTATAAATCGTTGACGTCTTATAAGATGTAATTGTGTTGGTAGCTCGTCTACAATTCTTCAGCTCATACCACCAGAATGTCGCTTATCGTATCAACCGTAAAGATGTCGTTTTTCGTGATGTTACACTCCAGTTCCGAAAATAAGCAATTTAGACGTAACTAAACTGCACTTTATTTCCAACTAGGACCCGATTTAATAGTAATGTCCAACAACATTCTTTGCTTTAATCGTCGACTCCAGGCACGACCTCAAGAACTTCATCCCCCATGTTAACAGGTTCGTTCCGCGGTAACCTTAGGGAAGGTGTCCAACCATCGAACCGTACAAACGGGTCGTCGTCTAGGGTAGCCAGACGCATCATCGGGTGGTACTTGTACTTGATCAGGTGGTTGAGACGGCCAGGTCTATTAGTGATGATGGCGTCCACGCCCCTCCTGCAGGTCATCACGCGCGTGCAGGAAAAATGTAAGAAAACTAAATAATGAGCACGAGAAAGAATCGAAGCAGTGCTAGGATAGGGAGTCAGTAGGTTCTGCGTGTCGGTTCTCAGCGCGCTACGACGCACTAATAATTGAACAAACGTAACAAAGACCGGACGAAAAGAACGCGTACACATAACTGTTTAATGAAAGTACAGCACTTGTTTTTTATACATTTTGTACACATGCTTTGTCGTGGGATCATGTGTATTATTACATATAATGCACATATAGCTGCACCTCTATCAGTTTTTGGTAAAAACAATTTCGGCTTTCATCAATGTGATAGAAGCGTCACTAAGACATTTCTCCATATCTAATTCAATTGCATATGCCTCTCTAATCTCCCTTTCAATCCTCTCTCCTGCATGCCCGATTATGCTCGTTCCAGCAAAGTCCAGATGACATCCATACAAAGCGCAATGCGTAGCTAGGTTCCCCGGGTGCTAAATCAGCCCACAATTTCTTGAGTGTTCACTTCTTTTTTGTTAATACTTATTCCGGATTGTACAATAGAATGTTTACCAGAAGATGCTGGAATCTTTAATACTGCGACTTTCGTATTCTATGTACATTCTTTTGTGGGCGATGTGGCATTTGCAGTTTTTTTTTTCTTTTTCATCCTTGCTTACCATCGCGCACAATTTTTGATTGATATACCTTATCGGGAAAATTGGGGTTAAGGGTGTTAGGAAAGAGCAATAGTCGGCCGTCCTCTGTCGCGGAGTCCGTTTGACTCAGCAGTGGCCTGCTGCACCAGCATGAGCTGATGCTGTGCATCCGAGTCGGCTAGAAGTCCTGCCACTGTTATGGACTAGGGCTATCTATTTTAGGCATTAAGGAGCTTGCCCTACACCCCCATATTGTGTTGTATAGTGTAGCAGTGTTTCTGCACCAGAAACATTCGCTTTTGTATTGTGTTGGGCATATCTTGTGGTACAGGGCTCTGTTTGGATATGTGTTTGTTTGTAGGCGTCTATGTGTATAGTGGCTTTTTCTCGGCTTAGTGCGCCATGTGGAAGTGCAGAATTTCTACGCCCCTCCCTACATGCTCGAATTGTTTCCCCGTATGTTTCTGGTGTTGTGAAAGGCTCTATCGATGGCTCCGCCACCCGGCTAGTGAAACCTCAGACGACGGCATCTACTCTAATGTTACCCTCCAGCCCAGGGTCGGGGACACAAACAATTGTGTCGCCTACTTGGGTCTGTTCCTTCTGGCTGGCCGGCTAGGAACTTGTTTACTATGCGAGGAATCCTGTTGTTTTGGAACGCTCGACAGGCAGCTTGCGAGTCCGAGACTATCCACTAAATGTGTTGTCTTCGGTTTTCTTCTGAGGGGACTAGGGCTATTGCCACCTCTTTCGCTGGGCGGATGCATTTGGTCTGTATACTTGTTCCGTATATGAGCTTGCCTCGTGAGTCAGTGACTGCGGCTGCGGTCGCCTCTCTGCCTTTGTGCCTCACTGCGTCGACGTACATCACAAAATGTTTTCTGTTCAGTTGTTTGTCAAGGGTTTTCGCTCTGGCATTCCTTCTGCCGTTATGATTAACAAGGTCCATATTTTTGGGCAATAGTCTGACCGTGAAAGTGTCCCTGATATGTGGTGCGAAACTTGGGGTTTCTTCGCCATTGTCGTCTTTAAGGGTATATTGAGTTTCGTAAGGAGAGCACTTCCCGTATTTTTCTGTTTACGTCCTCTGATCTGGGAGTCGGGCACAGCTTCGCTGTGTTCTTCGAAGATACAGTGCATGCCGAGATCGTCACACTTGCTGTTAGAGGCGTGGGGTGGCAACTCTAGAGCCAGTTTGTATGCCTTCCTAATTAGCACGTTTATCGTGTTCCTTTCCGCCTTGGTTGGTTTAAGATATGGGAGACTGTAGGTGAGGCGTGGGATGACGAGGGCTGTCACTATCCGTATTGCACAAGGATATCAACTGCTGTGGTTCCATGAATATAACAGGAATTTCACACTTCGCACCAATATTTTTCAGGCGATGGGATACTATATATATATATATATATATATATATATATATATATATATATATATATATATATATATATATATATGCGGCCTTACCTCTAGGTATTGCTTTATGGTGCTTTTTCAGCATTGCCGCAAGCACGGCGTTCGGAAATCATTTTGCTTCGGTTTGTCTACCTGCACAACGATGCGGTTCTGAATTTTCTGGTGGCACGATTTTTAATGCTCTGCCTCCTGCTGAGATAAAGCTGTGCTTCTTTAAACTAGTTTTTCAATGACCCGATTCGTAGCTCAACAAGGCTCTTTCATCTTTTGTCGTGTACGAACAGCATGTGTGCGTTTCCGCTTATTACATCTGAATATCTAAAGCTCTTGCTCCCCTTTCTCTCTTTCCACTTTCACTCCCACCCTCCTCCCTTCCCTTATGGCGGGGTTCAGGTGTCCACAGGAAATAAGTGAGACAGTTACCGCGCCTTTCCCTTCCTATGAACCAATTATTAATTAATTATTAACTTCATAGGTGAACGCTAGTCCTTCGAACGCTTTTTTGAACCATTTAACGACTTCAAGGACGTTAGCTGCACCGCTTTTTTCAAACAGAAAGCCAAATAAGAACTCATCGACATAGTGAAAACATGCTAAAATTACCCGTCGTTCTAATTTTACTTTCAAAGCGCGATTCCCTTTAGCCATGTAAATATTAGACAACACGGATGTTATACAGGAACCAATGTACAGGGTCGTCCACTTCTAGCTAGAACACGGTCACTGCTTTTAAAGCAACATTGTATCTGACGCAGGCAGGTATCGATGCAAGGCGATGCAAGCACACAGAGACACGGATGTGCTGCTTCACATGGCCAGCCACTTTAGATTACTGCGTGGCCGGGTCGGATGCAATGACACCTTGAAAGCAGTGAGCGTGTTCTAGCTAGAAGTGGACGAGGCTGTACATATCATCAGAATGTACGAGCACTTTTTCATCAAGCTTCTAAACTTGAATTTTAGGCACATATTAGCAAAGTTCAGAAAGCTTTCTATGCTTTTTCCGCACTCATTCTGAAAGTTTAAGCAACCGAATTGATCAATGCACACCTCTAACTCTGTCAGGATGGCTGGAGAAGGTACAGGGGTAGTTAAAAGTTTTCAGGCCACACGGTCTGCTTCTGAGCACTATAGTGAAGCAGCTACGACGCCCATAAATATTGAAATATGTGTGGAGTGTAAAATAAGCAATATTTTAACCTGTGATATGATTAATAGCTTTAATGAGGTATGAAGTGTCAAATTATACCGCCCAGAAGCAGAACCGGTGGCCTTGGAACTTTTGACTACCCCTGTACATAGATTACGAAATCATTTCACTCACAGCGTACCAAGACAGGACTAAACGAAGAATGAAACACAAACAAGCGCTGATTATGAACTGAGGTTTAAAGAAAAACGAAACAGATAAATACTCCATGAAGCAACTTGTCACTACAAAACAATTGTCTAAACGATATGTGGGCGGAAAAATATGGCATTTCCTTTTCTGGTAGAGACAGGGAAGGGCTACTGACGCAAGTCATGCCATGATTATGAATGTGGAAGGCCTCCATCACCTCTCGTGTCACCTTATCACTGTGCCCAACTAGCCCAAGTTTTCGCTTTACATAGATTACCAGACTAGCATAATTTACCAGATCTCCGTATCTTGTTGCAAATATTATATTAGACAATCCGGAATAAGTATTAACTGTAAGGAAAACAAAGTACCGACAGCGCTGCGGCATCGCCATCACAATCGCTTGTCTCAGGCACCCATCTCTGTGCCCTGCGGCTTGGTCCAACGTCTAGCGCTGCCGAACTACTGGCAGCGCTAGACGTTGGACCAAGCTATTAAATCTACATTTCACTTGGTGGAGGTCCTGGGTGCCGATCCCAGTACTTTGAGAACTCTCTAAAGAATAAATGAACACTCCAGAAATTGTGGGCACGTTTTCCACCCAGGGAACTTATCTACGCATTGCGCTCGGTATGGATGTCATCCGGATTTTGCCGGAACAAGCATATACGGGTATGCAGGCGGCGAGAGGATTGAAAGGGAGATTAGAGAAGCATATGCAATTGGGGAAGGAGATATAGACAAGTGTGTTAGTGAGCTTCCAAACACATTGCCGAAAGCTGAAATTGCTTTATCAAGAATGATAAAGGTGCGCCGACATGCTCATTATATGTGATAATCCCATGACAAAGCATACGTTAAAAAACGTATAAAAACAAGTGTTGCATTTTCATGAAACACTTGTCAGTTCGAGTTCTGGGGGTCCTGTCTGTTTTACGTTTGTTCAATTGTTAGTGGTCGTAATACGCTGAGAACCAACGATGCCTCCGCTACTTGTTTACATCGCAATTTGTGCACTGCGATGACAACCAGGAATATTACGTCACTTCATTATGGTTGTGCATCTAATAGTCCAAGTGCAATAAGCAACGCAGACTTGTTATTAAATTTTCACCTATGACCTGGTTCAGATAACAGCCGGTAAAAAAAACTGAGTTTGCTTAAGAGTGGCTTGAAGGAAGAATAAACCAGACAGCGCGTTTATTAGCGCCTTATCATTGCGGGAATTTTGAACAATATTTTTTATGCTTATAATTATTATCACTAAAATCCGTGATACATCAGTTAGAATCTCAAGCACGTCATGCGCACCACAAAGCGTTTACTAGGCTCCCCCCTACCACGCCTGGTGTCAGTGACCATTCGTGCCATATATTTCCGCGAACCTGTATGTCTCGCAAAAAATATAAAACGCGAGATAATTTGCCTGAAGAAACGAAGTTTTAAAGACCGAGACACTCGCTACAGACAGCCAGGAAAACGTATCTTTCCGAGCTTAACGAAAGATAAAAACTGCGAGAATGCGGCGGATCTTCAGCACATCAAAACGCGACAAGATCAGTACTTGTTAGAGTATACCGCATTCCGGCTACAAAAAAGAAATGGTGGTGCGAGCATGAACACAATGTGGCACGCATTACTCTCACTGAAACATTTTTAAGCCCAAAAGCCTGAATAAAACAGAAGTCAGGTGAGCCGGTTCCTATATAAAAGCAGCTAGTCAAACTTTCCCCAGTGAAATAAAATTCGCAGAGCCACGTCTCATAATGCCGCCAAATATGAGTTATTTGGCAGTGTCACTTTCCTGTAGTTCTGCAATGCTTCTTTCTTGTTTGTATTCATACAGCACATTTATGTTGTAACCGCGCAAAATTCTAACGTTAGTAAATAAATTTTTATTTTCGCAATAGGTTCACTGTCAAGAACAGACAACAGTTCTGCCTTTAGAAGCGAAAATGTTCTGTACTTTTTTTTACTGGGTTCATAAGCTCATCCTGGTACCACTTACCGCAGGGAGCGTTCCATCTGTTCTGGAAGGTCGACGGTCCTATGATAGACCTTTTGTATGTAGCGTAAACGGTCTTCAGTGTCACGCTGATCCAGGATGGTCTGCAGCCGTTCATCGTCTCTGGTTTCCATCTTGCACGTGGAGACGCCATCTCCCAGCCAGTAGCGTCCGTTTCTGCCCATTCCGTTGTACATGTTCCTCAGGCCGTCTAGGTCCCAGTCGTCCCGGACATCAAATCCTGCGCCAGTTAAGGCAGAGACACGTATTGTCTTAACTGTAGCTGGAAAGTTGTATGTCCATGTGGTAGAAAGTAAACGCGCACGCAGGATCACAGCGCAGTAGACGCTGGGCTTGGCAGGAGGTTACCAGGAACGAAGAGCGTATAAGAGAATTTTTTCGCCCATTTACGACACGTGAGTGAGCTTTACATGAAGGATTGATTGCAAGAAGGAAACAATGTATCAGAAAGATTCATTACTACTAAGTGGCGGACATGCAACCTTTGCTACACAGGTTGCTGAAGCCTTAAGGTTACATTATAGGTTACTGTGTTTAGGGTGTACCAAAGTGGCCAGAATATATTGACCACTTCTGCTTTACCGATCAGCGAGTTTTGCACAGCAGTATTCGGGAGTTTATGGACGGGCAGCCCTGCAGATCGGATTCTATCTTAATGCACTGCTGAGAGCTGCAATGCGAAATGACGCATTTATCTGGAGCGTCGAATCCAGAACGAATGCGCGTGAGGGATCAGGGCCTTGCGTATAGTATTATCTCACGTTGGCGGCGAAGGCTTTCGGGTACCTGCTAAATTTATACTATCAGTCATTTTGATTTGCCTACTACTTTTGCAGTCCTTTCTTGACTGAGTCACATAGGTGGTCGTTAAAGCAGATGGCTCGTGACTTATGAGTAGTATGCCTATAAACATCAAGTAAGCACTGAGGGAACAAGTTTAAACACTGTTCGTTCGTATTTGTGCTATTCAGCATCCTAAAGCCACACATCAGATGTTGGGGAAGGAATAACAAAGCAATATGTAGTATATTATGATTGCCTCAAATTTTTTATTGTGCCCTGACACACAGCACTCGCATGCTTCCGTATTTTGCCGCTGCCACCGCAATCGAACTCGCGACTTGGAGCCCCTACACGGCAGCAAACATAAATAAAACAAAAAACATGAAACGAAATTATCAATTATGTTGATCTCGAAGCAGAGGAGAGCTTCAGCGACGGAAGCATTGTAAATAACTTATTCGTGGTGGTAGCACAACATCAGTGTTAGCTTTCCTTACCGATCGTCCCCCTGCCTCTCTTCGAAATAGGTAGCTTGCTCCGCGTATCTCAATTGACCAGGATTCACCACTTGCTGATTTTCTTATCTGCGTAACCGCCCTTATAAGGTTCTTGCTTGCCGAAGGGTTTAAACTTTTCTGTTTTACCGCAAATGCGTTAAACACCCCGTTATGCAGAAAAGATGCATGCAGTTGTCGGCGTTGTGAAACCTCGCGGGCATGGCTGCCTGGCAGTCGGTAGCTGGCCGGTGACATAGCCGGGAACAGATTGGTCGGCTCTCTTGTTGACGTCACGAGACCACGTGACCTGTCAGGCGCTGGGAAATCAGGCTTCTTGATTTTGAACGCAGGGCGAGATGGAAACTTAATATGCCAGGACTCTTTAGTAGTAGGACAGCTTGGTTAAAGCTGAATTATCCCTTAGGCTACACTTTACCCAATTCATGCGGATGCACCTGCATAGCTCATGAGTATCCTGTCTTACTAATCCCCTAAGGGTCCTGGAAGGTTCGATTACCCCATCTGTCGCAAATGTCAAACCAGAGATTGGCAGTTCTTGTTATGTTACGTGCTCTCGTGACGATGACCGCCTTGTCGACCAATCATACGCCCTTCCCCCTCACCTATTGGCATCCGCCAAAGACATGCAAGTCATTTTTCGAGCGCACCATAAAAACATCGACAGCATGGGATTTTCTAACAAAGGGTGCCTACAATGTTACCGCAGAAAAGTGCTTCTGTGCCTAAATGCACACCCAAGAGCCTTTTCTCGCGGCCCGCGCAGAAACGCCGCTAGAAAGAGTAACCGCTTCTGTCTGCTACAGACTACGTCATAGTATATGGCGCCGCTGGCTCAGCAAGCTGGCTGGAGAGAGAAACGAAGGACGAAGTGAAAAGGGAAGGAGGAAATGCTATTAGCTTACTAAATTTGAGGGTTATAAGCATTTTTTAAACGTTGTAAAAATAAATAACCTGTAAGAAGCACCACTGCTTCACAATAAATGCAAACATTGGTCAAACAAAGCCTCTAAGAAGAGAGTCCAAACTTTCAGAAAACTAATCGGTTACTGCACGGTTATTGTTCTTCCACTCTGGTTAGAATGATTATGTACGGCTTACAGGACATTTAGTGTGTTGCTATTTTCAATGCCGGCTGTTTTTGATAGATTCACTAATTTTTCTCTTTTTTCCGTAAGACGGTCAGCAGCTACACTGAACAATATCTCGACCTCTGCACTACAAGGAAGAGCCGTATTGTAAAGTACCAAACCGTTTCGGAGCAACTTGTGCACAAATCCCTCTAGTAGCACCCCCGGCTCCAGCAGAACTCTTGCTTTCCAAGGGCCTTAAAACATATACATGCCTTTATTAAGCACCATGTTCAAGCTGTGGAGTTGAGTGTAGGTAAGAGATTTCAGAAGGTCCCTACAGCTTCTTGCCGTTGCATTTATTGGGACTGCAGCTGTTGGGACACGGCGGTGTTAGCGAAAAATTAACATAGCGGCCCTTACCCGCAGCCGAAGGGTCGTTACTTTGACGCGAAGGAAACTTCTCCCATAGCCCCACTGCATGCCACATTGGTGGGGTTGCCAAAGCACATACTTCATTACATCTTGTTGTTACTACTGATTATGGATATTGGATTGTAGGTCGATTGTAGGAGAAACCACATGTATCATCAGCAACGCTACCGTATGAAGAAATTAAATGAAAATTAATAACTAAGCAAAAGTTGACATTTCGAGGTTAACTGCTTACAACGCATTTAATTAACTCCACGCGGGCACAAAGCCTCGCGTCGGCGATAGACTGTCGACGCGCTCCTCGTTCGTATAGTGCGCCGTAAAGATTTTCCCACTTGCTTGACTGACTAAGCGCGCACAAGACTTTCCACTTCTGCCTATTTTCCAACTAGTTCTTCACAGCCACCGTGGCCGCAATAGGGACCTGGTTGCATGTCGTCTGGGGTGGGCGCCTCTCGTCAGACGTTGGCATATGCTTCGCCCTGCTAGTGCGCGTTAAATGTTATCATGTTCCGTATTATGGTGTGCGTGATTTTCTCTTCATTATCTCCTTGCTTCGTTTCCCCATGCCTCTTCGCTAGAAGAAGCGATTGGTCCCTTTAATGCGAAGTTCCATGCGAGAGTAGCTGCATCTTTTCGTGAATCAAAACGGGCTTACACCTACGATGGAGGTCTCATGGTTGCGGAAGCTGACATCTGTCAAGAGAGCAAGTCGGGTGTTCACAGATAGTGCACTCTACAAACAAAAAACAAAAAAGATTTTGATCCTTCTCGTCGTTGTTGCACAGTGCTGGGCAAAAAGCTAATATGCCAAAAAAAAAACAGTGAAGCTGGGAGACGCTTATGGGTACTCCACACATCCAACAATCCACCCAGCAATCTCTTCTGTTGCCGGTAATCTCACCTGTCAACTACCACTTGCAGAAGTCACGCTCATTATTTTCCCTTCATGACACCAATACAAACCACGCCAAAGCCTCGTTTTCTAAAGATACTTTAACGCAATCGCGTAAAACGCGGTGCCATCGAAGTGACCCTGGCATACGTGGTAGAAGTCTTCCCTTTATTGAATAGTTGTTTGGCTCCCATTCCTGATTTTAAGGGACATTGCGCTATTTTTCCCGCAGCTGCGTGAGGAGAAATAGCCGAAAGGGAATGTGATAAAAAGGGCAAAGCTGGAAGAGAAACTGGTGGGATTAGAAAATAGGCGAGGACGATAAGCACACAGGAGAGCGCAAAATTGGCCAAACCCAGAGGTACAACCCAAAGCTAGCTGCACTGTATTTTTGAGGGTGCAAAAATATTACCTTAATGAATGAGCGGTAGCTTTCTTATTAGTGCGTCGCAGCGAGAGCTAATAAAGACCAGATGCAACGTTGCCCCAGCCGCTCCCTCCTGATCTGTCGTGGATTGCCCGCTTCACAGGTGCCATAGCAACCCTGAGGCCAGCCGTTGTCGAGGCATCGAAGCGACCGGCATACTTTTCAGCTATGGCTGTTCTCGCTCGTCGTCTCGCGCATGTCATTTCCTCTCAAGGCATCACTGGTGGACCTTCATGTGATGCGAAATTTATAGCTGTGCTCATCACAATCGCGGCGCAGCCGTTAGTAGACGTACTATCATGAGCAATATGAGCAAGAACACACGAGCGCGAGGCACATAGCCTCGAAACCCACTTGGGGCGATACGGTGCGGCCGCTGTGGGAAACAAAAGGGGAAGGGCGCTGCGGTTCCGTTAACTGTTCTCCCTCCCGCCTTACTAGCATTGCTGCGAAACGGCAGCTGATTGCGAGGCACCGGCCGCTAGCGATGATAAGGCGGTTCTGAAGCGCAGATTGTGAACCATGGTATCTGTAGTTCTGCGCCAGATACCGCTGTTTACCTTTTCGTTTCTTACTTTTTCTTTCTGGGTGTGTGGCAAGCATGCTGCAATGAGCTTTTTCTGGTCGACGTTTTTTTAATGGCCTAATTTTAATGCGCTTCTGTCCTTTTGTGTCTTTCTTCCTGTGGTGTTTCGTCAGCGCTATAAGAATCAAGATCATGTACCAACTAACCCGTCAAAAAGTCCTGCTGCATGATATGGCCAGTCACACGCAAACGTTCAAATCTCCGAAGAACATAAAAATGCCTCATCACTTCCGACAGGGTGTCTTGCAATCAGCTGCCATTTCGCAGTAATGCTAGTAAGGCGGGAGTGACAACAGTTAACGGCTCCCTTTCCACTGTTTCCCACAGCGGCCGCACCGTATCGCCCCAAGTGGGTTTCGAGGCTATCTGCCACGCGCTCGTGTGTTCTTGCTCATATTGCTCATGATAGTACAGCGTTCGAATGGTGCCATACCTGCGGCCTAAATCCCTCGCATCTAGTCTGGTTAGTGGTATAAATTCTAACTGGACATGTGTGCCTTCAACTTTATGCCCTTATTACCTAACTACAGCACGTGACCTAGCGCAGCGGGCTTTTTCGGAGGAGGAGGAGTGGAGTGGGAGCCGTCACAAGGGAAGGAGGAATGACTGAGGTGGCGTTGTCACTTAACCTGCAAAGGTACAGAGGGCATCACGCTAAACGTAGCGGTTGTGCGCACGACGCCACTAAGCAGGCTGACATAACTGGAATCCAGCGTACCCTCCCCCCCTACCCCACAACAAGCCTTAGTCACACAACAACAACCACAAGAACACCATGGGAATCGGGTGCTGCTGTGCGAGCTACCTTTCGTCTTATACGCGTAGGTGGTCCTAAGTATGTCGATATGTTTTATGTTTCGTCCAAGCTCGACACATGCAAGCCACACAAGATAGTCCACAAGACCGCTGACGACAACTTCCTTCCTCGAAGTAGGCTGGCAGGATGAGTACTTTCTCAACTTTCGCCCTAAAAATTTGCGCTGAAGCAGATAAACTGAGGTCAGGTAGAAATGTTGTGTCAGCAACTGAGCGGCCGTCGGGAAGCCTGATATGTATATAAGACGCCATTCAATAGTCTTTCGCGTCAACGCCGGCTAGAACTTTCTCTTCTCGGAAGCCGTGAGAGCGGCAAGTTGGCTGATGGATCTTGCGCTTAGAACCGAAAGGAGCGACCTTTTGCTGCTGGTTTGACATCTCGGATCGACAGGGCGAAGCGGAGGTGGATTCTTTTGCTGTTTGCTGCCACATTGTTCTGGCACAGTATATTTTCTCTTCGCATTATGACTTAGAAACACATAACGAGAATCTGTAGGTAGGTTCACATAGTAACGTTGGAAACTCCTTTACTAAGAAAAGTAAAAATGTTTCTCTTGGCGTTGTACTATATGCCCCAACGACGGTACCATGCAGTTATCACCGGAAAAATCCGGTGGTTTGTTTGGGCGTAGTAAATATATATTAAATCAATAAGCCTTGATACTATTCAACTGTCGCAATCAGTCCACTAGAGTAATTACTAAAAAGTGAGCCACAAGCGAGTAAACCCTCCCACGTTTTTAACCTGAACGCAAGAGCGTCGACGGTCGAGTTGATAAGCGCCGTAAGACGAAACAGCGGCGAAATGAGCGAGAATAAGCGCGTGCGCGCTATGAGTACTCCGGTGCAGCTGTCCTCTGCGAGGCTCTTCTGGGAACGGGACCTCACCCCTGCTTCTTTTGAACATCGTTATCGTCATCATCCTTTTTCTTTTCTGAAGGCTTCCATCAAGGTATAAATAAGCGGTCAGGTGGTAGCGCTATCGCTGTATGGAATGCGATATACGCCCGCTGATAATACTACATGCGTATCAGCATTTCTTTTCTTTTTCTATGGGTCACGTAGCGCTTTCCAGCGGCAAATTAAAGGGCAGGCGGTACCACGAGGCATTTTCTAATTTCTTCCTAGCGGCGTGCAGCAAGCAGAAGAAAATGCAGTAACGTACAAAAAAGCAATGGGGTTGGATCCAGTTCCCGTAACAGCCTGGCAGAGGACATATATTATGTTGAGGCATGAAAAGGAGAGAAAAATAAAGAGCTTCTGCCCGTGCCACATAGTATAACGGGCTCCTGGCAGAGGACAGCTGCACCGGATTGCTCACTGCACGCACGCTCGTATTCTCGCTCATTTCGCCGCTGTGTTCCGTCCTACGACGCTGATTGACTCGGCAGTCGATTGCTCGTGCGTTCAGATTAAAAAATTGGGAGGGCGTACACTGTGCGATATGCATGTTGTATTACAATGCATAGGAATATAGCAACTCTGTGTCCTATTTCTTACCGAGCCTTGTAATCACGTCAGGCATGTATTGTAAAACGGTCTTGTTGGTTCCAAGGATTACTAGTATGTCAAGGTGATTCTTCACTGATACCAGCACGTTCAGTATGTTCGGCGCAGGAACTGCAGAGAACAGGTGAAGTGAAGTGATAGCAGATGTGAACTTTACATTACAAATGGCTGTTTCGCGATTGACTGAAAAAATGTACTAAACTAACCTAGCAAAAATAATAATAAACCCGGATAGCCTTATTCACTTGGCCTAGTAGATAATGCAGTAAAGAAACTTCGACGATTATTTTGGTGAAGCTTCGGTGGTATTGTTGAAATCACATTCCTTTGTCATATTGCCTGCCTCTTTGAAGCACAGATTGGTTCAGCCATTGTCTCGTATATAATCTATGCCCAGTCATAGGCGCCGGTGTGAAAGGACTAAGATCGTTGCGTTCAGGGCCAAGGTACAATAAAGAAAAGTGCTCTGTTCGTTCAGACATAAGAATATTATGCCTGCATTAAAACTAGACCCTAAAACAATTCCACGGAGCACTACGGACTGTTCAAGTGCAGTAATACAAAAGCATGTCCAACTTCTGCCAATTATGTTGCTTTATGCTCTCTTCTTTATGACGTTGCCGTTTCTCACACGCGATCTACGCAATGAATCAAGGCCACAAATTCGAGGCTGAATGCTCATTTGCTACTACCTCCCAAAAACCGCACAATGCTGCTACACTATGTCGGTTTACGTCCACCACACTAGATGGCGCCACGGGTTCATTTAGAGGGATATTTTCTTTCTTTAATTTAGCATTTTCATGTATCGAAATGCCCTCGTTGCCCTTGAAACTATTGGGGGAGGTTTTTAATTTTTCTTCATTAAAAAAATACAAGAATGCGCTTAAATCTGCTTAAGAACGGTAATGGCGAAAGCCACTTTGCAGAACTTTATGTAACTGCATGGTATTGTTCCTACTGTCATCATCACCGCTATCGCTGCTGTTATCACTATCAACTAACTCTATTGTCGCTGTCATCGCTATACCACCACTATGATTATCATTATATGCCGTCATTAGCATCGCTATTGCCCTGCAGGGGTGGCGCAGTGATTAGGGCGCTCGACTACTGCGCTAAAGGATGTGGGATCGAATCCCGGTCTCAGTGGCCGCTTTAAGATGGAGGCAAGAAGCAAGGCGCTCGTGTCTTGTGCGGTATCCGTGCACGTTAAAGAACCCCACGTGGTCGAAGTTTCCGGAGTCCTCGACTACAACGTCTCAGCCTGAATTGCTTTGGGACGTTAAACCCCAAACACCAGCCAAATAAACCAACATTAGTACCGCTACTATCCCCATTATTATTGTCACTAACTGCATCGTCATTTGACATGGAAAGAGCAGGAACGTTAAACCACGTGAATGAAGATACGTTTCTCACGTGCCCGGCGTGGCGTAGTTGGTTAGCGTGTTCGGCTGGTGATTGGACGGATAGGAGTTCGATTCCCTGGTCCTGGCTTGTTCATCACGCGTTTAGGGGACACCGACTTTCTGCGCAAGCCACTGATGAAGCGAGAAATGCTTCCGCAATAAATGAAATTGCGATGGACTTTAGCGACTCAAGTAGTGAAATGCGGAAGCCTTAGTGCCGCATTCTGTTACGCAACTGACACTAATAAGTAAATAATTAGTCATTAGTTTATTATTATTTATCGAATAAGTAGGTAAATATTTAATTATTCACTAATTAATTAACAATTGTAACACTTGTTTATCATCAATTAGTGAATAAATAAAAATGAATTCGTGATAGATCACTGATTGACATACGGCCATATAAGGCACGCGTTCGCGCATGCTGTGGTGGTCCTCTATGATTGGTCTAGACCTCTATGACATCATCCCGTCTCGGCCAATCAGAGCCGCCGCGAAAGCGGGACACATTTTGTCCACGACAGCATCAGCCATTAAAGGCTTTCACCCTAAAGTCCCTCCGATGCTGGTGCTGCTCATTGCCGCCCCGTAGCGTGTAGAAAACTAACTGGATGAGCCTGGCGGCGCTGTCAGATCGTCTCTTTTACCAAGCGTTACTCAGCCAGTGTATAGGAGGTACGGATAAATGGAATGTAAGAGCGCCCCCTTTGAAACAGAAAAGGGCAGTTTCAACTATGCTCGTTTTTTTATATTTTTCCTTAAACCTCGAATGCTGTTATTATTGCGCTAACCATTTCCTCATTGCGGTTACTGAACTTTAATTTCTACCTTTCCAGGAACCCTATGCCACCATTCTGGCTTTCATCAATAAATATCGCTCTTTTTCTACCTTCAACCACCGATTCATTCACTCAATCAGTGATGTCTTAATCCCAAGGGTATCAGGGAAAGTGACTGCGCCTGCCATCGAGGTTCGAATGGATGCCATCACAGTAGAGTAAAAAATATTAAATTGTTTCTGAGGATTTGTTGCACACAGCACATGTTTCACCCCCTTGGTTAAATTTCTTTTTGTAGCCGCGCTTTCTAGACACCCTGATCTAACTTCTAAAAGCAGTTGCTGTCTCTTGAGTCAGTAAAGAAATATTGACTAGCTCTGCTTTCATCATCTCGCTCCAAAAAGGAATGCGGTCCTTTATGGTAGGGACGGATGGAACATAAGAACGTCTTATTTGAAACGGAGTGGTGGCAGTTTCCACCGGAGCCGCGCCGCGCTTCATCGCGGAGACCACGTTTCCACTATGATTGACTTTGTTTTTTTTTCCTTCATCTGAAGATGTCCGGGGGTACATGGTTTGGAATAGCAAATGTGATGGTTGTGAATCCCCGCCGACGTTAGGCTCCGAATGAAAAGCAGTTTTGTGCCCCATGACCCACCGAATATTTTCATACCGCGTTGAACCTTCTGTGTCAAAAGGGTGACCCATAAATTTTGTACAAATGGTTGCACTACGGGTCCAACCTAGATACGAGACGAAAGTATAAGCCTGGAGAAAATTTGGCTGTTCTTGGCCTTACGGGGCTTGGACGGTAGGTCAATGCCGCTTGCGGCTGGGGCTAGCCAGCTATCGAAGTTTTATCTGTTGTAGGCCGTCATTGCACCCGCCGCCGCTTAAGTGGTGGACGACCGCTGTTGCGACGCGCGCCCGTGCGTTTTCTTTTCCTTCTTAGAGTCGCCACAACAACCTATAAGCCTTTAGGTATGAATTACGGCACCGCAGTATCACTACAACGCATCCGTTGCTGCGAGGCAGCTGTCGTGTTGTCACGTGGTATGGTTTAATTTTTGTCGCATGGGATGGTACCGCTTTGGTCACATAATATATATATATATATATATATATATATATATATATATATATATATATATATATATATATATATATATATATATATATATATATATATATATATATATTTAAACAGGATGTCACACAACTTTCCCGATTATCTATTTTATTCCAACAGTTTCGGACGGTGGACCGTCCTTCTTCAAGGTAGAATTGAGATACTCAATTCTACCTTGAAGAAGGACGGTCCACCGTCCGAAACTGTTGGAATAAAATAGATAATCGGGCAAGTTGTGTGACATCCTGTTTGAATTTAACTCTGGCCCATTATTAACCAGCAATCCATGTCTATATATATATATATATATATATATTAAAAGCGAATGTACGCTTCATTTAAAGAAACATTTTATTGGATTGACGTTTCGACCAGAAGCTGGCCTTCATCAGGAGTGCGAATGCAAGCGATGCAGGTAGGTTCTATATGCGAAGAGTGCAAAAAGAAACAGGTGGCGCAGAGGCATACAATGGCATTGCAGCGGTGGGTAGGGTAAAAAGCAGGTGCAAGCGGGGAGTGAAAAAAAGTGTGCAGGTGGGGAGTGCAAGAAAAAGAAGGACGGCACATGGAAGGAAGCACAGTAATAGGTATGACCACAGGCGAAGAAAGAGGAATTGTGTTCCTTCATTGTGTGTATGGTGAGGGAGGCTGACATTCCTTCGGTCTACAGGCAGTACTCTTGACTTGGCAGTTTGGGTGAGTTTGCGGCAGGCCAAGTACGTTAAATGTTCTCGCATATACATATATATATATATATATATATATATATATGCAGATCAATCAAGGGGAAATGAGGGTGCTCGTTATAATGCATGAAGGAAAGAAGCCAACAGTCGACGAGGCCAAGGAAAGCGTTGGGGATGGTACTTCAGGTCTTTTTTTTTTTTTTTTACTTGGATAATCACAGAAATTAGTAATGTGATTATCGAAGTAAAAAATTAAAAAAAAGACCTGAAGTACCATCCCCAACGCTTTCCTTGGCCTCGCCGACTGTTGGCTTCTTTCCTTCATATATATATATATATATATATATATATATATATATATATATATATATATATATATATATATATATATATATATATATATATATATATATATATATATATATATATATATATATATATATATATATGAATTGTTGCTATGCAATGGCCTCTCTGGGTTGCCGTTATTAAACTATGGCTCACATAGACATGGATTGCGGAAAATATGACCTTACTAGAGTTACAAGTAGAGTTAGCTTTCAACAACTGATCCACTGATTTTATTCCAGGTTAAATAACAACCATCGGCTTCTGCATTTCTACTGCACAAGCAGATGGTCTCATTATTCCACAGAACTATGAAACGGAATGAACTCACGGATCAAATCTTTAGCACAGATCATTTCAGTATCAAAGAATTTCCTCAATCGTCTCACCCTTGATGTTTAAGTTTGTATTGTGTTATTAATTTTTCTTCACTTACTCTATGTAAGGACTTTTTTTTCAAGTGGAACTTAACATGTATACTGTTTTTTTTTTTTTAATCTGCACTCCACGTTTCTTTGGCTTCTTAAGAGCCGTTAGATAGATTTTTGTACTCCTAAAAATCAAATAATTCCGGGAGATAACCGACGCTGAGAGGTACATTTCACATATAAATAGCCCTACTAAAAATATACATCTTTCAACCTCCTGCAAGCACCATGCGTCGCACTAAGGCTGTTGTGAACCTTTAGAAAAATTCTTATGTCATGGAAGCAGCTTTAGCGGCATGGGCGATTGCAAGGGTTCGTGCGGTGACCTGGTAACTCAGAGAATTAAGCAAAATATAACTGAGACGTATTTTCTACCATTCACCGGCTGTTTCATGCCCACTAATATAATCGCTGTATTTTTGGCAGCTCGAAAAACAACGCTAGCTAGGCAGCGTTCGCGTGGAAGGGCTTTCAGTCACCATAGAAACAGGCGCAAAGCAATCCAATTAATGCACGCAATTTTATATGTTTCGAAAATTTAGCTAGTGCAGGGGGCTAGAGAGGCGAGTATTTCTGCTCCAATGATTCCAGAAATGCTCGTTAGTGACTCCAGTGCACCTTAATGTCGAGCTAGTAAGCATATATTTTTGGCAGGCTGTCGCGGCTTTGTGCCCTTATCAGTAGAAATTTTGGGCAGTGTTAGCCTGCCAGCAAGAGAAATTAGTTGTCGTGAGGCTTCTCACAAAGGCTGCGTGCGTATTCAATTTTCAATGACTGCAGTTACAAGGGAGAGCGAAATCATATTGGACTGACGTTTTTACTTCGCATATTGCAAAACACATTTTTATCGGTGACAGGAGAGGATTTATTGCGCTCATGTTTGTTTGTTTGTTTGTTTGTTTGTTTGTTTGTTTGTTTGTTTGTTTGTTTGTTTGTTTGTTTGTTTGTTTGTTCAATGTTTTTCTCAATCCCTTTGCAAACGAGTAAATAGGGCACCAAAGTAAAGCACAGTTCCGCAGACCAGCCCTCGTTGAAGCAATCCATGACGTTTGCTACCGCTCTCACCTCCATACCAGAGATCCCTTATAAGTCTATGAGCAAGATCTGCACCCGCATGAAGTTTCTGATCCCTTCTAAGAACATCGGTCTTCAGGTGCAAGACTATAATAGCCAGCGGGTGGCTGTGAATGCCTGAAACAGAGAATGCGCGACAGAGGCTCGGTTAACAACT
Source organism: Amblyomma maculatum (assembly GCF_055883805.1). Taxonomy (NCBI): domain Eukaryota; kingdom Metazoa; phylum Arthropoda; class Arachnida; order Ixodida; family Ixodidae; genus Amblyomma; species Amblyomma maculatum. The sequence goes on from NC_139348.1 coordinate 79,441,550, forward strand.
AGCCGCACCGGTCAGTGACATGATATGTTTTGAGAGATAAGTAATCCAGAGCAGAGCTCCTCATTATTAAAGCAGTAATCACTCATTAGCGTCCACACGATCACCACCGTGAGATATAGGAAAAGCTGTAAAGCTTTCACGGAAACTTCGCAGTTAAAAAAAATTGTCCTGGCCCTGTTTTTATCAGTAACTCCTCATTAAGAAACGTTCTGCAAAATAGATTTAGGTTCTTTTTTTTTTACCAATGAATGCATAAGGATACCCTTTTTAGATGGAACAACAGCGCTTCAACATTCTCCCCAACATCTCGCGAATTACTTCCTTACTTCCTTAATTGAGACGAGGCAACGGTCATTCGTGAAAATTACCTGCCTCAGATCTCACTGAACTGCACCAAAGCTAATCAGCCAGCGCCAAAACAAAAACGCACAACAACCCAACACACGAGATCCTCCCGCATTGTCGAGGTCAAATTGAACTGTTCTCGCCATCACGGCCGATGTCAGCAAGGTTCAGTTAGCTTCTACCGCGTCAGCTGTCTCCAACTTCTATTTTTTTCGATCTATCGGACATTGTATTCGTTCCTCGACCACTTTCTTGATCCTGTTTCAACATGTGTGAGGCAAGGCGCCACTGTACAATGCATTTCGCTTTGACTGTGCTCCACGTCTTCTTTCTCTTCCCCTATTTGATCCCCTTATCCCTTTTACCCAGTGTAGGTTAGCCAACCGGAGGCCTTTCAAGTTAACATCCCTGCCTTCTATCCTCATACCTACCTACCTACCTAACTACCTGCCTGCCTGCCTACCTACCTACCTACCTGCATACCTACCTACCTGCATACCTGAATACCTACCTGCATACCTGAATACCTACCTGCATACCTACCTACCTACCTAGCCTACCTAACCTACCTACCCACCTAACCTGCCAACCTACCTAAGCTACCTACCTGCATAACCTACCTACCTACCTACCCACCTAACCTACCTACCCACCTGACCTACCCACCTACCCTACCTACCTACCTAACCTACCTACCTACCTAACCTACGTACCTATCTAACCTACTTGACTACCTAACCTACCTACCTACCTACCTACCTACCCAACCTACCTACGTAACCTACCTACCTACCTACCTACTTAACCTAACCTACTTACCTACCTAACCTACTTACCTACCTACCTACCTAACCTACCTACCTAACCTACCTACATAACCCACCTGCCTGCCTACCTACCTACCTAACCTACCTACCTACCTACCTACCTACCTACCTACCTACCTACCTACCTACCTAACTGCCTGCCTGCCTGCCTGCCTGCCTGCCTGCCTGCCTGCCTGCCTGCCTGCCTGCCTGCCTGCCTGCCTGCCTACCTACCTACCTACCTACCTACCTACCTACCTACCTACCTACCTACCTACCTACCTACCTACCTACCTACCTACCCACCTACCCACCTACCCACCTACCCACCTACCTACCTACCTACCTACCTACCTACCTACCTACCTACCTACCTACCTACCTACCTACCTACCTACCTACCTACCTACCCGCCCATTATTCCTTTCCTGTAGTTAACGACAACACAAATTGACAGTGGATGGAAGTAAGCAGACAAGAACCAGCACTCAACACAACAATAGGCGTGGCGGCAGTCTCTCTGTCGGTTACGAGAACGCGGTCCGCTTGACCGCGTAAGTAAACAGGCATGCATCTATTTGGAAGACGATGCTGCTCAAGGACTGCAAGTAAACGCACATTGTAAGTGATTTATATTAGGTGAATGATTACTCATTAGCATCCTTGAAAGGGCTTCCATATGGCTGCAGACGGCCTAGACAGTTTATAAAAATTACATATCTATGGAAAAATTCTTCATGGTTAGGGGTTCGAACCAGGGACTCCCAGATATCTAGGCACTCGCTCTACCAACTGAAGTAGCCTAGTTGGGCAGCCAATCACGTGGCAAGGCTACAGCGCATTTATGTATAGCTTAAAATGGCGGTGTTGGTCAAATGTTTAAGGGAATCTCTTAAGGTGGAATAGTTTTTAATACGGGAGTAATTAGTGAATAGCATCCATCTAGGTACAGCCTTGTGGCTTGGGAGAAAGCATATATAAAACTTGCGCACAAATTTTGTAGCTGAACAAAAATTCGTGCCACCTTCTCGAAATAATTCATGTTCCTTTTTTTCTGACAGAATCAGGCGCCAACGAGTTTTGTATGGACAGACCGGTGTCTTGATTTGCCTCGGCGCAAGCAAACGCGCACTTTGTCGCAGGCAGTGTTGATGTTCTGAATGACTGAAAGAACTGCAAGCCCAGGCTTCTGGTTAAACGTGTGGTGGTTTTTCTACGCGATCACACGTAGCCTGTTCTCTTGAAGAGACAGAGTTTTTGCTATTATGCCGAGGGTTGTAGTCAGAGCTTGCCCTTTTTTTGCTCTGCTCCGTTCATTGTCTTTTGTTGTTCTTTTGTTGTTTCCTCATATAAAATGTATCAACAAAGACAATTTTCAGGACTACCCTTCCTTTTTCCTTCAATCACATTTAAATTGTAGTCTAGGAAAGGCATATCTTAAACAGTGACTGTGAATAGCTACGCTCTTGTCGCGCGTTTAACCTACCAATATCGCAATCCTTTTCTATAAGGTATACTGAAGGGTGACTCGTATTGCCTTTGATGTCTGCATCATTTTGGTGTTACAATCAGTGCAGTTCTGTGTACAGGCATCTGGACCCTTACTATCTGATTTTGGTAAAGTATGTGTACTTATTTGTCCTGATTTAACTCGCACTAGACTTATACATTCGCCCGGTTATATTTCGTTTCGGCGCTTGGTGTTCCGATATTTTGTGATTTTGCTTGAAACTAGAAGCTGTCATCATGGAAAGCGGCGCTTTAGGCCCTTGAACATCTCGATCCCTTCATGACCACTCACTGTCTCTACGTATCGCTCCTGTTTTTTTTTTTTTGTTTTTTTTTTTACATATGCCTCCACGTCTGTTCGCCATTTACACCAAATTTTCAGTCGTCGTGATTACACGTCGTGAGAGAATCGAATCGTCGTAATAAACATTGCGACACGTCCTCCAGCCGGCAACCCAATCTTTTTCGCGACTTCGAAGCCTTCAAATTCTGGCACTACTCATTGCGACACGTACTCCAATGGACAACCCAAACTTTGCTGCGATTCTGAAGCCTCCAAACCCTGGCATAGCGCGTTTGTTCGGCGGGGTCTTCAGTGCTTCCGTTTGCCATATGCCAGCCTATTAACTTTTCCTACAAGGAGAAAAAGAAAGAGAGAGTGAGATACTTTTTAGTGGAAAGAAACAAAAATTGCCGGCTGTGAAAAATGAAATGCGTCCTGTGTTTTCTTCCAGTGTCCGTGCCTTTGTGTAGCGCTGATTATCTTTTTACGAAAACAGAGTTTAGCCTGCGTATAAATTTCTCTGCTATGCCACTCTTCTAGGAGAGAGATTTAAGGAGTGTAAGACGGAAAGAGTGCTGTGTGGAAAAGAAAAGAAAGCAGGGGGAGAGCATGCGGCCATAAATGCATGCTACGGTGCATTGTTGCGTAAATTTGTCATGAAATGACGAAATACATATTCTGATATATGTGCTGAGAAAGTTCACAGTGCGAAAAATGCCTATGGCCATCATGCAAGCTAGAAATAGAGCGTTCCGAGATGTCCAATCTCATTTAAAAATGCAAATAAAACGTTCATTGCAGCTCTGTTGCGTAGGGCGGGCTAAGGGATCTGAAATACTGCTCATTGTTGAGGCGCTGGAGACTGTTCCTTCATGTAACGTTCCCGGTTGACACCCCCGTCAGCATAAGCAGGGCACGGAGCAAGACGTGTGCCACAGTCTAGATCTAGCCACAGTTATCCCAATGCGGACTGTTGATGTGAGTGAAACGATATAGAAAGCCTTTTTAGGAAAGCAGTTCAGGCTACGGTCGTGATAACGAGTTTCTAGGTGGCGGGGAAGTCTGAGAGAGAGTATAATTTATTTAGATGTCAGTGTAGTCTTAGGAGACAGTACTGATTTTAGATGTGGGTTGACGGAATAAATAAATAGGTAAGGATTTCCGGGAAAGCTCCAGAGCCGACACCTTTCTTCTAAATCGAATCTTTAGCCAGATTGCACGCAAAAGATTTCGAGAAGGAAGTCCACATATATATCAGATGTTATCGTTAATAGCCGTTTCATCCATTTTCTTTCGATTTTGTTTGGTTTGGTCCGGGGTGGCGCAGTGGTTACGGCGCTCGGCTACTGTTCCCAAAGATGCGGGATCGAATCCCGGCCTCGGCAGCCGCTTTTCGATGGAGGCGAAAAGCAAGGAGCCCGTGTGCTGTGCGTTGTCCGTGCATGTTAAAGAACCCCAGGTGGTCGAAATTTCTGGAGTCCTCCACTACGGCGTGTCTCATAGCCTGAGTCGCTTTAGGACGTTAAACCCCACAAACCAAACCATTTTTTTTCTTTGGCCAGAATTCCACAGTGAGCTGGCACCAACTGAATATTGTGCAATGACCTGCGGCAACAGCCGAATGATGTAGATATCCGACGTAAAAGGAAATAGGCTGATGATTAGTTTTCTTCAGCTCGTTGTGAGGTATTTGTAGAAACGATGTCTAGCCCATAATAACCTATCCTCCATGGGGACGGCGCAGTAATTAGGGAATAGCTTCTTTAATGCAGTAAAGTTCAGCTGTTGTAGAATATGCCTTCGCAGCAGATAAAAAAGGACAACCCATATTGAGTGCATATAAAGGCTACAGAAAGATTTTTCTTGAGCAGTTGAGCCATCGGTGAAGATGTTGCATGCTAAATATAGTCCTCAGATTTCGGTGGTCCGTTCCGTCAGGAAGTCTTTGATGTATTGGTATGTCCTCCTGCCCATGTTTAGCCTGGATACTTGGGCCAGGATAGCCGAGGGCCTCACTTTATCAAAGGCGCTCTGTAAGTCCAGCCCGAGTACGGCTCTGTTGTCCTTGGTGCCCGTCGTATCGTCGATGATCTCGTTCTTCAGTAAGATCATGGCGTCTTGCGTCCCGAGTTTGTTCCGAAACCCGATGATGGAATTTGGGTAAAACTCCGATTCTTCCAGGTAACGCTGCCACCTATTCATGAAAACGTGCTCGAGGACCTTTCCCACGCACGAAGTGAGCGAGATCGGCCTGAGGTTCTCTATGTTGGGCGGCCTGCCAGGCTTGGGGATGAGGATCGTCTTGGCTGCTTTCCATTGCTTGGGTAGCCTTCCTTCTTGCCAGCACTTGTAGAAGTTCGTGAGCGTTTCGATGGCCGCTTCGTTGAGGTTCTTGAGCGCTCTGTTGGTCACTCGATCGGGACCCGCGGCAGACCTTCCATTGAGATCCTGCAGGGCAACTCTGACTTCCCAAGTCTGGATGTCGCGATCTAGCGTCTCGTTCTCTTTGCCTTGGTAATCCGGGTGTCTTTCCGTGGGGGTGGTCGGCAGGTACTTGGCGTCCAAGCGCCGCTTGACCTCGTCTTCCCCGTGTTCGCAGATTGCCTTGTGTAGGATCCTGGCCAGGTTGTTGTGTTGGTGGTCCTTGGTCTTGGTTTCGTCGAGGAGGTGCCGCAGCATGTTCCACGTCTTGCCCTTGTGCATCTGTCCGTCGGTTTCGTTGCAGGCCTCGTTCCACTGTTGGGTGCATAGCACCCTGCAGTGGACCTCGATCTGCCTGTTGAGCTCGGCGATCTTCTTTCTTAGACTTCGGTTGGTTCGTCGCTTTGTCTGTTCTGTCTGTACCATTTCACTATTTCGTTGAAGGTGGTCATCTTGTCCTTGGCACTGCGCCGCGACCAAGACTCCGAGTCGGCCGTGCTTGCAGCCGCGCGGTTGGTTAGTCCTCGCGCGGCCGAGTTGGCCGTCTCGTTGTGGTTCACGTTTCCGCGTTCCGACACGTCACTGCCCATGTGGGCCGGAAACCACCTGATCACCACAGGACTTTTGCGTCCGATGTCTTCGGCCTTGCGCAGTATGCGCGCGGCCTCACTACATACCCTACCCTTGGCGTAGTTCTTCACTGCCGTTCTAGAGTCACACAACACTGTAGTGCATCCGGGGTCGGAAACGGCCAAGGCGATGGCCACCTCCTCCACCCGGTGCGCTTCTCGAGTCCGGACCCTCACCGCGGTCTTAGTTGCACCCGTCGATGCCCCGACAACCACCGCCGCGTATGCGTTGGTGTTCCCTCGATACTCCGCCGCGTCCACGTAGGCGGCGCCTTCTTCTCCGGCGTGGAGGTCTACGAGAGCCCTGGCCCTCGCCAACCTCCGCTCCCTGTTGCGCTCGGGGTTCACGTTCTTCGGGATCGGGAAGACCCTGTGCTTTCTGTTGATGCTATATAGGTACGTCTTTCTGCTGCTTGCCTTCCCTCGGTTCGAGGCCAAGGTCCCGCAGTATCTGTCTTCCGGTTCTCGTTTCAGAGAGACGCTCGAGTTGCGCCGTTCTCTGCGCTTCGGCTATTTCGTCCAGCGTGTTGTGGACTCCCAGCGCCATGAATTTTTCGGTGCTCGTGCCCCCGAGGAGACCGAGTGCCGCCTTATACGCCTTGCGTATGGTGGCATCTATCTTGTTACGTTCACTCGGCCTCCAGTTGTGTAAGGCGGCCACGTACGTTATGTGGCTAACTGCGAAGGATTGAACGAGCCTAGTCAGGCTCTCCTCCTTCACCCCCGCTTTTCTGTTGGACACCCTCTTGATGAGTCTCATTGCCGCAGCCGCTTTGCCCGCGAGCTTGTTGACCGTTTCACCATTGGCTCGGTTTCGCTGGATGAGCAGCCCGATTACTCGAATCTTCTCAACCTCACCCGGGGCTTACCCGGAAGGAGGCAGTGTTATACAGACAGTTACAGACGGGGTCCCTGCTCACCCCGGTGCTAGCTAAGCACATGTGTCCGAGTGTGCACGCGAGCGACATGTGTACACTGTGCGCGAAGGAGAGAGCCACCGCGGCTCACATCCTTTGGGACCGTAGCGTAAATCTGCGCGAAGCCAGCGAGAAGACGACGATCCCGCCGCAGCTAGAGGCTGCAACGAGGATCTGTGATCAAGAGACACAACTCAAGGCCGTCCAGCAGGTCTCGGAAGCTCTAGAGAGGCAGCGACCGAGCGAAACCGAGGAGAGGGGGGCCAGCACCCCCAAGAAGGGGGCGGCGGCCCTCTCGAACCCGCGGAAGTAGCGAGGGACGTAACAAGACCTCAAGAAGCACAACGCACGAGACTGACGTAGTGGCCGCGTCACGGTAAAAGCTTGTCCTCCCTGCTTGGAGGGAGCCTAACCGATTCTGCAGGCATTTTAAATAAAAGTTGTTCTCTCTCTCTCTCTCTCTCTTAAGTAGATCAGATTAGTTTGCAAAATCGTGGCATGTGGCACGCGAGTCTTCGCATTTAGACATGGAACAAACGTTCTCAAAATTAGCGACGAGAGTGTCCAGGGGAGGGGGAGGGGAGGTTTAGAGGTAATTATTTATGTGGCTGATTAATAGTAGGGAGAGGCAGGAGCTGCACAGCTTGACCAAAGTTATAGTCACAGCGGACACGTTATAGAAACTGCTTCTTCCCTTGGAGGACGTGTCGGAGATGGGTAAGTAAAGTTTCTAGGGCAGCAATCACATCTAGCGGAGCAGATTGTGCTTCTTCTAGCTCCTGAAGCAGAACTATTCGGGAGTCCAAGAAATATTAGTAAATAGTTCTTCCGGGCCAGCCCAAGAATCGTCTTGCTTGTTGGAGGTAACCTTTGAAGCACCAGTAGACACGAGTGCAACATTCCTTCAATGTAATTTCCAAGCAGAATCATTTATCAACAGTTGCTGCCCAACCGCGTTCTCGCTATGAATTTGAAAACTTGAGTTGCTACGGCGATCCTCTCATCGGAGTGTTTTGATCTGAGGTGACCAAGAACGATTACTCTCAATCAAAACACCTAGTAATCACTGAGATAGTACATTGAGTAGTGACCGTCCACTAAGGGGGAGCGGAGATCGAGACTTTGTTTTTCTTGTGCAAGCCACGGCAAAGCTCTTTTCTCGTAAAAGAAAAAGACCTCGGGCAACCAGGTACATAGATATGTCCAGTAACGCTATCTGAATACGTTGCTGGGTAATAAATCTATTCCTGTGGAATTAAAAGGGCACAGTGGTAAGTGTTTGTTCGAAGGCATATTTTCCTTTCACTCCGCCATAATTTACGGGCGATGCTCGTTCTGGATTGCCGAAAAGGAAATCTTAAGCTTTTTGTACCAAAAAAAAAGAAAGCTGAAATTATGTTGAATTTCGGAAGAGGCTTTCACAACCCATGCTCATTCCGAAGTGACTGCTTTTCCGAGGCAAAGTTTCAAAAAATGTGCAGTCATGCTTTACTACAATAAAGTAGAGCACCAGTTCTCCACGCAGCAATACTGAAACTTAAAAACATTGGCTCGGCGAGAAATATTGCGTTAAGAAGAATAAAAACGTAGTTTAAATATATTGAAACAGGAAAAAAAAATCATATGCAGGGTAGAAGCTCCCGAGCGCCGATTATTTCATTCTTAAAAGGGCTGTTTAAAGTGATGCCTTGCGGTTTTGCCAGAATAATAAATGGACACTATTGTTTAATACAGCAAATACATTCGACGCAAAATTTGCAGTGGTAATAACAGATTTGTTCTTCCTATTGTTACATTGACGGTACTTTGAAAGGATAATAGATTTACGAGTTCACGTTAACGAGGATAGCAAGCGTTCAAAATTGATTGCACGAGAGGACTTAGCTCACTGTTTTCCTTAGGTTTGCTATGTAGCCCCGGTGTTGCGAATCTTTTTAAGTTGGGACAAAGTTTTGCATCATTCGCAAGAAACCCGTGGGCCCCAATTGTTTCACGCTGCATGATCCTCATTTGCTGTCTGCTCTTCACCTAGTTTAAATCTACTACGCAGCGGCTTTGAAGTTCTTACTTAGCTTGAGTTACTGTAGGTTCCCGCAGTATAAAACTATACCCACATATATAGTTCTTTCTTATTTCTGAGCAAAGGCATTTTGGCTAAAATTTCATCCTTGTATCATTCAGACAAGCGTCTTCGAAGAGCGTTCAAAATATGCATCTACGAAAGTCGCAATGAGTGTCATATATCTGACGAGAGCAGTGGAAAATTGCAGTATCGTGGAAATGCTAGCCGCTTGATTTTATTTCGTGCCATTTATATTTTGTCCTTTGAGGCGTATGAAAATATTGTTGCACGACGAGGGGCATGTTTACAGTGATGCAATGTTTTTGTTGTTCAAATAATATCCGCAGTAATCTTCCGCTGTAAGCAAAATTGAGAAATAAAAAACAAGGTCAACAAATATTCTCATTTATCTACCGCAACCAACGGAATACCCGGCAAGGATTCTTTTAGTTCTAGCAATAAGTGATATGCGTGCTCTAGTCACCAAAATATAGAGCTATTTCGCGCCTCGGTCTGTCCAGCTGTGACCCGGTAGCTACTCAACCTCTTCCTGCCATCGAGTTGGTCTGGTTACATTTCACCACGTTCTCAACATTATACGCATTATTTGTGGCCAATTACCCAACCGTCGCGTTACATGCGTTCATTGCACTACAATTACGCACATAACGACCGCGTTTCATCTTTGTGAAACACTTGCCAGGCTGCGCACCGGTATTAACATCGGCGGGTTTAAGCTTTTAACGCTATTATACGCTTTTAACACCCGGTGTCGGTGGCATTCAGGTGACGTCGAGCCAAACGTGGGAGCCGAAATTCGAGCATCGATATCCCGTCATCCTGGTACTGATTCTGAGTCATCCGGAAGCGAAACCTAGGGAGATCCACTCACTGAACAAGATTTAACACAACCAGTTCTATATAGACCCTTCATACAGCACCGCCATGCAAACATAAGGAACTGTCCGAACAATATAAAAACATTGTTGCCTCGAATTTATTCTCAAAGTTTATTGACATATCCCTCAAGCTGTGCATTCAAACTGGCATGAGTTTTCATTGGTTATTCCTAATAACGTCGTTTAAAGGCAGATATATGGAGCCTTAAAGTTCATTTTCATCCGCTATCTGGTAGAGGCTTTTCAGAGAAGGTCGCTTCAGGTTAAGTAGGGGCGTTCTAGGACGACAGGGGCTTTGAGTGGAATGACCGCTTCCACACCGTCCTCACGGATGGCGTCACACTCACGCACGTAGAAGACCACCCGACCCCGGAGGTCGAGGCGGCCGCAGTTTGAAGAGAGTCCGGGCATTTCGAATCATGTCTGGCAATGCTGCGATGTCAGCTGATGTCATTTTATTCTTGAGACGGCGGATGTATAAAGCTAGGAGAGCGCTTGAACGCGCTCCTTCTCCCACATTCTTGCTAGGGCCGAGTCACATAGGGGCAGTGCGCGCTTCTACATCGCTCTGCATATTAGCGCCTTCGCCGTCACAACTACTAAAGCGGAGCAATGATGCCTGATGTAATAGAGTTAGAATGCAACTTGAAGAGCGCCATCGCTTTGCGAGGTGCACGCCATTGCTATAAACAGCTCGCCCCTACCGACACCTCCATGCTTATATGGCCGCTTGCGAAAGTGTTGGAGGTGCTGTGTTTTGCACAAGACCAAATTCAAGATTGTGGCTGGAGCCCTCTACAACCAGTTTACTATGCCTGTAGCGGTTTCATGGTTAAATCTCATCACGGTTACAGGAGATGAAAACTTATCACATTATAATAATCTTATATTTTGTACAATTTCCTTACCGCCCTTATTAGTGGCTGTCCGAATATGGTCGAAGAGATTTGAGATCGGCACTCGTCTTTCACATTCTTCCGGCAAGCAGTTGCACCCAGAGCCGAAATGCGCGTCCGTGGCGTTCCCTGACTCTGCGTCGAATTCCACGTCGACCTGAATGCCGTTAGCACCAAGCTTTATGACGTTGTCGAACTTCTCGATCGAGTTCACCATGTGGGCGATGTTGTACACCGGTTTTAGCTCGTACTCCTGCATCCAAAATGTTTAAACAAAGATTAGGCGGTGGACGCCTGAGCTTCGCCTTACGAGTACCTATGATAGCTTGCTCATTTGTTGCTTCAGTGATGGTACTTTGATCGCAGCCGCATTTCTGATTATTATTCATCGACGTTCACAATTCAGCTCGTCATCTCTGTATTTAAGGACGACCTCAGCTTCACCCCTGCATTTGCGATCGTCGGCAGCTTGATTGCGTTTCAGCTGAGCTTCCCCCTCACAATTAAAACACATCAATTCGTTTCTGAAGTCCGTTCCAGGCATCTCGCCTTCGTTTAAACCGCCTAGCTTCCTCGCACCGGGCGTTCTTCTCGCTCTTCTGGATATCCGTCTCATAATTTCTTATCACGACCATCACGGTGAGCATATCGTCAAACGAAACCCCGGCACTATTACATGCATCTAGCACGACGTCGCGAAACGTCGCACCAGCACCAGCCACAGGTTTTCAAATTCAAATGTGTGTTGAAATTACGCACCACAAACTCAAGAATATTTCTCCGCAGCACTCTAGTTTCATTCACTAATCCGCAGTTACTACCCAAGAATCAGTCAGTCAACCAATCACACTACCAATCACCTCCAATTGATCAATCAGCCCAAAGAATATTATATACGCCCTTTAAAACGAGCCTATTATTTTTTCGAGTCGACCTTGACGCGCTGTTTGATCATGACGTACTAGAAAGCGAAGGCGCCATCTAACTTGTCAAATACGTGCCAGGTGTGTAGTTTCGGTGGCTGCCGCATCTCATGGCGGCACCACCTAAAGGAGTATAGACACCAATTTTCGAAGCGCCGGAAGAAATGCGATTTCTTTCCTGGTTACATATAGAACCTCCCCAAGCAATCCCAGCCTCTCACGTTGTCTCGAAGATATTTCGATTTGAGTTTATTTACAAACGGATAAAAGACCTCGTTTTTCAAACCCTATCAACAGTAACATTCCTGTGATGAAAACGTGTGCATAGGTAAATGCGACGATGTCGCCAAACAACAGTGACGACGCAGGATGGCTCGCAGCGTCTATGTCGATTGTGCACCTCCGAAAACTTATGCACTCCTGCTCACTTAACTCAATCACCTTACACGCATTCTGCATGGGTGGACGTTATAATTACTTCGCTTGGCGTCGATTCTGCGGTAGACGTGATTTACGAACGCAAAGCTTAGGTATACATTGTGCGCGCACGTGCACATCGATATCATAATCCGAAGAGGAGAAGCAGAATCCTGCCGTTTCATTTCAGTCGGACTAGTAAAATTTTGAACCTGGTAAACATGATGATTGTCTACTATATATACGTTAAAAGAGCACGGCTGCGTAAGTGCGGAGCTTTTGGCAAGAGTGTTTCCCGCTGACCCGCGGCCTGCTCTAGACGTCGCTAGGCCTACCCCGGTTTTACATCGAAGCGGTAGCGGACGGTGCTTCATAACGGACTAAAAATTTGAAAAACGCCAGATATTTCGGCATTTTACTTGGAATATCATATCATAATAAATTTTGCGCCTTGTATTGCAGTGCAATTCGATTCGTAATTTACGCCAAGCCTTCAGCAGCGAAACTAGCAGACGCTAGGCGAGTCGATCCTGGATGCAGCAGCAATTAGAGGGCTGAGGGTAAAAAACTCGCTTGTATCGCAGTAATTACTTCTACCAGCACACCAGTATTATGATCAAATGTTCTCCCAATTATTCACGATTGTCTATACAAGGAGCTGTTATGTAAGCGAATAAATAGCGATCTGGGATAAATTGCCGATAGCGGAGGCTGTACTTTGCAAACTCAGGTCGCCTTGACAGCACCAGATGACGCCACGTGTCTGAAAGGCAGCAGGCAGGCCTGACGCGTCGGGAGTGATCAGCGCATGAGCCCGGGAGTCGCGTAGTGCAGCAGATCACTGTGGCTGATCGCGGGTGGCGATCGCGTAATGCTGCAAGTGGCGAAAATATTTTTTGGGCGCGGCTTGGCTCACATCGCTGACAGACCGAGCTGAGGGAGCAGCATCTTCACGTAATTGCTTCGTTTTAACATGCTTTACCAGCTGACATCCGCAACGTACCGAACAACCATAATTCGTCGTCGCTGCTTCCTGGTTCGTTCCTTGAGTCGCTGACGAGCAGTCGAAATAAACACGCAGTGTCGATACCGACCGCCTTTCAGCCGAAATAATATTAGAGTTCCGAAGCTACGTTGAAGTTCTGCTCGACGGCGATTTTTTCTTGCAGGTGGATCGCAAACAGACGAAAAACGCTACCCGTTAGTGCCATTAGATACTGCGCCCACGTGTGCACCGGTCTTGCGAGAAGGGGACACTTGTGTGCGTTCTCGCGTCTTTGACGTCATCGTGCGCTCGTGCTTGCACAGATACAAACCGAAACTGGTGCTGATATATGCCCTAATAATGAATTAATTGAGATGTGCTGACACTTTTGGGTTGCAGAACCTCAGCTTGGGACCACCGGGGGGATGGACTAAAGCAAAAATATCGAAAGAGAATGTACACGTACATGTCTATACTCCTTTAAATGTGTGCGCCTGTGCAACAAGGATTGGCGCCTTAGCAGAAATTAAATATATGAGCGACATCATAACTATGCAGAAAGAACAGAAGCTTCAAAAAGAAGCAGTGTGCAAGCCGGCAGGAGTAAAAGAAAAAGGGCTCGCGGATGCTGGCCGGCCTCAAGGCGGGAAGCAAAGCCACAGCGACAGGTAGTAGTTATAAGCATTGTGTCATCGTTATCGTCGTTATAGCTTTCCTGTAATCGTCGCCATTGAACGGAAACGATATTATTTATTTATTATTTGTTTGAAACATACTGATACCTTTTTTCGAGGCTGTTTCAGGATTAGGGTACGTTATGATAGTTAATTTGTAACACGTCACGGGTTATACAAACCACTAAGGAATCGATTGATTGAATGTCCTTTATTGAATGGGATAACATCGAAATTTAGTAGCCATCATGCGCGGGAATGTCAAAGCCGATAGCGTAATATACAATGCAACATGGGTAAAGATGAAGTAATATTTCTTAACAAGTGATAGAGAAATTCTAGGTTATCATGTGAAAAAAGAAATGATTACCGCAGGTTAGAAAATGGCGGTGGGTAAAATGTTTGAAAGAAAAATGCGCAGAGATTCAAAGTTAACAACATCCTCGGGTAACAAGTTCTATTTCTTAATCGTTCACGCAAAAAAATGAATAACGAAAGCTTTCAGTTTGAAATTTATGCCCTAATAAATGCTGTGAATTTTTAGTTCTAGTATTTATTTTAGATGTAGGGACTAAGTAAAGCTCAGAATCTATTTTAAAGCACCATTTATTAGAAGGAAGAGGAAGTTGAGGCCTGAGGTTCGGGCGTGGTTACTGATAGTGGCAAGGTTCGCGCTGTTCAAAAGTTCAGTTGTGGAGTCGTTATGTCGATATTTGTTGAAAATAAACCTTACTACTTTAAGCTGAACACCTTCTAATTTATTTATGCATTGCATTGTGGACGGTAATCAGCAAAGAATGGTGTTCTCGAGCACAGGCCGCACAAGGAGACCGTATGCTAGCAACTTATTTGCCAGCTGTAGTGAAACATTATTTTGCTCTCTTGCGCGCGAAACCCAATCGATACATAGCCTCTGAAGTAAGTGAGGCATGAGTGGCTTTGCAAATACACCCACCAGAGACAATAAAACCAGCAATTATTGTGTTAAAGGGAAGTAAGAGTTTGCATTGCCACAGGTACTAACAGACGTGTATCCTGTAAACGCTGTCAAATAAGTTTGGTTCCAATGGAGGCTATTTTATGTATCGCTTAAATGAGGATAAATTGAAGACTCATATACAGCTCAGCTCTATGTCTCAGAAGCGCGATAGATTTGCTGGGAAAAAAGAACGTTTTGTTTTTCGTAGTTTTACCCGAACCAAAAGTGGGTCAGGACGTTATTGAAAAGTACTAATGACATATTAAATGGTAAGATTTGCCTCCAAATTGAGCTTAATTATTCTCACCAGCTTTGAAGTATATTTTATGTGCACGTTTCATCGAATAGTATTTCGGCTCTAATCGAAGATGGTAAATTTCCGCAATAAGGTACGACGCTGTTCATGTCTCAACATTAATCGCCATTTTCCCTTCGGCTTGTGGGAGACGCAGATTGCAAGTTCGATATAATTCATTGCACTTCACAAAGGTATATTTTATTTAAGCGCAAGAAAGAACTTTGATTTCTCAGGGAACTAGCCCATTTCCTGGGCACCGAGGAAAATGCCATCTTGCACGAGTACAGTAAAATAAATAACAGAGCTTGCACGAAGTAAAGCAGTCGTCTTGAAAAGTGGGAATCGCAGATGGGAAAAATATAAATATTCAGGGGGGTAGGAGGTCGCCTGAGCATAGGGCATCGCTTCGTTCAGCTCTGTGCGTTCATCGAGACTGAAAATTTTCAATAATTTTTGTGCTCTCATGATGCCACTTGCTGGATCATGACGGTTCAGTTATGAATGAGAGAATTATTACCACTGGGGCAACAAATATCAGAAATACATTTTTGAAACCTTGCAGTAGGGTGAGAGGTCAATCGAGATTACGGATTGACAAGCAGGAACCATTTACCGGAAGAAAGTGCTTATAAAAATTGGTCCTTTTCTTGGGAATTCGAATATATTATCCGCAACAAATCACGTCTTGATCGCCAAAATATATCAGTATCAGAGAGCAGTAAGTGGAGAGTACAGACACTTAGTTGCAACAATTCCCTACCCATGACTGTACTTACTGGAATGACTTCGTGTACTCCATGCTGCTGTGAGGCCCCCGCGATGATCTGCAATAAATTAGCAAAGATTTCGACATTGGCATATTTATAAGACTGATTTCCTGTACTTCAGAGCACACTTATGGAAATTAGTGTCTATGTCACTCGGCAGTTGTGCTCAGCCTCGATTGTTGGACAACCTGAGGCGATGTCCACGTGTTCACTTCAAAGATATAAGATTTTGTTTGGTTTATAGGTTGTAGCGTGCCAAAGCCACTGGACTATGAAGGAGTCCGTATTGTGGAGGGCTCCAAAAATTGCGGCCATCTGAGGTTTTCAAACGTGCACTCAGATGACACAGTACGCGGGCGCCTTGCTTTTCGCCTCCATCGAAGAGCAAGACGATCGTGTAATGAATATAAAAGCACCAAGTCCGAAGTTGCTTGACGTAACAGCATTGTACGATTAGTACATATCAAAACTGTCATTCGAAGTGCCCTAGAGATATTTACAATCGTTGTGCATTTTCAGGTAAGAAGGGGTCATCATATTGTGCACTGAATACTTAAAGGGCATCCTAAACAATAGGCTTTTTATACTGTGCAGCACTCATATTTGGTCTGAAACCCCCCTTTACGCAAAAACCATCATTCCGACGGACACTTGCAAATGTGAATTGCTTTTCAAAATTGTGCTCTTTGTATATTTTATGTTACCATCATAGACAATACTCTGCTCTCTAAGCAACATATTTTGAAGAACGTGTCTTTTAGAATTCGAATCCTTTTTAAACCTGTGGAAGGTTGATTTTCTCAAGTTCATCCAGCAAAATTGATTTCATGTCCATGGCAAAAAATATTTCTTTACGAACTTACGAATTCTTCTTTTTTTTATTTTCGCAAATAAAAAGCAATCCTAAAGAGGGAGGCTTAGCACATAGGAAAATGGCGGATCATAAGACAGTTTATGCAAAAATTTCAATGCCACGTTACAAATAATGGAGTTTGAGTCGTAGTCTTGCCATAAGGTACTCAACATTCCTGGACACTTTTATTCACATATTCTCTCTGAATTGCCGCAGGACCACCATATAAGCCATCTTGGGCGTCTTTGTCGAAAGAGTAGCATATTCTAGATGCACAGATTTTCCAGATTGAACTGCCATTTATTTTTAATTTAACCTAAATTGTGTCGCTCTGGGTTGGTTTAGAGAAATCGTGCAATCTACTAACTGGTAGCTTTGTTCTTCTAGCTCACCGTCGTAGCCGCAGCACCAGTTTCAGCAATCAGTGACGACATTGCTACGAAAAGGTTGGGTTATTGCCGATGTAATTTTGGACTATTTACGCGAAGTAAAACAGCCTTTTAGGTATTCTGCGAGTAGCAAGAATTGGGCACGGCAGTGGTTCATGCCACGTTCATATATTGAGCCGAACTCCGGTGGCATGAGCTGAAACCAATCCATATATGGAACTCCTAAAAGTTCGCCCCTTTGGCACCGTCGATGATCTTTCGGTGTTTATTCCCACCCTCTACGTAGGTACGACACGTTTAAAGGCTCCAAGAATGAGGTTTGTGTGCAAGCATCAATTGTTGATGTTATTTTAAGCGCGCCAGCTAGTTGAGAACGTGGGAACTAGGTGTACGTCTCAATAGCTTTCCTTTAAAGGCCTACTTGACCGAAACTCCTCGCCGGTTAACTATGCTCCCAATGCATCGGCAATGTAACCAACATTACTAATCTGCGTTTTTAAGGCTGTAAAGCGTTTGGTCTTATAGTTACACGCGGTTAAAATGTTTGGTAGCAGACGACGCAGCCCTCTAACGGCATGCTAAGCAATTAAGCATCAAACAGGAAATTGCGTACATTTGAGACGCTCCGCCTCTCCGCGGCTCCGCTACCACTGCCGCTACCCGTGCGCGAGCGGCCCTTTCGCTTTTCTATCTTCGCGTGCTATTTCCTTTTGCGCTGCTGCGTCTCGGTAGTCTCGCTAAGAATGCTGACTTGGCTACTGTGGCGTCAATATCTGAATTTTTGGCGCCATGCCAACAAAATGCGTCGCTGTTGGTTGCTCCAACACGCACTCGGTTCCGGGGATCAGCCTTCATCGGTTTCCGAAGAGCGATAAGCTGCGCAAGTTACGGGTCTTGGCGTTGAAGCGGGACCGATGGGAGCCGACCAAGACAAGCTTTCTTTGTTCGGCGCACTTCAAAGCTGAGGACTTTGTGCATGACGCCGACATCGCCGCAAGTTTGCCGTGCAATCAGCTGAAACGACTTTTGAAGCCCGATGCGTTGCCTTCAGTTTTCGCACACTGCAGACGCAGCGAGAACCTTCGGCCAGCCTTCGAGAAGCGCCGTCGTATGGAGGTCGTTATGCTTCTTTACAGTTGATATTACAGTGTTGCACCCCAGCAGCCTTTATCGTTTTGTATTAATTTTTCTAGATCGTGAATAACGCCTTAGCGGCGTCTGCTACTGCGAGCGTGGGCTCGTCTTCGGCAATCATCGCAGCGCCTGAAAGCAACCCAGATATCTGTCTCGATGTTTGCAGTAACCCTGCAGTGTCAACATGTGATGGTAAGTTGTATGAACGTATTTCAAAAAAGACGCTTTAGTGCGATAGGGATAGGACACTGTAGCTGTATATGTGGCCGCGGCGCTAAAGCACTGAAGTTTGGTGCTTGACAGAAACCTCGCTTAAACTTGTATAGTTCTTTACAAGGAATAGCTTTTCTACCACTGTCCATGGAATGGCCACAATGGCCATGGCACATTTAGTGATGTATCGTCAAGTGACACAAGGAAAAAAATAATAAGAAAAAATGGTTTACTGACACATTCCTGGTCACTTTAGTGTCAGAATGCATCTCGAGCCCTCGATTTCCAGCACCTATCTGAGCTTGTAGTTTCGTTCACATTTCATTATATTGGTCTTACTGCTACACCACTTTTGTTAGCTGTACAAACTCAATTGTTTTTTCTACCGATTTATACGTTTTGTGTATCCATTGTTTGTTCTAATAAAGGCTGTTATCTGTAGTTGTCTCTACGTTCTGGAAAATGGCATCTCTAGTTTCTCATTAGCACCTGATATTGCACTTCTCTACATTGGCGCGTCTGCTATTGTACCCTATGACAGATTTAATTTTTCAATATTACATATTGTTCATTTTGTTTGGATAGCCACTGTTTCAGGGTCACTTACATATATATATATATATATATATATATATATATATATATATATATATATATATATATATATATATATATATATATATATATATATATATATATATATATATATATTAATAAAGCATAGCAGCTTATACAAGGAAAACTTTGGATCAGTTCATCAGCCCACCGGCCAGCCATGTTTAGTGCCCTGTCGGCGTTTCGTTCACGAATGATGAGAAAAAATATTAACTTGTTTGACGAAGATTCATGGCACTAGATATTACTTTTGCCATGACAAAGCTAGGCAATTAGTTTTATCAGCGAAAACGAAACTGAAACGCATGTTTTGCCTTTCGGCTTTTGGGGTACATAACAATGACAACCTACCACGTACGTGACATATGCTTCATTGTACAAGCAAACATGTCGGATATTAGCTCCGATCGCGAATCTGGCGAAGTGTCTTCGGATGAAGAGACCAGATATGGGGTCGTTTCATATCAATTCGAGCCGAGAAGCGATTCCGCCGAGCGCAACAGCAGTTCACAGCACCCGCCTTCGGCTCCAAGCCCCCTAATTTAGACAGGATTATGAGCACGGCATGGTACGTATTCATGCATGCGTGTGTTGGACTGCTTCGTTGGAAATGTATGTGCACGCTCTTATCGTAGGTGCAGCTGCGCCCGATGCATAGTAATGCCAACCTGCGCGGAATGTGTGTGTTGCAGCGAAGATCAGCAGGTCCTGTTAAATATAATGAATGGCCAGACTTGCGTCAATGAAAACGCCGAATTCGTGACATACTGCCTCACGCCATTCATTCTCGAGGTAGAGTACAAGAAACTACAGCATTACCACCCGCGCTTTCCCGACATCGTTGAAGTGAATGCGTAAGCTATTTCAGTGATTATTTACAAATGCACACAATGTAATTTTCACTATATTCTGCATTATTTCTCAGTCGATACAGGTACACTGCGTACCGACAGTTTGCGTGGAGGCCCAGATGTGTCGTAACACTGATAAGGAAAACATTCCCATCGATTGCGTACACGGGCTTCAAGTGGTCCTAGGTAAGTGAGTTAATAAACTCGCTTCATATATGACATGTTTTTGTGTACCATACCTACTAAACTACGTTATTTCTATACAGCGGCATGATGCTCCGAAGTACGATACCTTCCCATCAACGGCACCAGCGTCATTTCGTGCTCATGGAATAAAGAGGAGATTCTGATTTTGAAAGACGTAAAACTTTCCTGCTTTCTTCGTTCACTTTACAAAGGACATCTATTCTTCATATGTAATCGGCCTGGACGCACCGTACTGTCACTGAATCACCTCGCGTTTTTTACCCCTGCTCGGATTTGCCATGCAATACCCGTGTCTGTCTGTAGAAATGACTTGAAGCAATCGGCTATTTGCTCTTGGGTTATACTGGATTATGCTTGATTCATTAAATGTGATCCGAACTCCGCATAAGCTCCAATTAAATACTTTAAGGCGAATATAGCTGCGTGACACGTGTAGTGCGAGCACTTTGGCCACTGTGAAATGCTTTCAAACCTGTCGTACATAGACCACAGGTATTTTACCCGAATTTAGGTGTTCACAGGCGGCATCGCGTGTTCGTTTACATATTATAGTCGTATAAAAGCAAAAAGCATCACGCGGAACCGCTGTCAGCGCTTTGCAGTCAGCGCTTTGCAACAGCCGCCCCAGAAGACGACGC
The DNA here is from genome assembly GCF_055883805.1 of Amblyomma maculatum. Lineage (NCBI taxonomy): Eukaryota > Metazoa > Arthropoda > Arachnida > Ixodida > Ixodidae > Amblyomma > Amblyomma maculatum. Next base: position 79,462,260 of record NC_139348.1, read on the forward strand.
ACACGTTTCCTGTCTCAAACAAGCGTCACTTCCGGCGAGCGGTAATGGCGCCTGTTTTTCCAGTTTCGCTTCTAAAAATGCTGATTTTTGCGTCCCGCTTGCGCCGTAACTTCTAGGGCCTGAAAGGTTGTATTTTTATGGTAGCATGCTCTTCATATATACTATACAAACGTAGCTTTTTTGATGCCTAGAAAATTTGGGTAAAGTAGGCCTTTAAAGACAATTTTAGGCCTTTTATGAGGCTTAATTATAAGCGCAACAATATCAAGAAGATCCTGCGTTTCATTAGTTCAGACCTCACGAGTTCTCACCAGGAGCGTAGGAGCGCATACACGAATCGACAACACGAGCTTGTCCGTCTTTGGAAGAAAATGCCTGCCTGGCTACCGACCCGGGTCACTTGAAGCTGCGGGGAATATTCTCCTCGACAAAGATCTCTCCAAATTACCACTTATTTTTTTGCGCAGCCTTTTTTCGTAGGTATTGGAGCGATCCTGCGAAGTCCCTGAGCACAAACTACGGTCATGAGCGCCACGATAACATTCTAATTTGAAACATGACGCGGTCACTAAGGGGCGATTTATAAGGGAGATAAATAATGCCTGGTTTAGAAATGAATGTAAGATTTCCACTTAGGTTGTGGAACTTGTTTTCAGTACTCTGTACATCAAGCTGACCAATGGAAACATTTGTGGAATAAAAACACATTGTGCAACTATTCTGCTTGTCTTTTGGGACGAATACTGTCACATGACCGGCTCTATCTCAACTATATAGAATAAACCAAGTGCCTTTCCCGGTATTAGTTTCGTGAAGAGAGTGGAAAAGCAGCATGCAGCAGGGGCATTTTTTGAGGCCGGGAGCGTTTAAAGACTGAGCATTTGCGGCGTATAGCTCGCATCGCCCTTAACTCAGTGCCATGCTGCCCCTGCGGAGTAACGTACGTAGAACATGATTTGGCTTCATTTACAATGCTTTTATTTTTTAAAGGGACTTCGACAACGGGGGACGTCAACCCAGAGGGCTCGAGAAATTTCGACCACCTACGGTTATTTAGTGTGCACTGATATTGCACAAAAGATGGGATCGTTTATTTTAGCCTTCATCTAAAATCAACCGCAGTGGCGGGGATTCGATCCCGCGTGCTTGGCTTTTAGCAGTCGAGAGCCCTAACCACTGAAACAAGTGGTGCATGCAATACTTTTCAGGGTCTGTCATAAATATTGTAATACTAGCTGATTATTTTATTCCACAATAAACTTCATGGTTAATTTTAGGTGTATGCAAAGTCCATGCGATAGGCGTTCAAAATCGCTATCGCACAATGCGATCAGAGGCCGGAAAAGATAGTGCCAAACTTTTGGCATCAGTAAAGGTGTCCAGTGATTGACCACACCAGGCAGCGCACGAAATGCTCGCTTCAAAAATGCATACAGAAGTCTCTGCGGCGTTTTAGAACTGAGTTGGTCAGCCATGCTGAATAAACTCTATCGATTGGTTACGAATTCTGGCAGAAAAACGTCATGTGCACCTTTCTGGCATACGAACGTTTCTCGCCCTCACTATCGGAAGCTGAAGAAAACACAAAAGTGAACCGTGTACAAAACGCGGTTTTTAATGTTTGCGCCGTGGTAAGGCTTAAGTATACCCACCTTCTCAGCCAAGAAAGTGGTTAAAAATACGACAGTCAGCATAGCTCATTACGATGTGACGTCGCTTGTTTCTTACCAGGCCCCGGTTGCTCAAAGTATGGCTTATAAACGGTTCCAAGGAGGAGAATTTGGACGAAATCCAGGATATACCGGGCATGTTACGTTTATATATGTGATACGCTGTGGAGTGCAACGTCTTATAATCGGTCAAAATACTGCGGGGCTCGATATAAGGGGGCAGCAGATTAATGTGGATAGCTGAGAAATTCTGAAAGCTGCTCCCGAATCTGATTTCCCAACAGGAAGCCTTCCGAAATTAACGGTATCGTGGGTCTCCAGCGAAATTCGGCTATTGTTGCAGTTAACCCACCCGTTAACTTGTGCTAAGCAGCCGATCACCAGTACACATCAGTTTGAAGCGGCCAAGTGCGCAATAGTTTAAACCTAAAATGAAGAGCATGTTCTACTATACGTTACAGAGTAGATATAAAGGCAGGAGAGGTACCGATAAATTGTCAGGTCCGTAGAAAAGAAAAAAGAATAAAACAAGCACATAAAAGAATGAAATCAGAGATAGACCAGACTAGAAATCAAGGAGCCGTTATGACATACGTATGAAGAAAACCAGCAGCTATTGATACGAAGCATAGTGTAGAGGGATGTTAGTTTAACGAGACGGCGTTTTAATGTGCCGTTATTCAAAAAGTCCGTCGTCGGTGGTACCAGCAAAAAAATTACGGGTATGCATTTCGCAGATGCTAGTCGGCAGGTGAAAGGCCCGAGTACTCAATGGGTATCTGCTTGCTTGACATCACCGAACTACATTACATAGTGGAATTCGTTGGAGCTGCCAATTCTGACACGGCTAAGGTGGAGATGGAACCCTGCTGAACCCCTGGATCGCGTGTAAAACAGGTCAGCCCTAAACTACGCGTGCACGTTCGTACGGCTTGGTTTTTCACTACTTCGACGGGCCTCTTGCATAATGTGCTAGCATAAACATGTATACTAGTTAGTATGTATGAAAAAATAGGGGCGTAAATTAAGGGATTGATGATTATTCTGGTGACAGTGCGAATGCACACGAATGATGACTCCTAAAGGGAGCCTCAAAGGAAGAACTGAAATCCTTGAACTTTTTCTTAACTTGGTGATATGATCAATTACAGAAAATTCGAGGAGCGGAACGCATAGGCACGATGTTGTTCCTACTTCCTTGTGTCGTCCCCATGCAGCACCTTTACGAACAGTAACAAGGAGGCGGGTTGTGCTTTTCAGTTGCACAGTGCTTTCTCCATACCCTTTCCGAAGCTGCCAACAGGTGGAAGGATGATGCTACCACTTGCCCTGCCTTGAGACATTTTGGTGTTCTAGGAATATTTGCGCGTCTCATAAAACGAGCGAGTGACAAAACGTCGCATGATTACATCTGCAAAACACGGTACATCTTAATGGGCACCGCTCCAGTGAAAACCATTGGCTCAGGACTTGTGAAACAATGCAATAAAAATTTCTACGTTGAGAATAAGGATCGCGCGCTGGTAAATACTTGATTTGGAATCGAAAACAAAACTAAATAGCGTTAAAAATACCAAGCTTGAAGACAGTGGTTTGACTTACGGGCATCAAAAAAACGGTAGCAGCCAATACCAGACTGCGCGGCGGAAGCTGCATGCCTCTGGCGTTCCGTAACTGGTTCGAGAGCCCTCTCTTGGTAAGTTCTGCGAGCACAGCTCCTGGAAACCTAAAAAACGAAACTATATATCCAATGCTTTTGTTCAGCTTGACTCTGCGAATGTGAACCACTCTATTTACCTCCCACCCATCTTCTTGAGCTAACTGAGCTCGTATTTACTAATCGCACAGGATGACAGATCACAGTCCACTTTATAAGTGTGACCAAAACATAAATTGTGGAAGTGATTTTAACTAATAAATATCGGCGCATATATATTTTTTTCAAAATAAGTGCTGTACATATCCTTTTCTCAGCTTTGATTTCGAAACTAGGATGCTGTCAGTCATTACAAGTAAGGATAGGTCAGCGAAAGGTCGAAAAGGCGCTGGTGAGGCACAAAGAAAATGACGAGGACAGGTCTGTTAACAAACAACCGCAAGTGAAATCTTTCTTGTTACAAAATATGACCAATAGTATGACTAGAGAAATAAGATGGCTGCACAATGTGAAAGAGCACTGAACAGGGGTTAAGGTGGAGCCTATAGTTCGCAAGCCGAAACGTTTCGACAAGAGGACTTACCTTCGGGGCCCAGACGAAGACACATTTCTTTGCCGAAACGTTGGCTCGGCATACCAATTCAGGCTCATTTGCGACCTTCGTTCAGCGTGCTCATAACATATGACCAAGAAATATATAGGACACGTGTGATGCTTCCGAAGTTCTTGAGTTGGAATCGGATATGCAGGACAGAGCAAAGGGCAGAGAACTCTCATGCAGTCATCAGGTCGAAAATGTTGATGATAAAGGATGGGGTGTCACTGGCTTAAATGAAGATGTTTGGTGTTTTCGCCTTGCATCTAGCCTTTTACTCATGCTTAACTTTGTTGTTGAAGGAGCGAAGGACCAAAGACGTATATACAACGTAAAGTGAAAAACAAAAATATGCATTACAGCATAACTACAGCGCTGTACAACGAGTTAAATTTTAGCTGAATTTTAATTTAGATTGAGTTTTACAAACTAATGTGCTTTGCTCCAAGTCGAGTGGGGCATACCTGTTACGTGGAGGAAAAATAGAAAACTCAAGTTTCTTCTCTTTGTGTCAAACGTTCCCCTGTACACTGAGATAGGCATTATGTCACAAATAATTTTGTTAGATTGCTCGACTGTTTGCTGTATAAAACATCGCACTTACTCTCTTTCAGGGCCCTTACAGCGCTAATTGTTAAAACAAGATGTAGTTTAGTGTTCACGGGACGACTCAGACAAGACACACTCACTAAATTTCATTCTTCGATCACAGCTGTCCTTCACGCTCCACATCAAGCGTTGCAGGAAACCATAGACTTGGTTGTATTGGGATAATCAGTCATTTCAAGCATGAATAATGATGTCCTCAGCTCACTGTGCGTCGAAGAACGGCGCATGTGACACAAATAAACGTCTATTAGGTACAGTGTTTTTTTCGGGGTAATAATGTATTTTGTTCGGGCGGAGAGCTTTTCGCCTGAGAGGGCAGTATAATGGTTTTTGAAACAGCTGCTTCCTCGCATATGGTTCGTTAACGTCTTGAGATTCCCCATTAACGTTCGCTTGCAGAAAAGAAGAGACGGCCTGCGTAGCGTCTGTTATTTCCATTTTCTTGCTTTACTGCTTTGAATTTCTTTTGAGCCTTTAAAACCAATTCGGATCAACGGCTGCGCTATGTTGGCTCGAGTGCATAGGACCTTCTACATAGATATCATAATATGTAAGACCCTGTAAATGCAAATACGGCCCCCATACATCGTATTAACTTCAATTCTTCAATCCGAAATTCCGCATCTTGCGAAACTTGTAGCATATAATACATGTTATGCTCACATTACATGGGATATAAATATCGTTTAACATTGCAACTGCAAGTGGCTGCTACAGAGAGCCTCCATGAACTGCGCCACATGCAGCATAACCAATAATGTGTGCCATCGATGTCCGATGTTTAGAGCGGCACTTACCCGAGGACAAAGAATTCGCAAGAATTGTCGACAACGTTCCACGAAGCCATCTGTATTACCAGTCAGAGAGTAATTGCTCACTGACGTCGACCCAAGCGCAGCCATACGGCTACAAAGAAAAGCTCTACAGTTATCTCACAAACTTCGTAGTAGAGCAAAATTCATCCTGGTCCAGCGTTCGAACCAGGGACCATCGCCTTCCGGTACAGTAGGCCTACTAACTGAGCTAACAAGGACGGCAACCAGATCAGACGATTGGGCGAGAGTGAATTCATCGATAACTCGAAGTGGGAACGGTGGCGGTCAAACATTAGGGGAATACGCCAATGCGGAGCAGATTTTTAATAAGAGAATAATTAGTCATTGACATTCATCCCAGTGTATTTATTTGCGGTTTCGCTGGATGCCGTGCTGAGGGGCGAAGCATCACAGTGAACTCCCCCTCAATGTTTTTGCTTTTATTGACATTCTATGACACGGCTTCATGCATGCAGAAGACAATCTGTTTATTTTCCTGGAGGTCACTGCTGACCGAAAAAGAACACACGATATTTGAAACGTTTCCTACATGTTCAATATTATTACATGGCGGTGACAATGCCGCAGACAGTCAACGTACAGACAGGTGTGGGAATGCAATGAACTCTACATTTGGGTCCTACGCCCTCATATTCACTAAGGGACTCTGCGGCGGTGATAGCAGCAAACGTGCACATTGATCCTCGAACAGAAAATGGTGGCTGTTCTCGTGAGTGCTCCGTTTATAGTCTGAGAAGAAGCATCCAGATAAAGAAAACATCAGACTTCATTCAAGCAAAGTATCAAGCAGGCTTTCGGAAAGGGTACTCTACTTTCAATCATATCCATACCATTAACCAGGTCATAGAGTAACGCTCGGAATAAAACCAGCCTAAATACAACGCATCCATTGATTACTAAACAGAATTTGACTCAGTATTAGCCTCGATGGTCATGCAAGCATTGCCAAATAAGGGTTTATACGAGCCGTAAGTAAAAGTACTGGACGACATATATAGTGGCTGCACAGCAACCATAGTGGTGCATAAAGAAAGTAATAAGATTCCTATAAAGAAATGTGATATGGCATGGAGATACGATCTCCCCAGTACTATTCACAGCATGCTTAGAGGAAGTATTCAGAGACTTGGAATGGGAGCAGCTAGGGATAAGGGTCGATGGAGAATACCGAAGTAATCCACGTCTCTCATAGTCTAAGTTGTTTTGGAACATTAAACCCCACATACCAACCAACCAGTAATCTTCGATTTGCTGATGACGTTTCCTTGCTAAGTAGCTCTGGGGATGAACTGCAAGGAATTATTGATGACCTAGACAGGAAAAACAGGCTGGTAAGCTTGAAATTGAATATGCAGAACAGTTAATGTTACACAGCCTCGGGAAGGAGCACCAGTTTATGTTAGGTAGCGAAAAACTGCAAGTAGTAGCCGAATATGTCTACATATAGGACAGGTAGTAATCGCAGATCTGGACCATGTTTGGGAAGTAACAAGGAGAAAAACACTGTGACGGAGCGCATTTCGCAAATACTCGCAGATTGACGAAACAATGACACTATTCGCGAAATGTGGCTACCGGCTGCAGTCATGTAAAAGGAATCGCCTATCGAACCGTCTCTTCATATTCCATTCCGCGATGCCGCTGCATGCAGACCGTAGACAGCGCAGTCGATGCATCGTGCGCTCAGCTACTTTGCCCTAGCTTCTCCACAGCGCCATTGCATTATTGTCGGAAATCTGTGGCTTCGAGGCTGCCTCATGACACAAGTAAAAGAGCTTGAATGCCCCGTAATATAACCGCGTACCACAAGCTGATCTCTTCTGCGACTTCTTAACGAAAGGCGACTGTCAAAAATAATAGAAAGTGACCGGACATGAGTTTCATAAGGATAACTTAGTTGGGGTGTTCAAGGACCCAAACCTTACAAAGCGATTGTTCGACAAACCCTTTGCATGGGAAGTACAGACAGTTCCTTAGTGGTAAGAATGTCATGACGACTGATCGGATATGCATAGTCAGCGCCATGAACGCTTAAGCTACTAATAGTTTTATCGCGAAACTTAAGGACCCCAACCGTACCAGGGTAGTGCCGCCGAGCATGACAGTGGGCTCGACACCTTAGAAACCGGCGTGATATATCCTGCTTTCGAGAAATGCATGGCGGCGTTTTTACCAGACCAATGGTCTTCAAGACGATTATGCCAGTCTTGCTTACCTTAGTATTATAACCCATTTACTGCACCTTCCCATACTACGCCCTCCATTTGCAAGAAAATGAACTGCATATTCGTCAGGTACATTATAGAGGTTAACTAAACTGTAACGCAGAAATGGATATTTTACATTCTGTAAATGTGACAGCAGACACAAGGGCAAAAGAGAAAGTACAAAATCAGGCAGGCTTTTACATTGCGGCCAAAGAGTAATAATACATAGAATAATGATAAAATCGACCGCATATCTCCTACTCTCCCTGCTCTCAGCCTAGTAAGCTCGACTGATCAAGATTATCCGATGGATAAGGTTGCCAGATAACGGTGAACTAGCTTGATATTTTCTATTATCAAAGGTACAATATAGTTTTCCGTCAAAAGGAAGCTGCAATGAGCCACTAAAGCCTCAATAGCTCGAAAAACTGCCTCCTGTAGAGTATCTTGAAATCCAAAAAGAGATGACCGCGCAGTGATTACAGAAGAGTAAGAAGCTCTACTGATGATTTTCACGTGGCAGCTTGCTTGTACGAAATGCAAAAACACCTGTGCGGCCGTCTGTAACATAAATAGAAGTCAATAGCCCGCAGTCACCAGTGATGTTGATTATTATGGTCATTAGGTTAAATAGTTATGCTGTGGAATTCCTGGTGAATGGTGACGTCGAGATAAGCACAGTGCGTAGACCTCGACAATTGGAGTGCATCAGCAGCGGCTCCAGTACGCGGTTCTGCCCGGCTCAGGACTTAGAATTGGGGGTCTGTTGCTTTTACTCATAGCAATATATGTGGTTGGGTTTCGAACCAGATTGGTCGTACTCTCTGACACCAAACAGGGATCGTGTTGACGCAAAGCCCCATTAAAACGTACATCTTGAGCACGATGGCTTTGTTGCTTATGCCCCAGAAAACGAAACGAAATATTATGCGAGTCAATATGCGCCTGTTGCTTCTGCACACCAAATGCATCACGTGCAAAGAAATTATTGGACGTGCTATGACGCCCTAATGAATTTTGCGCTACTACAATCTCGCAAATTTTGTGAGTGTCTAAACAATGCAAGAATATTTGCTAGCGGTAGTTACAGCAATGCTGTAAATGAAGTGGACACGGAATAAATTATCATCACTAGATGTTCTGAGAAGGTTTAAAACCTAAGTTTACGAATGGTGAGCATTCACTAACGAACGAATGCGGAATAGTTGGCTATCCATGACTTTAAAGCACTGACACAAGAAAGGCGCACAGTCTGTCAACTTTGGCCATTGTTATGCAGTCTCTGCCGCAAAGCATGGGCGCTACTACCCCAGATACGGTCTCCGGTAACCCGTATTTCATCTCAGCACAATAACCCCTGCTCAATTGTGGCGATTGCGTGAGCTTACGCAAGGTGACACGCAGAAAAGTGGCTAAAACACTCATATGCAAGCCCGAAGGAAACCTCACTATAAACGTTTCGGCACCCTCGACTTTCAGTGAAGAGTGCGATCCGCACACAACAATCAGATGCTCACCTTTTACAGTTTGTTCAAAACCAGTTTTCGTGCAAGGGAGAACAGAAACGAGCACGAAATAGGAACATGTTGTGATAGAATTGTGTCAACTGCAATTTCTACTGGTATATTTTATACAGTGACCACTTTATGATCTGACTGAGTCCCTAAGCTTCCAGGACAAAAGTAAAGATCTATATACCGATTTACCCTCAATTCTTCCAAAACTAGGGTTGTCTCATTTACTCGCAAAATCCACAGCTTTATTATCTATTATTGTGTGAATTCTGTGCTGTTCGATAAGGTTGATTAAATTATAGACCTTGGTGTACTTTTTGACCGCACCCTAAGCTTGTTCTCTCATACTAAACGCATTGCTCAGCGGGCTATGCGCACACTCGGATTCGTTTGCAGACATTCGAAAGAGTTCCACTTCCGTTCTTAAAACTGTACACCCTCCCACATTTTTAACCTGAACGCACGAGCGTCGACTGTTGAGTCGGCAAGCGCCGTATGACGGAGCACAGCGGCGAAATGAGCGAGAATACGCTCGTGCGCGCAACGAGCACTCCGGTGCAGCTGTCCCTCAAAAGAAGCAGGAGTAAAGTCCCGTTCCCAGAACAGCCTGTCCCTTCCAGGCTGTTCCGGGAACGGGACCTCACCCCTGCTTCTTTTGAGCACCGTTATCGTCATCATCATTTTTCTTTTTTGAACGCTCCCATCAATTTATAAATAAGCGATCAGGTAGTAGCGCTGGATGGAATGCGATATACACCCGCTGATTATACTACATGCATATCAACATTTTGTTTCTTTCTGCTGTGGGATTACTTCGCTTATCAAGTCACACCTTCTTCTAATACAGGAAAGCAGGCGGTACCATGTAGCCTTTTCTAATCTTTTCCTAGCGGCATGCAGAAAACAGAAGGAAATGCGGTAACGCACAAAAAAGCAGGTGGGGTTGGATCCGGTTCTCGTAACAGCCTGACAAAGGACAGCTGCACCGTTGTGCTCACTGCGCGCACGCGCGTATTCTCACGCATTTCGCCGCTGTTTTCCATCGTATGGTGCTTATCGACTAGGCGGTCGACGCTCGTGCGTTCAGGTTAAAAACGTGGGAGGTTGTACCTGTACATATGCTTGCCGCTCTTCGAGTACGCGTCGGTTGTTTGGAATGGCACTTGCAAATCGAACTTGGACAAGGTTGACCGAGTACAAAAAATATTTTTACGGATATTTTGATATCGCTTTCCTTGCGCAACTTCTTCCTCTCGCTCCACCAGGAGCATACTACTAAATCTTCTTTCTCTTCACTGCCGTCGTATCAGAGTTGATATTTTTCTGTACAAACTCCGTCATGGCCACATTATATGCCCTCAGCTCTTAGAGTGCATCCTACTGTTCGTTCCTCGAAAGAGCTTGAGGGAATTCAGACCATTTCAAGTTTCTCCGCCTCTTCATTCCCATTCCCCTCTGGACAGAATGCAGCGGTTATTTAACTCTTTTTGTCCTCACATTTCCATATTCCAAAACTCGCTTTGTTCATTTTTATTGGATGTTCGTAGCGTTGTATTCTAAATAGTACTTTATCACATATAACTCCCAATTTCTAGCCTAAAATATTGTATTACCCCCTTTTTGCTTTTTCTCCTGTTCAATGCTCTCTTTATCAATTTCTTAATTATATTTTAACTTTAAACTTTACATTTGAATCTTACTGTCCCACGTTCAATTCTATTTCTTTATTCTATTTTCCAGTATTTCTAGCCTGTGTTCTAAGTACCACGCACTTGTTGCGCCTGGAATGGTTGTTTATTTTGTGCATATTTCTATATCACTATAATAAATTCAGTTATTTATTGTTCTTTTTTTCTATCTTTTTTATTTCGTGATGTGCTCAGCAATTCTCTCACTATGTATAAGACATGCTACTCATTGATTTCTTTCATTTTATGACACATTTCGTCTCAGTTTCATTTCATGTATTATTTCTTCTTTTGTGTTCTATCTGTGGGTGTAAACCTTGCGTGTGCAGTTTCTTTTTTTTTTTTTTTAATTTGTGCTACAGCACGATGTCCACATGGTTGTTCTACACACCTTAAATAAAGATGGACGAATTTATTAATAATACTATTATTTATTATTATTTTATTATCACTAGTGTCCAAATCATGACCACTGAAAGCGAGAAATAAGGGCTCTTTAAAACGTGCCAGAAAGCAGCAAACCTTGCGCACACGACATGAAGTAAAAACAGCGCCATGTCTCAAACAATTCGAGCTCCAATTCCGATTTTCCCCTTTGCGCACAGCGCAGAATTTAAGGCCTTATTTTGCTATACAACTTGAATAGTACGTGTTCCTGAGTAGTACCTGCAACTTAAACATCTGTCAAGTACACGCAAAAATTAGATCCCTGTCTCTAACAAAGTGATTGACTTCCGCGTCTGTGTTAATAGGCCCTCCTCCAAGACTTGTACTCCTAATCCTGAACACTTCATAATACGCCCCTCAGTTGTGGCCGTCGAGTTATAAGGGTTTGAAAGACGGCCGTTGTTCGACAAGTAGGTGGCGCTATGAACGAGCGCTAAATATTTCTGGAAGTGGTTGTTACGCCAAATCTCACATATGAACTTCACATGTGCTTTTAATGGAAACCCAGAAAACACTTTTTTTCCTATTTTAGAACAATCATTGTCTGGTGTGCTTCGTTAATTCTGACTCCAATACTTCGTAACCTAAAATATATAGCCAAGCCAAAGGCATACTGATTCTAAAAGAGTTTTTACGAGAGCACACATAAGCAACTCTTATGTGAAGGAAGATTTTCGACGTATATTGAACAATAGCATGCATATTAACGTCTGTTTTCCAGCAGATGGTTAGCATGCTCCATTGGAATTTCTGCCGTCAGCTCACTTTGCGCGTGGAAAGCTGGGATCGCTCGCAGAGGCCCAATCTTTGTCGCCTTAAAGCTGTGCCTGCTGCACGTTAATGTTACATTTTGTTTTCATATTGATATTCGAGTAAAGGGCAGAAAATTCTGAACAGCCTAACTCAAACTTTAGCATTTGCCTGAACCGTACTTACCGAAGCTTACCAGCCTGATAATATTCTCATGGCATCGAGCTAAGAAATCCTTCTTAGTGCGTTAGCTTTTATTTGCTCCTTCCTCAATTTCGCGTGTCGTGCAGTGTCAGGAGGCAGGCGACATTTGACACATGACAAAGTGGAAAAAGTAAGACCCCTCTTTTAAAGGAGAGCACGAGGAGGAAGGAGAAGCGTGAAGAGGAGGCAAGAGCACTATTTACCTGACACGTTGGGGCGGGAGCGGATGAATCTGAAATACAGTTCCCGTCATTTTTGCGTTGATCGCTCACGTAGCGTGAACCAAGCCATAAGACAAAACTAAATATCAGGTCACGGTTTTCGGGTGAAGGTATTGTGTTCATTACCTTTGGAGGCATATGTAACTCTCCTCCCGCGCAGGCGTCGCCTCAATGCCGTAGAAGCTGTGGCTAGGTTTCCCTTCGTTTGCCAAAAAGAGCGCTCCTAAGAGCTCTGGTGAGTATTACTGCAGACCTGGAAAGGTCCGAGGTCTCCTCCGGCTGTGCAACTTTGCGAAAAAAGAAAAATAGAATATACCCGTGAACGTTATCATCACACCACCGATAATACTGAGGTTTTTCTTACGCTGCCCTAACCTTCATGTAAGTTTGTATATTTAACTTTAATTGTGCGACCACTGAAGGTTTTATTCGCTGTGCGCATGCAACCTGCAAAGCGGTACTATCGAGTTGCTACCTCGGCAGCTTGAAAGGCCACGTCAGTGAAATGTATAACTTGTCTTTAGGTTAGAGATGTTTTCTTGGCATCATAGATTGTGAACATGACGATACCTTCAAGGCTTCTCTTAGAAATAGAAATAACAGCTTTGACTAGGAAAACGGGTCTAAGCTTGTACGGCGCTTTTCAAGAGTTGTGAACACAGTGGCGCTGCCTTCATGGAATCACGAAAGCGAGGTCGAAGCTGGCAGAACGAAGATGTTAAAGCAGGTGCCACATGCCATTTACACTACTGCCAACGTCGTACGCTCTGCAATCGCTTCCATACGCTTTCATTGCTTCCTGTATGTTATGGTGTGGCAGCTTTTCTGTTCAAGAATATATGCTTGTGATTGCTGTAAGGGGTTCCAGGACATCCCAGTGTGTTTGCAAGTGTTGAGAATACTTGTTGAATTACGCGAACGTTATGTAGGGTGAGCAGAATTGATATGCACAGCGCAGATATAATTATGGCTAATATGTACGTGCTTTGTTGGCCGACCTCTGAAACCCTTAATTATTGCTTATGTGATTTCAAGCGTTTTTGAAAGGTACAGTACAAAATGTTTTTTCATTTCGTACTCGCACTTGTATGCTCGCCATGCAGATTGGAGAGAGGTACAATTAACTCACCCGGAAGAAGCGACGACATTTCAGGAGTCCTCAAGGAGACGTAGACCAACTGAAGTTCACTCCGGCATGCCGAATCAAAGCCTGAATATCTGGCGCCCAGGTCGATGCGAGGCTGGACCTCGAGCCTCGAGCCTTCACCTCGTGAACGAAACACGCTGCTGCCAGTGCGCCGAGCTCCCTACTTCTTTTGCGAATAAGGCAAGCGAATTTTGTAGATTAAATGCTCGTATAACATTGGCCGTTGTACCTAATCAATTATCCATCCTTTTGTGGCTGCGTTGATTCGACGCGACACATTTTGGCAGTTTTTTCACATGATCTTTATCAACAGCGTGCTCGCAGTACAGCTTACTGAGCGCAAATAACATTTGTAGTCAGTTATGCTTCGGAAAACACGTTTTTTTTTTCTCATTAAGCTGCTTTATTAAAACCATACAACCGGGTACTTACGTCTCCTGCGTGGCCTGGCCGTTCCTAGGGGGAATCAGAAGAAAAATGAGTAGAACTTCGCCTTTAGCGCACGAGTAATCAAAAGCTGTTGCATCTGTGTAACAGCTATTTAGCACTGACGCATGCTGTGCATGCAGTAACCCTCAGGTTGCGCATTCCTGGTCATGGCCAAATCTCTGTTCCACCTCGCATTTTCTCTCTTACTCACGTCTCTTATTGTGAGAGAGGATGATTCCGTATCTCCAATTGCCACCTGCCCATCATGACGAATGACCGCCCCTTATCGTTGTTCTGATCGTATCTGAATTGAGTATAACAAAATTTAGATTAAATTCTTAAATTCCATTAAGTTATATTGCACGCGTCCAATAGTAATGGTGCATTTTCAGTGAAGTAAATTAAGTTCTGTTCGACCTTTCCAGCTCTAGCTGGCAAGGACGTTGCTTCTTCAGTCCTTGACTACGAGGGCTCGTCCTGTTTGCTTAATGTATGCAACATGTTCATGAATGAAAAATAAAAAAAAAATATTTTTTCAATAGATATGACTTCCGCTGTCATCTGCCCACCGCGCAATGTAGCGGTCAAATCATTTAAATAAACAACGGTCTTACAGGTAGCTGCAATTCGTTGCGCAATAAAACTTTAACGATTAATGCTATCCTATTATCTCTATTGATAAAATATAAAGGGCGACACCCCTACAGCCTAAGAGTTAATGTAGAGAAGAGACAGAAAAGGTCAAGCAAAACGTGGAAGGCACAGTGGCAACGAAATCATAGCGTTTTTTAATCTCCACATCTAGCTTTTACCTCCATTCAGTTCAGTTCAGTCGTTCAGTCGTGTCCGACTCTTCGTGACCCTATTGACCATGTCACGCCACGCTTTCCGGTCTCTCACTATCTTCCTAAAATCACATAACTTCATCTACAGTGCCTCGATGATGCCATCTAACCATCGCGTTTGCTGCCTACCCCTTCTCCGGCGACCCTCAACCTTTCCCAACATCAAATCTTTCTCCAGCGACCCCTCTCTTCTCATCAGATGACCAAAGTAGCTGAGCTACTTTGGTCATCCAGGCTAAAAATACCAGGCTAGAAATGTAGTAACACGCTATAGAACTTTCACTCCGAAACGTTCACACCAGTAATGATGTGCTGCCTGTTCCTCCTGCCAATTAAGAAAGGCGTATTTGATGCATATTTGTTAAGATACCGAATGACATGGGCCTTTGAGTGGAAAAGCAAAGTCCAACTCTATATTTTATTACTAAATAATAAAAAGTGCAGTTTGTTGAGCAGCTTGTGGAAAAGCAAAGTCCAACTGTATGTTTTCTTACTAAATAAAAAAAGTGCACTTTGTTGAGCTGCTTGTGGAAAAGCAAAGTCCAACTCTATATTTTATTACTAAATAATAAAAAGTGCAGTTTGTTGAGCAGCTTGTGGAAAAGCAAAGTCCAACTCTATATTTTATTACTAAATAATAAAAAGTGCAGTTTGTTGAGCAGCTTGTGGAAAAGCAAAGTCCAACTGTATGTTTTCTTACTAAATAAAAAAAAGTGCACTTTGTTGAGCTGCTTGTGGAAAAGCAAAGTCCAACTCTATATTTTATTACTAAATAATAAAAAGTGCAGTTTGTTGAGCAGCTTGTGGAAAAGCAAAGTCCAACTCTATATTTTATTACTAAATAATAAAAAGTGCAGTTTGTTGAGCAGCTTGTGGAAAAGCAAAGTCCAACTGTATGTTTTCTTACTAAATAAAAAAAAGTGCACTTTGTTGAGCTGCTTGTGGAAAAGCAAAGTCCAACTCTATATTTTATTACTAAATAATAAAAAGTGCAGTTTGTTGAGCAGCTTGTGGAAAAGCAAAGTCCAACTCTATATTTTATTACTAAATAATAAAAAGTGCAGTTTGTTGAGCAGCTTGTGGAAAAGCAAAGTCCAACTGTATGTTTTCTTACTAAATAAAAAAAAGTGCACTTTGTTGAGCTGCTTGTGGAAAAGCAAAGTCCAACTCTATATTTTATTACTAAATAATAAAAAGTGCAGTTTGTTGAGCAGCTTGTGGAAAAGCAAAGTCCAACTCTATATTTTATTACTAAATAATAAAAAGTGCAGTTTGTTGAGCAGCTTGTGGAAAAGCAAAGTCCAACTCTATATTTTATTACTAAATAATAAAAAGTGCAGTTTGTTGAGCAGCTTGTGGAAAAGCAAAGTCCAACTGTATATTTTCTTGCTAAATAAGAAAAAGTGCACTTTGTTGAGCTGCTTGTGGAAAAGCAAAGTCCAACTCTATATTTTATTACTAAATAATAAAAAGTGCAGTTTGTTGAGCTGCTTGTGGAAAAGCAAAGTCCAACTCTATATTTTATTACTAAATAATAAAAAGTGCAGTTTGTTGAGCAGCTTGTGGAAAAGCAAAGTCCAACTGTATGTTTTCTTACTAAATAAAAAAAAGTGCACTTTGTTGAGCTGCTTGTGGAAAAGCAAAGTCCAACTCTATATTTTATTACTAAATAATAAAAAGTGCAGTTTGTTGAGCAGCTTGTGGAAAAGCAAAGTCCAACTCTATATTTTATTACTAAATAATAAAAAGTGCAGTTTGTTGAGCAGCTTGTGGAAAAGCAAAGTCCAACTGTATGTTTTCTTACTAAATAAAAAAAAGTGCACTTTGTTGAGCTGCTTGTGGAAAAGCAAAGTCCAACTCTATATTTTATTACTAAATAATAAAAAGTGCAGTTTGTTGAGCAGCTTGTGGAAAAGCAAAGTCCAACTCTATATTTTATTACTAAATAATAAAAAGTGCAGTTTGTTGAGCAGCTTGTGGAAAAGCAAAGTCCAACTGTATATTTTCTTGCTAAATAAGAAAAAGTGCACTTTGTTGAGCTGCTTGTGGAAAAGCAAAGTCCAACTCTATATTTTATTACTAAATAATAAAAAGTGCAGTTTGTTGAGCAGCTTGTGGAAAAGCAAAGTCCAACTCTATATTTTATTACTAAATAATAAAAAGTGCAGTTTGTTGAGCAGCTTGTGGAAAAGCAAAGTCCAACTGTATGTTTTCTTACTAAATAAAAAAAAGTGCACTTTGTTGAGCTGCTTGTGGAAAAGCAAAGTCCAACTCTATATTTTATTACTAAATAATAAAAAGTGCAGTTTGTTGAGCAGCTTGTGGAAAAGCAAAGTCCAACTCTATATTTTATTACTAAATAATAAAAAGTGCAGTTTGTTGAGCAGCTTGTGGAAAAGCAAAGTCCAACTGTATGTTTTCTTACTAAATAAAAAAAAGTGCACTTTGTTGAGCTGCTTGTGGAAAAGCAAAGTCCAACTCTATATTTTATTACTAAATAATAAAAAGTGCAGTTTGTTGAGCAGCTTGTGGAAAAGCAAAGTCCAACTGTATATTTTCTTGCTAAATAAGAAAAAGTGCACTTTGTTGAGCTGCTTGTGGAAAAGCAAAGTCCAACTCTATATTTTATTACTAAATAATAAAAAGTGCAGTTTGTTGAGCAGCTTGTGGAAAAGCAAAGTCCAACTCTATATTTTATTACTAAATAATAAAAAGTGCAGTTTGTTGAGCAGCTTGTGGAAAAGCAAAGTCCAACTGTATATTTTCTTGCTAAATAAGAAAAAGTGCACTTTGTTGAGCTGCTTGTGGAAAAGCAAAGTCCAACTCTATATTTTATTACTAAATAATAAAAAGTGCAGTTTGTTGAGCAGCTTGTGGAAAAGCAAAGTCCAACTCTATATTTTATTACTAAATAATAAAAAGTGCAGTTTGTTGAGCAGCTTGTGGAAAAGCAAAGTCCAACTGTATATTTTCTTGCTAAATAAGAAAAAGTGCACTTTGTTGAGCTGCTTGTGGAAAAGCAAAGTCCAACTCTATATTTTATTACTAAATAATAAAAAGTGCAGTTTGTTGAGCAGCTTGTGGAAAAGCAAAGTCCAACTCTATATTTTATTACTAAATAATAAAAAGTGCAGTTTGTTGAGCAGCTTGTGGAAAAGCAAAGTCCAACTCTATATTTTATTACTAAATAATAAAAAGTGCAGTTTGTTGAGCAGCTTGTGGAAAAGCAAAGTCCAACTCTATATTTTATTACTAAATAATAAAAAGTGCAGTTTGTTGAGCAGCTTGTGGAAAAGCAAAGTCCAACTCTATATTTTATTACTAAATAATAAAAAGTGCAGTTTGTTGAGCAGCTTGTGGAAAAGCAAAGTCCAACTCTATATTTTATTACTAAATAATAAAAAAGTGCAGTTTGTTGAGCAGCTTGTGGAAAAGCAAAGTCCAACTGTATGTTTTCTTACTAAATAAAAAAAAGTGCACTTTGTTGAGCTGCTTGTGGAAAAGCAAAGTCCAACTCTATATTTTATTACTAAATAATAAAAAGTGCAGTTTGTTGAGCAGCTTGTGGAAAAGCAAAGTCCAACTGTATATTTTCTTGCTAAATAAGAAAAAGTGCACTTTGTTGAGCTGCTTGTGGAAAAGCAAAGTCCAACTCTATATTTTATTACTAAATAATAAAAAGTGCCCTTTGTTGAGCAGCTTGTGGAAAAGCAAAGTCCAACTGTATATTTTCTTACTAAATAATAAAAAGTGCAGTTTGTTGAGGAGCTTGTGGAAAAGCAAAGTCCAACTGTATATTTTCTTACTAAACAAGAAAAAGTGCACTTTGTTGAGCAGCCTACGTTAGCCTCTTTATTGGTACCGTGCATGCCGTACAAAGCACATCTTGTCTGCATATGGTCCAAAGCGAGCCGATCGTTTGGTATTAGAATGGGCAGCCTAATAGCTATATTATTATTCTGCCTATGACGGCCACCACAGGTCTAAAGCCTATCCTAAATAATGCAGCCTTGCGGCAGCTTTCTACGTCTTCTCCTCGCGAACTCCTAATGTTGTCACCTATTTGCCTTCCTGCAAACAGCTGCTTCGTTTGTTTTCTCTTGGAATTTATTCGGGTTTCGTTAGAGGCCACCCGATGCCTAGCTTTGGCATGAGATATACGCAAGGACTAATTTAGCTCTAGCTAATTCCTTCGCATGCTGCACTCTACCTAGATTAGGGTCAACACTTTTCTTTAGACACCACATTGCTGCCCCATAATTGTCATCCGGTACGAAAAAAACTGTCGTATATTTGCTTTTGTGAGACACAGCTGTAAATCTAAGGGTACCTGCCAAATGCAGTCCATCGCACACTTATTATCCAGGGCACTTCCCTCACGTGGTCTGCAAGCACGGGCCGGAATTTGCGCATAGTGTATGTGACCCCGTAAAGTTACTAGCGCCTCTGTACCAATTGTAATATGTGGTGGTAGTGAAAACTGTATTTATCGCGATCTGTTGTTTCATTCCAAGACTGTTCAGCTTTTTTTTATGCATATTATTTGGGAGCTACCGTTCCGCGTTTACAGTCTCGGTATTCGATTGCGATTGTCAATACTTCCCCAAAGATCAAGTTTACTGGAGGCGAATAGTAGGACAATGTGACTAAGAGTAATACGGTGTATTTATAGCTAATAGGCAGTAAAGGAGACAGTAAGAGTCATTCTGATTATGCTGCAGCAATTTTGACATAAAAGCGAAGGCTGCTGGAGGTACATACCTACGCTGATGTAGACAGGCGCATCCATGTTGAGACATGCAGAAAAAGATCTAAATATCTAAGCTTTTTTACATGTGGACTACTAGGGAGAAAAGAATGTAGCAAATACTTACCAGAAACAGAAAATTTAGCTGGAGCGGAAATGCAAAACAATATGTTTTATTGCAATTTATAAGTATACGACCTTGAACAAGATGATTACGTAGATCAATTTTTCCGGCAACGAAGATTTATATATCTTTAAAGAATGCGGAAAGGGTACTGGTTGCACGTTTGGTTGAACGATATCGTCATCTACGTATTTCTTCGATCATTCATCCCCCCAAAAATAAAACCGAATTTCGACTCCGCCTTGTTAAAATTTGTACTTCGGAAAACGGAGAAACGACCCCAAAATACGCACTGTAATCAATCAGAATTTTTAAAGCCTAGAAATACAAAACGTGTCACAAGAAAAACCCCTCTACATGACAAAATGTAAACTTAATGCATAAGAAATGACATCGCCTATTTGTGCTAAGATTGAATTGGAGTCGTTCATCGCAATATTCTCAAGAAACTTTGTATACACTCTTAGTAAACTGTTTTGAATAACAACAGGTGGCTCTGAAAACCAATTACGAAACGTCATTGCAGTTTACCTTGGCGCTTCTGCTATCAGGAAAGTTTGAAAGGTTTCCTTATATATTATTCCTAAAAACACATTATGCGTCATCAGTTTGAACGTAAGCAACGCGCCCGCTATACTAAGCATTTGCATTCATCAACGGGTGTCTACTTGTGAATGTGAGAGGTGAATGCATATGGACGCGCTTGCAAGCTGTGATGTTGTTATCCGTGAACTTGCCACTGTGAATGTTTTCGCTCTTCACATGCCAGTGCTAACAACGAAAACGTTTTTGAACAACCACGAACAATTCATCATGGGCAGAAGAGAGTAAGTCTACAATTCCTTGCTGCGCAAAAACATACGCTGCCAATTTCCTTACTATTAATAGGGAAGCATGAAACAATGCCTATGAAAATACATAATAAAATCACAATCATGCTTATAAAAACTGAATGGCATTTATTTAGGCAGAGTAAACCAGAATATCACTTTGAAGCGATGAAGCTCAGTTAATGCTTTGGATACATATTGCCGCGAAATAAGTTTGATTTGGAAGTCAATGGCAAGAAACAACGTGTTTTTACTCCCGTCAGAGGCTTTTTATTCTGTGTGAACGGAAAACAGAAAAGTATGAAATGTTTAGTATGAATCAGTTCAAAATTGGCGGATCCGCTTATAGTAATGGCACCGTTGATAGAGGGCACACGCATGGCTTCTTTTTCTCTGATAGACAATTTTTGTAAGGAGTATATAGGTATATTGCTATATATATATACGTAGGAGTAGGAGGCAGCGTAATTCAATCAATGACCATTCGCATGCTCGGTGCTACTCACCAGAGTCCGAGAATATCATGAAGAGCACAGCGAAGAGCGAGACGCTGATGGCCAGCAGAAAAAGGCTGACCGTGCCAACCAGGCAGTGATCGCGACAGCGACCCTCCCGCCTGCCAGACAGGGACGGAGGATAATGAAGCTATAGCTATCGTGTTATGTTACTTGCACAGCCATTTCATCGTCCAAACATTACCGCAATGAATGCCAGACCAGCGAAAAGAGTGATTTCGCGCTACGATCTTAGGCCAACGTTTTACAACCACCACGGATATACACTCATAAGCTATCTTTCCGAGAAAAAAAAATTTGCCGCCGGTATATACCGACTATTATAAAATTTCAGGCTAATAGAGTAGCCTTGGCGATGGTTACAGGGATAGAGAGCAAGTGAATATATTTAGCAAGTGCCCACATCGGTGACTCAAATTTTGGTAGCTGTGATAAGAAAGCTTCGCCTGCTACCATCAGAGAAAGGCAAAATATCTGATTTGAACTCTAGACAGAAAAGCTTGAAACGCCTGCCGACCTATCTGACATGATCTCACCTAAACATGCTTTGACTAGAAGCTACTTTCATCACCCTGCTAAGAATTTAGTCTGTCGTAGCTCTAAAGTTTTCAGAACAAGTATTTCTAATTCTGAGCAACCCCATCATCCTAAAAATTCCTGATCCGCGAGTTTCAAAATATAACCAAGTACGAAGGCTCATGAATCAAGCGGCCGCTCTATAGCGCCAGGAACAAACAGTGGTACAACCATTTCAGGCTACTAAATACACTTTAAATTTGAAGAACATTGGTTTTCTAGTTGTTCGTACCCGAAGGGCGACTTCCCAGACAACCATGTTTATGAAGACCTTTTTATGAGGATATCCATATTCGAAAGCTGGTTTAATGTTTCTCGCTGTACTGAAAACTACATTGCCATGCGCTCTTCCTCACAGCGAGGTATTTATTTTTAGAGTTGAACCTCTCCTTCGGCAGGTGCTCCTATTGAACAGCGCCATATATCGCACAGCTGTGAGAATTACCTTCGCCCATCATCTTCCAGGCCAGGAGTTCTCGCAAGGAGTTCTTCGACGGCAAAATTAGACTCCTGCGAAAAACACGCAGCTCAGCTGAGCTGCCTTGTAAACGAGCCCTGCTAGAAAGCCTACCTTCAGTTCTTGCTCTTCCTCGAGTATCCTAAGCCTCTCTCGCTCAGCAAGGGCCTCTACCACTTCCGGAGGTACGAGTTTCGTCCGTCCTAAATTTGACAATGGCTGCAAAAAAAACATAAAATGAGTGCTGTTGAGTCCCACTGCCGTTTTAAAATGACTGGACCGTCGACCATCCCCGGGAGTTGTCAGCAACGAATGACCACGTAGTAATTGTACGGCGAACTCGATCGTCGCCTTGATCTTCCCTCACCTCACAACTCCTGTGTGGCTTCTGCTGCGCATCTTCATCGTGAATTTTATCCTCAGAATTAATAACGCAGCGCTTGTTGGCTCCTACAATATTTTTTATTTTTTATTTGTGTTCTAGATAAGCTGCAGTAACAGCCCTCGACTCTGACCGCGCGAATGAGCTTTCTTATGGTTAATTTTTCTAGAACATTGTCGTCTAAACTTTTGCATACACACCATAAAGCGGAAATGTTGGGGAAAAATATTCCGTTCTCATATTGGGGCACTTATTAAGCTTTCTTGAGGTGTATGGGTAGAGGAGCGTCTCTCACTATCAGAGAAATGGGCAAAGTTAGTGTAGGTTCACGATAGGCAACATAACAGCCAGCAGCATGCACTATGCAGTGTTCTAATGTTATACTACACTATTTTTTAGCGCGTAGCTGACAGCACCCAACACACTGGTGGGCAACCTGCTGTTCTTTGGACGCCTTCAGTACGTGTATTGAGTTCTGCTCTTCGTTGTTGATTCGATACGCTGTTACGTGGATGGCCCGTGTAGCAAACTCACTTTGCTGTTGGGTATCTTTATACCAATCAGAGCCAATAATACATGATTGCCATCATTATAAGCTTGACTACTCCCACTGCATAGCAAAGATGTCTTCGCTACCTCTACAGTTATTCCAGTGATATTCTCACTGCGCCCACCTAGAATTAGTAACAAAATTCATCGTAGAAATCAGGAGGAGAGGATTCGCTCTGGGCGTCTGGCGGGAGCCCTGAATCAATGAGGTCATGAGCCCTTCCCATCTCACCATCCCCCGGACGCCAAGAGAGCTGCCAGGAAATTAGGCCGGCATAACCCCTGTGTCCGGTATCCCCTCAGTAAGAATACCCCACAGTACCTAAAAGAAGAAGAAGAAGCCCTGACAGTTCGCCGCATACTGCCAGCACGAATGCTGTGCTATTTAGGGCCGCAGCTTTTAGTAACACATCCGGGCCCACCGCTGTCCAACTAATCTTTGATATTCTATGTTGGTCTATATTACTGCAGGAACTAGCGCATGACAGTAGAGAAGTTACAGCGAAAGTTGTACAGTAATGTTAAATCTGCAGTGGTTTGAGCTGACATGTTTGGATCTTGTCCCATTGCCTAGTGTAGTACTTCTCAGCCATGGATTTGTCGGGGACTTCTGGTGGACCAGTGGTATTGACGGGAGACGACTTGTGCGGACTACTGTCGGACTTCCGGACGCAGGTCGCAGAATTAGGAATGAGTCAAGGCTAAACTAGCCTCTAAAAAAGGTGCGCTTGATAAACCAGCGCGACTCAGCCAACGGAGGATGTTGATAAGAGGCGACGCGTCAGCGCCTGTAGGCTGTGCCGCTAGAAGGGATTCGACTCATCCTAACACCACGCTGTTCGATCATCCAAACTTGAAATGATTTGCACTGCAATCAGACCTGGAGTCTCAATCGGTGCGAGCATAAACAAGGGCCGTAGATGCTCTCTCTCTCTCTCTCTCTCTCTCTCTCTCTCTCTCTCTCTCGCTATTCCACGCCCACTCTTCATATCCGCTCTCTTCTCGCGTTTCTTTCGCATTAAAAAGAACAAAAGTCGGCTTTGAACTTCCCTACTATAATATATCCTAGTAAATTTATACTTTTAAAGCTCAAAACTGTCTAGGCAAGCCACAGGTGTAGGGCGACCTTTCTCTACCTCGCTCCTCAGACTCCCCTAAGGACCAAGCGCCCATTTGAGAAACACTGAGCCAGTGAATTTGGCAATGCGCCAATGCCGCACTAAGTCGAAACAGGCTTGATCGAGGCCGCACCAATGGTGGTCAGGTGGTACAATGACTTTCTTGATTTTCGTTTTCTAAGTTTCATTTGCTGCCTCGAAAATAGAAGCTTGCAATGGTTTTATTTACCTGGCGAGGGGAAACGCTGAGAGTCTCGACTGAGAGTTTTCGTGATGGCGCTGTTATTCCGCCGGGGCTCGAGGGTTTGAATGGCAAACGGCTCGTCGGAGAGTTGCCAGTGGAGCGTGTGGAGTGCTTTACCTGGCAACACTCCCGAGTCGGAAACATGGTGCATCGTTCTCCTGAGGAGAAACAGAAACATACGCTGCGTCTATTTACTAAATTTTCGTGTGAATTATCGAAAAATACGCTACACTTCCCCCCAAAATGTCACTGGAAACACAGAAGATAAAGAGCAGTGTTAATGCTCCTAACCTCCACTCTGGTCGCTAGATCGTTTCTTGGGACGCCGATGCCTACTGTTCTCAAACAAAACGCGATATATTGCATTATTATACAATCGATAGAGAAACTACGCGTCGTCCTAGCAACAAGCAGATTGAACAGGAAAATCAAGGCCTGTTTGTGACACACAGTGAAGCAAGTGAAAAGAAATTGAAACAAGGTATTTTTTTTTTTGACCGGTTAGATACCAAGACTGCAGTCCTTAGTAGTGCAGTAATGAAAATGAGAAGTGTAGAATTTTTTTTTTTTCATCGGAGGCAGGTAATATAGCGAGGACAAGAAACGACCAACGTATTCAGATAATGAAATTCGATCCCACAACCTCCACTGGCCCCGAACGGTGATCTACCAACTGCGTTACCGTGGTGGCGGTTTAACTTTACCGTTACGTTAGCAAATTATTCCGCTAATGTTGCACTGGTCGACGGTGCATATCCCCATAATTTTATTGACATGGGTCAATGACCTAACTTTGGAAATCCATCAGCGTTTCTTTAAGTGATATCCAAGTCTACTCCAATAGGGCAGTTGCCTGCACGCCAGTAGACGTTGTCAGATGCCTAAAATTATTTGTACAGGAGCACTAATGTACTAATTATTTGTATTGTATTTGTATAGCACGGAATAATCACATTCACAAACGCAAATTAGCAGGAACCACTGTGCTTTTCTCAGGAGCACTTGTGTCGTTTGTCACAAGCCAAATCATGTGATATAAAATCCCGCTAATATCACAGCCCAGTGAGGAGAAGGGTTAAACAGCAAGAGGAGCAACAAGACAGTTACTTTTATTGAGAGCTTTTCCTTGACCGAACACCTTACCCTTGATGTGTGTTTGCCAGCATCTAGTATGCAGTCATCAAACAAGAGCAGGAGAACTACAAAAATGCAATTTACAATCAAAACAATCAGATCTGATGACTGCATCGCGTAATATGAACAAAATCAAAGGCAGATCAAGCGAAGTCTACACTTCGCCTCGTTTTTCTTTTTTTTTTTCATGTTAGGGTCTGTTGTTATTTTGTTATTCTTTGTAGATCGCGCGTCAGTCATTGCTGAAAGCAGTAGAAATGGTGTTATTTTAACTAGGCTGTAAATGGAATAGGTAAGATAAGGTAGGTAAGGTATGGGGAGGTAAGGTAAAGTAAGGAACGATAAGGTGAGGTATGGTATAGTTGTGGTATGCGGTATGGTACGGTATGATATTGCATGGTAAGGCATGGTATGGTATGGTATGGTATGGTATGGTATGGTATGGTATGGTATGGTATGGTATGGTACGGTACGGTACGGTACGGTACGGTACGGTATGGTATGGTATGGTATGGTATGGTATGGTATGGTATGGTATGGTATGGTTTGGTATGGTATGGTATGGTATGGTATGGTATGGTATGGTATGGTATGGTATGGTATGGTATGGTATGGTATGGTATGGTATGGCAAGGGTATGGCATTATTGTGTGCACTGTTTCTGCCGTTCATAGGCGGTCTGTGTGGCCCGCCGCCACGGTAGAGCTCCGGAATAATTTCCACTGTCGTCAATCAGTAGACAGGCACCTTGCGTTTTGCCCCCATGGAAATGCGACCACCGTAGCGTAGGTGGCACTCACGTCATCAGTATACTCGTAGTATAGAGAGTGGCCAGTTTCGGGGGCGATCTCTCCTAAGTCGTTCCATAAATTTGTACTTGCCTGATACTCCCAAGCTGCTGTTTTTTTTTCTCGTTCGTAAAGATTTATTTACTTTCATTTTTCAACTGATTTCTCTTCACTACTGCCAGTCACAACGTTTTCCTGTTAGTTCAGATACCATACAGATCAATGTAGGCCTCTTTGTCTATAGGTGTGGCACAACTGGCCTAGTCTCTCACAGCATATATTTGAATGCTGCCTATATTTCGCTTCCTCCCGAACGATTCAGGCTACCGTCACTCTTTAAAACAGTGTTTCTCAAATGGGGGGGGGGGGGGGGGGGGGGGAGGGATGGGGCTTTGATTTTCAAGCAAAATCCACACACAGAAAAAAAAAACAATTTTGCGAGGTTTCAACCAGGGTTGAACTGAGTAAGACGCGACAATGCTCGGTTTAATTTGGTTTAGCTGTTTATCGGGACTTGTTTTTCTGTTTGCTCTAAGTTTCGATTTGGCTACGCTCAAGGATATACAGACATTAGGAACGTGTTTACGTCTGCACCAGCCGGAAACGGCGCACTTCTTCGGCCAAGGCAGGGGAAGGATGTGGTTCACTCGCCATCATAGCATGGTCTGAAATAACTTTTTAGTGTTTTTATTTTCCTCTTTGTTTCTCTATTTTTTATTCATTTTTGTATATTTCTTTTTCTATTACTACTTTTTGTTTTATTCTTTTATTTCATCTATTACCATGGAGTATTTGTTTAACATTTTTCATTATTTACAACTATCTCTATTTATCATTATTCAAATCGCTCATCAGTACTGTATTGTGTGTTTCTATTTTGTTATTTGCTGATTCAGTGTCTTCTTGGAAGCTTTTCACTACAATATCATCATAACTGCCTTCAGAGGCCTAAACCTGCACAGCCTTCAGTTTAAACATCTTATTAACATAATTGCGATACATATCACATTCTCGTTCATGTTCCCAACCTGCACAATATTTTCCAAATATGTGGCCGTAAATGAGATATAATTTTTTCACTGTGTCTCCAATAAACAACAATAGCTGAGTGTGCACTCACCCTTTAGTGTAGTGTACGCATGGTTCATTAAGCCCTGTGATGCAGCTTTTAATGAAAGACGGAGATGCCCTGAATATATGCACCGCAAATATAATCCTCGTGTCTCAGGTCCGCCGAAATATTCTTGAGCATTTATATTCACGCCGATATTACGTGGCAGCATCCAAACGGTCGGTGCAGGTGACACTTCTGTGACTTGTTCCAACGTTCTATTTGACCTTTTATCAGTCACCGTTCATAATTTGGCCCCGTTCACCATTCTCTGCAGAGTAAGCAAAATTTCCAAGGACGGACAGCCGAGACGAGTTGAATGATTCAAAACTCTGCCGCCTCAGAACTAGTATAGAAATTTATAAATAGTGGAAATCAAGATATATATTAACACATCCCATGTTTGCGGTGCGAGGTGATAAAATAATAAGGTCGACCAAAAATTCCTTACTGTTCAGAAATCATAGTTTCGAAAAATATATTTGAACTCAAAATAATCGAACGGTGAGTTCTTCAGTTACACAGCTGCATAATTTTGTCATTCAATACTGACGGCAGTCCGGAATGCAACGAAAGCCACCGCGTACGAGACATCTTATGAGACTGTCTAGCATCCAGGAAGACCTAAACAGCTTCGTTGCTGCCATAGAATCATTAATGTCTTGCGGCGCTTAAAAAGAGAATAAATGCCACGCACTTTCGCACTTCTATTTAAAGCTATCTAAGAACACTATTGATAAAATGAGCTACGAAGATCGCACAATCTCTAACAACGTAAAGGCACTCAAGCGTGGTTGCGCCTCTTACGTATGAACCGATCGAATGTTCTCGCATCAGGAAGCGATAAGTAGCCTCCCAGCGGCTTTAGCATCAACGATGTACGAAGATTCACGGCGACAACCTGCAAACGACTCGATTTTAGCATTCTCAGTGATCGACGCCTTTTTAAGGGAACGGTTAATCGAATTCTCCCCGCCATATATAGAAGCAATCGTGTGAGATAGTGTGACCTCAAGGTATCCCTGATATACGTGCGAGAAAATGAAAAATACACCGAAACAAATGCGCATATCTTACCTGTCGTATCTTGTTCTTTTTCTTCACAGCAAAAGCTGGCATGAATTTGGCCTGCTTGTTAGCCAATTCGCAATCTGCAAATTATCCTGTTATGTAAAGCCATGAAAAACCATAGATTGTTAGGGGTAGGGGCGAGGAATTTCAGTGCCACTCTTATCAAAATACAAAAATATGGGAGGAAATAATTGTTGACACAAATGGAAAAATCGATTGCGATTGCAAATCGTTTGGAAAAGAAGAAAATAAAGTCAGGTTGATCTAGGTAAAGTAGAAAGCTTGGTCAGTTGGTAATGATCCATCTAAAAACGGTGAACATAAGAGACGAAAACAAAAAGAGACCACAGGACAGACAAGACCGCTCTTGTGCATCCTGTGTTGTCTCTGTTTTGTCGAGCCTTATGTGCGCCGTTTTTACATTTATCTAGGCCTAACGCAAAAGGAAAAACAAGGCACATAAAATTTGGAGAGGTAGATTCCACTACAGCAGAGAGCGGGTAGGAAGGTTTCAAACCTAAAATTGGTTGCAAGGAACAGCCTGCAGTGTTGAATAGTGGAGGCACGCATTTTCGCATAGAACTGGATGTGGCATCCGCTTTGGCGAATACGGTTTAAAGCAATGGCCTTGAAGATCTCGATGGCTTGGAAATTGCACAAGAGGGGAGTGTGAGAGCGGTCACAGGACAGGGTACAAATGCATGGCAATATCTGATATATTTGCTAAGAGAATCACACTGTAGGGGCCTGTAAAATCAGTATACATACACAGCTGCTGCAGTAAATACTTGATCATGAGCTGAGATT
This sequence comes from Amblyomma maculatum, assembly GCF_055883805.1. Lineage (NCBI taxonomy): Eukaryota > Metazoa > Arthropoda > Arachnida > Ixodida > Ixodidae > Amblyomma > Amblyomma maculatum. The sequence goes on from NC_139348.1 coordinate 79,491,532, forward strand.
CGGACTCCACGCTACGGAACGTTCACGTTCTTCCCACTCGCAAAGCGGTAAGCCGTGATTACGACAGAAAACTTGAACTGAGGGGATCATAAATTACGAGGAGAGACTTTAGGATTACAAAAAAGACCAAATTCACTCACAATCAATGCGACTGACGCACAGTGGAATTTGTTTTCACGTAAGCTCCGATTCCCTGAGTGTACAGGCAAATTGAGCTTATTGAAACAAATAGCAATTGAATTCATTTGGTATTCTGCCGTGGTGGTCCTCCGTTAAGTTCAGTTTTCCTTGCGAACTATTTAATTCTGTTTTCAGGCTCAATTGTATGCGTGGTCCTGCGCAAGGAAGCCGTAACCAAAGCAGGCAAGCGTTCGAACTAGAGGTCGCATGTGCAACTGATCTTGTGCAATGGGACTGGCTCGACCATGGCTGAAAGCTGTTGAAATGAACTATATTCACAGAAGGACGTTCTTGTGACCATCCGGTTCATATATAAAGAAAGAAAGAACTGCGCCACAATACAAAGACGAAGGGAAAGGAACGAGGTTTCTCTGGAGGCTGTAGAGTTGCGCTCGTTCCTTTCACAGAGTTGTTTTTTAGCGCAGTTTTTTCAGTACTAAAAGCACTCAGCGAGAGACCAGCAGTTTTGCTCACTACAAAACAAAGCTGTGGCGAAGGCCACGTGGTTGCAAACATCGGCATCTAGCCTAGAGAAAACGCGAGGCAGCACAAAGCGAACCAGTCATCCATCTAAGCTGGAAAGCCTCAAGCAAAGCATGACGGGTTTGCTTTCTGCTCGCTAGCACATTCTCTGGGCTCCCTCGCACATTCCCTGTAGATAGTAGTGTCCACCTCTGGCTCATTCCTGTCGAATACATAAAGAAATACATAACTCCACCAAAACTCTCAGGCTGCAAATTATTGTGCTTGTGACAGTGCACCAGTGTACATTAGGAAACTCGCGTTCAAAAATATATCATTGATTGTTATGTTGATCATAACCGAGAAATAAAATAATACAATTAAACGGTGTATTCAATAACACTGCACCGCACAATTACAAAACATTAGTCGAAATAAAAAAACGTAAACCGTCCGGCGTTTTCCCCATACATGAATTTATTCCACTTTAATCTGCCATCGAGCCTAACTAATAATAAACTAAGCATAGAGATATACAAAACAAAACGCATGTTTTTATTCTATTGGATTACTTATGACTTCCCCTTAAGAAGTAGGCGTCAAAATTACATTTAGTATTTGCTGACTTCAGTCTCATTTTGTCGTATGCAATATCCAAAGCTTTCTCATTGCTTATAAAGTCATTTCTGCTTTGTTGGCAAGGTTTATGATAGCTTCAAATGGAATAATTTCACAATTCCTTGAAATTGCATGGGAGAATGTAAGTGACAGTTTATCTTTTTCTCTATTCTGTAAATTATTTATTGCGAGGTACAGTAGTAAGCAATCTGGCTCTTAATAATATTATTTATTTCTCGACTATGATAAACATTAGCAATACTATATACGGAAGACGGTTTTTCTAATGTGCTGTTAAGTACAATTATAAAAAAAAACACTCTGCAGCATGATAGGTTTGGTCGAACTGAGTATTTCTTTACAGCAGCAACATCGTCAAATGAGCCTAACGGCGAATATTCTTGTCGAAAGAACTGTCAAGCTCAGCGAAAAGGCAAGCCAACGCGTATTGAACCCACCGTCCACTTAACCTGCGACGTCCTCGTAGGTTAGGTGGAATCTTTAGAGATCTGCAGCTATAGAAATAAAATGTTTCCTAGAATAGAGAACAAGGCCTGGATAATACAGAAAACAATTTCAGTGCTAGCAGTTTATTGTGTCGTGCCAGAACGTAGCACTGAACATAGAAAATTTTCAGGAGAAGCGATCAGATTTATATTATTTTGATAATTTTAAACAGTAAAATGCAACATATTTTAGTCCGTAATATTTCTGAGGGGCTGAAGATTGTTGAGGGAGATGTTAATAAGAGTCGTAGTGTAAGGGTCGGTGTTGGTACGCGGAAACTTGGACGGCACAGTCAAGCGTCAGCAGTGGTTCCTTGTGTGTGCGCATTACAAAGCGGCTTGTCGACATCGAGGTCCTCGCGCAGTGCTAGGGGGACAACGTCTACGGAGGCTGTCGGAATGGCAGGCGAAGTGCCTGACGGCATGTGAGTCGAGGTCGCAACAGCAAAGCCTGCGTATAGTAAAATGGAGATGCGCCTGCTTGGAGGGAGACCGTTTCACAGCAAGGGTGAAGGTCAGTGACAGTCACTTATCGAATACAGCGAAACGATAACGCCAAATTAGGGTTGTCAAAAAGGCTGTTGGGGTGACCAGGTGCACAGTGGCAACACGTAGGCGACACGGGGTTAATAAGGGGAGCGTTGAAATTGTAGGGGACCTTTTTGTTAGTTTTCCCCTTTCTCTGTAAGATAGGGGCCTGCGTACAAGTTTAGATTGTGAGGCGGAGACCTGGATTCCGCAAGCTAATATGGCCGCTCGGGTCACAGCCATTTGTATGCTTTGACTTTTTCTGCTCTTTGCTTTCATATGCGCCTCGGAAGAGTTGTTAGTTCTAGAAATGTTTGGAGGGGCGCGGTAAGCAGCAAGTAACCACTCGTGGTGATGCTTGCTGCAGTTGGCTATTCAAACGTGGGCTGGGCCCCGAGGCATTAAAATTCAGCCCTAGAGTCCCGTGACTGTTCTGTGCTATCGCTTAACTCTTCAACTTCGGTTAGGCCGAGCCAGCCAGATTCATGTTACCCAAACTTGCTGTTTAAATTTTAAAGCTTTTTCGTAAGTTTCAGCTAATTTATTTGTTATCTCCATGTGTCGCCACCCGTATTTTGTTACTCATCGTCGCTCACCTCACCATCCCGGAAAAAAAAGACACGAAATGTACTCGCAGATAACACCATTTTTTTTAACTGGGATCAAAGTTGTCTCTGTTTTGTGGTTTTGAATTTTGGGCCATTTTGATGCTTTGTGCATAAAGCACCTAGCGGTCTAGAGCTCCACATATTGCATGAAGTTACGAACGTAGCCTGTATACGAAAAGTATATACTTTTAGTCACAACAACCAAGCGCATCATGCCACGGGCTCACATGTGCGCTCTTTGCACTCAAGGAGCAAATTATACCCACTTTCTTTTTGTATGAATTTGAATGCATCAACGCGCTATAACCAGTACAACAGCATATTTGGCCTATATAGGTCTCTCCTCAGGTCAACGGAAATCCACACACCACCCCAACTGCACAGTCCACAAAAAGTTTGCAATGTCTCTTTTCGCATTGAGGCTGGTTTCTTACCCGACACGGGCACACAAAACGCTGACTTTTCGGGTATTAAAAAGCTACAGGCACGTCATACTTGGCCGCAACCTTTTTCAGGCTGTGGGCGAGTCGGTGTGGGTAAGGGACCACATGTGGTCTGCATTGTCCTAGCCTATCTGTGAGGATTTTCTTCCTTTTCATTTTGTATCAGGGCCTCTGCTACTGTAGACACAATAGAGCATTGGAATCTCGCCTCTTGAAGTCTGTCGATCTGATTGTTAGCAATCACAGATCGATAGACTTATTAACGCTGTGAGTATAGGACTTTCTCAGTGCGGATTCTAAGCAAAGAGAAGCGATGACCCCTTTTACCGTATTAGAAATTGCTGAACATAAGGCGGCAATGTTTTCTTTACTCAGAGGAAATGCATCCAACATGCATGTCCTCCTGAATACTTGATGTTAATACCTAAACACTTCAAATAGTTATTCTCCGGTAGTTCATAAGTAAAAGCGAGACTGTTCCCTAATTATCTAATCCGGCATAAGATTCCTTGTACAGTATACTGGCATGTATCAAGGTATAGTTAGTTGTTGAAATCATCAGAAAACCGTCAGCATACTTACAAATACACAGCACGGAGTCGTTGTCAATAGTAGTCAGGCACAGTCAGTGCAAGATAGATATATTGGGTAACACTGGGGTAACACTGGGGCAACACTGGAACTTATGCAAATGCCCCCTTTTTTAACACACAAGTCTTCTAAAGGAAACAACCGTGGTGCGAAGTTAAATCTCTGAAAGCCACATGGATTTTTTCACTCTATCACTTGCTGAATTTTGGAAGCATGTAGACCCCATTAAAATTTGTACACTAGCGCACTGTGTCGAACAGTTGTGCATGTGGCACGCAATAGAATAAATCCTCAACATCAATCGAAGACAATCCAACCTCCGTGTGTTCTTTTAAAAAGGCCATCACGTTATTATCTTTCTTTGCAGGAAACAATAATTAGTATTAAGCTTATTTAAGGGTTCAAAACGACCCACCCCCTGCCCCCTTGGAGATGGGTCATGTGCCCAGGTGGCATGCTTGCGTTGATATCAAGGCGGCGGCGCCGCATGTCGCTATCCCTCAGAAGCTGCGGTTTTTTAAGAGTCTCATGCACCTAAGGAAAAATTATTAGGGATGATAAGAGCAGTGATACAGAACACTACTCCGGTGCGTCAGTTTTTAGCACGGACAGTGAAACAGCGTCAAGGTGACCCGGAGCGCCCATAAGTTCTGACGATAAGTTTCGCTTTCTTGTTCTAATCGTTTTCCAGCTGCTGCACGCTGACCTAAAGATATCCTGCGAGTTCTAAAGGTCACAGTTCTTATCTGCAGGGTTAACATTTTTTAGGAGCCATCTCTAGGCTACTCCGCGTAGAGAGTTGTCTTCCGCTAGGCAACCACCCGGTGTCAATCTCGGCATCGTTTTGCACATGGCCTGACTTTCACCTGATGTCAAAATTTTCGCGTAACACGAGATATTCTGTATATAACACGTAGCTATTTATTGATATTCTTCGCAGGTTGTGGTTGCAAAAAACCTATATTTTACATTTGTATTGTCCTGTCGCACGAGTGGAAAAGTACTGATATTCTATAACATATTCTTTAGTTGCATATTTCTTGAAAACCATTTTTGCTGCCTGATTGGCGAATATATTCATTGAGACTATTGCCACTGGTAAGAATATTGTCTCCTATAAAATTTAATAATATACACCTTCGTTATCAATCATGTTTTGGTGCCGGCAAAAGAAAAAATATTAGAAGTGCCATGCCAAACGTACCACATATTCCCGTGGGAAGGAAGCTGAATTTAACCTCTTCACTAATTTTGCTATCAAGAAGACGAGGCAACTTATCTCCAAACTTGTTACGTAAGGTGTAATTTACATACTGCCAAATTTCCAACTCCGATGAATCCGTTGCCATTATGCCTTTGTTGAAGTATTAAACATGGCCGCGGCAGTGTAAGCGACGGCGTTGTTGGTAGCATGTAAAAACTGTTAAGTGTTGTTTTCATTGTTAGCGTGTTCTCGACGACTTCAATGGGAACACTATACAACCTCGTAGGCAGCGAATTTGCCCTCGACATTTGGGGCTTACTGCAGAATGAGTAAGAGAGCAAGGACTACCAATTATGTCGTTCGCCTTTGCAATAACCCGCTATCTCGTGAGCGTCTAATGTTTAGACGTCCAGGTGTGCAGAAGGCTGCCTTATCTCGCTTGTCAAACATTGTATCCGGATGATAACGACCGTCTTTAATCCAGCGGATGAAAATAAGTTATAGTGCAGTTAACTGCACAGCGCAGCTATTGTCATCCCCGTTCCGTATTGTTCTACTTTTCATTACCTTTTCATCAAGCTAAATAAATGCGCAACTGATTTTCCAATCTCTCAAGCCTCAATATCAAAAAGTTACAATATTCTCCTCATTTGCCTGATGTGGCTGTCGTCTTCTTCTTGTGCGTGTGCCGGTAGCTTACGTTTTCTTAGGTCTTTGCCGTTCTAGCTGATGTCCGTCCATGTCCCAGGATGATGCCTATACTGTAATTGGCTGTCTCTGTTCAAGCGAGTAGCAGGGATGAACATTGAAGTCTAAAATTTATTTGCACAAAGTCTGCGCAAGTACATATGCGATAACGATTGTACAGACAAAAATGCAGTCCGTGGGAGATCCCCGTTCTGTGATTGCCCAAGAAAAAAGTTGCCCAGTAGCAATACTTCTGAGAGCAAATCAGACAGTAGTCAAGAAATACATTGTGGGACACGCCACCATCCTTTCCAAATTTACACTGCAACTCAGATGCCATATGTAGTGTTCTTCAACTTCGTCATTGGTGTTTGCCTGGCAGTTCATTGTAGAACCTTGCCCGGCGTGAATTCCCCGTTGAAAGAAAGTGCAGAACAATGTCAAACTTACGGCAAATATTTAACATAGTTTTGTTGAAAGGTCAAACGTTTCAGCACCATCACATTATTCTTCAGAAGGGTAGGTAACTGGGCGGTTGGTCCGTGATATCGAAGGAAACAACAGAGTATAAAGAAGATTTCAACACAGAAAGGACATGGGTGGGAATGGTTTCGCGGCCCACTGTCGCTTGTGCAAACGCATTCCTCATCTCAAAAAGTGTGTGGATTTAAAATTCCATAAAAGCAGGTAAACACGTGAAGCAATTGAAGCCGAGTGGATTGCACTTTTAGAAGATAAACGTGTAAGCAGCCCTTCCGTTGCTCTGCTGCCAAAATAACTCACGTATCTTTCTATTGCGCCTTGCTAGCGCATCTCTTCTGGTTCACTGTGATATCGACGGTATAGAAACCACGTTTCTTTTATGAAATAAGCACGTATTTGATTCAACACTGCGTGTGTCGTCTTTTTGTGTCCGAGTCTTTTTTGCGCTACCTTCTTTCCCACTACTCTCGTTATGCGGTGTTTCGGGGCACATTTCTGTAGTATGCTGATCTGCGCTACTTTTTTACTATGTATACCTACACGATGTGACTCCTGTCGAAATTATTTTGCTCACAACAAGTTTACGCTTAGAAAGAGAACAGAAATTTTGTTGTGACAACAGGTAACTTCGATAGTTATTTTCTGCTGTATCACGCTGTCCTTGCAATTCCTGGTTTGAGGGCTACGCGTCTATTTGTGGAAGCTGCACAGGCAGGGAAATGCCACTTCTCGCTTCAGTAAACTCCTCCTTGATGCACTTCAACATTTAGAAAACGCTTATCTTTGGTTTGCGGCGTTTAACATCCCAAAGCAACTCAGGCTATGAGAGACGCCGTAGTGGAGGATTCCGGAAATTTCGACCACCTAGGGTTCTTTAACGTGCACTGACATCGCACAGCACACGGGTGCCTTGCGTTTCGCCTCCATCGAAAAGTGGCCGCCTAGGCCGGGATTCGATCCCGCGCCCTTGAGAACAGTAGTCGAGCGCCGTAACCACTGTGCCAGCCGGCGGGTAAAACGCTTATCTTTCGCTTGGAAGAGACAGACACAAAGGTTTCTTCCCGCTTTTATGGTTACTATTCCAAACAACTTCACACTATCACTGCATCTTTGTGGTTTAATTAGCACTCATTATTGAGCGCATCTTACTCAGTGGTACAATAAAGCTCGAGCAATATTCTGAATAGAAGCCGCACACGAAATCGAGTTTTTTTTTTTTTTCTCATGAACTGCGCTTGAAAAACTGAGCGAAAGACACGTTTCTACATGTAGAGGCTCGTCACTCTGACATTTTACAACTTCACAGTCACGCTCTGATAATCAATATAAAAACAATTGAGGCCGGTATATTTTCACTCACGAACGCGTTTGTTGTAAACACACGTTTATTTGCACTGCATTGGCCCAAAATTGTGGAGGTGCGCAAAACATGGCAAACCACGTACTAGAACTACTTTTTTTTCCCTCAGTGGGATCCCGGAGTATTCCTTTAAGGTACGAATGGCATCACTGGCTAAAAAATCCGCCCTAGAAAATTAAAGGCGTCTTCAATCGTTGACACCAAGTCTTCGTCTTTCAGATGGCTGAGGTCATTAGTAGACAACCTTGGCAAAGGAGACGGGCCCACGAAGCGCGTCCAAGGGTTGTCCAAAACGTTAGCGGGACGCAGAATGTCCTTGAACTCGCTTTCTTGCATTATCATTGCCATGCGTTCAGGCCTGTTGGTGATGATGCCATCCACACCCCTCCTGCAAGAAAAGAACAGAGAAGAAAAAATATGGAGTTTGCTACTTCTCCATAATGTTAAACCTTTCTACTGCAGGTTGAAACACGCGCAGCGCAGCCAGTTTCAGCCAGAAGAGATAGAGCAAAAATACGGCAGAAGACAGGGCGGAAAGGGCTTCTGTCCCCCCCCCCCTCCTCCTTTGACATTTATTATTATATCGACACTGACCATCCTTTTCTTCGCCTCTATTTTCCCCAAGCAGGAACTGACGGGGCCTCCGTGTACATTGATAGATACTGACAGATAACGTTCATTGCTGAAGCAGACGGCAGTTTTGCGCCGTACATGTTTAGATCTTGGAAATGATTATATACTACCTGCACCCCGCTCTCAGCAGTATTTTTTTCCAAGGAATGTATCTTATGTATGCAAGAGGGGAATTGAACCATGTCGATCAAATTCGCTTGCTCAATGCATTTTCACACTTACCCCAAAAGAAGGTAAAAAACCACATAAAGGTCATACTGCAAAAATGTCTCGAAGGCACACCTTCAATAAGCCTTTACTTGCAGAACTAAATATCAGTAATCGCCCCATCACATAAAATATTGTTATTAGTCACACCGAAAGAGGTCGAGGCTGGTCGGCAGCATGGCAGGCTACGAGAAACAGCGTGAAGAACCGTGAAGAAGCTACACTGCCATCCCTGCTAACTTCCTAATTACCCATACAGCGGCCGAGAGCCATCCCTTCATTCAAATTAAGGCTTCATTCATTCATTAGCCACATCTTGTTATGCATTGTATACTATGCTGCTCACGTCGACTGCATACGTGTCTTTAAGAAGAACGGTACGAACACTTGAGGAACGAAGTCACGAGCCGCTGGGGAAATGCATCTTATTAAAACTATAACTTTCCTGTATTTAGTGTTCTGCTTAACAATCCTTACCACATATTTCCGGGACATATACTCCGATTGAGTTTGAAGATTAGTGTTTGCGAGGAAAACAAAAACAGCCGCCTATTGACAACAGGCTTCTTGGCATAAAGACTCGATTATGAATGCTGTGAATTTGGTTTTATTTCGGCTAACGGTTGGCAGCCAATCGTTTTCCAGTATCAGACAAAAGTCTGTATATGTGCTCATGCTCCCTTACTCAAAAAGCAAAACGACTCTCTTTTGAGACATTACGCGCCCTTTACTAATTCGTGTATTGCTCCTAAACATTTCCCGACCAAACCATTCAATATTCATTTATTTCTTATAGACATTATTCTGAAGCACTTCAAAACGTTTACGTGATTGCCTTATAGTTCCGCTGGTTAAACGTTTCCAAGTGAGGTTTCCAATGCATGCATTAAAGTTATTACTGCTGGTATTGCATTGCGCGAATTGAATGTAGATTGACATGCTTCACAGGCCCTCTGGAGGCCGCAATCGTGAAAACTTCGGTTTTAAGGCATGCCTTTGGACGCATCTATGTCGTCTTTTCGATCTTAGCCACCTAGCCTTGAACTTGTCTAGCAGATGCATGTCATATGCAACTTGAAATCGTGATTCACCACACGCAGTGCTGTGTGATGAATAATTGTACCAGAACTTTGGCACAAGTGTCGAGAAAACTGCCGCCACTTGCAGTTCTGCCAACTATGAGTATATATGAAAGCGTGTCATGTTCGGGTATTGCGATAAAGGGCGGTGACATCTGTCGCGGATTGTTCTGTGTCACTGGATTAGGACGTCATACTTCTTATATCATACCGACATTTCGTAACTTATGACACAATGTCGACACGCTTTTTTCATAATTGAACATCTTAAGGCCTTCGCCTTTAGAAATGATTCGCGCCACTTACTGCAATACGCGCTCTGAGGACATTCTTGGAGGAGTTCGTGGATAACAAAAATGTGCGAAATATGAAATGATCCGTCCCATTTTTAAATTGTTCAAGTTAACGTGACTGGCGCCTGCTATAGGGATGGTTAGCATTACCCTTTCCTAGATTTAGCTTGGTCCAGCTTCGTTTAACTTGGCTTGGTTTGGCTGTTCCTTTGAAGCTTTATACTTCAGCGCATGTCGAGCGATTCAGGAGATCCATACAAGCGCGGTAAGATGTATACGAGCAGTACACACCCTCCCCCTCCTCTAGTGGCAGTGAGCCGGCGTAGATACAAAGCCCACTTTAAAGAAATACGAACGAGCATCCATGGCCCGTGGGTATCTTGTCTGACTCACGATGCAAGGGTCCCGGGTTCGATTCCCAGCACACTCTCCCATATCAAGTGGACTGCTCGAATTGGTAGCTCATGCCAACAGCCCCAATACTCAGCTGGAGCGGAACGTGAGCTGTTTATTCAACGAAGACATGATCGTGAAGCCCGGACATCGTGAAACGCAATGGCTCTTTCCCTGGTATACCTGATCTATGCAGTGCTAGCGCAATGAAATATTCACGCCTTTTGTGAGCGATACGACAGTTTGGTCAGCGAATTCGCTCGTAATCCTCCGTCATACGACTTAGTCGATTTGGCTGATCAAACCTCTCGATGGTGTTTGGGCGTATCATAGTTCGCAAGCTTTTCTTGTTAATCGAGCTGCCGCGTGCGTGACGCAAGGGCTACGCTATTTTTCCCCAAATTTTTAAAAGTTGTATAGGGTGTCTGCATAGTGTGTGTCAGGTTCCGCTTTGAAAGCAGAAGTCGAATCATCCTACTTCAAAGCATAAGCGCGGGACATTTTTGTTCATGCTATTTATTTGTACGACGGTATAGTTAACCTCTCTTTATTGCGAAAATATTTTGCTCCATGAGTGGCGTTGAACCATTGTGCTTCCATTTCTCAGCCGAGTCTTCGGGCCGATACTCGATGCCGACTGTCTAGAACTTGTTCATAATTATCCGCGTCGGGCGTAAAGTCGCCGGAGGGCACTCAGGAAAAGGACACCAGAGGCACAAAAAAAAAATGGGTACTAAAAAGAAAAAGACAGAAATAAACTAAAGAATAAAAATAAAGAAACAAAAGAAGAGATTAAAGAATAAAAATAAACCTGATAAAAACAACGAAATTTGCAGCGTTCTGAAAAGCAACCAAACTCAGAACGACATCATAATTGAACTAGGCACTCTAATTACTTTCCCATTTTCGCATGTAGGGAGACAAGTGCATCATTCTGAATTTCTTTTCTTCTGGGGACAATAAGGATGCTTCTTGAGGGCTGTTTTTTTAGTTGAAGAATTAGTCGTTATATCAGATTGTATTCAGGGTACTTTTTTGGGGCATTTGGAAGGATCTGTACATGCTGTTGTATTTTATATTCGCTTTTCATCTATCTCAGTTACATCACGCGAAAAAAACTTTGAAGAGAAATAAGCAACTCTATGCTCTGTCCTTTTTTGCAAAAAAGAAAAAGGCACCGTGCCGCACGTTTTGACAGAATGGCACAAAACTCAAGGCCCCCCCCCCTCCTCCCCTTCCGGCCAATACCCCCCACCTCAACACCTTCAGCGATGGGAAACATTGTTATCTAGCCCCGCCCTATCCATCCAGCTCCCACTGACGGACAGGGGCCAGGAGCTGCTGGGAACATATATGGGTCCCGCAACTAGGGAACCGCCCCGTCTGGTGCAAGCATACACCATCGAATTATTTCGGACCAATAAATGTTGATTCCTCCTCCCCCTTCTCCCCCCAACTGTATATAAAGTGTTAGGCAGAGTTCAGGCCAGCCGTTACAAGATCATCTTGAATCGTGAAAAAACAGCGCACCTAAGACACGGACGAGAAAGGAACCGCGGCACAAGCGCTGTTTCCTCCCTCGTCCGTGTCCTAGCCGCGCTCTTTTATCACGATGAATGACCAACAAGCCCATTCATCCGTCATCTTGAATTGTTTTCAATCGAGAGGTATGTGATGCCGCGGTGGCCAAGCGGTAAACGCTTTCCCAAAAGACGTTTGTAGGACGTCTTAAAGCTACGCTCTAGAAGTCCAGAAGTCCAGAAGTCCCAAAACGTATGCCTAATGGTTTCAATTCTTTGTTTCACAAAAAGCTACAAAAACTCTATTCTCTTGCAACCATGCTTTAACTGGCAAAATACCGCTATGTAATCGAACAAAAAGGCTCTGTGTGAAAGAATGCAGGCTTGCATATTATTTGGAAAAGCAGGATGGCCTACACGCACGGCCCATGAGGGGAACAGAAATGAAAGTTTTAGACTCGGCATATGGCTGGCTACAGGCGGGAACTGAAACTGTATTTTTTTAAAGCAAGTAAAAGATTTTGTGTGTTACACCTGCGAAATATTGATGATGGTCTCTGTGTAATATTGTGTATTAAAACAAACTCAGCGTTGGGCTAACGCAGTGTTCAGCAAAGCTGGTATCTTAGTCTTACCCTTGGTTCAAAAACCAGTGGCGGTGAGTTTTTCTTTCTTTCTTTTTCTCTCTTTGTTTTCGATCGGAATCTAGAAGGAGCTTCGTCAGATATTATGGCGAAATTCAAGAATGTGGCTAGTAATGCATCTCCAATTAAAGGAGCCGGTGTTTGTTTACCAGCTGAGGCCATGACAGCGCGGCAGGATGAGCCTCAGGCGTCGCGTAAGGGTAAGGCAGGACAAAAGGCTGAGCACGACGTCTCATTCTTTAAAGGTTGACGCTACTCTACGACGGCGCGGACGTTTTTCCTAGGTGCGGATCATGCAATATGAAAAAAGGTGCAAAGGGATCCGGTCAACTTTCGAACACCTCAAGATTTTTAGCCTGGAGACGGAGGATAGCATTATTTATTTCGCGATTTGACGAATATTTGCAAAGCATCCCAGCCTTGGCGCTATCCTTGCTCCTCTTATGCTGAAACTTCCCCACTTCCAACCAGGAAGGTGTTTGCTTGTTTTCTGGAACCGCCCCTCAGTGCGCTACAGTAATACAGCGGTGTGGTGCTGTCTGCTCGCCATATACCTACCTGAGCGAGCGCCGGATCTCCTCTGGCAGGTCCAGTGTCCAGTCGTACGCTTTTTCAATGTAGCGTTCTTGTCCTTGGGAGTCGCGGTTGTCAATGACGCCCTGCAGCCTGTCAGCACTCCGTAGATAGGAGAGGCAGTTTGTGATGCCGTCTCCCTGCCAGCGGTGGCGCTGTATGCCGAGTCTCTCGTACATTTTGCTGATGTTGTCCAGCTCGTCGTTGTCACTGACGTCAAATCCTGGGCCAAACATTTTACTTGGACATCCATATTTTTCAACTTCCTCGAACTCATATCTTATCTCCTGAATAATTCTTACGCACAACACCATTACCTTTTATTTTTACACATACCCATTTACTATATCGCTCATTTACTATATCGCAATGTATTAGGAATTTGGGAAATTTATTTTGTCAGCGTTATCAGTTTTTCGCGAGCCTGGCACAGCACAAATGCGATTCTTAATTATAGTGTTATGAGATCTTAGTAAAGGGTATAAACGTATGAGGCTTTCTTACGTTAAAGACGAATGCTGGGCGCCCCTGCAGTGTTTGCGCATGGTAATTTTACAACCTGCTTCTTGATTTTAATTGGGTGCCCTCAACAAGAAATCAGTGATGTAGAGAAAAACAACAGGCGGTTATCACAAGCACGAATTCTTACCTATTTTATCGAGCAAGGTGCTGTTGTATCCAGAAATGGAATCGATAGCGCCGCGTAGCACCTCCTGGTCTGTAACACTCGGGATCGAGAAGAGCACGTCCATGGCCTGAGGAAAAGGTACTGGACACAACAAGGCAACCAGTTAATTACTTTCTAATTGCGAACCTTGCATGGTTTGCTTAACTGGCACCTCGATTAGCAGCTTCCCGTTTTTCACTGCAAAAATCAATGTCCCGTATGGTCACGCGCAGCATACGCCTCCTCTTATCATCAAAACAAATAAAGCATTCAGCTGAAATGCGTTCCACAAAGGGAAGTGGAAGTCAGATTACTACCACCTGCATTGTAGCAATAATATCTGCTTGAGAAGAGAATTGGCCAGCTAGAAAGCAAATGTGATTTTTAGCACTCTTATGAAGTACTAAGGCTTCTAATCTCAATCTCAACACCTTCATTTTTTGTATCATTGATGAAACGTGGGTGGCGTAGGGGGGGTCCTGAGTAAGCATATATGCATTAAGCCTTCAAATGGCTGCATATTCGGCATCTGAAAGAAAACGTAAATTCGACGCGTTTTATTTTCATGCAATCATTTTAGAAGCCAGTGCCTGTATGAAAACAACGGCACTTCTTTTTCATACCTTAAGTCTAGTTTTCGACGTTACGAGGATGGCAGGAACGAACAGGCAGGCAGCCACTCCCACGAGAGTAGATCAATGGATTTTGGTAAATTGTTGAAGTTAAATGTCCACGACGAAGAACTTAAATTTTTCGTTCTCAATGGCATACTGCGTTCTAATAATGAAAAATCTGCAACTCTAATTTAAAAAAAGCTACACTTGTACCGGATAGGAGAACCGCAAACAACTGAATATATTTTCCGCCAACACAATCTAATTTTTCACGTAAAATCATTGCGTTTAGACCCTCCCGGTTGATTCAAAATAGTAATAGCTAATGCTTTTCAATGAACTCGTGACAATTTTGAATTCAGCGATGATAAAAATTTATATTCAATTTTTAGTGAAATAATTTGTTTGTTTTTTTTTTTCTGGCGGATAAATATCCACGTATGCAGTAGGAGCGAGAGAAAAAAACATTCATTTAAAACAGCAACTGAATGGAGCTGTTCTCAGTGTCCGTTCAAGGCGTATATCCATGTTCATGCCAGAACTGCAGCGGATACTTTAACCGATAAACGCTCTTCTCCGTTGTATACATTTGTGCACGAACTACATGGGTCAAGATATTTATGGCACACAACGCCACCGGAATTATTTTCCCGCTATGCCATGGTTAATATTCTTCTAACCGCTAATATGCTTCAAGAATTTAGAGCTTGTATACCCTCTTTATTCTCATTACAAACTTTATTAGCAGCACTCATAAAAACATTTTGACGCAGAGCTATGATTGTCACTAAACTTTGCGCCATACGGATGACCGCAAAAGCGACCCCGGAAAAACGGTCACCGCAAGATACGGCCCCGGAAAAGATTTCCTAGGTAGAAACGTCTCCTCAGGAAGTGGCCCTCAGAAAGAAATATTCCCAAGGAAAAATTTGACTCCAAGTCAATCTTCCGGGCGAAAATGTATCAATTTATTAAGGTGGGGTGAAGTTTATCAGTGTGGCCAGGGTGAACCGGTACCTCTTCCTGGCCACACTGAACTACTGCTCCCATCCATTGAAATCACCCTCTTTGTTCCCTATAAGAAGCGGCAGAGCTGATTTTGGAATACGTGATCACACGATGAAAGAGTGCATATCTTGCATAGAAAAATTGCTGAACCTAAATATTCGACCGACCATTCATGTCCTTAATACGTAGAACGATTGAGCGATATGCTTGTTCTTGATAACACTGCTTTCGGCGCCACATTCGTTTTTTATAACGAACGCACGGCATCATTTCCCTGATTTGCACCTTCTAAGAGGACGGTAAAAAGAAGCGCTGTGGCATACATTGCTGCGGCTAGCCACAAGCAAACTAGTAAACCTTTAAGTAGATACAACCACGGAAGGCGAAAAAAAAACGTCGAAGATTAAAAATACAAATTATTTTCAAGCTAAAAGCCATAAACGAAGATGTAACGTAAAACAGCAAATGTTGGCGACAATGTAACCAATTCACCCTGTGTAAGCCAAGAACTAGGCAGGGCAGATATTGCACTCCATTTTTCTCCTTATTAAATGGGCACTTTTATCTAGGGCTTTTTTGGGGGGAGGGGAGGGGGCATATTTTTTCTGTGTACTTTTAATGTACTAAACCAGTAAAAGAAGCAGAAACACAAGAAGAGAAGCACACGGGACAGGGCTGACTAGCAACCGATGTTTAGCGCTGTCCCGTGTATTTCTTGTGTTTCTGTGTATTCGGCTCTACACTATGAGGATTCGCATCAACTAGCCCAAATGGTAACCATGGTAAAATACATTTACCTTTATGGGCAAGTTTTTACCGGAACCCGCGCCATGGAGAATATGTAGTTTGCATTATTACGGGGCCGTATTTAGATTCGAAGGTACGGCTAGTCAACATGTCAAATCGAAGGGGGCCAACAATAAATAAGTCCATTCTTTCTTCGTATATAATGAAGAACGTGGAAAGTAAGGAAATACGAAGGAAGCAGTTTGGCGGCCACTTCCTCCAAAAGGTTGAGAAACAACGTGTTCATTCTTTTTTCTTTTTCAACTATCATTTCTCACCAACGATTCAATCAACGTCTTTGCGCTGGCGCTGATTACGCATGATCGCCCTCCAGGTTTCTTACCTCCGTGCCAGAGATGATGTAAAAGCTTCTGCACGATGTCGAAGCCAGCTCCATATTTTCGCTCTTCATCGAGGTCGCTAACTTTGAGGTCCAAGAAGAGAAGGGCGAGTTTATCTCTGTATCGGCCTCCATCTGTAGAAAGCAAATGTACTTATGGGCAAAGAAGACGTATCAGGGATAGTCTTCGTCGGTATCTTATCAGCGCGCTCCACGACTCGCTCAGTCATAAAAGGAATCATCTCACTGGAAGTATAAAAACAATAAAGATAAAGAAAGGTTGTTATCTGTTTTGGGAGCCAAGGCTCAGTCATAGCTTGCCGCCTTTTGCCTTGGCTTCCCCGGTTTTGTAAAAGAAAGAAATAAACTTTAACTCCAACTCCAAAGATTAGATTTTCAATGAGGCCAGGGCAGCTGCAGGGCGCATCAAGGCTAACATGCTTTACCGCCATAAAAGACCGAAAGGTAGAAAGGCGAGGGGAAGGGGGGAGGGGTGATGGAGGAAGCTTGTGCCGAGGACTTTTATCGTTTAAGTCCAGAACAATTCTGTAGTAGAGCTTACGAGCGGTTTAAGCAGGACGTCGCTGAAAGGCAAGTGCGTTCCATTGTGGCGCTCGTCTCGTAGTTTTCCCCACGTTGAGCGCCAGTTAACTGGCAGGCAAAGCTTGGAGATTATCATCATCATCATCATCATCATCAGCCTATACCCACTGCTGGGCGAAGGCCTCTCCCATATTTCTCCAATTAACCCGGTTCTGTGCTAGCTGCATACACTTTACCCCCGCGAATTTCTTAACCTCATCTACCCACCTAACTTTCTGCCGCCCCCTGCTGCGCTTTCCATCCCTTGGAATCCAGTTTGTTACCCTAAGCGACCGTCGGTTATCCTCTCTTCGCTCAACACGTCCTGCCCATGTCCATTTCTTCTTCTTAATTTCTACTAGAATGTCGGTAACATGAGTTATTGCTCTGACCCACTCTGCACGCTTCCTATCTCTTAATGCTACCCCTACCATTTTTCGTTCCATAGCCCTCTGGGTCGTCCTCACCTTAAGTAGAACCCTCTTGGTTAGCCGCCACGTTTCCTGGAGAATATACTTGGTGGTAATTAATCTTTCTCTATTAACAATATGTCTTTGGTCACAAGAGGGAAATTTTTTCCTCAGTGCTTGGCGGAAGCAATGCTATTGAAGTTAACGTCAAAATACAATTCGTCCTCCTCTAAGCAAGGATATACATGCAGAACCATTTCAGGACTAGTTAAGCTGCATTTTGCTTTGCCTGGCTTTCTCGCTACATCTTGTCATGTTTAGTTTAGAATTTACCTGTTGCTTCGAGCTCTTATTGGGATGAATAAGGCCTGACTCAGAAAAGAACTATGTCGCAGGCGATGAAGAGGATAGAGACGAAGACATCTGCACCGTGCAGCGTGGAAGACTGCAAGCTTAGCATTGGAATAAGCCGGTCATCCTTGAACGCAATAAGGGAATGTTAGCCCGGTTATGTCAGTGAAATGAGACATCCTTTTTTTTTTCGTAAATGTTATGTAATATTTTGATTGTAGAAATTGAGATGGCGCGGGGTTTTAGTGCAGTGGCCAACAAAAGCTGATCTCTTTGCCTCGGCTTGGGTCCGAAAGAGGCGATCTTTGTTTTCGCGCAGTTACTCAAAGTAGATTTGAAAGCCACCTAGGAGAAGTCTGAGATTCGGGTAGATAGGAAAGGCTCTGCAAAAACAGCATACAACAAAAATTGCTTGCTTGCATGACAACCCTGAAGATATAAACATAACGCCATTTCTTTTCTACTGTGAGTGAATTGCTTGCATGTGTTGCGGTACCAGTAGAAGCGCCATCGCGAAATAGAAGGCACTCCAGTATCTGGAGTAGTGCGCCGTGCAATTCTGCGAGGAATATACGAAACCTGGCTACCTCCCGAAAAGCTTAAAAGTGAAAATGACAGTGATAGAGTGGAAAAGGGAGGAAAACGACTAGGAATGACACGGAAAACTATTTACATATATAAGCAAAGCAAAGAGGTAATGCAAGCCTATTGCCCATACATAATGATAATAATACATTTCCTCTGTCCGTGAATAAACAAATTGCAGTGGCGACCGGCCTTTCTTCTCCTTTCAAAGACGTTTGTGGTTTAAGGCAAGTTCCTTCAGCTTTCAAACTTTTCATTTGATAGCCAGATCACATATTTACAGAACCTTTTCTCCAGAAAAAAGGAAACCTTTTTTTTTGGAATGTCAACAAACATCATCTAAACTCACGCCGCGGCCAGGAGAAATATTCCATGCTACGCAGTAACGAAACGATGTCAACAACATTATTAAACAAACACTGATATAAACGTTTCATGGCTGAACCATAGCAATGAAAGGCGTAAGTTCTTTCGTAAATGTCCCGAAAAAAAAAACGAGTTCTTAAAAGACAGGAGGAACGTATGAGCTTTTGGAGGTTATATGTGGCGTCAGAAATGCAGACTTCTTACAAATAACGTGACAAATTTTATGATCGATTTTACCGTGAAGAAACTATCGCTTCACATCTAGACTTAAATAGAGAGATCAGAAAAGTTGGTAGTGTACCCTATTGCGTAGTTTTGTAAAAGTACACTAGAAAATTATTTTGGAAGTATCTTGGAGAATTTGATTGCACAACTTCCTATTTGTAAAGACAGTACCAGATGTTGAAGGACGTAGAGTCCCGAATTGAGAGGAAGCACTCCTTGATACTTACGACTGCACGCTTTTTTTCTGAGTTTTTGTTTATGTTTAGGTTATAAGACTGGCTTTGACCAAATTTTTTATAGCTGCTGTAATTTTACCTGCACTCGTACTCTTTCGCACATATTCCAGGAAAGCACCCACATCCTCTTCGGCTTCGCACTCCCTGAAGCAGTCGCACGGTAAACCATGGAACAGTTTTGCCGCGGTGCCATCCTCGGAGAAGCTGACATCGGATTCAACAGCGTTGGCTCCTCCTTCCATTGCTTCGTCAAAGTCACCAATCGAGTTCACCATGTGTGCTATAATGTACACTGGTCTGCTCTTATCAGCCGCTACCTGTAAGCAATGCGTAAGGCGATGGAGCACCGTTATGCCAATGAAGTGTTAAGAAACAACAGGGCGATAATAACTGTAGAAAAAGGTCATCGCTCTGGCATGCAGTCACTACGTAAGCTGCCTAGGCGCTCCGTATAGAGGCCGTATTCAGTGCCAGTATATTTTTCTAACCATTATCGCATGAATAAATTATTTGCTATACGTAGTTAAAGTTCAAGCTCAAGTAACACGTGAGCTTTGCTTTCGTGTATATTTATCCGTCATTTTCAGCAGTCCACTCCCTATCATGAGAAATGCCACTCCCGAATGCTTCCAGTTTCTTCAAGCCCTGTGCCAGACCCAGCCACCATGAAGAGTTTCTGAGGGAGGTCTATGCAGGGGTTGCCATCCTCGGCTGATTTTGGAAGGAAAATTGAAGCGCCGATATGGATTTTCAAAGCGGGTCCCGGAGTCTGTCGATTTGCAGCAATTGGGGGTGAGACCGGCATTTTGTGGTGCTGAGACAAAATTCTGAATCCAGTAGCGTGAAGGTGTATATTTAGCATTCCTAAGCAAGCATTTTGCTGCCGGCAGCATTGTATTATTATAATAAAATAGTAGGAGGTTTAAGCATGCAAGTGAAAGCACTTGTCGAGCATGGCTTTTCATGGTTTAGTAGTGTACAACCTCGTACACGGTTTGAATAAGAACCCTCAAACTTCGCCTTGTGAGCCGACGCGAAAGGGCTTTTGACATCGCCTTCTCGTTCAGCGATGCTTATATTGTGTGTTTAAGTTGGTTTTGGGCTAACATGGAGGAGCACTATCTGTCTTCAGTCAGGGTTTCTTCACCCAGCGAGGCGAAATCCGAAGTTACCAATCGAGCGGTGGAGTTTACGGTCCAAAATGCACTGGATAAATTTTAATCGGACCGATTACCTGATGATCTCCTTGATGTTCCGTCACCTTTCAAATGTATCATCTCATCCGGCCATGTTGCCCAGTGCTGGGCTCGGGTCGATGTATTATGCACCGTAGCTTCTGAAGTAGCAGCGCATCTACAGCTACTGGTCGGTCAGGCAAATATGGCGGAAACCTTTTCATGCTGCTCCTTATGCAAGCAAAGTATTATGATATGCCTTTTAGTTGGCCCCTCTGCTTGCTTTTGGGTACCGGAAGGCAAATCGTGGGTACCGGAAGGCAAATTGCAGGCCATCACGGCTCGTCAAAAAGCCCTAGATGGTCGAACTAATGCAGCAGCCCTTCCATAAAGCATTTGTTTTCTAATTTCTTCTTACGTCAGCCGTTTCATCTCTTTTCTCGTGTATCGTGTGTCTAAGTTAAGTTTACTCCCGCCACCCCTGTTTATATAATGAAATGACGGCGGCAGTGTGTTGTGGAGCGACAGTTGGAGGCTTTCATGACGTCTGTTTGCTTCGCTAATTAGCGATTGGGGCGTAGCAAAGGCGATCGCAACGAATAGAGGGCACGTGTTTCCAGATAACCTTTATCTGCTAATCTTCTTCCGCACTGACGAACACGAGTCATCTCCCCTTATCTACTGTTTCGGGTTCCCACAGTTTTTGGCTATGAGGGAAATGGCAACCATTTTCTCCCATTGAAACCCGCAGAGCGATTCCTGATCAAAATAGCTCTTTGGGCCAGTTGGTTCATACTAGCTCATAAAAAGACCAGCGGAAAACACGGGGGAAAAAGAACAGAAAATGACAGGGCGGGCGCTGACTACCAACTGTTTATTCTCGAGAAAACCAGCACAATATAAGCAAGAACGCAGACCATGTGACCACTGGGAGGAAAAAGGAAAAGAAAACAAAGTAAATCATGTCATGTGTGTACAGCGCTATCTTTTTATAAACCGCATCAAGTCACCCTCCACACCGATCTTTGGAGCACGAGCACCAGAAAGCAAAAAACCGAGATGAAGATAACATGGCATCACTACACGACACATGAAGGATAACAAGATGAAAAAGCAGAAAAAGTTAAATGGAGGGGTAAGAAAACTAAGGAAAAAGAGAAAACCGCGTGGCACTAATCCCCTATCTTTACAAGGTGTCACACAATCATTAAAAAGATAGCTGGAAGGTACGATGTGTGGGTCGTCTTTTCCGCCCCATGCACGCTCTGAAGCTACGTGCATTGATTAACAAACCTAGACAGGCGGCTTGCACTACTAGGCCTGCAAAACGATACACCAACTGCCATACCAGGGTGGTTTATCAAGTACCCCTTACATGCGGTAGAGTGTACATAGGCCAGACGGGACGATGTTTTACCGTTAGGGCCAGGGAGCACTTCCTCGATGTAAAAAACGAATGCGGGGGAAACCTTTCAGATCACTGCAACCAGTTTGGCCATAAATGCTAACCGATATTAGCGAGCACGAGGTTCTTGGGGATGTTTAAAAGCAAAACTGTAAGCGAAGTGATCGGGGCTTATTTCATTGCTAAGGCGGGTGACTCTTGTGTCAGCACTCTATCGATTTTATTGCACGAAACAGAAATGCGATACCTGGATCGTAGCTGAACCCCTTTGTTCATTGTTTTAAGTTTCTTTGAATGTGCGCGTTGTAAATTTCTCCCTGTCTATCCTCTTATTTATCGAACCGTAACCTGGTTTGTCTTAGTGCTTTTTGATCCCCCTATTTCGCCTTGATTATCGTTGGCATCACCAAAGATTGTACAATAGCGTATCTTTTTAGGTTGTGATTCGGCCTTTGCTTCGCTGTTCTTTGCGCGTTCACCTGCTCATTAGTCCTTTTTTTTTTTTTTCCGTCTTTATCGTTCGTTTTCTGACACCGCCCCTTAGCCCGCGCGTTGTTAGATTTTTTATCTTGTTATCCTTCATGCGTCGTGTAGTTATGCCATGTTATCGTCCTCTCGGTTTTTTGCTTTCTGGTGCTCGTGCCTCAAAGACCGGTGTAGAGGTCGTCTTGATGCGGCTCATAAAAAGATAGAGCTGTACACACATGACATGATTTACTGTGTTTTCTTTTCTTCTCGTTCCTCCCAGTGGTCACATGGTCTGCGTTATATGGCTTATGTTGTGCTAGTTTTCCCGTGAATAAACAGTTGGTAGTCAGCGTCCGTCCGGTCGATTTCAGTTCCTTTGTCCCCGTGTTTTGCGCTCGTCTTTTTATGAGCGACTTCTGAATGGCAGCTTAACGCAGGAGTTCCTGTATGCTGGACTGCATCGGCGCATGACAGAAAAGCGACTTTTGGTAGCAATTTCCAAATCCTTCTACTGAGCCGTCCCCTCTCTCCTAATTCCTTAATTACCCAAACTGCGGCCGAGAGCATTGCCTTCAATCAAATAAAGGTTGATTTATTCGGTTATATTTTTTTACACGTTTGAACGTTTGTGTAGGCCTTCAATCACAGCATCTTATGTTTTGCAAGTATATTAGCGTCGAATTGCACTTATCAGCGGAAAATGAGCATTTATAAATTGGTAAAAGAAAAATCGCTGTTCTGAAAGTTGTTCTCCTCTAGAATACCAGTATTAATCATACTGCGGCAAAATAAACATGGCTAACTTTCAAAACAACCCTTTAATCCTGTCTCCCCGACATATTTTCCACTTACTGCATTCTTGTAGGTCGCTATCTTAGCGCGGTAGCTGATGGCAGTGTACAACTCCTTTAAATCGCTTCGCGACTAGAGTTTCGAATCATAAAAATGAAATACGCTAGGAAGGGGACGTAATTTTGCAAAGTTACAAGTTGAACGAAAGTAATCAAAGATTTTTACGCGCGAAATGTTGCACTCCGACTCTTCTTCTGACACCAAAAAAAAAATGTTTAAGCGGCACTACCTATTTTGTTTTAGGAATATTTAGATAACATACATTTTAGCTACCGAGCAGAGGATTCATAATTCGACATGGTGTCGGGAAGAGCGTATAGGCATGGCACCATACGTCCGCAGAATATGAAAGTGTAAATTAATAATACACTCAAAAGAGAGAACAAATACAAGCAACAAATCTATTATTGGTAACTTACGAGCCCCAGGAACGCTGCGAATAGGACAACGGCTGCACCACGCCGCTCTAAATTCCACACAAGCCACATTGTCGTCACGTTCTGCTCTCGTCGTTTTCAGCTTTATCTTGTGGCACTTCAAAAAATAAAAGATAAGATGTGTTATTGAGCCCTTTATCGCAATCTCACACTTTTTCCTGCCTTTTCTAAAATAAGACGCTCGACAGAATCGTCTCCCAAAAAGACGAAAAGCCTTGCATGATCTAACTGTCGGCCAGAGTAAAGAAATCTACGCTAGTATAGAAGATCACAAGCTTTATAGTTTTCGTGAGTAAATATTCCACGTAATAACCACCAAGAGTAAACAAATCAATGCTAATACACTCTTATTCTAGTTCCGGATATGTTCCAGCTATAAGCTAAAATTAAAAAAAATATGTCCACTTATAAGTGGAACTTTTGAAAAGTTCCACTTGTAACTGCAAACTATGTGAAACCAGATTAAGAGTGTATCATCATCATCATCATTAGCATGATTATACCCACTGCAGGGCGAAGGCCTCTCCCATATTTCTCCACTTAACCCGGTTCTGTGCTAGCTGCATCCACTTGACCCCTGCGAACTCCTTAATCTAATCCGCCCACCTAACTTTCTGCCGCCCCCTGCTACGCTTTCCTTCCCTTGGAATCCAGTTTGTTACCCTCAGCGACCATCGGTTATCCTCTCTTCGCACTACATGTCCTGCCCATGTCCATTTCTTCTTCTTAATTTCTACTAGAATGTCTGTAACTTGAGTTATTTCTCTGACCCACTCTGCACGCTTTCTATCTCTTAATGTTACCCCTACCATTTTTCGTTCCATAGCCCTCTGGGTTGTCCTCAACTTAAGTAGAATTGTCTTGGTTAGCCTCCATGTTTCAGCCCCATAGGTGAGTACAGGCAAGATGCAACTGTTGTATACTTTCCTCTTGAGCGATACCGGTAAGCTGCTAGTCATAATCTGCGAGTACTTGCCAAAAAGTACTTATTTGGCAAGTAAGAGTGTATACAATATCACAAATCCTTATAGCGTTCGTGAGTACATATTCCATGCAATCACCACCAGAGTGTTATGTAAAATCTCAATGCACTGACCATGAGACTTGACACGTACGATGAGGGGAAATCGCGCAGGCACGCAACTGCCGGCGACAGTTGTACTCGTCGCCGACGGAGATGCAGCTCGCTGTTATCGCGAGAGGAAATCCAATTACAAGGCCAAGTGCACTTCCTCTCTTTTTCGAGAGTTGTTAACGCAGCTGTAAAGACAAAGCAATCCTTGCTGTGCGCCTTCGTTTGCCTCTTATTAGTGCCATCAGTCACACGTAACGCAACTGAGGGAAATAATGCGCTCCATAACTGTCGCTCGTTTTAACCTCCGTCACTTGTGTCCCTCTCCATACCACTGCATTTCGCATCGGCCGAAGTTATCACTACACATGGAATGCAAAGCTTACTTTTGCCCGCCGCGACATTCTAACGGTGACACGTGAGTGCATCCGCCTCACTTTCGGCAGGTACCATGTTCGATCCCCGGTGCTGTCGGGTACCCACCGGTTTCTAATGGTTACAACCTTTTCCCCGGCCTGGTGCTCAGCTCTTCTGGGGTTGAAATGCTTAAGAAAAGGGGCCATGGATCAAAAATGTTAGTTAAAAAAAGAATATATTATCAGTGGTTCAGTTTGGGATTAAACCTGGACTTATGCGAAAGCAATCTGCATGACTACGCTTTGGTTAGGCTTCAAAGTAAAGACATGGCTTTTGTGCATAGTAGTTTACTCCATGGTTTCTGATTTATTTATGACATAGGGGAACCCCCTCACGTATGAGCACCCCTTGCCTCTCGTTGTCGACCATTCTCATTCGGGTGTAGACGACTTCTAGTGGTATTATATAGTCTCTATGTCACATCCCGGGGCACACCGCCTTCACAACGTTCATACGAACCTTCTGTCCTAGCAACTCGATGTTGTTGTTTGCCTCTACCAACTGCCGAGTTATTTGTCTTCTTCTTCGTCTTTTCCTTCTTTTACTTTTGCTACGTCTTCTTCTTTTAGTTCTTTTTGTTTTACTTCCTTTTCTTTTTATCCTTTCTCGTCTTCGTCTTCCGCGGTGCCACGCCGGCGGCTTGAAAACCTATCGCAGTGTACATTTCGCTACAAAAGAGCCACATAATGGGGTTTTTTTTTCGCGCGCGGCGAACGTCATGTCATAAGACCACGTGACATTTACATGCCTGATGTGGCAGGTGCTGCCAACGCAGATTTCGGCATTGACACGAGATGATAACATCGAAATGGAGCCCTCCAGTGCCCTTGAATCCTGAATAAGATAAACTGCGCCTTGGCCAAACAGGCATGTTCATGCGGTTTGGTTGAAGCGGGCATATCTGTCGCAAGGTCTTTCACGTAATATGGCGGGCGCAATAATTTACACTAATATGCATGTGTGAGTTAATAGAGATTTGGTCCTTTCGTTCTTACGTCTGCTAATGTAATAATTCCGTACTTTGTATGCCTCTCCTGCCTGGGCCGAAACGAGGCCGGCAGTATTGTATAAATAAATAAATACTAGTTAGGTGATTACTTTTTGAGTACCCAAGTGAAACAACGCAAAGGAGTATACGCCAAGAGAGCCAGAAGATAGGAGCCATCAACGCTGCCGCTTCCCTAAATTTATTCATTTGCAGCATACTAAGATCTGAGAACAATGAACAGCTAGTTGGATACAGATGAAATGTAGATCATTGGTGCAGAAGACACACCTGAAAAGTTAGTTTGCTTCAAGAGAAGCACAAAGAATAAGAATTGCAGAACTTTGAAATACGTAGCCTAAATCCCCTCATATTCTTAACTTTTTGGGCTGCTTTGTGTACTGTACTAATAAAACAAGCTCGCTGCGAGCCCTTCATTGCGCCAAAGCATGATTCTAAAAGAAAGTGATAAAGTTCAACTGGAGCCAGGTGAGGCATAACAGGAAACAAATTGATACGACATTGTAGCGTACCAAATTGTTCAAAATAAAATCAACAAGACGACTCGGAATGAAGACCGCGGTGTTCATTTTGCCTTCAAGTGAATGCTATTTTTTTTTTTCATTTATCAGTCATAGCCATTTTCATTTATTTTTGGTGTGTAAATCACTGTTTTTCAGTATAGGGCCTCCGTGATTAATCATATTGATAGTAGACTCCATTGAATGTTCTAGGCGTCAAAGTTCAACATTGAACTATTTGACTATGAGCAATCCGTGCGAATTTCACAGGTTTAAGTGTGCAAAAAGATTGTGAATGTTTTTCTTTTGACAGCGCTGCATAAATTCAGCAAAAGACAAAGCATCACAGCTTTCTTAGTTTTTTTTTTTTTTTGCGTGCGGGTGACCACGATGAAATACCTCTCTTTCTTCGAATCCTCACTTCCGGAAGCAAACCATTGAGAGACCGAGCCCTAGCCGGGGGTCACAGTAATCGTCTCCCAGAACACACCATGTCCAGTGAGGTTAGAATTACAAAAAACAGGTATACTACTTAAGTAGAGGCCACAGCGTTTCACGTACTGCATTTCAAACGCACAACACTGGCACAGCGAGAGGGGAAGTGCTGTAAACACCGTATCGTAGTTAAACCTCTCTGTTTCATAATGCTTACTTGAGCGCAGAGCGACGAGCAGCTCAAAGCCTCCGCGACAATGACAAAAAAAAAAGAAATACGGCTGCAAAAAAGGCGCGGCTTCAAAAAGCTACTATTAGCTCTGCTACAAATCGCAGTAAGCTTCGTGTTATTGTGTAACTGTACATGATCCTGGCTGACAGCGACCTATGACCGCTCTTCTCCACTAGGATCGCTCGAAGGGCGCAGGTCTTTATGTTCTCTTACGCTACTGGCAAGAAAAAAGACCTGGGTCAAAAGCAAATCTCTGTTTTCCTTAGCTGAGTGCGCCATTGAGCATAATTTTTAGCACGACGAAAAAAATTATGACAAGCGTTTTTATCACCGAGTACCTGGAAAACAATAGGAGAGTCCCGCTCGCGTGTTAAGCACCACGTGTTGCTTTTCCAGATGGAGGCGAGAGAGCTCTTTGGTCAGTGGGCGTTGCGAGCAATCACGTGTTCAACTTGTCCAAACAAGGCGCATGATGAAAGAATGCTGATGGCAAATGACTGACCAGATATGTCGGCGTCCCATCTCGGATTTTTCTGTCATGCAAGAAATGGTCCCGTGAATGCAAGTGAATAAGCTGTGCATCAAGAATGTTTCCGTAACGCAAACTTTAATGGCCCGGGTTGCGACGGAGAACACTCTCAGCCTCTCACTTTATAGTACGGATGCAGATTTGTAGCACCACATTGTTGAGTCACATGTAGTCGGAGCTAATACATCCTAGAACGACTTCGTTGGAGTGAATGACACTTACACCACAGGTTCTTACATACAATACAAGATGGGTACATGATTTCTTGTGCAACAGTGCAACGGCACGAGGCCAGAAGAGAAGAAGGGACGAGACATAGCGCTGACTAGCAACATCTACTCCAGAACTCTTTCCAGTCATTTTCAAATAATGGACTAGAACACGAACATGAGGTATCACAGACACATTTTTCGCACTGCCACTGTGGTTGACTGCGGTGCCACATTTCAATGTTTTCAGCATCTGCTCCGCCACTGGTGCTAAAATGTTTGAAGGGTATCCTATAATAACGAGCCTCTCAACCTGACAATAAACATTGTTGACAGTCCTGTGGGTGCATTTCTTCGTCGTATCACTGAAACAATACGCAACAATTCCCCTTTCTACAAGCTTTGAATGATAGGAAATATTTTGAAGCAATGGCTCTTCTGAATAAAAAGGACCAGCACATATTTATTTATTTATTTATTTATTTATTTATTTATTTATTTATTTATTTATTTATTTATTTATTTATTTATTTATTTATTTATTTATTTATTTATTTATTTACCCTCAGGGCCCGGAGGCATTACAGAGGGGAGTGGGATACATAAAAGTATAAGGATGTACGTACAGCAAAGTTACAGAAGAAAATACATTACAAGTACATAAAAAACATGCGCAAAAAGAACAAGGAAAAAAAAAACAACTTCACAATGCAGTGGGGATAAGTAAAAACTGTCAGGAAGTAAAGGGCAAACAACATAGTAACAAGCAATATACATTCAAAGAAAAACAATGGCTTTCCGAAATGCGTCGTTATCTGTTATACGTGCGATATCATGGGGAAGGTGATTCCAACTGACACAAGTTCTAGGTATGAATGAGTCATGGAAACATTTTGTGTGACTAGATGGAACCCCAACTTTATGGCGGTGATCAATGCGCGCTGATATGTAAGATTGTCTTGTTAGTAATCTTTCTTTCAGGTAGCTGTTGTGGCAAATTTTATGAAAAAGGGATAATGATGCTACTGATCTGCGGTGAGATAGAAGTGGAAGGGACAAACTTGATTTCATGGCAGTTACACTACTTGTTCGGTGCTAGTTTGACAGTATGAAGCGACAGGCGCGGTTCTGCACAGCTTCCAAATCGGAAACGAGTGAATCAATGCCAGGGCTCCAGACAGATGCAGAATATTCTAATTTGGAGCGTACCAGAGTTTTGTAAAGCAATAATTTTAAAGAACTGGATGAACGAGAGAAATTTCTCCGAAGGTACCCTAGCATGCGGTTTGCGTTATTTACAATATAGTCAACGTGGGGTTTCCAAGATAGGTTAGAAGAAACGTAAACACCTAGATACTTGTAAGAGTACACAGTCCCAAGAGAAACATTGTTAATCTGATAAGTAGTGGGTATGCTGGAACTACGAGAAATGTGCACATGCTTACACTTATTAATATTTAATTCCATATTCCATTCCTTACACCAATCAAGAACCTTGTTAATATCAGACTGAAGGCAAGATGCATCATTATCATCATTAATTACACGGTAAATAACGCAGTCATCAGCAAAAAGGTTAATTGGAGAAGAAATGTTAGCCGGTAAATCATTTATATAGATGAGAAAAAGGAGGGGCCCGAGAACGGACCCCTGAGGTACGCCAGAACGGACAGGTATAGAATGTGAATCAATGTTATTTGCTGTAACGTATTGTGAACGGTTTGAAAGAAAACTTTTCAGCCATGCAAGCACCTTAGGGTCAATGTTCAGGTTATTTAATTTAAGGAAGAGAAGCGCATGAGAAACCTTGTCAAACGCTTTCCGGCTGTAACATGAAATTTCCAATAACCGTTTGTCTGCCCCACTGTGGTGGCTTAGCGGTTAGGGCACTCAACTTCTGAACCCAAGAATGCGGGATCTAATCCCAGCATCGGCGTATGCTTTCCTATGGAGGCGAAAAGCAAGGCGTCGTTTGCTGGGTGGTGTCAGCGTCGGTAAAGAAACCCACGTGGTAGAAATTTCCGGAGCCCTTCACTACGGTGTCCCTCATAGCCTTATTCGCTTCGGGAAGCTAAACCTTATAAACTAAACCAGACCTATTTACAATGTATTTAACATACAACGAATACAACTTGAGCGTTCGTGATAAGTGGGCACAGCTCTAATTTAATACTTGAGTATTTGTTAAGGGGTGCCGTTAATTGACCCTCAGGTACGAGTTTGAGCTCTGTGTTCACTTAGTGTTAACGTGTCGATGCTTTCCTACTTTCTAAGCGAGAGTGCCGCGATGGTAAAATGAATCAATTGAGTGTATACATTGCTCTTCTCAGACCTTGGCTTGTACAGCCAGACGCATTCATACTCGGGAACTCTGGGCTGATGACTTGCTGTAGGTCACTCAACAACCGTAAATGTTTCGACACTTGCTGACATGGGCACAACGGCCTTTTATTAATAATTGGGTTCACTTTTAAAGTACATTTATGGCCATTGGTCACTCATACCTGGAAGTCGGAGAATATGCAAAGTGCGGAGCGGGGCTATCTTTATTTGCGATTCATAATGCGCACAAATAAAGTTTTCGTTATCTGTCGTGATGCATGAACATCCTTAAATCACTGTTCAAGAAAATGAACAGCATCGTCGAGTACTGAGTCGAAGCCTTCAGCTGCGAGGTGCTTGGCATCTTTGGTGAGCTGCCCTGGCGAAAGCGTTGGGCCGAAAAAGCGCTCCCAGGGACTGTCAGTGAGGTCGGCGAGACGCACTAGACCACTGAACTCATCTTCTTCCATGATTCTGGACATGCGACGAGGTCTGTTGGTAATGATGGCATCCACACCGGCCCTGCAATACATGACACGAAAGAACTTTAAATGAAATGCTATGCCCTAAAATAATCCTAATAACTGCGCTGTGCTTTAATTATTAAAAAGACAATCGCATGGAATAAGAGAAAAGATAAAGAAAAAGAACACGACGAAAGCTAAACATCAACTGAAGATCCTACTGTGACAGAAAAGGTACACAAATATAGTGCGATGGCGCATGCACACGCTGCTTGCAACAATGCAAGCAAAAAACTGGTCTAAATGTGAGAAACTGTTTCCTTGTTACATCTTTCATAATTCGGTAAGGCAAATGAATATGTGCTGACCGTGTTATCACCTTCCCTATTAATGTGATAGGTCTCGCATATCTCACGGCGTAACCTTGGGCCTGTCTACCCAACACACGTGGCATCAAACACCGGCGCTCACCCACAACGTCTACAGTGCTGGCCAAATGAGGTCCCCCACTAATGAATCAAGTTGCCGATGGCTTTCTCGTAGCCGTTAATTTATGTGGTGTCCAGCCTGGCCTACATAACATTTACCACAGGAGAGGGGTATGCAGTATGTGATGCCCGTAGTGCAATGGTGGAAACTTGAATTCGTGGTTGTCGTTTTGTTGAGGCCGGATTCCTTTCTCACTAACACCTTTGCAGATGCGGACTCGCTTTTCGGGCACAGTGAAAAAACGTCCAGACCACACTTCCCTCCAACTTTTTCAGCCCGTTCGATTTGCGCTTACATATAATGCACGGCTGTAAGCCTGTGTCTTTTGCAGCCGTTTTCGGTTCCCTTGGCCCGACGCCTGTCTGCTGTGATGTATTTCATCACGTATTCCATCACAGCTAGCCGTCACGGTATCGTCAGAGACACTGGCATTCTGCAAACCTTGCAACTTCAGTCGGCAACCTGACATCAATTTTATGTGGGTACGACCTCTCAAGAACACCACGCAGGTAGTTTTTGCCAATGCATCGCTTGTCCGATTTTGCAGGGGCCGAATTGTATGTCATTATTTTTGTTTGCGTAGGTAGTTGAACAAACAGAATGTAAAAAATAGCTCAAGAAACTGGAGACATCCGCTCAATGGAACTTCATACGTGAACATCAGTGTGCCTCAGCATTCACTGAAAATCGGTCAAACATATTTTACAACCTCTGGTTCCTTGCTTTCGTAAAGAAAATAAAATATTCCACGTACCTAGAACATGTCGCAACGCTTTTGTTTTCCCTTTTTCATGTATGCTATATAGCATTCGTGAAATCGGCCTCAAACAATTTCTCTAAGTATAGGAACTATACAAGAGGCTATGCAAGTAACGCTCTTTTGCACGAAAAACTTCTCGAAAGACGAATTCAGGCGGATGAGAGGTAGCACTTAAATAAGGCTGCTAAGCCATTTGCCTAAAGCCCTCTGTTATTTCGAAACACAATTGTGCCCCAGCCCTCAAAGGAGGGGGCCGACTAGACTCAATGACTGTGCTTATCTTTAAGAAGCGCAGTGAGCGCTATTTGCTTGGTAATAATTATGTTTTTTATTAAATTGTTGTCATGAGGCTAACAGCACTGAACCCAGATTTTCTGTACAACTTGGTCTTTAGTGCTACTACTATGCAGACCGGAAGACGCTAAAGCGATGCAGACCCTTTGTCTTTTTCTCTCATTGATATCCTTGTTACTGTCATGCCAGACCTGCCACATACCTACCAGACTACCATAGCATAGCAGTAATTAAGTCTGCACTTTCGTGACGTCATCTTGTGCCTAGAAGTTCGCGATTACCACGAAGCTCTCTCCCCAACAAAGCAGTTACCTGATTGAACGCCGCATCACCTCCGGGATGTCCACTGTCCAATGGTATACCTTCTCGACGTAGTGCTGGCGCCCGTAGGAGTCGCGGTTCTTGATGACGCGCTTCAATCTCTCGGCTGAGCAGAGATATGACAAGCAATTCGTGATGCCATCACCTTGCCAGAAGTGCTGGTATATGCCGAGTCGCTGGTACATGCCCCGGATGCTGTCAACATCGTCGTTATCGGCAACGTTAAATCCTAAATCAAGAAATATGCTCAGCATTAGAACATCACAGTAAGTATTCCGGAAACTAAAATTTGTGTGGGTGACTTCCGTAGTCACCCACACTCAAGTATGTTTTTACCTCACACTAAGTACTTATAAAATTTGCGAACTTTCACACTTCTATACTTTTATGGTTTCTTGCCGACGAGATGTAGAGTTTACCACAATCGTCCCTGTAATTATGAAACCGATACAGCAACGTAGGTTTTAGTGCTTGTAGTCTAGACACGATGTCTGAAGTGATGTCTACGTTCCGAAAGCTTCCCACCACTTCAAATATTTAAGCTGTATTTCACACCTCTTCGTCTTAATCATAGGACATAATTAGAAGCTTCCACGAAAAAAAATTCTGCGCCTCTGATAAAATTCCTCATTGACGAGACGAACATTACATCAAAACACCGCAATCTGCAATCCTAGAATTCAAGTGCCAAGTCCTCGCTTCGATGCATCTTCTTTGCGTCCATGTTACACTAAGTACCTTTAAAATTTGCCAACTTTCGGGCTTGTCTACTCTTTCAATTTCTTTCCTACGAGGTGTGGATTTTATCACAGTCGTCCCTGTAATCACGAAACAAGTACAGCTGCTGGCGTTTCCGTGCTTGTAGTTTAGACATGGTCACCAAAGTGCTATCTACGTTCCTAAATCTTTCCACCACTTGAAATATAGTTACGTTGCATTTTACCTTCCCTTCATATTAATGATAAAGCACCATTAGAAGCCTCGATAAAAAAAATGCTGCGCCTGTGATAACATTCCTTACTGACAAGAGGAACATTACATCATAACAATGGAATCTACATTCCTAGAATTTAAGTGCGAACTCCTCGCTTTGATTTATCTTGGTTGTGTCCGTATCACCACCTAGAGAAACCTTCACGATGAAAACATCTAACCATCGGCGTTATTACCCGAAGTTGTGTCTGGCTGTCCACAAGCAGACGTGTAGGGGTCCGCAAATGGGACCATGAGAGAATTACGCACACTGCGACATTAAGACGTGAACAGCTTCGAAATATATCGCATTGTAATACATGAGGTCATAAGCTATTCCCGTGAATTGTTTTGCTAAAACTGAAGCTATTCCACCGATTTCGGCAATTTCTTTCTGTTCACACGTCCGAACGTCGTTCCATTTTCCCGCCCCAAGCCGCCCGTTCGAAGGCATGAAACTGTTCTCAAGGGCAGCCAAATTGGGAACCACTTTTCAGATCCGGGTTTGACCCAGAGGAGCCAAGTGATCCCAATTAAGATAAGCTATTTCTAGACGTACATGTACACCCTTTGCCAAAAGTTTACAGCCCAAGGAATCCACTTCTGAGCCATACTATGTGGCTCGTAATGCATTCCCAGCTTTGCAAACTTATTGAAGAGAAGAATATGTTTCGTCCTACCCTCTCTAACGGCTAGGACTTCGACGATTGTTATAGAAGTCATAATGAATGGCTTAAAAGCAAACCCTCTGGGCTCTAAAGTTTTGACAAAGGCTGTACATTCGTATGACATGAACTGCGGGTCTTTGTATCCACGTAAGGTAACCCACTCCAGTATTTCCTGCCAAGAAAACCCTATGGCCAGTCAACTACCGCACGATCGCGCTTATTTCGCATGCTAGCAAGGTGATGTTAAAAATCCTGCAAGGTAGGCTGCAGCAGTATGTGGATCGGGAGCTTCCGGACGTGCAAGCTGGGTTTCGCAAGGGCAGAGGAACTAGAGACCAAATTGCCAACCTTCGCTGGATCATGGAAAAAGCAAGAGAGTTCCAGAAACCTATTTACTTCTGCTTTATTGATTATGCGAAAGCGTTTGACTGCGTAGATCACAGCAGATTGTGGCAAGCTCTCCAAGAGATGGGAGTTCCAATTCACCTCATCTGTCTCCTCAGGAACCTTTATGAAGGGCAAGAGGCCACAGTCAGAACTGGTCATGGTCTTACTGATTGGTTTCCGATTGAGAAAGGGGTGAGGCAAGGCTGCATACTGTCGCCCTGCCTATTTAACCTATATGCAGAGTGCATCATGAGGAAGGCCGGTCTGGACGAGTCTTCAGCTGGAGTGAAGATTGCTGGAAAACGTATCAACAACCTTAGATATGCGGATGATACCACTTTAATGGCAGAAAGTGAAGTGGAACTCAAGAGACTTCTGATGCGCGTACAAGAAGAGAGTGAGAAGTTTGGGCTTAAACTGAACATTAAAAAGACGAAGATCATGGCGTCTTGCCCTATCAAGTCCTGGAGCATCAATGGACAAGAAGTGGAAGCTGTGACAGATTTTCTGTTCTTGGGCGCCAAGATTACCTCGGAAGGAGACTGCAGCCATGAAATTAGGAGACGCCTGCTTCTGGGAAAGAGAGCAATGGTTAGCCTTGACCGCCTAGTAAAGAGCAGAGACATTAGTCTGTCAACCAAGATCCGTATCACCCGTGCTATGGTCTTTCCAGTTGTGATGTATGGATGCGAGAGTTGGACTGTGAAAAAGGCTGACCGCCGAAGAATTGAAGCGTTTGAATTGTGGTGCTGGCGAAGACTCTTAAGAGTTCCTTGGACTGCCAGAAGATCAAATCAGTCGATATTGTCGACCATAAACCCTGACTGCTCATTGGAGGGTCAAATTCTAAAGTTAAAGCTCAGCTACTTTGGTCATCTGATGAGAAGAGAGGAGTCGCTGGAGAAAGATTTGATGTTGGGAAAGGTTGAGGGTCGCCGGAGAAGGGGTAGGCAGCGAACGCGATGGTTAGATGGCATTCTCGAGGCATTGCAGATGAAGCTATGTGATGTTAAGAAGATAGTGAGAGACCGGAAAGCGTGGCGTGACATGGTCCATAGGGTCACGAAGAGTCGGACACGACTGAACGCCTGAACTGAACTGAAGGTCGTCTTTCACATAATGTGGTCAATTATGGCAGCATGCTAATTACTATGTGCTGCTCGAAACCGAAGTGAAAACAGAAGAGCCAGCACACCTATTTCGCATTTGACCTACCCGCAATATTTCGGCCATCATTTCTTTTCTATATAAGGTTCAACCCGTCTAGATATCCTTATAATGTTAAAATAACAAGTGGTAAGAAAACAGCACCAATCACTACCAGCTCACCTAGTTTGTCCAGGAGCCTGCTGTTGTAGCTCGATATTGTATCGATTGCACCCCGGAGCACATTCTTCCCAGAAACGCTTGGAATCGAAAGCAGAACGTTTATAGTCCGGAAAGGAAGTACTGCTGACGAAAATGAAAAAAGACGTGTCTAAGATTTCGGTACGTGACACTGAACACATGCACTTGCTGTTAGCATGTATCTTGTAGTATTATTCGTATATGTATATTCATTACCCCTCCGCCTTGCACCAACACTGATTTGTCAGCACCACTTGCGCCTTAATGCGTGACCGCGCCAGTAAGAACGAATATTTGCATAAAGCGTGCATCTTCATATGGCCATATAAATGCTACTACTGCTACTACTACTAAAGAAATGAAGACTGCAGTGCTGTGTGTCGTTCAACATACACCTATAAGAAAACAGGTAGCTAACATAAATTAACACCTTTCTTAATTTTTACAATTACGCGCAAATAATATAACTTGCTCCAATCTTCCTTTCTCGCTGTAGATAGTTCGAGCCAGTAGACATTATACGCATTATGTATATCTTAGCCTTTCGACAGGAAGCGTGCTACATTTTTCTGGGACAAACATCACTTATTTATTGGCTGAAACTTTTCTGCGAGTATCTGCCTTGCTATTAACGGTTCAATCTAAACCGTAGTTAGCTAAGCAGAGTTTATCATAACGAATGCATATGTAGCGTTAATTTACGGAAGGACTCGATAAGCAACGTGTTGTTCATATCATAAATCCTGAGTTTAAAAAAGACTATTTGGGCAGTGGTTGACGTAACGGTAACGCACTGTCATCGCAAATTGATAGTTAGGTACTTCTGAATTTCTCCGCTGTGGCGCAGAGGTTAGGGCGTTCAATGGAGGAGAAAAACAGGACGCCCGTGTGCTGTGCTATGTCAATGCACGCCAAAGAACCTCAGATGGTCGAAATTTCCTGAGGCTGCCACTACGACGTCTCTCATAACCTTTGTAGTTTTTGGACGTTAAACTCCATGAACTATCTATAATGGTTCTTTACTTTCTCCGTTTGCACTTTCTGTTGCTAGTCTACAAATTATGAAGTGACATATTTCCAGTACTAAGAGAAGTTCTCATTATTATGTGTTTCTCACCTTGCCGGTTTGCACGTCCTTAAAAAAATGTCTTTTTTTTTTCGCAGTGCTGTCCACGGTGCGACTATTGACTTTCCCATTATTCCCTTTGGTTATGCCCGCTTCACATCCTTCTCCATGACTTCATAATTTTAAATTGCTTTATATATGTAAACTGTCAATAGTCCAACTATCCAGCCTAAAACAAAGCATTTCCGAGTTCTTTCTTGTTCTTCGGTTGCTATCGTCATTTGAGGGGCAGTCGATCAACAAGACTCCCACGTTATTTTCGTGTCCATAGCCCTGTATACTTGACCTCGACAGAGTAGGATCGAGTAAGCCTGCCGAGTAAAAAACCAGTTGTCGGTTTTATGTATACACAGTCGGATCGAGTAAAATAGGTGGCGGAGCGGGTCGCGGTAACTCACTTGCAGGGGGTAGGTTAACTCGCTTGGACCCGCTTGACTAAAAGCATGTAGACGCTGTCGAGTCAAGGATTCGAGTTACGGGAACTCTAGGATCAAAAAGCTTCCGGAGCGGCGAGGAGCGTCAACGAAGTTGAATGCTTTTTAGCCTTCATCAACGTTAAAAAATCATAATTGAAGCTCGCGATAGTAAAAGGCAACGGAAACAAATACAGGTACGAAACTTACAAGATAACTTCGAATCTCGACGCTAAGCTCCGCTGCGATACTTACGGACTAGAATGCGAGGTCATGTAGACACCAAAAGGATCGAGTAACTGTGACCTCGCTTACTCGACGCTGACTCAACCCGGTGCTGTCGAGTCCATGTATGCATGGGTTATGGTGTATTTTAGACATTTTGATATTTAGACTAGTGAACTACCACAGGGCCATGGGAGACCGTTATGAACGGCTGTCACTTGAAAAAATAAACATTAGTGATCATCGTTCAGGCTCTGATGACTGCCCACCTGTAATATAAATTTCTTACCTCCATGCCAGAGATTCAGGATTAGTTTCTGCGCCAGGTCAACGCCTGCCGCATATTTTCGATCCTCATCCACACCTTCAATTTTGAGATCGAGGAAGAGAAGGGTGAACTGATTTTTATACGGGCCCCAATCTGGAAAAGTGAAACAATAGCACGTGAAATGGCAAATTGGGGCTGCATTCGTTTGGTGCAACGGTTGCATGCTAAAGATGATGGCCATTGAACAGAACACAATAAATCAATGAAAGCATGCTTTAACCATTCGTTCTAGGATTGAAACATAACTGGTAAAAAGCTTCTCAGCCGCCCCTTCTGGCAATCCCAGTTATTGTCTAGCAGGATGCCGCCGGTATACAAGAAATAAAAATCAGTGAAATAAACCTTGTTATATGTATACCTCCTTAGTCGTCATATAAGTGTGAAACGATGAGTCTTGCGAGTTTAATATTCGTTTTGCGGAAAAAAACAGTCGACAAAATTGTTGGCAACACGAGATAAACAGTTCGGTTCTGCCCAATGAAATATTTTACTTACATATGGCAATCAATCATCAATAATAAAATAATCTATTGTCAAGACCCTTAGGTGCTATTTATTTATTGCTGGTTGCGTGTATCTAACGTTTAGTGCTAAAATAAGCATTTACGCCCAATAACGAAAGCCATAAATAATCACGTGTGAACCACAGGTAAGAAGAAAGATCCAATAATCTACCAAGCCACATCATTACCGCTCCTCGAAATCAATGTACTCTTTCTAAAGCTTTTCGGTAATTATTCTGAATAACCTGGTCTTCTTACATTCATTGGTACTCCTTCGTAAATAGTCGAAGAAGCGGTCAACCCTTTCCTCGGCGTGGCACTCCCTGAAGCAATCGCATGGTGCTCCATGGTAGAGCCTTGTCGCTGTCCCGTTATCGGAGAAGGCGATGTCGGACTCGACAGCATTGGCACCATCCTTCATGGCATTATCCAAATCAGCAATGGAGTTCACCATGTGAGCAATATTGTACAAGGGCCTCCTGGGCTCAGCTGACGCCTGAATGACAAAAGGTACTCGAAATAAGTATTGGCTACCGGACTGTACTATGTAGAACAACGACACCGGCTCATAAACCTGAAGGCACAGCAGTTAAGCAATTATGCACCTACTCTGACACATGAGCTCTTAGTACTTAGGCGTGGATAGGCACTAATTACTTTGTGATAAGGTGTAGAAGGTATATAATGTACTGCGCAGGTTAGCAACGCGTTAATCTCTCAGCAAAGAGTGGGCCTCTATATTGTTTTTCTTTTTTTTTTTTGGCCTTCCATGCATAAACTGGTTACGGATGAAAGCACTGCGAGAAAATTGTTTACAGTGCTTAAGTCTCAAATATACACTAAAAAGAGACTACCGGTATGACTGTGTCCTATTCACAATAACGAATTCCTCTAGCTCTTTCTGACAGCATTGATATTTGCCCAGCTGCAAAATAAATCACTTTTCACAAAAAATGATCCTTCACGATCCTGCCAATAGAACATTCTTGCCTGAAACTGCCGGTTTTCACTGTAATAAATTGATTATTAGTGCTGCGCTGCTTCGTATACGGTGTCGGTATCCACCTTTGATTTGCGAAGTCAGGAGGGAGGGGGGGGGGGGGGGGGGGGGGCACCCTGCTCGTTTTTGCGTTTGAAAGTGTTCTCTTTCTGATTAAACGCTGTGTCCTACCAATACAAGTCAGCTT
Organism: Amblyomma maculatum; assembly: GCF_055883805.1. NCBI lineage: Eukaryota > Metazoa > Arthropoda > Arachnida > Ixodida > Ixodidae > Amblyomma > Amblyomma maculatum. The sequence goes on from NC_139348.1 coordinate 79,531,257, forward strand.
GCGCTTTCCCTCAGCGTGCCTTCATATGCATCTTGTGCAGCCTTAGTGGGACGAAATTGAGCACCAGATTACAAAGGGAAAGAAAACAACACAGTTCGTCAACAGCGTCAGTATTGACAGCCCAATGGCGGTTCAAACCGGTTGATTAGTATAGTGTTCGAGGCCCCATTAGGCCAGGAACTTAGCATTCGTAAATTTAAACATTTAGCTTGCTGCAAGTCATTACGGGTGCCTCAATCGTGCGGATTTCGGGTTGAAGTGCAATCATGGGTGTTTCGCTTTCCACGGCCTTGCATAAGTGTACTCAAGACGGGTTTTAGAGAGCACACGGCTGTTAAGCGACGTATTAGACTATGCCCAAAAGGTAGCTTTTACTTCAATAAAAAGCGCACTTTGTCAACTTGAACAAAGGGCCTTGACAATATAGTTTTCACCTGTCATCGATATATTAAAAAATTATGTCGGCGTTCGCTCGAATTAAGTACTGAATCAACAGGCAGCCTTCTCCTCTCCCCTCTCATCACTTTTAGATTGAAATAACGGAAGAAACGGAGTAAGCGAAATCAGTCCAAGATCAGCTAGACGTAATCTAGTTTGCAATGCGAGGATTTTCGCGCGGCCAATATGGCCGATGGATGTCCGAATAATATTCGAACGTCCGAAGCCGCGTCCAGACATCCGCTAGAAGAACGGAGCACATTCGAACCTGGATGCCCGTCCGGCTTACAAGGGCCGTCGTTCTAAGACCAACTTCAGAAAGAATGGTTCGCCAAAACAATCTCTTCAGGCCGCAACTATAAATTGCAGCTCATGTGCGGTAACTAGATGGGTGGACCTAATTAGAATTACTTGCCAAGAAACTTCCCCTTCAGCGTACTCATTCTTAACATCAATGTACCTCTGAAAACTCACGTTCAATCTTTGCGACTTATGTCAAGTTTATATTTAGTTTATCGAAGTTTTTTCTCGGGAAAAGTTTGTCTATTTGGGAAGCTGTCCGAGCTGTTCAGCGACGTTTTTTTTTTTATTTTAGTTTTAAGTTTTGGTTCACAAATATGCGAAAACCAAGGATGAACAGTCAAAGGCTTTCAGCAGTGTACTGGCTTCTTCGCGCATCTGCTTGGATGCGCTCACTGTGCTCTGCTGATCATATGCACTAATTCCCATTGTCACTACGCAAAAAAAAAAAAAAAAAAAAAGACATCCTCCATTCATGAATTTCAATCACACGCACATCTAACCAGCGTTTCGAACGCATGCGGGAAGGTGTACTATTCTTGATGTGTTCCAACGTTTTCTGTGCCATTTTAACGGCGCTGTTCGCCAGAAAAGCCCAGCGTTGTCCGCATTGTCGACATCGGCGTTGGGCGGGAAAAATCATGAGTATGGCGCTGGCAGGCAGTAGCCTGCAGCTGACGTGGCCGCGCACTTATTACACGTTGGATTGATTGACGTTACGCTTGGCAAGAGCCGCCAAATCACGCCTCTCTTTTCATATTTGCGAGGACCCTTGCATCTCTAGCAAGACATGTTCCCCTGTAGGTCACGCAGGCACTTTCATGTGGCATAAGTTAAAGTAAGGTTTTTTGTGTTGGGTGGTATCTTGTACGCTATCGCGTTATATCTTTAGATCAGACCATAAGTGTCAACCCCAGATTATTTAGGTTCATGGCTCACACTGTCGGCGTTAGTTCTTTCAATCGGTTAGACTTTAGCTGTCAATCCAATGACGTCATGATGACGTCCTCAGAAAAATAGATATCCCGTCTGCCCCGGGAATCGAACCTCTGTCCCTTGTGTCCCCAACCGGGCTCTTTAATCAACTGCGCCTGGCCAGGGATTTTTTTTCTCTCTATTGCATATTTGAAGCACGATTTCAGCCGGGAACATTAAGCGCTCATCATGAATCTGCTTGTCTACCGCGAGGAAGAGAGTTAAAAATAAATCCTGTTCCCACCGCGAATCAAACAACCATACCTTGGATCTCCAGCCGAGCGCTTTACCTAACTTCGCCACGGCCGGGATTTTATTTTTCTTCATTGCATGGGAGAACTTCCGTACAATAAGTAAAACCTTCCCTTACTCAAACTTATTCATGTCTCAAGTTTCCGGGCTGCTTAATATGAGCCCGTAATATTCCTAACCCGGCACTGCTACCACCAAAACATCAAAATTCATAAAGGCACACCCATGCGTCTAGGTACGGCAGTTAGTTTGGAGGTTCTTCTGTGCAGCATATACACTTCTTACCCGAGGCCACTGCTCACGAAACATGGATTTGGACAGTCTCGGTGGCTCGGCATGTCTGTCCATCATACAGTTTTTCCAAGGACTAAATAGTCCCACCAACACAAATAGATCATAAGGCACAAAAGTATTTTTGTCAACAAACAAATATCTAATGGTATATGGTGTAATTTCAATGTCCTTCTTAAGGTGGTTCGTGATAAGCACATCATAATTCCCCTTGTCTACCGGGAGGATGATAGTAGCGATGATAATGATGACATTAGCAATGATAATGACGTTGCTTTGGTTCATAATGGTAATGAGTCCAAACGTGATGCAACGCTTAGACTTTTACATTTCTGCAGTGTAGATTCTCCATCTCAAAATGACAACTTGAGGGGCTGGTTTCCCTCTGCCGCGCCCTAGTTTCCCTCTGCCGCGCGGTAAGAACGTACGAAAAGTAATACAACGTTCACAATAAAATGAAAATTCAACTACAGAAGCAATAAATTTACGAATGACTTACGAGTGCCAGGAACAGGACGAGCGCGTACATGGCTGCTCCACATAGCCTGCTGATTCGGAAAAGCGTCATTATATAGTAGACTGCAGTCAAAGACGTTCAGGGTTGTGCCGTACGCGAGAAAAAAAACAACCCTGAGCATTTCGATAATGCGCAGTATAGCCTTTATCTAGTACAAGATACGAAATCAGTATCTGAAGCAAACAAAAAATGCACACGATAAAAAGTTTGTCTCTGTCGTTCCTGACTAGAGATAAACCAGTATCATTCGCTATGCATTTTCTCCCGACATTCGGTCGTTAGGACGCGCAGTTTGCAGAATTGGGTGCACTAAGTTAACTAATAATGATTTCAATACTCTAAACATCGAACCGAACACGCACAACGTGCTACACCTCGAACGCCAACAAAGCATCCACCCACGTTCCTGTCGTGTAACAATGGACTGGGGATATATGACCTCCCGGCTATATCGCACGGAAGTCCCATTACAAAGCTACTATACTTCCTCTAACGTTAGCGGCCATTCATGCCACCCTTTTGTTTTCTGACAAACAAAGAAAGAAAACAAAACGGGAAATAAGTGAAATATAAAATGAAAAGTGGTAACACACACGGGAGATTGACACTGGAATTGTAGAACAAGTGATATTTAAATATTTAGACAGGAAAACGATTTGATTCCAGTAAACAATTTTGCATGGCGTTGAGAACAGACCTTTTACTGTGCCCAAGGATGGTGTCGCCAAATGATAACAATATCGGGCTACTTAAACTGAGGCCAAGCTGTTGCAATGGCCTTTCCATCAACTGTCTTCTCAACGTAGTGAAGCGGCTGCAAAACAATAAAAAGTGATCTAATAATCCCGTTCACCGCAAAATGCGCAGACCGGAGAAAGTGCCAAACCGAACCTGTAAAGATAGAAATTTAAAGGTTGGATACGGCATCGCAGCCTTGTTAGAGACAACTCAAGTGGCCGTGAATGACATAATTTTGTATTCCAAGAATAATTTAGATGCAGATAGTCATAAGATCCTAAAAGATGTCCATTTTTCGTATTTAATAAAACCCTTCTCCGGAACATCGCTACGGTGATGTACGCTGTTGCCGCAAGGATAGATAATACGGGGCCATTGAGGGCTTCTTTTGCCAAACTATCAGCATATTCATTTAAAGTTACATTGCTGTGGCCTGGTACCCATACCATATGTACAGTTTTCGAATGTCTAGGGATCAGTGAGAGAAAGATTTTTACTATCGCAGAATCCGCTGACGAAGAGAGAGATGAAAACAAGGATAGAGAGTCGGAAATTACAGCCACTTCAGAAAAAGAGGAGTCTAATTTCCGTAAAGCGAGTACCACCGCCAGAAACTCCGCTTCAAAAATAGGGGTGAAGTCCGCAAGCCAGACAGAAAAAGACCAGTCTAAATGCGGACAATATATACCCACACCCGCCTTTTCATTACATTGAGATGCGTCAGTAGCTACTAATAAACTAGCAGAAAGGCTTTTTAAATGATCATCTAATAATCTGTTTAGAATAACGGATGATAAGTCTAACATTATTCGGGAATATGTCGTCATAGACAATTTCAACAGACGGACCGCTGGTTTGTATGGGTAGAATACTAGGAAGGAAACCATTTAAAGGCTCTAGCAAATTTTTGACCATAACTACCTGCGGGGTGTGAAATGTACGCCAATAGACACCGAAAAAAGAAGTTGGTTGACAGCAAAAAATAGACATAGATCGCTGAAACTCTGATTCATATATCCTTAGGTACGTCTGAACAGTTAGAATTTGTAGTCCATATACCAAAGGAGGTATCCGGGCTTCAAGGTCGAGCACATTGTTGGCAACAAATTTTGGAAGTCCATGACAAACCGAAGCGCTTCTCGCTCCAAGAGAACAAGCGGTAGAATTTTATAAGCTGCTAAACGAGAAAACAAGACTGAACCGAACTCTAAAATTGGACGCACATGCATAACGTAAACCATTAAAAGCACATCTCTCCGCATTCCAGATCGGGGACGACTAATTCGGCGCAACATGCCCACGCCCCGAGCCCCTTTCGTAGCAATATGGTTAATGTGGGGCTGCCATGAAAGATTAGCATCATAAGCGACCCCTAAATACTTTAATGATATAACCTGTGGTATTATTTGCTGCAGATATATTACAGACAGACTTACAGGATCTTTTATATTGAATACAAGGACCGCTGCTTTTGCATGGAGCGAAACTAAATGTGGAGCGAAAGCATTGGGTGCCGGTGGCCGAGCGTTCTTCTTCGTCTTCTTCAAACGTGGCCTCCGCCGGACTGCTGCAGCTCAGGCTCTAAGGGAGCACTTCAGGTGAGGGTCAAAGGAAGTACCTTTGCAAGACAAACAGAACCACCTTTGCAGGCGCGAGGTTCGAAACTGGGTTTGGGCCCACTGCGGAGGAGGGGCGCGCAGCGGGGTTTAAGGAGCTTCTCCCAAACGCACACCCCTGGAAAAGCCGAGCACCAGGCCGGGGGACGCTTGTACCCATTTTTGCCGGTGGGTGCCCGGCAGTGGGTTTCGAACTGACCACCTCCCGCATCCGAGACGGGCGCTCTAACCACTACGCGACTCAAAACCTGGCACAGTATTGCCATCACAATAAAAGTTGTATGAAACATTTCTGATGAATGTCTATATTTTGGCATGGCAGTGTATAATGAAGTTGATAATAAGCAGAGGGTTAGCAACATTTCTGCCCTCACAGTTACCACAAATATTCAGCCACTGATGTGCGTCGGGACCTAGGGCTTGGTACGCTCGCTTTAAGCTGATAATAATTCTCAACTTCGCAGTTCTTGTCGTTACACAAAAATTTGATCCCGTGCTTGTTGTAGCGTTTACAGCTCTACTCTGAACTACTGGCTACCAGGACTTTGCCGGCTTTCAGGGTTTAAAGCACTTTTCGTTGTTAAACTGCACCAAAATCAAAGAATTCTTGACGTCTTCAAAATCGGACGTCAGTTATGCACACGTACATGCACTTCTGCTGGTTTTGTTCACTTGTCACTACCCGCGATGACCTGCGAAAAAGACGACTCTCGAACCATATTTTACTTATCCGCTAGCCATTTTCGACAACAAAGCTCCTATTGTGGTAGGCCATCAGCCTCGCACATGGCAGATGTTCAATTTGATCCTCAGCTCTGAAGAGTAGCCACCATCTTTGGTTGGTGCTCGGCTGTTATGGTTGATATGGTTGACAAAAAAGCCAACCTCAACCCTCTCTCGGTGAAAATGATCGTGTACGGGGGGCCAAAATCTGAATTTTTGCGAACCCATTTTTTTCCACACGGTGTGGTCAGACTCAGAGAATACAACACCAAAAGAAACATTGTCGCTATTTCAACACTCGTGGATACTGTGTGCACTGGGGACCATAGCATACGTCTTCTGCACCCGAAGGAGCGTCAAGACACAACATCATCTTAAAAGTTGACTTCCGAACTGCGGAACTCTTTCGACCACTGTGCATTTTCTTTTTTGCCCTGTTAAGGTCATTCATGTCTTTTTAGTCAACACAAAGATGGAAGCGAATACTTGAGCACATGCTTGGTCAGAACGGCGGTAGCCAGCCAGCTCGTCTGCATCCTACATTCCCTAGTAGAGATATTTGAATAATCGCCGCAGCGAACCCTGAATTGATGGCACTGAGCCACAATTGACGGAACACAGGCCACTAAAACATTATGGATTAATCATTTGCGTTTGAGCTAAGCCTAGGGCTGGTCAGCAACCTCTAAACAACATAACCCTTGCATGCCTCCTCTTTCAGCTTGTAGCAGGAGATATACGACAAGCGAGCCCTTTGCATGCAGCTGCCTCCTTTTTCTATTAAATAATAAACGTCAGCAGGTTGCACAAGAATGTTTCAACATCCGATAGACATCCTCAACACGGCAGCATCATATACTTTCAGGAGAATCACTGAGCTTGGGGTGGCGGTGCTGATGGTGGTAGTGTTGGTGGAGGACATATTCAAACCTCAATAACTGGATGTTTTGGGCCATTTGATGCGACACTGTTGTGGGGATAATACAGTCACGACTTCTGACAGGACATTAGACAAGAGAGGGACAGGGCGATTGCTGGCCTTGCAGAATTCTTTTTCCGGTTGCGCTAGAGAGCGGACGTGCTTATCATGTGCTCCAACAGAGCGGTATCAGCATCCGTTTTTGCCCATGGTAAAAGGGTTACTGGTGAAGCTGAGCTGACACAATTGCCAAGTGATACTGCCGCAACTGCCCTCAGGTCAGATAGTCTTGAATACCGTTTTTGCTTTGCATAGAAACGTGAAGGCGCAGCCGTTCCGTGTAGAAGATTGAAATGATTCGAGTTGAGGTGTGTGCTACAGGTGGAATTCTTGCTTATTCTGCTGGCAATCGCTCCACCGTAGCGTCACTTATGTGTTACAAAAGTCCTAATATTTCTGAAATTTGCCATGCGCTCAATCATTTATATTAGTACATATTCCAATCCAGCAGTCACCATCTATGCACACATTCATTCACCGAATAGCATAGTCCACTCCAGAAGTCAGCATCAACGCACACATTTACTCACATTAGAACATAATCCATTCCAGCTGTCACCATCTAGAGTCAAAATCAGTGTCCTGCAGAAATGCCCTTGCTGATTTTAATGCCCTCCCCGACGTTATCACCTTGGGTGCGTCAAATGAATCGTGTTTGGGCAGTGACAATCAAGGCAATTGAAGTGGCAAAGCGCAGGCTTGCTAAAGGAGACCTCATTGTCAAGGCATGCCCGTGCCTCGTTATTAATCCGGACAACCAAGACGTCAGGCTTAAAGTTCATTGGCTTCTTCATGGAGTCAGCGACGACGACGTCTGGGCTGCTTTGGCAGCTTATGGCAAGGTAACCGAATTGACCCAAGAGAAGTGGCGAATCCGAGGAATCAACGACAGGGAGTCGAAGACATGTTTAGTGGCCCTGAGGTTGAAGGCGGGAACCACAATCGAAGATCTGCCTCATCACTTACGTGTCAGAAGTGAGGTTGCATTGATGGTGGTTCCTAACCGAGCTCCTTTGTGTTTATGGTGCGGCAGCACAGGCCACATCAAGTGTGACTGCAAAGTCTCATCCTGCACGCGATGCCGACGCTTCGGGCATGACGATACCGAATGCGTAGAGACGGACGCTACCATCTCAGTCCAACCGAGAACTGATGTAGTAGCAGAGCCCGTCATGAACGCTCAAGACTTGGAAGAAGCCTCCAGATGCGCTGAAGGTGGGCTAGTGCAGCTACCAGCGAGCGACGCCTCTTACCCCGCCAGGGAAGAAACCCAAGGTGATGCTAGCATTGGTGAATAAGATCACGCGAGTGAAAAGCCACGCAGCAAAAAGGTCGTAGAAAAGGGTTCCCAGCAGGGCTTTGAAAGCTCTGTCGATGGTTGACAGGAAATGAAAAGCTCCACCTGTGAGTGCCACGAGCGGGGACCAGCAAAAAGAGTGCATGTAGGGACAATGGGTGCTGGAGACGGTTGCAGCGAGGAACCACCTCCCAAAACAGCCGTGACTCGGTAGCAAGACAAAACAGACAGCCACCCCTCACGACAAAGCGGTCCGCCAGGGGTCCAGCAACAATGTGGCCGTGTTGTTCTCCGGTGTCGGCGACCTTCATCTGCACAAATCATGGCGGCATCTCAAGTTCCAGCAAAACGGCTGGGAGCCCTCAGGGGTGCGGCGGTCGACTTTCTCTTTAAAAGACGCATGGTCTGCAGCACAGCGGACACAGATAAACCAATGCAACCCTTTTGCTCTAAGTGAGCATGACAACGAACGTCAAGAAAGCCCTTCGTGTAGCCACACTTAATGTCCGAGGCTTGTCAAGTAGGAGCAGGCAGTGCCGGGGTAGCCGCCTAGTCATTGAAAATGACTTTGACATTGCTGCTGTCCAAGAAACTAAAGTTACCAGCCACGAGCAGATGCCCCGCCTGGATGGCGCTGTGGTTACGGCGCTCGACTACTGTTCCAAACGATGCGGGATCAAATCCAGGCCTCGGCGGCAGCTTTTTAATGTTGGCGAAAAGCAAGACTCCCGTGTGCTGTGCGATGTCAGTGCTCGTGAAAAAATCCCAGGTGGTCGAAATTAGTCTGAATCGCTTTGGGACGTTAAACTCCACAATCGAGCCAAACCTAACTTCTAACCTCAAGTAAAAGCCGGCTGCGTTCAATATGCTCGCGTTGATTGCGCTTCCTGTGGACAGGAATGGCAATGAACGGGACAAAAAGTCCGCCAACACCGAAAGCGAGATGAAAAGCTTGTAGTGCAGGGCTGCTGTTCTCGGGTCGCCACATCCTGATGATCCCCACGTTTTAACCTGCATAGAGATATCAAAATACATATTTCTAAACAATTTAATTGACAACCCACTTTTTTAGAGAGGCATAAGAACCTAAATGCTAGCCAGTGAAGGCCAAAGGATAGTAATATCAATATCTGCCGAAAATGTGTGGAAAAAAAAAAAACAGAGGCGAAAGTTACCTTAAACTTTTGCCTTGTTGCCCTTCGCTAGCGGAAAATTAATGACATATAAACTGGAGGGAGAAAAAGCGCAGAAAAGTGAACATTATTACCTGAGAAACAGAAGATTTCGCTTATGACTAAGTCATAACTTACCCCGGAGGCACTCAGCCCTCTTGAAACGAGACAATACGTGCCTAGCTGTTCTTAAAAGGGCACAGTCTGAATTGGCTGTCAGTGAGCATTCATCCCTCTCCAAAAATGAGGTTCACTGTAGTACTAGCAACCTTTTCTTAGAATTGCAAGTGAAGCACGCACCGAGTAAATGCTCATCAACAAGATGGGGTCGTCAAATTCACTGAAGAGAGCCAGGCGTTATCGCCTACCTCTGTTTTATACTCCTGACATATCTCGTTCGTCGCTGAGCATATCAATCTACTGTGTCACGTCTTTTGTATAGTACCAGTCTCACAGAGAGGATACTTATGTACAGAAATGATACTTTGGTCGACAAATGGAATATTCAACACGGAAGTACGCGTCAGGTGTTAGCTAGAACACACAATAGAAGGGGTGTAGATCAAAAGTAAAGGTGGTAAAACACCGGCTAGTGCTGGAGAGCAACAATTCTGCCCCTGCGCAGCCGCCGTCACCACAGTTTAACGGATTAGCTGAAAAACTTTATTGGTTGATGAGGCAGGGGTAGAGAGACTGGATTGTAGGCAAATTCCCATTTTTTCCTGCGCATTGTACGCCCACTATTTTTACATGTGAGCACTGATTAGGTGCGGAAGTACGGTTAAGACTAGGTTTAGTTCTACAGTGCCTATAATTGCCCAAGTAGAGTTTTGGTGCCTATAAATGCCTATTCCCGACGTTGCGGCCTATAAACTACCTATTTTTGATAAACTAGCCCTAAAACATCATGCAAACTTGATGAGCGGAAAATACTGAAATATCAATGCTCCAATTTCTAATATTTTTGCTGCAGATTGTAGAAATTGGCTGGTAAAGAGGTAATCGACCGAATGGCGCCGCATTTGGGGAAGTGTTCGAAGAGTGCTATGAGTTCGTCTGAGCAATTCCTAGTTTGTTTTAGCTTGAACCAACTGAAAAATGCTGCATAAACTAAAGAGCCAGCTTAACTGGTTGAGGTTTCCATCTGACTATCGGCCTTATCTTCGCATGTGGTACGGCCGCATATGTTATTCTTATCAAGTGGTATTTGACTGCAATCAATATAGGCGGATGCCTCACCGGAAAGCTGTCAATGGTGTGTGCGCATACGACGACACACTCCTGCCCTGACATCGACGACGCTTAATGGGACTCTCGTTAAATACTTGCATCAAGACCACTCTTCCAGTATCACTACCGCACTCTATTCCTTCAATCCTTCAAATGAATTGGCTCCGTCGCTCCTCATCAAATTGTTGAACTTCCCTATAAAATCACCGCTTAAGAAAGCAGAGGAAGCGGTGCCTTTGCACCTCGTCTCGTCATTTTCATTTTGACCAGGGATTTCTACCAGAATAACGGCTTGAGAGGCTAGTTGGTGATATGTGGCGCAAACAAAGACAAACACAAGAGAAGATCCACAACACACGCGCACACTACCAACCGGTTCTTCTTACAGTTGGTAGTGTGCGCGTGTGTTGTGGATCTTCTCTTGTGTTTGTCTTTGTTTGCGCCACATATCTGAATACGATTTCTACCAGGCTTACCAGCCATGCCAAAGCGAAAGACCTTTGAGAGTGAATCGAATTGACAGTGGACTACTGGTACACCATGTTACACTGCAGATGGTGATACTATCTTCTGCCAAAGATGCACAACAATGTGAGCACTAATTAAACGTGTTTTATTTTTAATCATTACAGTTGCCAAAAATTGTGACACATGCACTTCACTGCAGTCCTTCGGTCTCGTTTATTTTACCACCTGCTTCTAATTCAAACTGAGCACATTTCTTGAGATTGACGAAATAGCGTCTCATATGGCCCGAAAGCCGCCTCTGTACATTAGCTTGAGGGAATTTTCAAGGACGATTTAGAAACATGTCAGAAAAATACGTGCGCGATTGCGCGTCACAAAGCATGAAACAACCATGGGTCGTGCAATATTTACATTGTGTCATACTTTTTTGCTTCTATTTTGGCATCCGTCTGTTAGCCAAGTTGGACGCTAATTTGCGAGCGACACCTCACAGTTAATCGGAAAAATGACGTTCATTGAACACAAAAGCGTGTGCGCGCGCAGCAAGTGTGAATTTCAGCTGGAGTGAAGGCGCGATCCGTTGACCCTTCAGGTATCGAGGTAAAAGTGATCTCCGTTGTAGTATAGCAGCCTCAAAAAAAAGGTTGCGCATGAGAAATCGAGCCTGTTAGTCCCGTTAACTATTACGCGTTGCACAACGTTCTAAAGCTGTATAATATTAAGTATAGAGTACCTACAAAAAAGTTCTTTTCGCTGGGGGTAAAATCTTTTCTTCCAATGGTGCATGACCCCTCTTGTTTCGGAGATCGTCGTGTTTTCCTCGAAGGGTTCTGAATAGTCCAAAATTGTTTTTCCGCTCTGTTAGAAGAGGCAAACAAGCAGCATCGAGACAAACTGCTAAAGAGGTAATGCACGTGTCGTGGTGGAGCAAACTTATCGCGCAAGACAAAGAGCGAGGGTGGAAAAAACAAACAAATAAAAAACAAGCCAGACTAGCTCTTCTTCTCTTTCTGACGTAATGGCCACGTCAGCAGGCATTCCCGCGCCCGGCCCACTGGGAGACAAGTACCAGCTGTTATCTCTTTACGACGCGGCTAGTTGGGAGGGTACTGCGAGGCGTAACCGCGCTGAGGATCAGTAAGAACTGCGGTGCTATACGTATCCAGAGGCGTTTTTGTTAGGGCTAGAGGTGGGAGAGGACAATTTTAAGGATACGAGAATATATTCAGGCCATAAATAAAAGGGTCTTGAATACCACCTGCCGTACCGTGACACGTTCCTGCAACATGGCGTCTCGTGTAGGAGCACTACAGTAGATAGCACGGCATGAGGATACATTGTGGAGATATCGCTGCAGCCTCTCTTTTTTTCTGTTCAATAGAGCCGCCGGTATCTGATATGCTTATCCTACGCTTTTACGCTGTGCGTGTGCGTGGAAGTAGGTTGATGATAGCGAAAAGTCGTCAACAGGAGCGAAATGATACACGCTACGCGCCAGCACAGTTAGCGAAATCCTTTTTTACACCCGGCAAGTGTTCCGTCGGCATGCCTTCGCGGAGGCCACTGTGGCTCAACCTGGGCCGTACCTTCAACTTGGCCATGGGAAACTTGATAATGGTGAGAGCAGTTGTCTACTTACCATAGTGTGACCAGCCGTCATTCCAGACGCGGTTGTTGTGATTGAGTTTTGCACATTCTGGACAGTTTCAGTATTTCAGAGAATTTACACTATCATATAGACATTTTGTTTATGTTGCGCAGATTATATCGCGCAACATCACGGCGGGATCTTCCTTTAAATGTGACACTTTAACTTGTGGTTTAAGCATACACACTATGTCTGTATAAAAAAAGTGCTACACTTGCTCCTTTCATAATTCAGCAAATAAAAAACACATTTCGCATAGTGACGATAAAACAAGCCATGACAGTGTAATGAAGACGACAAGAATACTTGATCTTCTGAAATTAATGAAGCAGAAATGACTGTGAGATCAAAATTATCATTATTTGCAGAAGGGCGAAGTTTCATGAATTAATTGAAAAATATATTTAATGTATTCTGGAACAGGTAAAGACGCAAAAGTGTTTGGAAACAAGGAACAATGTATCACTTCCCACCATTTTCTGCTTATGTTTTCATACGTAAGTGCACCTAGTGCACATGTTTTAATAGATTGTGGTTTATTGAGTTATTCAGGTAAGCGGACGATAATTTTGAAGCATATTCACATAATCACAACTATGAATTGAATAACAATCCTTCATAGCATATTTCCTTAGTCTTCATACACTTATAGCACAGCAAAACGTACGTCATTGCCCAAGCTATACTGAAATAGATTTATTTCACTGATTTTTTAGTTAGCGTAGTTTTGTGGCTGCAACGTTTACACGATACCTAGCGGCTACTTTGAGGGCTTCGGACCCAATAAATTGCAGTTTGAATAGGGTTTCTATTTGGACAATTACAAATTATAAAAATATATACTTTTTTTCGTTACAGTAGTTGCTTCTCCATGCTGTTAATTTGGAATTTATTGAAAAACATAATTTTATTGTAATTTTGACAATTAAATTGCGAATTGAGATAGGCGTCGCAACAATCAAGGAACTGCCGTGGAGGCTCAGTGGCTAGGACTTTCTACTTCCGGTGCAATCCCGGCAGCGGTGGTCGCTTTTCTATGGAGGCGAAAAGAAAGATGCCATTGCACTGTTCGATGTCAGTGCACCTACTACCTAGCAACCATTTCATTTATGCGATGTAAATATACACCTCTTAAAATCTCTTAGCAACCAATTCTAGCTGATCCCCCAGAGTGGGTATGTGCCGTACGTTAAGAGGACAACAACGACATGAAAAAGAAAAGGAGCATGAGGTCGAACATTTTGAAGCACTTCACTACGATGTATTTCGTAGCTTGAGATACGTTTCGACGTTAAACCATGTAATCGAACAAAGCCAAGCATTGGTCGATTTAAGTTTTTTTTTTTTTTTTCAGAAAAAATGATTTATACAAGGCTTTCCACTTCTAGCACCCTCTGCCATTCTGGTTATCCCATTGCCGGTTTCCTACTGCCGGTTTCCTTAAGCTAATACCTACTGCCGGTAAGAAACAATCGAAAGTGCATTCGGGATTACCCCACCCCATCTAGGGTGATGACACTAGCGAAAATAATTAATTATGCAGCCTTTAAACCTCCCTATACTGAAATGCTACTTTTAGCACTTAATAGCCTGCACGCGTTCCATTCAGCCCCATAAATTCCAACAAGCACGCGGAATTGTCTCAAATCAGAATGTGTACGTTTCCGCTGTTCATCCTAAAAATCTCTGAATTTTGTTTTAATCTCGCCTTGCCTGAGCGTTGCATGTGCTGCTTCGGTGCCATGTGGTGCCAAAGGGTCTCATCGCCGCTCTCACGGGCGTGGCTCTGTTGGATCTGGTGGAGATCTACGACACCAGCTTCTCCAGCGTCTCGTACCTCATCACGACTCGCGGCGTGGGAAACCTCCTGGGCTCTCTGCTGGGTACGTGCGCGAAAGCAGTGCGGAATGTTGCAAGTGAACATTTCTAAGCACTCTTCACGGCCACATTTCACGACTTGACTCGCCTATGGATTCTTGCCTGCATTCCTTAAAGAGGGGGGGGGGGGGGCATGGTTAGAATAAATTTACATTGTTACTTTGTCACAAGCAGTCGACTAATGATCGAAACATTCAGCCGAACAGAAACCTACGGGAAATAGCTTTCTAGGTAATTCGCTGATTATGTCAGAATACATGCAATTAGCCGTAAATTCACAACGCACCAAATAACGGAAAATTAATTAGCACTAGGCTACTTCATGAAAGAAAGAAAGAGGGTCACTCGGGTATGAGCTACGACAGCTAACGTCACTATGCAGCCCCCATTTCACTTTTTTCGCCCCTGAGTATAGACGACCCCACACCTATTTTCTGGTACGAATTCGCCACTTTGTCTTCTTAAGAGTCGCTCACCCTCTCTACAGCTACTATTTCCATATAGTGTCATTTTTCTTAACATCACCATTTCCCTCTCTCTATCTTATCCATGCATCCAAAAATACAAAATGAGCTAATTTAAGCTATCCTGAAGTAAAAACTGAGCTCGTTTCAAGATTTAAGGGTTTAGTTCAGGAAGAGCTTTCTTGAAGACCACAACCGATTCGGCTATATATTGAACGCCAGCCACATTGGAAATTTTGTGAAATAGTCTATTTTCCCTTTTCAAGATGGCAGGATTATGAGGGAGTGCGGTACGGCTATTACGGCGAAAACCTCTATCGGCTCATGAGTGTCCGTCCGCGCGAAGTGTCACACTTCACGAGATTCCTCGGGTTACTGCGGGATTCCAAAGCCGTCATCGTTAATGACCGGTCCTGATGTCATCACCGGATGTGATGCCATCATGATGCCAGATCCGGCCCTGTCTAGTAACCGGAACTGACGTCTTCATTACATTACATGCGGTCATGGAGTCGCTCCGGCCATGACCGATGACTTAACCATGCGATTCACGCATATTTACGAAATTGACCCCGCCGATCGTCCGATCGAAGCGTCCACGCAGCTCCTTTCATTTACCGCTTCCTTGAACGTTGTATCACGCAGCATGCAGACGCAAACGTAATAAAGAAGGAATTAGCGGAATTTCAAATCGGCAACCACTATCAGTATACATCGCCCTAAAGACAACAACCACCGCGTTATAAACGCTGTCGCCTTAAAGCACTTTAGTGGTCCAAAGTGCTCCTAGATATTTACTGCTGCAGCACTACTACCAGCATTCGCGCAAAAACCCGATGTCAGCAGGCGATTTCACCTTTGACCTTTCCGATGGACTTCAGGACTGTCTACCGAAACATGTGTGACAAATACTGGGTTCTTCCTTTCCTGTAAACCAACTACAGAACGCCGAAGAACTTTATTGCGTTCATTAAAACGCTGGTTGTATATATGGTCAGGGGCTCGCGATGTAAGGTGTTGAGCAGCAACACTCCGGATTTCGCATTTCTCCACTGCAGATTCTACAGTGCTTTTAGAACGTTTATCGATGCAGCAAACATGTCATCTGTGGTCTGGAAGCATGGCCACCAGTTTAACACAGCGAACTAACGTTTAATTATTGAGACACAGCAAAGACAATGCTGTCAAAACGCCCTGCTGCTGCTCGATATGCAGTTAACTCAGTTAAACTATCAGTATTTTAATGATTTTGTAGGTGGCCAGCTCTACGACACGTACAACACTCAAGTGGTATCCATCATCATGATGTCGCTGAGCAGTTTCACAGTGCTCATGATCCCCCTCAGCGGATACCTGGCGCTAGCTCACGTCATGGTTTTCCTCGGAGGACTCAGCCTTGCTGCCTTTGGCACAGGTGAGCATCAGCTCATAGTCTGGTTTATGAACATTTCAGGGTTTATTTGCGAGCTAATCGGAAGGTGTGTTCACGAGAACAAGGAATCTGGTGTAAAGGCGACAGATACCGAGTCTCACCTTTATGACAGAAAAGTACCGCCTTCAATATCTAAACCTTTACCATTATTTCCAGATCCTATCCCAAGTTGGCTTTTTTGAAATAGGTGTACTAAGTACAGAACTTTTACTTAGTGCGTTCTTGTCTTGGAGAATGCATGAATTGCAGATACCAACCAGTAATAATTATGAGCCCTAGGCTTCTTTACTCAAGCGGTCACTTCTTCAGGAATATCGATACATCAGACTTTTTATAAACACTGGTTTGTGTCAGTACTTTTCAGCTGTATTTCCAAGCTCAACCAAACGAACTTTCACCGAAGATGCTTTAAAACTCTACCTTCCTTTCACCATCATTGGCTGACACAGCTGTTCACTATTCACGCAGGAGCGAACGTGTGGATCATCAGGATGTGGCCCGATAATAGCAGCCCTGCGCTGCAAGCTTTCCACTTTTCCTTTGGCATCGGTGGACTTCTCGCTCCTTTCATCGCCAAGCCTTTCCTGTCAGTGGTTCCCGGATGCAACATGACCAACACATCTCACTCTACGCACCTGGCAGCAATCAACGGCAGTGACATCGCGCACACAGAAATGGGGCCGATTCGCCTGATGACTCCTGAAATAGCCGACAAAAGCCAGGTTCAGTACGCAGTTGCAGTAGCTAGCGCCTTAAATATGGCTCTTGTGGTCTCAATGATCGTGCTCTACCTCGTCAACAAAGCTGACTTCAAACCGCAGGACTCACCCACTACTGACGGCATCGGCACCATAATAGAAGATTCGGCGAATAAGAGGGGCTTCACCCGCATTACGTTGGCAATGCTATGCGCCTACGTGGGTGTATACGTTGTGATCGAGAGCACCTCGTCCGAGATGTTGGCGGCGTTCGCTGTTAAAAGTGACCTCCACTTCTCCAAGACGACCGCATCCCACGTGGTTGCCGTTTATTTTTCGTGTTTCGCAGCCAGTCGCCTGACCGCGGCACTAGTCACAGTCAAAGTCCCGGTGCTATGGATGCTGGTGCTGTCACACTTTATTCTGCTTCCAACGTCAGCGATGCTCGCTGTGATGGGTTCAACTAGCCCCGCCGTATTATGGGCAGGAAGTGCCCTGACCGGCTTCTGTCAGGGGCCTTTGAACGCCGGAGTCACGGCCTGGGCTTCCGGGTACATAACTATTACCAATAAGATGATGTCACTTGTGGTCGTCACAGGAGGCATCGGCTCCATGTCCCCTCCAATTCTGGTCGGTCAGTTTCTTGACCGCTGTCCCAACGTCTTCCTGTATGTGTGTCTCGGGGCCGTTTGTCTGTGCGTATTTGTTTTCGCCGCGATGTGCCTGCACGTAAGGAAGAAACCGACTGTAAACCACAATAGCGAGGTCATCGCTAACGTGCCTGCGGACGCTTCATGAGAACGTTTTCGACATTTCTGGGGCACAGATGACAGGTCCTTAATTTTTTTTTTGTTTTGCAGCAGACACTTGTTAATTGGGTGCGTATCTGAGGCTACGTGAACATTTTTTTCATTTAGTTATTGTTCATGACATGTCACTTTGTTGCAAAAATAGACTTTTTTTTGTTGCAGCCTATCCGAATTAGTCCCATCAAAATTATTAACTACTTGACCCAGATAACGAGATACCGAGTCATGCACGCAGATACCGTGATACCAAGTATCGCGAGTCTGGATCCGAAAATCTCTCTTGCCGGCCTTGCAGACTGCATGCGCGAGAAAGCAGCCAATGCCGCTGTTATCTGTGTTTCCATCTGGGTTTTTTTTTAAAGCTGCAATAGCCTGTCTTCAGAAAGAGCAATCTTTTTTACAGCATGTTAAAACAACGTCCCAAGAAGCTACTAACACTCTTCAATGTTCCTTTCATCAGTGTCATAAGGGGTAGTAACGCTCTAACGTGTATTCCGCGTAAGGCAAAGAATCGCTGAACACGTGTGCAAATCGAAGAAATGTTACGTTGCTAAACAAAGTTCATTGCCATCATACCGATCATCGTCAGAGGGGCTACTTCCAATGCGAAACGTCATTTCCCGATCAATTTCCAATTGGAAATCTACTGTGCAAGCAGCCGTGTGCCTTATTCCCGCAATTTTACTGCTCTGTTCCCTTCTCCGGCTTGCCCAGCTGCGTCGCTCTAGAGGAGTATTTCTGCCATAAATATTTATCAGTGAGCGCCATGTTTGTGCCAGTCGATACATTTTTTTCGTTCTCCTGCTTGCGTTAGTACGGTAAAATGCGACGAATGCGTTATGTTCATTATGAAAGACCGTTAAAAGCTCTTTCTGCTCCTGCTTGACTAGCAGCCTTCCTTAGCTTTTTAAGCAATAAATCATTATTCGTTAGTTTGTCTCCGCAGTGTCTCCTTACAGTGACAATTATTATATGAGTACTTTCGTTTAGTGAACGGTATCGAAATTTAGCTCGATTCACTAGAATAAAAGAAGAAACTGCACAGCACTTGCACAAAGAATTGTATTAGCAGGGCTGTACTACATAACGGATAACGTTTCGCATAGTTTTTGTTTTAATAATTTATTCATGTTGTAATCGATCACTTCTGTTGATGACGCAAACCGCGAGAAAAAGTGCATCTTTGTGATACCATTTATTCGAGAAAAAAAAAACGCATCCCTTGGCGGCCCAACGTCGATATTGAACATTGAGGAAGCATGACAACGTGCTACATAAGGCTTGTGCTTTTATCGGCATTATCCCTGTGCTAAGGGGCTGCGGGTGATAACGCCCATAAATATTTATATATAATTCACTATTCAAGTCAAGTATTTTAAATATGGCTTTTGCTTCCATATTTGCGCACTGCTGCCAATCCACCTCTCCAATGAATTTCATCTGCTCTGTCACTGTGACGGAGTTAACTTGAAATGGACAAAAGCCTTACGGTTAGGGTTCCAAAACCTTGGGTAAGGAAAGGAACAATTCGAACTGGACAGGAGGAGCATAGAATTCATCTTCTACAACGTAGGCTACACAGTGCCTGCCACGGTATGTTTAGAACAGCGCCGAATAACTTTACTTGAACTATGTTCTAGCGCCACAAACCGAAACTTAGCGTGCCCGCGTAGTGGTAGTATGTTAGGTCATCCACTCGAAGTATTAGATTTTCAAGTTAACGTGACGGGATGCACCGAACAATATTCCGGAGCTCCAAGGGGTGTTTGGGATGATCGTAAGCTAGAGGATAAGACAAGGTCGGTGATTTTACTAGAGTAATCTGCTAGTCATTTACACGACAGTCGTTTACATGATAGAGAGAATGGCACGCAAAGCAGTTAGAGTTCGGTCAAGTACTTGTTCGCACGTAGTGAGTTGCCGATGAAGAAGGTGAAATATAGACTTTTTATGACGCGAGAACGAAAGGATCCCGTGTTAGAAAAAAGCCGAAAATTATGATTGGTCAAGAGGTACATGACATCATAACCACCGTGGAGTTTCAAACCTCTCAAACCTCGCGTTGAACATGTGATTAGAGCGAGGAACAAAAACTAGATATTCTGATTAGGAGGGTATATAAAAGAGCACTATGAATTCCTACTAGCGTCTCAACTGAGATGCTCTTGAAAACGGGGGTGCTTAATACGTGGCATGAAATCGCTACAGCGGTGAGGGAGGCCCAACTGTGGAGACTGAGTTCCACGAGGGCAGGAAGAAAGCTCCTGGCCAGCATAGGGGAACACCACAAGGGCTCTCTTACGTGGCAGGAGAAATAGATCTTCAGGTTCGAAAAAGGCTGAAGACCGCTCGAATACCGACAAAACATTTGCACCGACACACAACAAGGAGCGCAGGGCCCATAGAGTCAAATGTATACGAATAAGGCTATGAGGGGTAGACTCCACTTAAATTGCGTACTGCTATGCAGCCTGTGGCCTAGAAAGGGCGGCGGTAATGGCAGTAATCGATGGGGACTACGCGACGGCGGCCACCGGATCCCTGAACACTAAAGCCTTGCTCATATCCGAAGCGGTTGCTCTGGCGTTAGCCTGCGGGAGCTCCAAAGCCAAATTCGTATTTTCGACAGCTCTAGAGGGCGCCATAGCGCTAAGAGGCCCCTCAATATCCCAGCGCTTACTATACGAGACGTCTGTATTCAGGGTGACCTTAGTTGATAGCGAGAGGCCGAGCACAATCTTACGGTTCTTGTTGGTCTGTGGAAAATGGGATTCGGTGACGCTATGGGCCACTCTATAGTTCCCCACCAGTTACACCAAGCCTGCGGTACGCGATGGCACCGAACTCACGAATGGGTACTTAATCCAAGAAGAAAACCTTATCCAACTAGATTTTAGGAAAGAACATTCTGTTTTCACTCTAAAAGTAGTGATTTTAGTGTGTAAAATTATGGCAGCAAGCCACAGAACCTACATCTGCGCCATTACCGAAGTTTGCGCACTCCGTGAAAGGTTGCGTTAGACCAAGACATTTTATGCATGCAAACTCTATTGATACCCAATACTATTTTTCTCCCACTCTGTAATGTGTAGCTTCAAAACTCTCTGACATCACAGTTCGAGATACTATGGTCCAAAAAGCAGCAGTACCCTCCGTCAAGCAAAGTTAAAGTGCTTCGAAGAACATTACTTCCGAGCATGGCCCAATTAAGTATTCTCCTTGTATCGAATGGATCATTTGGAGCTGAAATGTTCGCTCCTTATTAATGACTTTACTTTCATAAAGCCTATTGTTTGACAACAGCTTCCTTGAAGCTGAATGGTAATACCTGCGTTTGAGACAACGTCGAATTCGTCAGATGGCGGTTGCGCTTTTGGTGGAGCAGCTAGTAATGCAGCGGCTAAAGGAGTAATTCTTTGTCTGTGATGCTAAATTCCCGCACAAATATCGCTTTTTTCAAATATGATATTCTTTAACATACAATCGAACGGTGTAGATTTCTAAAGGTGTCGTGTTATTGCAACGGTGTGTGATTTGGTCTTCACGTCTTGCTTTATTTCCCTCATTTCTTTTTACGTCCGCCCTTCACTTGTTATGCAGGATAGATGACCGAAATCACCCTTCTTAGGAGCACATGCTTCAGTATAGACAAAAATTTACGCCACCTGCGACGCTCGCTCCACAGAAGAAAGATCTGCCTTTTCACTCAAGGTACATGACGTAGTGGAAACCGAAAAATTTTAAAGCTTTTGTTTATAGACCACATTAGACGTAAGCGCACAACAATAAGAGAGTCGCTGCCAACCATACTTTAGAGAAAATTATTCGATCACAGCAGAAAGCCACAGTGGGTGACGTTATGCTCTTTTTAAATATTTTCGGTTGTGTAAGTCATTCTTTTCAAAAACCCGTCTTCTTGACTACACCTGATCACGTTCTCATTAAATTCTATCGCTTGTTATTTTGCTGCGCAGAGTTTGGTGGTGGCGTTGACTGGTGTTGTCTTGCTACACCTAGAAATATAAAACCAGCATATCAACCGCCTCGCAGCACAGTGCAGCCCGCTGCATTGGTGGTTTGGTTGGGTTCCTCATTTGTGGGTATCCCTATCTTTCCGCTGCAACTTCCAGGCGTAAACTGCTGATCAGGCTATAGCGGCGTACCTGCAAGCTGTGCGAGTTATGCTCATATTAAGGTTTTTTTATTAATCAATCGATCTCGCTCGCTTTTTTTCAGTCGACGTTCATAAGCCACGTACTCATATGAAGAGACGGTTTCATCTTCCTCTCATCTCTCAGCAACCCTTCCTCTCCCACTTCCACCAGCACATTTTTTCAGCTCTAGCTTTTACTTACGGTGTGACACACGATCTCGATTGGTATGGCCGACAGCGCTTCTTGTATTGGTTGCGGCTTGTGAATAAGCAATATGATGTCTATACGAATGCCTTATGCTTAACGTCAAAAGACAGGCGCTGCTCTCTTGCTCCACTAGGCATCCGCAATCCTTGCCACCCGACGGAGGGTAAAACCTTATGTGGGACCTGTGATAGCTAGGTCTGCAAGCATACAATCGAGTGGTGTAGATTTCTAAAGGTGTCGTGTTATTGCAACAGTGTGTGGTTTGGTCTTCGCCTCTCGCTTTATTTCCTTCATTTCTTTTTACGTCCGCCCTTCCCATTTTATACAGGATAGCTGACCGAAATCACTGTCAGGTTGACTTCCTTGACTTTTCCGCCTTTTCTTTCTAGTGCTCCTTATTTTGGAAGCTGGCTAAAGTAACAAAAACACAATGAAGCATTGGACTCGAGAACGCTCTTGTACTACGTCATTCAGCCAAAGGTGTTGAGAGGTGAAAGTCCCGCATTCTAGAAAACGGGCGCGCGAGCCATGCTCTCACCCGACGAATGACAAATCCAGTCTCTCTTAAAAAACACGGGTTTATTCCGGATACACGGAACGTCGTTCAATAAGCAACAACATCGAGCGCCACTGCGCTGCAAACATGCGGTTCAGACTCGCGTCAATGGAACACCAAGAGTAAAACAGAACGAGCGTCAAAACACATTACGGCATGATTCGGCGATCGATGGGGCGAAAGCGCTAACGGTGGTACAAGAAACATTGCTCCTCGTGTAGCAGCAACTCACGCAAATACGCCTAAGCCATTCCTGCAGCAGCGCTTTTGTCTTCGTCCGGGCACGTCCCGCTGGCCTGTCACTCCTCTCGGCCGCGAAACTCCCCTCGCCGGCCTCTCGCCTGGCAACATTCACGAGCCTTGCTTCTGACGCCCTTATCTGACCTCGTTTCCGCGCCGATAACATGCCGTTCCCGCGATTGGCAGCTCGTTCATGTACACTCGCTCTGCACGAGTAAACACCAATACAGATAGAAAAAAAATAGCGCACGTTCTGAAACACTACAATGGCCTGCGCGGCCCCACACACAATAGAATGGGCAAAACAAAAAAAATTAATCTGCTGGACATCTTACTGTAACGTGACTGTGACAATTCCGTGACCACAAATGAACAAATAAACGTAGAAGCACGAGAGTTAACTCTTTATTGGGCTGTCTTGCGCTGTCAAAATAACTGAACAACTCGGTGGCGGCGATAGCACCAAACGTGCTCCCTGGTCGTCGAATTACGAAACCCCGTCGCACTCGTCAACGCTCAATTTAAAAGCGGAGCGGAAGCATCTATATAAAGCCTCATACAGTGACGCGTGCAACCCAAAACATTGCACAAACAAACGAGTGGCCTTCGAGACATATCTCGGCACGTTCTTAGCGATAACGAAACTAATAAAGCTGCCTCTCGCGACAACGAGCACGAACAAAGAATACAGAATCGATCTGATCGATCAGATCGAACAAATAGAGATCTGAATGGTATGCGGCATCACTCCCCCCCCCCCAATCAAACATCGCATCGAGGTTGCAAAAAAGAATGAACAGAGAAAGGTAAACATAAACAGTAAAAAGTTTAAACATCTCGGATTCTTTTACGTGCGTAATATGGCCTCAGGCGTATCTGGGCGGCCGCGTGGCCGTTCGAAGGCTGTCGTACCGTCGATGACTAGATGGTTCAGTTGTCCGACACGGCGAACGATATTGTATGGCCCGAAGTATCGACGTAGCAACAGTTCACTCAGCATCCATGCCCAGACTTGGTCTCTCGGCTTGTACTCTGTGTCGTGTTGTCGCAGGTTGTATGGTCGGGGGTCAGTGCGTTGTCGTTCTTTATTGCGCAACCAGGCGAGTCGTCGAGCTCCCTATGCAAGCTGCAGGTAGTCGGCGACTTCGAGGTTGTCTTCTTTTGCCACTCGCGGCAGCATCGCATCGAGCGTTGTCGTGGGCTGCTTGCCGTACACACGCTAGAACGCGATTGCTCTCGTTTTCTCCTGGACGGCTGCGTTATACGCGGAGATCACGTATGGCAGAATGGCATCCCAGGTCTTACTTTCGGCGTCGACGTAAATGGCGAGCATGTCCGCGATAGTTTTGTTCAGACACTATGTCCATTTGTCTGCAGGTGGTAGGCGGTCGCCCTACGGTGCTTGTCTGATCGTACTCCAAGATTGCTTGGGTGAGCTCCGCCGTAAATGCTGTTCGCCTTTCCGTGATTAGCCCTTCGAGGCACCGTGTCGCAGGAGAATGCGCTCGACGAAATACTTGGCGACTTCTGCCGCGGTACCATTTGGCAGTGCTTTTGCTTTGGCGTAGCGCGTGGGGGTAGTCAGTGGCCACGATGATCTATTTGTTACCCGCAGATAAAGTCAGAAAGAGGCCGACCAAATGCATACCATTTTGTTCGAGAGAGTGTTTGGTCTGGCGCGGTACAGGGTTCAGTGGCCCAGTTTGCATGATCGGGTACGTCCGGCGTCGCTGGCACTCACGGTAGGTTTTCATGTAATGGGTAACTTCGGAAGGTTACCGCGGCCAGTAATACCTCTCTTGGATCCGATAAAAAGTTCGCGCCATCCCGAGGCGCCTTGCTGTCGGCTGGTGGTGGAACACCTGCAAAATGCCCTTTCGGAGTTCCTTAGGCACGACAAGGAGGCATGTTGTCCTGTTAAGTGCGAAATTCTTCTCCATAAGGACGTCATAGTACAGCGCGAAGGACGCCAGTAGACACCTGATGACCGTAAGAGCAGAAGCCCATCTTGCCTTCTAGGTAATCCACCAGGTCTCCCAAGAGAGGGTCCGAGTGCTGCTTCTGTGTGAAACTGGTAGTGCTTACCGGTCCCAAAAAGGAGCCATCGTCGTTGATGATAGCGTAGACAATCCATGCCCTAAATCACGTCTCGCAAGCATTTCTGTAAGACCATGATGCACGCAGGATAGGTGCTGCCATTTACTGTCACCCTTGCGGTGCATCGCCCGGACAGTAGTCAGATTACCTTCACCTGTAAGGATTAGGAGATATGCTAAGTGGTCGTCACTTTTTTGAGCTGGGTGGCGAGCGGTCCGCTGTTGACAGAATAGTCAGCTCCGGTGTCCACTAGGGCAGTAACCGTGCGACCGTCAATAGCCACTTCAAGATCACTGTTCGTGTCCTTGCATTACGTGTTTACCTCGATGTTCGAGCTCGGCTCCATTGTGTACTGTGGGAGTGGCCGGGGCACACCGGTGTCACTTCGTTGGGCGGCGGTGTCGGATTCAACTCCGATCGGTCGGTTGGATGTCGTCGTGTGGAGTGGCGGCGAAACGAATTCGTCGTCGTTAGTCGTCGGCGGCGGCGGAGAATCTTCGTCTTTTCACCGTTGAGCAACCTCCCCTCCAAAGGTTATTGCTCTTAGTTTCCCATACGAGGGTTAGGGGACCTTCCTCGCACTGTATATTCATAGTCGCTTCCGGTGACGCCAATCGCGCGCCGTACGGCGATAGAGAGTGGTACAGACAACTTGGCGACTGTGCCCTCCGCAAATATTTCTCGAGTTCTTGCGGTTGTTCGCTGGGACGAGGTTGTGGGGCATCGATGGTGAAGCCGCGGAGGCCGATGCGTCTGCAAAGGCAGTAGCATAGAATGTGGCCGGCATCACCGCAGTTGAAACATAGTAGTCGGTTATTAGACCTCTTCCAGGCGTTGCATTTCCTGAGGCTTCTAGGTCATTGGCAGCCTTGGTGGGCAGAAGCCAAGGGGAGGCTTTCTGGAACAGGCCTGTAGCAACGGGCGACGGGGGTCTGGAAGGGCACGTCGAGGTGCAGGACAACATAATGCAACAGCATAGTTCATGGCTGCTGCTGCTTCTTGAACTGATGCAGTCGGAGCCATTGGTTAAAGAACACCCAGTGCCTGTTTGACTTCTTCATGTATGAAGACCTCGAGCGTCGCCACTTGGGGGTGTTGGAATGGTGGCAGCAACCGGCGGAGTTCTTCTGGGACGATCTCTCGGATAAGGTCCCGATGGCTGTCTTCGTTCGCAAGTGCGTTGCTGTAGTAACTTGAGCAGGCAGGTTAGAGTGGTCGTTCGTAGTGGCGCATCTGTGTGTCCATCGTCTTCTCGATGGTAGACACTTCGATTTCAAATTTCGCCACGGTTTTTGGCGGATTTATGTCAAGCCCTGCAAGAAGCGACTCTTGAATGCCTCGCATAAAAATTTCACTCTCTCCCCTTCGATCATGTTATGGTCGGAGCGGCGAAAAAGCCGCTTCATCTCACCATAAGCCAGGACAGGTTCATTTGGGAGTTGAAGCTATCATTGAATGAGGGCCTTGGCTCTTTCCCTCTCAACGACACTTACAAAGGCAGTCAAAATCTCTTTCTTGAAAATCTCCCAGTCCTTCAAAGCTGCCTCGTGATTTTCGAACCATATATGGGCAGATCCTTCAAGGGAAAAGTAGGCTCACCTTAGCTTCGCTTCGTACCTCGCTTAGTACCGACCTGCAGACACTAAAGACCAAGTGGCATACCAGCTATCCTGCGGATATCTTCACGCTACCATCGGCGCACCGCGGAAGTCTCCGGGGACGTCGACGGTGCTATCTCTGCTGGAAGGTCCTGCTTCAAGTACAAGTGCATGAAGACATCTCCATAGCATATAGTTGCAGGCGCGTGGTCAATTTAAGGTTGGGGGTTGTGGGGAACGCTCTTCCATCGTCCCCTTTAAACTCGGCTTTCCCCTTGGTGGGTACCCTAGCTAACTTTAGATGGTGACAGCGTGGATAGTTAGCGTTAACTAATTATCAAGAGCTGACGCCAGCGTCGCGACAGCACGAGCACCAAGGAAGGCCTCGTCCCTGTGCACGCGGGGAAAGCCCGTTTTTCGGCCCAGGGAAGTTGATGTGAGCGGATGCATCCTCGCGGCACAAGGCAGTAGCCGGAGAGGCGAAACCTCCCGCAACTTTTCCCGCTTGCCCGTTTTGTCCGGCCACGGAGTTTATCTCCTGCCCTAGCGTGGGCGAACATTGGCCTGTAGCCTTGCATGTGAGTGGGACGCTAGATTCATTAGCGTGTCATATTGCTTGCTGGCGTTGTTGTTATTAAAGAAATAAATGACTGTTTGTGTCGACACGTGTTGTTCCTTAGTTTCCAAGAGCACGGCTCGCAGTGATCGGCGTGCGCTCAGTAGCGCACGCGATAACTGGGTGGGGTCGGCGATTTGGGCTATCAGCCGCGACTAAGTTGCAAAAAGGCATTTATCCCCTTTAAAAACCCCACAATTCTTAGCATGGTGGTTGAAATCTTGGAAAATGTTTTCTTTTTTTTCAAGAAATGCAGCCCTCGTATTTCGCAGCTCTGAGCCAGCCATATTTTCTATCGAGGCAACCAAGGCTGCCGAAGCTTTCACACAGGCTGACTACTGCCGGGGTCAGCCTGTGTGAAAGCTCCATCTGATTTTATGCAGGGCCTTCGTGTACAATGAACAAATATAAGCCATCTCTATAAATTTCATCACGGATGCAGCAGTACGCAGGCGTTTTCCGAGGCATAAACTTGGTACAAGGAGAACTTGCACTTCCTCTGTCACACCGCGCTATAAAGCAAGGCATGTGAAAAACTTAGCCATGGGGGATGCATAGTGGGAAAGCGCCGAAAACGAAAGATGCCGAACCAAAACTGGCTTCCTGAAGCACCTCCAATTGCATACTTTCTTTGTGTTCTAACTAGTTTGTCCGTTTCCATCTTTTATTTTTGTATGATAAACGTGCAGTATTAGTTTCAATAAAAACAACTTCAGGGATCAGGCGCGTAGCCATGACGCGCATTTGTCAGCCGCCTACGTGCCTTGCGCGTCGTGCCATGCGCGTACTTACAATAGTCTGCGACGGCGGTACATGTATTCTATCTCTTGCTTTTTTCTACCTTACAGTTCGTAATATTAAACTCAAAATTAAAAAAGCAGGCGTGAGGTAGGCACTTAATGTGAAAAAAAAAACAATCGATGTTTGTTAGAGCTACCGAAATGAATTCCTAGAGAAAACATGCATATAAATAGAACCGGTCAGATGCCCATATAAGGAAGTGTGGGAGTATAAAGTAGTTGTAGCACTCATTCGTTGGTCGTATAGACGTAAGGTGGCAGCAGCAATCATCGTATAGCATGCAGTTGTAGCAGTTGTATGGAGCGTTTGTCCTCCGCTGGGCGCAGACGCGTGACGGTGATTACGATAATTTACAGCCTTGGGTTCCTTTTTTCCAACCTATATTCTGTTTTTCTGATAGTAGAGCCGATGCGATATCAGTTGTGAGCCACTAGTAAGCATCAGAAAACAAGACAAGAGAATTTCAGAGCAGCAAAGCGCAAGTCATTTATTGAAAATAAAAAAAATTTAAATTAAGGTACAACACACTACGTGTGGTTCGGAAATTGGAAGTGATATCCTCCACTTACTCGAACGCTGTGCATTCTGCGTCAGCACAGCTGTTGGTTCATGGCGGCGGCACTTATTGTTGTTCTTTACTTGAATATTATATTGGTGAAAATATAGCCAACGTAAAATGATGCACCCTAATATAAGCAGTGAATAAATTTATTCACATGCGCCGCATAAAATCTACAAGGATAAGTTTAGAGGCCGTGAAGTTCGATGTACAAAAATGGGCGCTGGTAACAAGAGAAAGCACACACGTGTCGATGGTCAAAAAATGACGGTGCGGAACGCATGCAACAGTGGATTCGTACGCGGTGCATTATTGCGCACTGCTGCACAAATTGCACCAGCGCACCTTCACAAAAGAAACACCAATAAACACGCTGCTCTAATCGGTTGATCAAAACATCAGATTGCATTTGCATGCAATGGCTGCCAATTATAGTAACGTTAAAGGTGCGAGTTAAAGCATCTAATTCTCGTGAGATGTGTTGCAAACTTTAAGCGTTTCGCATGCATAATTAACGTCGTGAATTTTAGATTTGCGTTTCATTTCCAGCCGTCTTCCCTAAACACAGATTCCCATTTAATTCGACGCTTTCTCATCGAGAAAACGAAATAGCCGCTGTTCCCGTGATATGCATTCAGCACACATGAAAAGTCGACCAGTTGTAATAGTTTGTGGATATCTCGGTGCGTCTCAGAGCGAGTGACAGTATTCCCCTCTATCACCAAAAAAAAAAGACTACAAACTGTTTGCGAGCAGGAGGGATGTTGCTACAGTGCGCTAAATGAAATATCCGCACAATATATCCCCGTTTCGTCAAATTATTTGAAATATCACTCCCCAATACAAAGAACATATCTTAAATACTACATGATATCCGCCATGACAGTCCACCCAAGACGGGTGACCCAAGATGATGTCGCGAGGGGCCAAAGGCGGCGGGGTCAAATGTTGACCAGTGCTGGAGTCAACCAAACTACATGAGCATTCCCTAAAGACCCCTGTGCAATTTCATTTACAGCCAGCCGCCGCACTGCTTCAGTGGCCGCAATGTTTACCCGCTGAACGCAGTGACGTAATTCCGTCTCCTCAACGATAGGGTCCCGCAACTTCTTTCGGGTCGCTGGTTGCCTCTCAGCGGGTTAAGCAGCGATTGTTACCGAAAGGTGTGTCTAAACGCAGCCTAAAGGCAACATACACTCACTAAAGGCAGGAAATGAGTACGTTGAAAAGAAATAAATAGTGTTAGCGTTGCATGCTGTTGTCTCGTGGCTGTGTTCACGGTTGGTTTTGTAGCTATAAAGAAACAAAAACATCATATCATGCAACCTAAAGGGGAGCACCCCGCAGGAAAGATATTGGTAGCTTATTTTAACGTGGCAATTTAAAAAACAAAATCAGAAAAACGTTACGAGCACAGGATTCGAACATATATTTTGTTCGCTAGGTGCTCAGGTATGTAATGTTGATCCATTGCGCCACTGAGGCAAAAAAAAAACGGCAGGCTTTTAATGCGATCTTATTCATTTTTACAGTCTTTCCGTTATCTGTCACCAGGTGGCGGTGGCGCTGCTCAGGGGACCCAACCGTTGAGAGAACGGAATCACGCAACGCAGTGTCATCTTTCAGAGCCAACAAGGAGCAAAAACTCGCGTGCGCAGTTGCTAACGTACATGTTGGTCGACATCAGACCCAAATCGACGAGGCAGCTTCTTTCGTAACTTACGTGTAGCTTGGTTGCATTGAACCCGACTTACCTAAAGCACTTCATATTTTGCTTTCTCGTGTATTTTTTTTTCTCTCTTTTGTGGGTTGACTTTATTGCGCTGCTTCTATTTTTGCGATTATGTCGCAGCTTGCAGCGTTTCAGAGAAGACTGCTGTTCTGAAGATTTTTTTTTTTATTTTCCCGGCACAGCTGTTCGCGGTGCCGATGCCACCGAACACATCCGTCGTTTATCATGCTGACCGTGTTGGTCTCGTCTTCTGTAGCGGCTCAACATCATACCTGGGGGCCCTGCGTTATCGAGAAACAGAAAGTGGTGAGCATCGTATTATTACATAAGCATTTACATATATTAAAATGACTTTGGATATTTCCCACGGAGATTTCACTTGCATGAGCTACGCAGTGCAACCGGTTCTTATTGGCAATAAAGAAACTGTATTTCTAGGTAGCAATTTTATCCAGGCTTCATTAAAGGGTTTCACCGTAAATACGTAACTCCAGGCTTCATTTGCAGCAATAAGACATCTAAAAAGTATATTTCCTTCAGCAAATTAAATTTAAACAGATAATATACATATTTATCGTCTGGAAAAACCAACACAAGGTTAGAAAAGCTTTCCTGTATATGTGCCCTTTGTTTTCGACCATTTCGTTGCTCAAAATGCCGTCTTAGTTACGTGAAAAAAAGCCCGGATTCATGGTGAGTTCTCGGTGAATTCCATGACACAGACGATTAACAAAACTCAAAATCTTCCTTGCAGGCAGCGGGATGGTGCCCGATATTGAAGCATTTTGTTACTGATTCTACGTTCTCATTTGCAATTTTTCATTTGCGTCACAGCAAGTAGAACGCATAGCCCAGCTTCTAGGCATTATTACTCCATACAAACGCAGCTCATATGCCTTAGTAATGCGTCAGGGGTCTTAATGTACTCGCCTGAGATAGGGTTAACACTTTTGAGGCTTGTTTTAGAAGCATGCAGCATAATACAATGTACTCAAACGCTTGCAATGTTCGGTCACAGCGATGTACTTTTTTGTGACAAACGAGCACGTAACAGTCGGACAGGGCACAAACATTGACTTATAACTATGAAGAAACGCGACTTCTTTTAGCATCTGCACCCCACTTAAGACCACATACCTCCCAATCATTTTATTGAGGAAATCTCAAATGACAGCTAAGACTTGTAATCTAATCACATTCTTAACATGTTCTGTTCCTTGTCTCTTAGTGCAATAGAAGGCGTGATGATACCGCTGTCGCTCAGCATATCTATTGACGCTGCCTCGATAATTTCTCGTAGTAACCTTTCTTTATGTCTGACAATTGCTTTACATTTGCTCAGCTCAGGTGTACAGGTTTTTGAGGTGCAGTCTCTGCAATGAATCCCCAGGTTTCCGTACGCCTGCTCAAAATTCATTTTACGTTGTAGAAGTATTTCATTCATGCACCTGCCGGTCTGTCCTATGTACTCTTTTCCACATGTCACAGGAAGCGAATACACGAAGCCTTCGGAATATTCTACAAATGAACGTTCTGCATTGTACGCGCTGTTTTCTCACAAATAAATAACCAACCCGCCCAAGCTGCCGTCATGACGAGTGAACTTCTTGCTCGTGTATGAACTAACCTAGGAGCAAAGCACTTTGATTATTATAAAAGCACCTATCGGACAGGTTGCACTGGTATTCTGAAACACCTTACATATGAACGGCGCGTTTTCTTTCTAACATTGAGCGTTTCGTCGGCTTCGGTATCGTGCTCTCGTGTTGCTAATATTATGCGGTCAACGGAGATGCCCACCACCTTGCTCACGCGTGTACTCTCATGAGAGAGATTGAGGGCCAAAATTGGTGCTTCTCGTACATGGTTCATCGTTTGTCATATTGTGTTCTGAGTTTGATTATGTTTCTTTTAGAGATTCGTGCCTTGGCAGGAGCACAGCCGCGTTTTATTTATCTTTATCTGCCAAGCAGACAAATATATTTTATATTCTTCAATCAAGTGAATTTCCGCAAATAAGCGGCTAGTTTTATCTACATATTTTTGAGACAGTACTTATAGTGGAATAGATAACACACTCCAGACTAAACTCACAATTTGTTCACCTCGTTCTCACTATTGCTTAACCTGACGAAAAGATTCACCCCCGCTGTCACCAGTGTAAATTCGTACACAGCTATTTATTCTCCTTTTGGATAACTACTGAAAGGCGTTCATTATAAATGGCATTCTTCTCACAGTCTACTGCTTTCGATTCGTAATGATGAATCTCTTCTATTTTTATTCTCTCTGCAGCCAGATGCATTAGCGAGGACACCGAGCACATAGCGAACTTTTGTGCAAAGTTTAGTTCAGCATTTGCTGCCTGTCGTGGCGTTCCTAACAATCCTGAGAGGCTTGAGTTCCTTCCTAGATCGTCACCTTTCCAGAATATTAAAGGAACGTAGGATGAGCGGAAAAACCTCACCTACGGAATATGCTGACGTCCACTACCAGACTCAGCCAACTGCTGACCAACAGGGGTAAGTCGTATTATATCTCACAGTGGTTAATCGCTGTGTTTTACGCGAACG
Organism: Amblyomma maculatum; assembly: GCF_055883805.1. Taxonomy (NCBI): domain Eukaryota; kingdom Metazoa; phylum Arthropoda; class Arachnida; order Ixodida; family Ixodidae; genus Amblyomma; species Amblyomma maculatum. The sequence goes on from NC_139348.1 coordinate 79,564,315, forward strand.
CCCTAAAGTGCATCAGTTTTTGCGAGACAAGATGCGCACTTATACGTAGACATGGCCTGTTGGTGTAACCATGCATGTTCTTTTTATGCCTTCTTTGTGTGCATTAAACAATTCATTTTTAAGTGAGAGAAAAACACGGCGTTAGTACTTTAGTTATGACAGCGGCTGATATTTTATTTTAGACTATTTATCGTGAAAATAAATGGTAAATAGCGCCATTAACGCTTCAGTTTCCATTATAGCGCAAATTACAGTGGTGCCAGCGAGTCAATAAAGCAACAGTTCTGCAGCTCCAAACTCATTCCTACGTGCCGGGCTGTCTTATATGTTATGCCACAATTATAAGAAAAAAGCTAGATTTGTGCTCAGGACGGATTGCTTTATGTTCCATAGCTAAACAAAGAAAGGAGGACAATATACACGCGCTTGTCATGTGTCGTGCCCCTCCTCCTTTGTTGCGCTACGAAACATCAAACATAACCACTAGCCCGAACCTTCACCCTTGCGGGAGGGCAGACCTATTTAAAAGATTGTGTACAACTCCAAACCGGTTTTTACCGTTCATACAGAATCGGTATGTAGGGTGAACCTTACTGACCATGTCTAGTACTATCTAAAACCGGACGGACTTGTCTACTATAGATCTCAAACTGGACAGACCTGTCTGGTATGAAGCTCATATGGCAAAGATCACGTCCGATAATCAAATCAAACTAGACACATCATATCCGATATGGATCGAAAGTTAGAATGTACACAGGTGTCGGGCTGTTTTATGTACAGGCGCGAGTGCTTGCACTCCAGTGTCCTATAAAAGTGGCTAGGTGGCGGATTTCGGGGTAATAGTTAGTTCAATATCGCCAGTACTATTTTTAGTGCACTCCTATTTCACAGCCGCGTTGTCGAACGCAGAGCTGCAGATACAGCAAGCACTCCACAACATGTAGAATGAGTCGCCGTTTAAAAAACAAAGGCGCGAAAGTTTACAATGAGAAGCCATTGAAGGGAGTTTTAAAATGCTCTTCATGATGATATACCAGCGGTACGTTGAAAATTGTGCAGGATGAAACGAACGCTGTTATTCTGAACCATTTCAAGGGCGTGAGCTAGGTTGGCATAATGAGGGTCCCAGATGGACGCAGCCTTTATTAGTTTACTATGGACAAAGCAAGGTTAAGAGAGCTAGGGGCGGAAGAAAAATTAAAGAGATAACCAAGCATGTGATTAGCATTGTTAATTCGCGTTAATGAGCAGTGACCAAGTGAGACCTGAAGAGATTTCATCGCCTAGGTAACTGTAGGAAGTTAAGGATTCGAGAACTGTTTTATTTAGAAAGTACAGTGTAGAAAATGATAAAATTCTGGAGACACATAAGAATTTACATTTAGAGGTATTTATATCCATTTTCCACAAATAACACAAGTTAGAGATAGCATCAATGTCATGTTGCAATGCTATAAAATCGTCGGAACTGTTAATTTCACGAAAGACAACAAAATCATCAGCAATCAAATTAATGTTACAGGATAAACAGTTAGGTAGGTCATTAATATTGATACGGGGCAGAAGGCTAGCACAGGAAACCACAGCAGGTGATGAGCAAGTGTTCACAGCACAGCAGAGCAGAACACAGCAGGTGTTAGGCAAGCCCGACGGTTCCTTCTGCTTCGTCGTCTCTCACTCTATTTTCTATCGTCGTCCTCTTCGGTGGAATATACGTAACAATATATATACGGAATAATAAAGTACCGAAGACGAAGCCCTGAGGCACACCAGAGCCAACGGACCTTAAGGAGGAGCTACGATTGTTGACACACACAAAATGGGAACGGTTATAAAGGAAGTGCTCCATCCAACTTAGAACGTTAGGTTCAATATTCAGTTCTGATAGTTTAATATTAGGAGGGTTCTGTGAAAAGTTGTTTTAAATGCTCTTTTGAAGTCGAGAAATAGCCAGCCAGCTTGTGAATTCCGATCAATGATAACGTGAAGATTGTGAGAGAACAACAGTTGTTTTTCACATGAGAGAGACTTTCGGAAACCATGCTGCGAGTTGGTAAAGGAGTTAGTTTAAAGAAAGTTCACAATATTTGAGTAAAGGATGTGTTCAGGTAATTTGCATCGTATACATGCTAATGATATCAGGCGGTAATGGAGAGGGGAATGTTTTCAACCTGATTTCCGGACGGTGACCACCTTCCCGACCTTCCAGTCAGCAGGATGAGCGCCGGTGTTGATGGACTGCTGGAAATTCCAGCAAAGCATGAGCGATGTATAGGTGCGAGTGCTTTTCAAAATCTGGGTAGTAATTAGGTCGAGGTGTACCAAATACTAAATAGTTAATTAAATCAGGCAATTAAGCTGACGTCACGCAACCTGAAGTCGAGCCACAAAAGGGCATAGGAAGAGACTGGAGCGCAAGTTGAAGGTACCACAGACCAAAATAGTTAATTAAGTCAGTCAATTAGGGTGACGTCAAGGGTGAGATGTCACGCTACCGGAAGTAGAGCCGAAAAAGGGCATAGAAAGGGATTGGCGCGCAATTTGAAAGTACCAAAGACTAAAATGGGTAAACAAGAAGTGAATTAAGCAACTAGAAGCAACCAAAAGCAACCAACAGCAGCATCCGGGCTTTCGCATTACTCCAATGCAGATTCTGCAGTGCACTTTAATTTTTTAATCATCTTGTTTCCCAAAGCATAAATAGCTTAGCACCCAGCCGCAAACTTTAAAGGGCTATAATGACCAAAATTTAATTTTAAAAGAACATTAATTGTGGCACACATTTATCAGACACAACAGCCTAAAATTTTTCAGACAAGTGCGAAGCAATTTACCGCCGCATACATCACGTTTGACACGGAGAGAACCTTCGTGACCACGTCGTTTCCACCCCTCACAAGATGGCGGACGCTGGCTTCACTGTTGGGCGCCACTTCACCTCAAGAAATTTTATATATAACCTACTTCACCCCTATACATTTTTCCTGAGTGTCAAAACAGCCGTCGTTTTGCAGCCATAGCGCTAACCACGAACGCGCCTATATGTTAATCTCCAAAGAAAGCGCCTAAATTTTTTCATTTTTTATACACAAACCCACGTCTTCTTTTCTCGAATTTGCAGTGAGCATGTCGTTCATTCAAGGACGCGGTCTCCACGCGCCGAGCTGTGGATCAACGTTGCGCGCACCTGCAACGTGAGCCTCGGCAATTTTGCAATTGTAAGTATTCGACGAACTGGTCAGCTTGCGAAATTAAGATGCCTATTTTAAGTTTCACTACTGTTCGATTTCTATAAATTAGTCGGCAGCAAAAGCCGGTATACACTACGGCTGGAATTGCTACAGTTCCCGAGCGGACGAGCATCACGTGACCCTGCGTCATTGGCTCCACCTCGTCCGCAGACGGCGAGCTTCCCCTGCCAAAATTGTCGAGGTCGTCTGCTGTGTTTATAGCATAAATACAACTAAGTGGGGCGACACCGGCGTTTTCATTTTCTTTTAACATAGTGTGAGCTCTTTATTAGTGTCAAGAATGCGGCGTAGTTGGCTTGCAATGCCGTCGCCTGCCAGTTTCCTCTTAAGTGCACAGTGCAGAAGATGCCTTCTCCGTGGCAGCCAAGCCAGTGATTGGCTATAATTTGGATGCAGCGCTCGAGCGGAGACAACTATTGTAACAATAATGCCGCGCCCATACCCTGTACTCTTTGTTGCCGTAGTGATCCGACATATTCGTTCGAATTCCATGAAGACCACTCTTCAAATTGAGAGCGGAACGCTTTTAGATACAAAGAGAGAGAACAAACCGGCAGTTGAGCCCGGATAGGAGAACAGCGTTTTCCATCCGCACCATCATCCTCCCGGCGCCTCGCCCGGAACCTTGTATGCCGTCCGCGGACGAGGCGGAGCTAGTGACGGCTGGTGACGTGGTGCTCCGTAAGCCGGCGGCTCTTGAGTCGTGTAAATCAGCCTTAACTGCAAATATTACTTGTTGTCCTCCAACTTCGTCGCACCAGGGGGTATTTTGAAGCGGAAGCTTTTTGAACATAGAAATTGCACGAGATAATAAGGCTCCCGACAATTAAAGCCTTGTATGAATTTCTTCAAGGCAACGGAAACATCAGCTTTTATGTTAAACAGGGCTAGATACACGGGCAGATAGGAAGAAAAACACACATTGCGCTTTCTATCTGTCCGTGTTTCTAGCGCTGATTTAACACAATGTCCAACCAACTCGCCCAACAAGCTACTTTGCTTATAAACAGCATCACGCAAAAGCATGCTTTCTACTGAATTCATATTTTTATGTACGAAGTTTGGTATTTAGTGCATCAGCTTTCTAAAACTGCCTTCAGCTGATAATAGGGAAATGCGGATACTAACTGAGGAAAAAAATTAGCCATTACATTCGAGCGTCAAATCTATATTGTGCAGAATAGCGTCCTGGTAAAACGCTGTTACTCTGTCTGAAGTAAAATATGAGCTAAGCCCCACAACATGCGCGTTACCACAGGTTCCTCGAATGCATTCGCAACAAACTTCCATGCGACTATAAAATATTACCTTCCAATAGTAGGTTCGAATCACATAAAGAGAATTTATTGGGTACATACATACATACGTGTGTTTATAACATGTTTTATTAGACACTCTACATTGAGATGTGTGATGACAAATGAACAAAACTAAAAACGTGAAGTGTGAAGAGACACTGCACATAATATACCTTATGTCGAGGAAATACGTCAAAATACTGTGAGCCCTCCATGGATCTTCTTTCATTTGTACATACCATGATCTTCTTCTTCCTCTTGTACATACCTTTTTTTACCTTTTATTATTCCTCTCAGAATATGACGAAAAAAATGTAAAAGAAAGAGAGAGGGAGCCCGGACCAGCAAAGCTTTGCCAGGCTTAATCCAAGTTAAGATAAAAGAAAAGGAGCTAAACGCCCAAAATAAAAAATAATAATTTAGATGAAAAAAAAACATAGACATAAAAATGTAAAAAATGTACATTAAAGATACAAAAGGAAACAAAGATCACAACTGCCTAGTTACAATAGATAGATATATAAAATGGAAAAAGGATAAAGAAAGAGAGAAAAAGCGAAAGAAAAGCACAAAAAGATAAAGAAGTCCAGGAAAGAAGGAAGCAGAGAAGAAAATGTCCTTGAGTAGCCAGAAACTGCAAAACATACCATCATCATCGTCAAGCGGCGCCGGCTCCGGCGCGCGCTTGGGTTTTCTCCATCAGATTAAACGCTGACACGGCATACCTTGTCTTGCCTTCACGACCTTGCCGTCTGAACCTGGCCTTTTTTCACAAGTGTGGAGGTGGAATTCGATCTCCTTGCTGCCTTGTGCCCTGCCTCTCGCTGGAGCTGCGTTCCGGTCGCCGTTAACAACTACCATCGTCATGTCAACCGAGAGCAGTCCTGACCCGGCCGGACCCTCTAACTCGGCTACACCGCCGCCTCCGATGGTGCCCACACGACAACGCGACCCGCCGCTGTTCGCTGGTCGTCGCGACGAAGACGTCGATGACTGGCTTGACACCTATGAACGCTGCAGTGTCTACAACCGGTGGGATGATGTTTTTAAATTTCTGAACGTATCTATCTACCTTATTGAGGTCGCCAGAAATTGGTTTATTAACCGCGAGCCCCACACCACAAACTGGCCCACCTTCAAGCAGCAGTTCCGACATTACTTCGCCGACCCGGCTGTTCGGACGGAGATCGCAAGGAACAAGCTCGCTACCCGCCGTCAAGGTCCCGATGAGTCCTATGCGTCATACATAGAGGCCGTGCTGGCCCTCTATCGGCGTATCAGTCCCACCATGCCGGAATCTGAACGTGTACACCATGTCTTGAAGGGAATCAATTCAATGGCTTATAACACCCTAGTTGCCCAGAATCCAGCAAGTGTTGATTTCATTATATCGACCTGCTAACGCGTCGACCAGCTACAGTCCTCCCGATTGCAGCCCGGCTTCACTACTGCCCCGACCTCTACTGACCTCGATCTACGAGCCATGATTCGAGCGATAATCCGCAAGGAGCTCCAAGCCCTCAGCCCTTTCTGCCGGCACGGGTGCGATCATTCGTCTCCTTCTAACGATGCCCGCCTCCGCCACATCATTAAAGAAGAGTTGGCCACTATCAACCACCCTGTCACACCTGATCCTTTTGCACCTCGCCCAGCACCGACTTACGCTCACGTCGCTGCATTCCCCCACTCCGTTTGTTCCCCCACCCCAAGCACCACCCTACAATCACATCAACGCCATGACGACGGCTCAACCAACGCCACCCTATTACGCACCTTGGCGCCCCTCTCGCCCAGTGTGCTATTATTGTGGAATTCGAGGACATATATCTCCCACGAGGCGTGGTTATGACGCCTTCGAAAGTGACATACCTGCATATTATAAGCAACGACCAATTCACAGTCAACCTCGTCGATTCTCTCCACCGCCGGTATCCTCGTCTGAACCAAGTAGGGCTCATGTATCCCGACGCCGGTCCCCTTCCCCACACCGCCGCTCTATTTCGCCACTTCGACCAGCAACAACTGTTCCTGTCCGTAATTCGGAAAACTAAGCGATGCAGTTTCCGGAGGTGAAACTGCTCTTTGCGAACTTACAAAAAGTCCTCCTCATTGCCTGTATAATATGATTTCCGTTTTAACTGAAGGATTGCCAGTCGAAGCTTTGATTGACACAGGGGCTGCACTTTCAGTTATTCATGCTGATTTGTGCCACCGTTAGCGGAAAGTAACGGCACCATATGATGGACCTGAACTTCGTGGAGTAAATGGCGTCCCTCTGCAGCCTTCAGCAAAGTGTACAGTTCGAGTTGTTATAGAGGGCGTCCGCCACCATGTGCAGTTTGCTGTGCTTTCACCGTGTGCGCATTTGATGATTTTTGGATTGGATTTTTTGTCAACCACTTCAGCGTTAATTTCTTGTGGCGATCGTGTCATTCATATGACAGACAGTGATTTTTCATCTGACATTTCTGCACGGCATCATTCCCTCATTGCCGCAGCTGATACTGTATTGCCTCCACAGTGCGAAACACTTATTACCGTTGTTTCTGAACACATCAGTGACGGAGCTGTACTCATCGCACCATCTCATCGTCATCTTGCACGTGGAATCGCCTTCCCATCAAGTATTGTACGATTCCGCAGCAGCTCAGCGATAGTAGCTGCCACGAACACTTCCCGTGAATCCCTCGTGCTGACTAAAGGAACTTCCCTGCCATGCTAAGTGGATGCTCACCCTACATCCATGGTAGTGCTCACTGCCCCGCTACTTCCACAAAGTGATTCATCGCAAGTCTCTCTTTCCATGCTGTCGAAGACAATCAATCCGAACCTCATGCCGCACCAACGTCAAGAATTGCTCCAATTGCTTCAAGCCCATCAAGCCATTTTTGATGCCACTTCCCCACCACTGGGACGGACTAGTGTTGCACATCACCGCATCCTTACCGAAGGTAACTCAATTGTACGCCACCGACCTTATCGGGTTTCTCTCTCGGAACGAAAAGTAATTGAAGAAAATGTCAATGACATGCTCCGTCGCGATATTATTCCTCCATCAACAAGCCCATGGTCCTCCCCAGTAGTATTGGTTAAAAAAAGGACGGATCGGTACGATTTTGTGTTGATTATCGCGCACTCAACAAAATTACCCGCAAAGACGTCTACCCGATGCCGCGTATTGATAACGCCCTCGACTCTCTCCAAGGCGCCGAATATTTCTCGACCTTGGACCTCCGCTCAGGCTATTGGCAAATACCTATGCACGAGGACAACAAAGAAAAAACCGCTTTCGCAACTCCCGACGGACTTTACGAGTTTAACGTTATGCCCTTCGGTCTTTGTAACGCACCCGCAACATTTTAAAGAGTGATCGATATTGTACTTCGTGGCCTAAAATGGAGAACCTATTTATGTTACCTGGATGACATTGTTATCTTTTCGTCAACGTTTACCGACCATCTCACGCGCCTGAATGAAGTCCTCACTTGTCTTGCTTCAGCGGGCCTTCAGCTCAACACCAAGAAGTGGCACTTTGCAGAGAAGGAAATTAAAATATTGGGACATCTGGTTAGCCATGAAGGCATTCGCCCAGACCCTGAAAAAATAATCGCGGTGTTGAAGCTTCCTCGTCCGCAACGGACTACAGATTAGCGCAGTTTCCTCGGCCTGGCGTCCTATTTCCGGCGATTTATAAGACATTTTGCAACTATTGCTGCACCACTTCATGAACTACTTAAAGCGCGGAGCTCTTTCATGTGGACTGAACAGTGCAACACTGCTTTTAACGACCTAAAGCACGCCCTCACATTAGATCCAGTTGTTGGCCACTTCAGCGACAGCGCTCCTACCATCCTGCACACTGACGCCAGTGGTCACGGTCTTGGCGCTGTACTTCTGCAGCGCAATGCAACTTCGCGTGAGAAAGTGATTGCCTTCGCCAGTAGGACCATGACTCCAGCTGAGAAAAACTACACCATTACCGAGCAGGAATGTCTCGCCGTCGTCTGGGCTGTTCAAAAGTTTCGCCCTTAACTATATGGGCGGCATTTCACAGTTGTGACCGATCACCATGCTCTTTGCTGGTTATCTTCACTGAAACATTTGACAGGCAGACTTGGCCGTTAGATTCTACGCCTGCAAGAATACCATTTCGACGTCGTTTATAAATCGGGTCGCCAACACCAAGACGCCGACGCTCTTTCTCGCTGCCCGGTTTCGGAATCAGCCTGCTGTTTTTCTTCACAATGCATTTCCACCTCTGACCACAGCCTATCATCGCTTCCACCGACGCATATCACTGCACTTTCTTTTGACGGCTCTGAGAACAAACACGATCTCCGCTCACAGCAATTAGCTGATACCGCCGACCCATCATCGACCGCCTTATCGACGCTTCGAGCCCACCCAACGCTAGGCTTCGCCGACAGCTTCGTAATTTGATGGCATACTACGCCGCTACGTGTATTATCCTGATGGAACTCGCTGGCTCCCAGTCGTACCACATGTGCTTCGCCCACGTATACTAGCGGCTTTCCACGATGACGCTACTGCAGGTCACCTTGGTTTTGACAAAACATACGACCGCGTGAAAAGACGATTCTTTTGGCCTGGCCTGTCTACCACCGTTGCTAAATACGTTGCTTCCTGCCAACTGTTCCAACGTCGCAAGCGGCCGACTTATTCCCCCGCTGGTCTTCTACAGCCCCTTCCCTGTCCCGCCACACCATTCGACGTAGTCGGCATCGACTTATATGGTCCCCTACCTCTCTCCAATGGGGTAACCATTGGATTATAACAGCTGTCGACCACCTTACACGCATGCTGAGACGGCCCCTGTACCGACTGGTTCCGCTGAAGAGGTAGCTAATTTCTTTTTGCGGTCAATTGTATTGCGTGATGGCGCTCCTCGGGTGCTTCTAAGTGACCGCGGGACGGCCTTCTTATCGACAGTCGTATCCGAAGTTCTTCGTGCTTCATCCACCCTCCATAAGACAACCTCAAGCTACCATCCCCAGACTAACGGTCTGACTGAGCGATTTCATCGCACCCTATCGGATGTGATATCCATGTACATCACACCGGATCATCGAAATTGGGATACTGTTCTACCATTCGTCACATTCGCCTATAATATTGCACAGCGGACTACCGGTTACTCCCCATTTTTCCTCGTTTTCGGCCGTCCTCCCACTACATTCCTCGACACTTCCTTCTTCTCTACGCCCGACTACTCCTCATCATTACCAGCCCAGTTCTTATCCCGTGTGGCCAGATGCCGTCATCTTGCCCGCCTCAACACAGAAGCGTGCCAGCAAGACCGCAAGAGTCGCTACGATTCGAAGCATCGAGTGGTCCGTTTTCGTCCTGGTGACGAAGTACTGCTCTATACACCACTGCGCACCCCTGGCATTAGTGATAAATTTCAGCACCGCTATCTTGGTCCCTACAAGGTCACCAACCAAACTTCCCCAGTAAACTACCAAGTCACATCTGTTGATCCCCCAGCTGATCGACGCCACCGTGAAACTGAAATTGTTCATGTATCTCGCTTGAAGCCGTTTGTGCGCCGCGGTACATCGGTTGGTTAGGAGCGGCCAGGCTGACCGCTTCCGACCCCCCCGGGCAGATTGTGGGAGCCTTCCGTGGATGATCTTTAATTTGTTCATTCCACGATCTTCCTCTTTCACTTGTACATACTATCATCATCGTCCCGTGGCGCCGGCTCCGGCACGCGCCTGGGTTCTTGTCATCGGATTAAAACGCTAGACACGGCATACCTTGCCTGGCCTCACGACCTTGCCGTCTGGACCTGGCCTTCTTTCAATACATGAAAATTCACTATATACATTCCGAAAAAAAAATTAAATATGCATCACAATCTACGAAACTCACAAACAGCGATATCTGCTAGATTACGTGACAGTGTACACAACCTTTCTCATCGAAGAGGCGCCGTCGTCGCCACCCAAACGTGTCGAATAAAATGCTCGTGCGAATTAGCGCAACAATTCTGAAGTAACCGTTCTTTTTGCAGCGGTTGGGTGGATGTAATAACATTTCGCTATCACTTAGCATACATCTCCTAGTTACTTTAGAGGCTACTTTGTGATAGAGATAGGCACTGACAAGATATGTACAGTATGGCCCACTGTTAAAGAGAACATTAGATCGCGTAGCCTGAACGCTTTGCTCAACGCTGCCGCCGACCACTGGTTAGAACAGACGGCATCAAGCGCATGGTTGGGAAGAGATGTCGGCCGGGCTTACTAAGCATGCACCTATGTACGATTGTTTGTAGCTGGCTTTCTCGTGAGTGTTTTGTAAAGCACGGCAGCAACGAGGCCTCATGTTGCTTTTAACAGTTGACTGTACTGTACATGTAGTTGCATTGTTTTGTTTTAAGTTCTTGTGCCCACCGAGAAGTGAGGCTCTTTTCCTTTCCGCAAAACCCAAAACTACTGCAAAACTTTGTTGTGTTCAATCAATGACGACCTATCAAGCAGAACCAAGCCAAGCCATGTCAAACAGTGTTTTCGCGCGTTTTAATAGTTTTAGGCGGTGGAAAACTCTTGCTAGTTTTGCCGAATAGTGTGTACAGCTCGTTCCGTCGAAGGACCCCGTTGCTGTCAGCTGGTATGGGGCCGACAGTCGCCAAGCGTCTCCAAAAACCTCGCACACTGTCCCATCAACTCTTAAACGGTGACAAAGCGTTACCCAGTTATTTTTCTGCTTTTTTTTGCAATCATTTACTTTCAAGAGTACATTGCTATTTCATATTAATCAACATAAAAGAACAATGTATACTTTCCTTAACTTTAGGGACTGAAGTTTGTCTTTGTTTGTTGATAGACACGGAAAACTATATACTTTTGAAGGCCCAGCATACGGTTGCCTCACAGCGCGCTCAAGACGGAAACTATAGAGAGCGCTTCACAACCTCCCAAAGGTTAGGATGTGCTACACTCCAAAGAGCAACTATATGCGCGCATGACACACGAATTATAACTCTTTGTAAAAATATTGTATCCGTGTATAGCAGTTTCGAAATTTTCCTTAGATAGCTCGATTAAGAGCCTGAGATTCGATTTTTCAAGCTCACTAATGACACGGCTTGCACGAAGCTCGTTCCTTTGGCAGCAGTCTCCCTCCCATCGATTCGTGTTTTCTGCTGGAGAGTACAATGCCAAAGTTGTCAGGTGGCGGCTCTGAATGGCTACTGCAACAATTGGAAAACGAGTAATTCCCCGTCTTTTTTTACATCTTTCTGCATACGCAAGACATTTCCTTCATTCAAATCGAGTTTCCCACGAACGTGGGGGCCAAAGAATGCACGAGCTTTATAAATTCACGGGCTTGCATGCTATGTGCAAGGTTTAACGCCACCTGCTGCGGTTGCCTTCTTGAGGGAAAAGCTTCTTCCTTTTAACTCGAGGTACATGGCATAATTAAAAAGCCGAAACAAAAATATTACGTTCGGTAATAGATCAAATTACATTAAAGTGAAAACAAATGTAAGCCATTTGCGAACATGGGCGAGAAAAATCGGATCACACCAAACGGACGCACTGAGTGCCATGAAGGTTATTTATAGGCTTTACTGTGAATCAGTGAATTCTTTTCAGATCAACTGTTTCACTTGGCCTGGACACACTCACGTTGAACTCTATTGTCTATGCTTTGGCTACGCAGGGCTTGGTGATTGTCTTGACCGGTGTTGCTTTGCTGGACCTCGGAGAGATCTACAACACCAGCTTAGCAGCAGTTTCACAGCTCATCACAACTCGCTGCGTCGGTGGCCTGGTTGGCTGCCTTATCGGTGGGTACAAACACCTGTTCAGCTGCAGTGCTCATTGTGCCATTCAAACACGCAAGCACAGCACATCCCCATGCTCTACGGCGACGTCAACGCACTTGACGCTAATTTAAGGGGACGGTCGCACGGTTCACGCATCAAATTCCTGATATATTATTTCACCCAAACGGTTTTGCATGTACGGCACGGGTTTTTTTTTTTTTTTTCATTCCGCATGGGCATTCTACACTCATTATTCATCGGCATCGACTACGGGTCTTCTTGTGCAACATGTGGCCGTAAAGACGCAGTGTAGAAGGTCTGCGTAAATGCCTTGTTTTTAAGTCCGAATGAATAGTACCGATCTGTACACTAGACAGCCCGCTTGTCGTTCTCCAAAGCGGAAGCCCTGAAGGCATACAACGAGCACTTTCAACTCCCGAGCGTTTCGTGTTTGTGCGACAGAGTGACTTTTGGCAAAAAGCGTCAGTCTTAATTGATGTCCATTTTATGCCCCTTTCATCAATCTCAGCTCTCTCCTTTTACGCCCTTTCTTCTCTCTTCCCTCCTGTAAGTCAAACAAGGTATGAACGTCGAAATCGAACACCCGTACGTGTTCTTGTACACTTGTACACAATTTTTGCCGCAACCTGATGAACGTATAAAGTAGGCAAAAGAAAATTTTCAATATACAAAGTAAATCACACATAAACTCGACGTTCATCCTGTCACGGTCCTAAGAAGGGGTGCTCTCTATCGTTACTGTTTATATCATTCGCTATTGTATTTGCTAAATTTAACAATACATTGCTTCATGACGAAAACATGGGCGCGAGCGGATGTAGACACAGAAAAGACAGCAAGACGAGCTTCACGCATTGCTTCGTAAATTTTAAATTATAGATTATTGGAGAAATACGGGAGAGCCCTTTTGTGCTGTTGTGAGCACAGTTAGGCTGATGATGACAGAATTCTGAAGGCGTTCCTTTCAATGACGCCTTCTCGTGCTTGATGCACATGTGGTCTGGGTTTGAGATTGCCAAAAGGCATGAATATAAAGCTCGAATAATAATAATAATAATAATAATAATAATAATAATAATAATAATAATAATAATAATAATAATAATACAGTTGAAAATTGATGTAGTTGGAAAGCTTGCACGTGCAGCTGGCACCTGCTTTCGGAACAAAGGCGGAATTCTTTGAAGCCGGCGGGAAGCTTCACATGGCACCAGTGGGCGCATGCGGCCCACGGGTCGCGTGTTAGAGAGCCCTGACCAAAATAAACATGGGAACATGGAATATTGGCTAAACGCATTTATTATTAAAACTGATAGGGACAAGTACTCGCCAGAAATTAGACAGCCACGGGGCGTGCGGCCTGAACATTTGTGGCTGCCATACGTAGTAGCCGCTGGGCTTCTTAATTGCTCAGAAAAAGTAGAAACTATAAAGCTTGCGTTGAGCACTCGTGCAGCTTGTGGCAAACTGATTTTCATTTATGCACTATAACATCATGCAGAACGCACAACTCACAAAAAAGGTGGCACCATAATGTGTCAAGCCCACATTATGCGAGGCGAATGCTTATTGCTAGGCAAATGTTTGTTGCATGGCAATTGGGGGATATTATGAGGCAGAGTTAGGCACATGTTGACGGCATTAGCCTAAGACTCCGGTGAGTGACAAAAAGTTATTTTAAGCTTTTTTTACGCGCTTGCATAATATAGCCAATATGTCATATAATTCAACTGGCTCCGTTTCTGAAAATAATTCGAGACTACTGTAGAGTATCATAACATACTTTATATAAACTTTCTGATATAAACGGATGCATGGCACGATTTTGCACCTGAAGTTTATCCTCGTGCTCACAAGTAATTAGGACATGCAAGAAAAATCTGTATTTTGCGTATTTAGATATACTGACTTAACCTTGCAATATTTTAAAATATTTTATTGTTGTTTGATAGAAATTGTCTATGCATCCAATTCACAGCAGACGTTTGGCTCTGACGTTCATCCTCTGCTAACAATAAAAAAAATAAACTGCCATGCAATAGTGCGAGTTTTTGTATTTAAGCAGAAAAAAATTAATAGCCTGCCCAGGAATCTCTGACGACATATTGTTTGTTTTAACAAAGTAGTACATTGTGCGCAAAAATTACGTTCAAAAACTCTTTTCCATAAAATGCCCAAAACCTGTGGCTATGAATCTGTCTGGTCGAGGAAGCTCACGCTATCTGTCAAAAGCATACATCCCGGGGACCAATCAGTGGTCGGTCATGTCACGTGATCTTTTGACGTCATCAATTTTTGTACTAATTAGGAAATTTCAACCGAGCTGGCGGATACTCTGGCAATGGTAGTTGTAGGTAGCATGGCCAAACGCTGTTTGATCGGCGAGGTGTGGGACGTCACAATACCTTGTCACATGACCGAGCCGGCAGGTGCTTCAGCGGTGGGTTAAGCAGGGTTATGATCTCATCCACAGCGTCGCAACCACGGAAAACAGCATTACTAAGTGCCTCTAACCTAACATAAGCACTATGGTGGCAGATAAATGGAGGCTATACGTTAGCGGACTGTTGCACACCAACACTACGCCACTGAGGAGCGTTTGTCCATGCTATAGACAATATGCCTTATTCAACCACTTCGTACCGTACAATAGAGCAGCGACGGGCTTCATTGCGATGACACATACTTGAAACTGAGACAACCAACTAGCTAAACCAAGCAACGCTCCTCACTGGTGCAGTTACATTCTCTACTGTTTCGCACAGCTAATTGCACTTCAGACCGTTACTTAGCAACAATCTATAGTGTCCATACGTCAGTGTCTCACATCAACTCTTACGGACACTCACGCTGCCGTTGTTTTCTTAATCATGATGCACATAATATTAGTAGTGGTTGTATCCAGCCACCGCATGTCACCAGATGTGTTATTTGATGATATCTGTTGGTTCATGAATGAAGTTGTTTGGTTTATTTTGCGCACATACCTAATTGCAGGGGGCAGGCTATACGACACATACAACACCCAGGTCGTATCAATTCTGTCCATGGTTCTGGCCGGCTTCTGAGCATTGATGATCCCGCTCAGTGGAAGCTTAATCCTGGCACATGTCATGATGTTCTTCTTGGGACTCAGCCTGGGCGCCTTCGGCACGGGTGAGTCTCAAGACCGTCTTCGTGTAGAAGCATCATTTCGGGCCAAGGGAGCAAAGAGGATAAAAGGGCACTCTAGATAAAGAACCGAAATGATATAAAGGCAGCATTAAATATGAAATGCTTTCAACTCCAGTTAGCGCTCCGTCATTGATTTTGTCTTCAGAACTGTGAGGCAACCCCACGCCAGAGCCGAAGAACACGAAGGTCAACTTAAAGGGAGCACGACGTCGAATCGAAACCAACAATTCCAGCTCAAATGGCGAGAATCGGGACCAGTTGGGGATTCACAGTAGTTCACCGCACTAACATCTAGAACGACCAGTAACACAACACAATACGCGAACATACAACTGGTTTTTAATGGAAGAAACGAAAGGCATTTTATACACAGAAATGTGATCGTCATGAGTGCAACGTAAAGACACGAGGGAACCTGTAAAAATCAATTATCATAGGCATCAAAGGCATACTACTTGGCACACTCATCGCGATACGCCGCAAACCGACTCAGCCTATGGGAGATGCCGTAGTGGAGGACTCCGGAAATTTAGACCACCTGGGGATCTTTAAAGTTAACTGATATCACAAAGCACGCTGGCGCCTTGCTTTTCGCCTCCACCGAAAAGTGACTGCTAAGGCCGGGATTCGATCCCGCATCTTTGGGAAAAGTAGTCGAGTGCCTTAACCACTGCGCCTAAGTGGGTCAACTTCTTCAGACAACACATCGATACACATTTCGGACCTCCGGATTTGATTTCAAACTTTTCTGCAATTTCTCTTTCTATTTTATTGTTAGAATGCGAGATTATTTTGGCTCTTTCTAACTGAGGCTGGAATTTTCAGGGCTGACAATGCGTCGCCAGCTTTCCTGGCGGCGTAATGGAGTTACAATTGTTGGCGTGCTCACTCAGCCTTTTGTTTATGCAACGGCCCGTTCGGCCAACATACTTCATTCTGCATGAAAAGGGAATGAAATTGACCACGCCGGTTCCGTATTCGCGTGTTTTATCTCAGGGTTGATCGGGCAGCGTGGTTTAGGTGTCTTATCAAGTGCATTTACTATCATGCACAACCCCGACAATTTTTTTCTAGCAGCGCACTGTGATCTGCATCGGCATCTGTTTGGCCCCAATTCGATATGACCTTTACATGGTGGCAAAAGTAAATAGGGCATTGAAACACTAGCTCGAAACCCTCGGAGGCCTCGCATGTTTTCGTTATGTCGACGATTCTTTTGTTGTGTTTTCCCGGGGATGCACACAGTAATATCAACCCCAGCTCGCTTACCAATTTGTTTAAAACGGCGTTCAAGAGAGAGAAGTTCACGTTTGAACTGCCCGTACAATCGGTAATAAGGTTCTTGGATCTCGAAATTTATGAAGGCGTGGAGCACAAGTTTTGGCTGTACAATACAAATGGGGAGATGGCAATTTTAAGATATGATTCCGGACATTTAAATTTAATTAAACAGTCCATCAGCTACTCATGTGGGATTCAGAGCAACAAAGAGTTATTCGTACATAAGATAGAGCAAGGACTTAGCCAACAGGATGCAAGGTTGAAGGACTGCGGGCACCCTGATATCCTCATGGCCTCGATTTTGGACAAAATTCTAAAAACATTTACTGCAAAAAATAAGAAGAAAGACGCTGAGGGTTTCAAGAAGACCACGCGTCCGGTTATCATCCCTTATTTATTTATTTATTTATTTATTTATTTATTTATTTATTTATTTATTTATTTATTTATTTATTTATTTATTTATTTATTTATTTATTTATTTATTTATTTATTTATTTATTTATTTATTTATTTATTTATTTATTTATTTATTTGTTTATTTGTACCCTCAGGGCTCACAAGAAGCGTTATAGAGGGGAGGGGCTTTTGCACATCATTATATAAATGAAATACAAACAAGATGAAGAACATAATTGCATCGGCAAAATAGAGACAAATGAGTAATATGGCAACTGAACAAAATAGATAAACAAAAACAGATAGCTTACAGTATGCGAAAGAAAAGGAAGTAAGGAACAAAACCTAACAAAAAAAAAGAAAGTTTTCATATAAGAATAAACTCACTTTCTGAAATAACTCACTTTCTATCGCTATTGCACGGTCTCCGAAAGATTGCAGGCAGGCCCGATGTCCTTGTATTCACGGCGCCCAAAAAATCATCGGGGTTGTGTACAAAACTATACACACATGATAAGACTTCCAAACCCCGTTGCACCATAAACCATCAGATAAAACACATAGAATGCGATACCGGCGTGGTCTATTCCATGCTCCTCTCATGCGGAATGAAGTATATTGGCCAAGCGGGTCGTTGCATAAACAAAAGGCTAATTGAGCACACCAACAACTCTATCACGCACCCAGGAAAGCTGGCAACGCATTTTCAGCACTACATATACAGCCTCAGTTCTATAGAACCGCAATAATCTCGCATTTCACAACAAAACAGAAAGAGAAGTTGCAGAAGCGTTTGAAATCAAATCCGCCGATGCCGACATGGGTGTCAGCAAGACATCGCCGTTGTTGTCTGAGGAAGAAGTGGACCTGCTTAGGCTATCGCGCTATCGCGATGACTGTGCCCAGAAGTATGCTTTCGATGCCTATGATGATTGATTTCTGCAGGTTTCTTTCGTTTCTTTATGTTGCACTGATGACAATCACCTTTCTGTGTATAAAAAACTTCCATTTCTTACATTAAAAACCAGTTGTAAGTTCACGCTCTGTGTTTTTGTTTCTTGTCATTATAGGTGTTAGCGCGGTGAACCACTAAGAACATCTCCAGGTAACCCCTGGGGCCTGCATACTGCATGAGAAGAGCAGGACACCGTCTCCGCCGGTCCTTATGTAGTGTGTGGAGGGACGTAAACATTATATGTTAAGTGTTGTCCAGTGCAGGTGTGTGCTGTTCGCTTCCCTCGAGAAGACAGGCTTCCCTCACAATACACTTTAGGACACTGTCTAGTCGCGTGGATACACGAAATATGGCGGCACCAGGTGGGCCATGTACTATTAGTAGGGAATATGTGCAAGCGGTGAAGATGAGTCAGATCTTAGTACATGCCTAATGTTAGTGCTTGATAACATCTACGTGCCGCCACGGTGTTGAAATTAATGTCCGAATATGCAAGGCTAACCTCAACTGTAGCATGTAATAACCTAAACCAACACGCTACACGGTTGTTAGAACAGCGCATGCGTCAAGTTGATTCTTATTTCACGGTACGGAAGCCAGAGCTCGTTAAGCTCTGACTAGGTATAAGCTCTACCATGCAGCCCGAGTGGTGCGCGCGCGTTCCTGGCGGCACTTGAAGTAGCGCATGTTGTCGTTACAACATGCACGCGCAGACCAAAACTATACACCAAAGGGCCATGAAGGCATACATCAGCATCCCAAGAATTTGTTCACCCTGTCAATGCTCGACGGTATGATAGGCCAATAATAAACCACTTTCACGCTTACATAAAGACATTATTCACTATCAGACTTGGCGACCGTCAGGTGTGGTAAAACTATTTCTGCAGCCAACATACCGTTGGGCGGTTGGAAGCTAAAAGCAGCAAAAAAATGTTTCAGGATCGGTTACCGCTACCTCGTAGATATTAGTGCAGGAGGGTCTGGTAGAATTTCGTGAGAGGTATCTGAAAAGCTCCTGAATGGGCTTATGAGCCAACGGGACGGACCTTTATATTGTTTGAGCATCTTTATATTCAATGGTCACAGCCGCCATTTCCCGTGCTTCTGCAAGTACTCACACGCCGGACGCCACAAAAATAGCCCATTCATTCCTTCGTCCGCGCGTAGCACTAAGGTCATGTACTAAGGCATGCATCGAACCAGGATTCAGCGGTTAAATTAGTCGCCTTAGCGACGGCATTCAGTCTTGCTCTAAGAATGGACACACTGGTTGAAAACATCACGCATGTCAATCAGGCGCCGCGCTTGCCCTCTCTGCCCGCTCTTCGTCAGCGTGTTTAGAGTCGCCGCTGCTGCTGATGATGATGATGATAATTTACTGACTCTACCCTTCGTATCGGGCGGGCACCGTGTTGGCGCCGCAGTAGTGAAGCAAAAATGTAGCGTACAATATACAGTACAGTGAAAACAACACCACACTTAACACCGAAAATTGAAAAATAAAAAGAAAAAAAAAGAAAAACATTTTCACGGCTTGCGCCCTACCGTCCACCATTCTGAGATTCTCCTTTTGGACACCTGCACGAAGGGAGCTCTACCTAACATGTTTGTGCATGCGTTACAATTTCATTTCTTTATTTCCTTTGGCTTCGTCGTAAGAACCCTTTGCGACGTCCTTACCGGGGAAATTATGCTGATATCAGAACCAATTGCCACGTCTCGAGGATGCCACTGGTACCATTGTTTGTGCCAGCGTGCAACTATAACCACTTGTCAACAACCATGATATAAAAAATTATGAAAGCATGAATGCCATGATATTGTTTGCCAAGTTGGCAGCATAGCCGTACAACGCAAACGACAGCTTTACTTTGGGAGAGGCGATGGTTGTGAGTATGCCACCGCGACAGAGGCTTGCGGTTAGAGCGCTCGACTGCTGATCCCGGAATGTAATGGCTAGAACAAAGCTCTAGCCACTGTACCTCAGGGCGAGTGTTCGATTCCGGCCATGGTGGACGTGTTTCGAAGCATACGAAAGGCTCTCGTTAAATGTGCGATGGCAGTGGTCGGGAAAGAACCCTAGTGGCCGTTTTATCCGAGGCCTACATACCGGCCTCCGAAACGGCCGATGTTGCATGGGATGTTAATCTATGTAGACCGTTTTATCTAGGGCACTCCTATTTCACACAAATGATGCCGTCTATGTATGGCACTTGTTTCTAGATGCCATGCTGGCATGGTCAGAGACGTCTACGGGATATGGACGGTTCCGGATGATGGTGCCACACATTAAGGTCTTGCTGCGCTCACGGTGAATAACTAGCTTCTGCGAAATGTGTCCACGAGATTCCACGAGGAGTCTCAGCGAGACGTCGTAATGGGTTCTGATATCAGAATAATTTCCATGGTAAGGAGGTCGCAATAGGTTCTTACGACGAAGCCAAAGAAAATAGCATAATGAAATTGTAGCAAGCATGTACACAAACATGTAAGATAGAGGAAGAAGAAAGAGGTATACAAAAGTGGAAGAGTAGAAGGAGGACAAGCTTCCGCTAATAAGCTCTTAACCGAACCTAAATGCAATCCTGTAATTTTTTGTCAATTCGGATCTCGATCATTCTTTGCACTTTAAAAAACCTCTGCAGGACGGGGAAAACAATTTGCCGACGATAACGTCACTTCCTCATGCGAAATTTGAGCGCAGCTCGTCACCTGTTTCACCCTTTTCGATATATTGAGGCAAACATTTCGAGCAAGACATGTATGAAGGAGGAGGAGGTAAACTTTATTTAAAGAAGAGGTCGTAGGCGCGGGGTGGGTTGACGTTCCCGTCCCCGCGGTGGGCTCCTCTTCTAGGCCGGACGCCAGGTGGCCGACCGACGATGTCGTTCGGCGACCTCTTCACCCCGCTCCGTGACTCGGAGTTGAACCTCCGGGTCGGAGCTGAGCAGCGCGGCCTCCCACTGAGATTGGGTAGAGAGCTGCAGACTCTGTGATGGCTTGTCTTGATTACATGAGTATAGGATGTGTGGTGTGTCTGCCTTCTGATGTCCACAGAGAGAACAGACAGGGCTGAACTGCTCTGGGAACCATATGGAGTACATGTACGGATTAAAGAAAGTGTCTGTTTGAAGCTGCCGCCAGGTGACTTGTTGTGTTTTACTTAGAGATCGATGTGGTTCTGGGAAGATTTGTCCTTCTTTCTTGAAGTGGGTAGTAATTTCTTTGTAGGTTGTCATCCGCTCTCTGGCCGACCTGAGCTCAGGGCAGCGCACCTCCCGGTTAACTACGAATCCTCGGGCAAATTGGTGCGCTGCCTCGTTCCCAGGATGGTCCGAATGGGCAGGGACCTAGATCAATGTGATAAGGCGGGTATGGGAGACTTTTTGTAAAATTTTGATGGCTGCGGAGTGGGCCCTTCTTTTTGCAAAATTTCTAATTGCGGTTTTAGAGTCGCTAAGGATGTATTTGGCAGTGGTGAAGGTAATAGCTAAAGCTATGGCAGCCTCTTCGGCCTCCTCCGGAAATTTTGTTTTATTGATTGTCGCCGATGCGAGGGGAGAACCTCGATGATCTACAAATGCCAGGGAGAAGGCATCTCTGTCCGCATGTTCTGCAACGTCCACGTGCGCCGTGTCTTTCTGTACTGAAAATCTTCCGTGTAATTTTTGTGCCCTAGCCCTTCTTCTGTCCGTATCTTATTCTGGATGCATGTTTGTAGGCAGAGGACGGACTATTAATTGCTCGCGCACATGTCTTGGAATCGGCAAAGTGTGGGCCCGGGTCCCTTCATATTGTATTCCTGCTTTTTTTAGGATGACAGGTCCCGTTTCATGCTTGATAATCGTTCGTATTGTGCGGTGAGGTGTGCTTCCATCATTTCCGCTAAGGTGTTATGAATTCCTAACTTTAGTAGTGTTTCATTTGGGGTATTGCGAGGGAGGTTAAGCGCAATTTTATAGGACTGTCTAATTAGTGAATCCAGGTCGTCTCTTTCTCTAACTGTGAGGGTGACGTATGGTGTAGAGTAGATAACTCTGCTAAGAACGAAGGCTTCTACTAGTTTCCTGGTCTCAGCGTCTTTAACTCCTCCACGCCTATTCGCGATTCGTCTGAGGAGGAGGGAAATTTGGTTGACGGTGTTTTTCAGTTTCTTAATTAGTGTGTCGTTTTTTTGGTTTGACTGTATGAGCATTCCCAAGATTCTTAGTGTTTCCACTTCTTGGATGGCTGCACCTTCCGCGTAGATTTTGATCGCAGGCGCTTTATTCTTTCTTTGACGCTTTGGGTATAGAATGAGCAATTCAGATTTCTGGGGGGAACACGCGAGTCCCGCGGCTTGCGCCTCCTCTACGACTACGTCTACCGCTTGTTGTAGCGTATCTTGTATCGTGCCAATAGTCCCCTTGGTGGTCCAAAGGGTGATATCGTCCGCGTACAAAGAGTGTTCTAGGTCTGGGATTCTTGCGAGTTCGTGTGCCATTTTGATTAGGGTTATATTGAATAAAAAGGGGGAGAGGACTGATCCTTGCGGAGTTCCTGTATCTCCTAAAGTGAAGGTGTCGGATTTGATAGTGCCAATTTGAATTTCGGAGAGGAAGTCCTTGATGTAGTAAACGTTCTTGCGCCTACATTCAGCAGTGAAAGAGATTCTAGGATTGCTTTGTGTTTAACATTACCAAAGGCTTTGGTTAAATCTAGGGCTAGTATTGCCCTGGTACTCCTTTCTTGCTAATGAGATAGGACTTCGTTTTCTAGTCTTAGCATCGTATCTTGTGTTGATAAATGTGGTCTAAAGCCGACCATAGTGTTTTGATATAAATTCTCTTTTTGCATGTGGGTCTGGAGTCTGTCTAGTATGACGTGCTCTATCAGTTTTCCTATGCAAGAAGTAAGCGAAATAGGTCTGAGGTTTTCGAGCGCGAGCTTTTTGTCAGGTTTGGGGATGAATTTAACGATGCCATGTTTCCAAGACGCTGGGAGCTTTCCCTCCCTCCAACACTCGTTCGCAAAGTCCGCGAGGGCTGTGATAGAAGTGTCGTCTAGATTTCTGAGTGTCTTATTTTTAATGCCGTCCTCTCCTGGGGCGGATGTTGTACGTACCTTAAAGAGGGCTGCTCTTATTTCCGCCATTGTTATGTCAGCATCCAGGATGGTGTTAGGCTCTCCGTTATAATCGGGCAGGGACTTCGTCTCACGGGTTGTGCAGAAGTATTTCTGCGGTAGCGTGTCTATAATATCTTGATCCGTGCCTGGGTCTATGTTTAAAATTTTGGTGATTTCCTTTTGAGTGGTAGCTTTGTTGGATTCCGGATCAAGGAGATGCCGCAGAAGATTCCAAGTCTCCCTCGTGCCTAGATTGCCATTCACATTTTCACAGATATGGTTCCACTGCTGTCTCGCTAGTTCTGCGGTGTGGTGTTGAATTTCTTTCGTGAGTGTGACGATCCTATTTCTAAGCTTTTTGTTATATTTTTGCTTAAGCCATCTTTTTTCTAGGCTTTGCCTTGCCTCCCACATGTCCGTAAGTCGGCTGTCAACCGTATTTACGCCTAAGTCATGTACTAGTTCCTTAGTGGCCTTTTCCACATCCGATAGGAGGGTCTGTGTCCAGTGTTCTAAGTCTATGATTGGTTCGTTATTTTGGTCGCGGATAGTCCTATGTTTGAACCAGTCGGTGATTTTGTTTTTTCTGGGTTGGGGTTTGAGATTGGCAATGGTGATTTTAGACAATATGATATAATGGTCACTTCTCAGATTTTGTCTGGTGTTGCTCCAGCATAAGTCTGGGAGATTTTTGCCCATCGTTAGGTCCGGGCACGTGTCCCTGGTCACGCTGTTGCCTATCCTAGTAGGTTGCATGGGGTCCGTGTATTGGGTGAGCCCTCTTTGCTGGATGAAATCCATTAGAGCCGTTCCTTTCCTGGATATGGTTGCGTGTCCCCATTGCACGTGTTGAGCGTTGAAGTCGCCCACAATTAGGGTTGGGTTTTGGCCTGCGATTTGGAGGGTTTAGAGTATAGCGGCTTTCGCTGGTCCAGCCGGTGCCTTGGGGTGGCTGTATGCGTGTAGTACGAACAGAGAAGAGGAGTTTCTTCTGCTAGGCAGAATTTCAATTAGTATACAATCGAGATCTACGTTTTCAATCTCGTGGTTAACTACGGTAAGATTTCTATGTACCAACGTAGTGGTTAAAGGCTGTTCTTTGATGTGACATGGCAGTACCGCCCGGTACCCTGGCAGTTTTAGTCGAGACATTCTGGGTTCTTGAATCGCTATAACGTCAGGTTTTTCGGATTGCGATTGAACGTGTAACTGCAGATTTGTTTTTTTTTTGTTGCGCATAGACCTGCAGTTCCACTGCCAAATTGTTGCGGTTTTAGGATTGGCCATTTTGCTGGGATAGATCGATTGGCGCCCCTTGAGCTGAAGGGGGAAGCCTGTGTAAAATTTCCTGTAAAACGGTGTCAATTACTCCGAACTTGTGATTTACATTCTGTATGTGTTGTTCGAGTCTTTGTGTTAAATTATAAACTCTTTGGGTTAGACTATCGAGTTTCTGGCTGTGCTCCTCCACTTTTTGTTCGAGTTTTGGGACTCTATCCTCCACTGAGGTATTTCTTACGTCAGCTGCTACTGCTCGTTTTTTGCGAGGTGTTTCTTCCTTGCTAACTACGCTTACTGGGGTTTCGACGGAGGCGGTCAGAGTAGTTTCCATTTCTGTGACTTCCGGCAATGGGAGTGGTTTCGGAGGTGGGTCCTTAGATATGGCGGGTGCTTTTAGTTTACTATTTTCCTCTTCCAAGTGTTTGATTCGATCCATGAGAATTTGAATGTGGTGGAGTGCCTGATCTAGTTTAGACTGTAATGTCTGCAGCTCCATCCCCTTCCCATGAGAGGCCACTCCTACCCAGCTCACCTGTTTCGGCCCGGGGCTCTGAGTCCGGCTGCTAGTGCTGGCGCCTCCTCCATTGCTACTGCTTCCGTTGCGTCCGCCGCTGCTGCTCCGTCCGCTGTCCAAGGACGGGAAGGAGCTCGATCGGTCCTTCCTTTCGGTAGATGTTGGGTCGTCACATGTCCGTAATTTGGGTCTTGATTGGTGATCCGACTGTTTCGTTTGGTGTCGTTGAAATCGCTTCTTGCAGCTGTTATCGCCTGTGCGGTGCCCTCCTCCGCAGATAATGCAGACCGGGTCGCAGACTTCTTCTTTCAGGTGTTGGTTGCCGCAGTACGGGCACCTTTGTTCCGGTGGCTCCGGACATACGTTCTTCTGTGGCCGACTCTTCTGCAGTTTGTGCACGCCTCTACTTTGGGAATGAAGGGGTAAACTGGGTACAGGACTCTGAAGTAGACGATGCTATCTGGGAGTTCGTCCGCGTCGAAGTGAAGCAGGAGGGACTTTGATGTTCTTCCCATGGTGCGTGCTTGAACGATGTCAGGGTTTCTTTTTTGGAATTCGGTCATCATTTCTTGGTGCGTTTCGCCATCGTAAGCCCTATAGATAATGCCCTGCAGGGCCCTGTCCGGAGGGGCGATGTATGACGTCATAACAATGTATTTGCCTTCTATTTTGATTTGCTTGACTGCGACGTAGCGTAGTGCGTTTGCCTGCACCGGCGTCGATATGGTGATCACATTTTTTGCAGAGTTGGTTCTAGATTGGTCGTTATCGACCGCGGACGCGGTGACGCCGCTCGCTGTTGCGATCGCTTGCCTGATAGATTTTTCGGTGTAGCGCGTGATGTCTACGCCACCCGTTGGTCTGTAGATGATTTTATAGTCCTTCTCCGGAAGTCGGGGTAGCGGTTTCTTGGGATGTAGCGGAGGGAGATGTTTTGCCTTCGGTTTCTCGGACTGCTCATTTTTCTTCTGAGGTGTTAATGACTCAGCTTTGTGGTTCTTGGTACGGTAAGAAACAATTGTCTTCCAATCAGGTGTTTCGAATTCGGCTGGGGAAGCGTTCGTCCCAACTACGGCGTACTCAATGACTGCCGCCGTGGAGTTCGGGTGCGCAAGGGCGCCGGAGCGACGCTGGATTTAGACAGTCGGAGCTCGGGAGACCGAGCTCCGATTTGCGTAAATAAGGTCTTGAAAGGTGCCTTGTACACTCACGGTTCTTGTCCGTGTGTCGCAGTCGACGTATCCGGGTGTTTTCCCTTGTAGCAGGTGCTCGAAACGCGGACATGTATGTACTATTACAGAGAACTATTTTATTTTTCGCGCCTATTCCTTCAAGAAACACTCCACTAGCACTTTTTTTTTCGAAGAGTTTGCCACAAGGCATAAGTTGAGAAAGGGGGAATGGGATGCAGGAGATAGAAAGTTAAAAGAAAGAGTGCAGTCCAGTTGTGCTTACGTATTCGAGAAGGTTGGCAGTATAGCGATTGTCCATTGTCCATTTCTCATAATCACTATCGCGATTCCACCGCAGGCCCACCTTCATGATTATCCGTTGCCTAATGTGCGTTGTTGATGGACACGTCCACAACAAGTGACGCACATCGCAGACGTCAGATGGAGTCTCACAGTGAGGGCACCTGTCAGTCACTGGTAGGTCTTTTTCCCGCCATCGATGTCGAACAGATGGGGTCAGAGCCGCCCCTGCCCGGATCCGGCGCACTGTCACCTCCTCCTGCCGAGTAAGACTACGGGGGAGAGGGTGCGAACACGGAGGAATGAGAGCGCGTGTTCGCTGGCGCAGAACTTGCGAATCGGAAACGTGGGACAGGAACGGATCTGGGGGAAGAGGGGATCGTCTGATGTGTTTATATGCGTCATAGCATCTGCTTGTATGTTATGTGGATCGCGACTTCTTGACTTTCATGAAGAAAGTTTTGAGTCGGAGAAAGAAGAGAGCAATTAAGTTACCGGCAGGTTGCGGGAGGCACCGCGTGGGCCCATAGGAACGTTGTGCTGCGAAGAGACTAGTGCCAGAAGCCGGAGACGAGAAAAAAGTACCTTCGCAAATATATTAAACTGACTTGAAAGCACTGTTGACAAAGTGAGTAAGTCTAATCGAATTTCTAGCAATGTATGTTTTAAAGAAAAATAAGGGCGGGCTTGATCCTGGCCCCCCTTCATAGATCAGTGCCCTGTCCTGGCGGAGAGGCTTGCGAAACTCGATGAAGTCGTGAGCTCTGCTGTGTAGGGCCATCCAAGATAGACAGGCCACGGCAGAGAGTTCTAACAAAATGTGATTCACTGGAGAAGGTAATGGCAACACACTCCAGTATTTACTGCCAAGAAAACCCTAGGGCCAGTCACAATAGCATTAATAATAGGGCGCCGGAAGATGACCCCCCCCCCCCCCCCCCCCAGGTTGGAAGGCGTCCCACATGCTACTGGGGATGAACAAAGGGCGATTCCTAGTAGCTCCAGGACGAATGAAGCGGCTGGGCTAAAGCCAAAAGGACGCTCAGTTGTGGATGTGTCGGGAAGCGACCGGAAAGTCCGATGTTGCAAGGAGATATATCACATAGCAACATGGAATGTAAGATCTATGATGCAAGGTAAACTGGATGTCATCAAGCGAGAAATCACCAGATTGCACATTGATATCTTGGGTGAGCTCAAGTGGACCGGAATAGGAAAATTTAATTCCGGCCAACGTCTTTTATTGTGGGAACGAATCCAGGAGAAGGAATGGAGTCGCTCTCATAGTAAACAGAAGAATGGGCAAAGCAGTGCTAGGAAACAACCCCAAAAACGACCGAATGATTTCACTTCGGATCCAAGGTCACCCTTTAAATATAACAGTTATTTAGGTCTATGCACCAACCACTACTACTGAAGAAGCTGACGTTAAGAGATTTTATGCTGACCTGCGATGCCTTTTAGACCGCACTCTATCATCAGACGTCGTGTTTCTCATAGGAGACTGGAATGCTTAGGTGGGGTTTTAAGAAATATCCGAAATTACAGGCAAGTTCGGTCTTGGTGAACCAAATGAAGCTGCGCAGAGGCCAGTAGAGTTTTGTCAAGAAAACAACCTGACCATAGCGAATACTCATTTTCAACAGCACGAGAGGCGCCTGTACGCATGGACTTCACCGGATGGTCTGTACAGGAATCTGATTAAATTCTCTGCCGGCAGAGATAGAGAAGCGCTATACAATCTGTAAAAACAAGGCCTAGGGCTAATTGCGGCACTGATCATCAGCTTCTTGTTGCCAAATTTCAGCTTCGATTGAGGAAAACGCAGAAACCTAGAATACCTTTCAGGTATGAGCTGGATCAAATTCCATCAGAATATGCTGTGGAAGTGAGGAATCGATTTCAAGAATTGGATCTAGAAGACAGAGAGCGTGAAGAGATGTGGACTGATGTTCGTGATATAATACAAGAAGTTGCTACTAAGCTAGTTCCAAAGCAGAAGAAATGCAAGAAAGCAAAATGGTTATTTGAAGAGGCTTTTCAAATGGCTGAGGCAAGGAGGATAACAAACGTTATGGGGGAAAGAGAAAGATACAAGGTTCTCAATGCGGATTTTAAGAAAATAGCAAGGAAAGATAAGAATGCCTTCCTCAACATACAGTGCCAAGCAGTTCAGGACAACAGCCAATTGAGGAGCACAAGAGCTCTGTATAAGGCAATCAAAGATATCAAAGGAAGCGTCTGTGCTACGCCGGGCGTGATAAAGGACAAACGAGGCAGGGACCTCGCTGAAGCCTCAGAGATAAAGAAGAGGTGGCAGGAATACACAGAAGAACTGTACAAGAAGGACCCGGATGTTCAAACCCAACATAGGACGGTTGTGATTACTGATCTCGAGCCGGGCATCCTGAAGAGTGAAGTTGAATTGGCCTTAGCCAGCCTTGCTAAGAACAAAGCTAGCGGAATTGATGATATTCCAGCTAAGTTGCTTCAAAACCTCAACCACGACGCTGTTAACACACTGCATACATTATGTCAAAAAATTTGGACAACCCTGCAGTGGCCACAGGATTGGAGGAGGTCAGTTTACATCCCCATTCCAAAGAAAGGCAGTGCCAAAGATTGCTCCAACTTCAAAGATTGGTCCTCCAGATCACCTCTAGTCTTTGTAACCGTAGCGCGAATGTAACTTCCGGGGGCCGTGGTAAGTTGTTAATTGGTTTGTTGTAGGAAGAAGGAAAATAAATGCACAGGCCTGCAACTCGCTATATAGCTGAGCCACCTCCGCTGCCTGCCTGCTTTATTTATAGGAAAGGAAAGGCGAGGTAACTGTCTCACTTGTTTTTTTTCTGTGGACACCGCAACCGCGTCGTAAGGGAAGGGAGGAAGGTGTGAATGAAAGTGGAAAGAGAGAACGATGAGCCGTAGTGGAGGGCTACGGAGTAATTTCGACCACCTGGGGATCTTTAACGTGCGCTGACATCGCACAACACACGGACCCTCTTCGTTTCGCCTCCATCGAAACGCAGCCGCCGAGGTCGGGTTCGAACCCGGGTATTCCGGCACAGTAGTCAGGCGTCTTACCACTGCACCACCCGGCGGGGCACCTCCGCTGCCTGATTTATTTATAGAAAGAGAAAGGCGCGGTAACTGTCTCACTTGTTTTCTGTGGACACCGCAGCCGCGCCGTAAGGGAAGGAAGGAAGGTGGGAGTGAAAGTGGAAAGAGAAAAGAGGAGCCGTAGTGGAGGGCTACGGAGTAATTTCGACCACCTGGGGATCTTTAACGTGCGCTGACATCGCACAGCACACGGACGCCTCTTCGTTTCGCCTCCATCGAAACGCAGCCGCCGAGGGCCGGTTCGAACCCGGGTACTCCGGCACAGTAGTCGGGCGTCTTACCACTGCACCACCCCGGCGGGGCCGCGTATTTGGGTTTGCTCGGTACGGTGGCTCCGCAAGGGACAAAACGACAGAAGAGACGAAGAAAGCGGGCTGTTCCGACTAGCATCTACCGCCCCCTGGAGCCGAGCAGCCTAGCGATTAGCGGCGCATGCTTTTTCAATGGGAGTCATGTTAGACGCGGCACTAGCTTGAGAGAGCCTATACTACTACTACTACTACTACTACTACTACTACTACTACTACTACTAATACTACTACTACTACTACTAAATAATAATAATAATAATAATAATAATAATAATAATAATAATAATAATAATAATAATAATAATAATACACAAATATTTATCTGCTAATGATGATTATTATTAATAATAATAATAATATTATTATTATTATTACTATTATTATTATTATTAGTAGTAGTAGTAGTAGTAGTAGTAGTAGTAGTAGTAGTAGTAGACGGCCGAATTAACTGGTTAAATATCTTCACAGTTTTAATTAATAGTAATAATAATATTTGGTTCACAGGAAGGGAAAGGCGCAGTATCTGTCACACTTGTGTCTGTGGACACCTGAACTACTCCGAAGCCCTCCACTACGGCTCCTCTTTCTCTCTTTCCACGTTAACTCCCACTTTCATCCCTTCTCTTACGGCGCGGTTCAGGTG
The DNA here is from genome assembly GCF_055883805.1 of Amblyomma maculatum. Lineage (NCBI taxonomy): Eukaryota > Metazoa > Arthropoda > Arachnida > Ixodida > Ixodidae > Amblyomma > Amblyomma maculatum. The sequence goes on from NC_139348.1 coordinate 79,594,942, forward strand.
TCCACAGACACAAGTGTGACAGATACTGCGCCTTTCCTTTCCTGTGAATCAATTACTATTATTATTAATTAAAACTGTGATGATAATATTTAGCCAGTTAATTCGCCCGTTACATACAGACAATTCAGTGCCAACCTCGTGAAATGAGTCTTCCTCTATACTACTACTACTACTACTACTACTACTACTACTACTACTACTACTACTACTACTACTACTACTACTACTACAACTAATACTACTACTACTACTACTACTAATATTAATAATAATAATAGTAGTAGTAGCAATAGTAGCAGTAGTAGAGGCTTTCTCAAGCTAGTGCCGCGTCCAGCATGACGCCCATTGAAAAAGCATGCGCCGCTAATCGCTAGGCTGCTCGGCTCCTGGGGGCGGTATATGCTAGTCGGAACAGCCCGCTTTCTTCGGCTCTTCTGTCGTTTTGTCCCTTGCGGAGCCACCGTACCAAGCAAACCCAAATACGCGGCGGGGCCACCTCCGCTGCCTCGTGCGGACAGAAGAGAAAGTAGAGAAGGAAAAGGAAGAGGGAGAGAAAGACGAGCGCAGCAAAAACAGCCATCGTCCGCCATGTAAGCGGTGGCGGGTGCAATGACGGCCTACAACAGACAACAATTCGCTGGCTGGCTCGAACCTGCCACAAGCGGCGTTGACCTACCACCCCAGCCCCGTAGGGCCAGGAACACTCACCGTTCGCCTCCCTGTAAAGGAAAGGAAAGAGCATGTATTTTTCACACTCCTCGGTGGACACCTGAACCCCGCAGTAAAGGAAAGAATGGAGTTATGTAATGGAATTGAGGGTCAAAGAAGAGAAAAGGAGGAGCCGAGAGGGCTTCGGAATAATTTAGACCACCTGGGGGATCTTCAGCATTCACTGACATCCCGCAGGAAACAGACGCATTTGCGTTTTCCATCTATCGAGAAGCAGAGCACTGCGGGTATAGCATGCCTAAAAAGTTTATATTATTTTTTTAAATAAATGTTTGCAGCTCATTTCGTTTCTTCCACTCTATATTTCATGCGTGGCGAAAATATGTCATATTTATGCCTCCACATAGCATGTCATAACGGTTTCGCTGAAAAGGAGCCGAGCACTGCGTACATACCACGCCTAAGGCATTGTTATTATTTTAGTAGCGGCCGCCCCGGACGAGATGAACGCGGCTGCTCCGGTTCAGTAGCCGAGCGCCTTTCCCCGCCGTGGCAAGGCCGCTCAACATGTTGATATTCGACATTGGAATCTAACAGCGAAATATAAAAATGAAAGGGGACCGCTTTTGACCGTTAATGCTGTTCAAACGAACGCCGGTATGTGGTGCTCTCAAATTTACATATATATATATATATATATATATATATATATATATATATATATATATATATATATATATATATATATATATATATATCGGCGGCGGTCCCCCCTGCTACTTGCTTGGGTATTTATGTTGTCTGTATACGAACCTCGAGAGTGTTCACCAGCGCCACCCTCAACCATAGCAGCGGACGTAGAACGTCCTTTGTTACCGCCAGCGTCGCGTAGAACGTGACCGCGACCGATGTAGCTCAGTTGGAAGAGCACCGGACGCGTTATTCGGAGGTCGTGGGTTCGGTTCCCAACAATCGGCACGTTGTTTTTTCTTCTACTTTGTGTTTAATTATCTTTCCCCTAACAGATTACATTACTAATTTCTGTGATTATCCAAGCAAACATAAAAAAAGACAAAGTACCATCCCCAAAGCTTTCCTTGGCCTCGCCGACTGTTGGCTTCTTTCCTTCATGTAATATAACGAGCACCCTCATTTCCCCTTAATATATATATATATATATATATATATATATATATATATATATATATATATATATATATATATATATATATATATATATATATATATATATATACGTGTGTGTGTGTGTGTGTCATTATGCTAAAATAGTTGCCCTATGGATGGTGGTAGAGAGACCGGAATGGTGTATAACGATTAGTTTACGCGTAAAATCTAAATTCTAAATCTATTCTCATTTTGATGGGGGAGTCGCACCATTGTAATTGAAGTTAGGGGGTCCATTATGTTTAAAATTCGCGTTTGCAGGAGGGTGCTCATCTGGAGAACCACTGGTCGTAGGTACATGCTGGTGGTATCAAACGATTCGTCCCGGTGAGATCTGTGTGAAATGAGATTGCGGTAGATAACAGCCCAAGTTTTTGAATTTCAACGCCTATCGGCGGTGGCTATAATAAATGCATTTTATTTTTTAAAGCGCAGCTCTTTAGCGCCTGTTCCTGGGTTTCGCATCGCCGTCGTTTTTGTCCCTCCTAACAACCCAGGTGGTCGAAATTTCCGGCGTCCTTTCCCACCTTCCTTCGTTCTCTTACGGCTCGATTCAGGTGTCCACAGAAACAAGTGTGACAAATACTGCGCCTTCCTATTCCTGTGAACCAATTATAAAAGGCATGCTTCAGAGCTCAAGTGGAAGACAACCTCGAATAGTGCACACTGCAAAGATAATAATTCATGAATACTGCGAGGTGGTGTTGGTGAAAACGTTTATTAAAACATAGTTACGTGGAGGTTGCTCTGGGGTCAGGCTTAGTGCACTTACCCTCAAGAACACTAGATGGAGTCTCTAGTAAACCATAGTGGCGTCCGCTGCCGTCATTGCTCGTTTGACCAATGCCTTTTGGGCTTTCAGGTCGGAACAGGCGCGTAGAGTCGCCTCCCAGTCCTCTCGGGTGGGGGTTGGGTTTGGTTTAAGGGCAAGCGTTGGAGGGGCAAGCCCACATCATGTGGAAGAGGTCCCAGGACATTTTCCCACAGTGCGGGCACTCCCCGGAGAAGGCAGCGTCTACGTGTTTAAGTGACGCTGCCGGCGGTGAAAACGGTGAAAACGGAATCGAGACTCGGAATTCTCAATTCCGTTTTAACCGCTGTCCTTGCTCAAAAAGGCGTCGATGTCCTCGTATTCCGAAGACGACACACTTTCATCGTAATCCGAGTCTGACATAGCTGTTGCTTGGCTGGGCGCGCCGGTGCAGCATGAGTATACGAGAGCAGACGATGAATAGCAGATTGCGTCACTACTATTGGTCCCCACGTGACCAAGCCGGTGTGTCGCTTCCATAGCTGTGACGTAATGGCCTAACCCGGCGCTCAGAAATCGAAACCGAAATGGCTCAGTATAAACATGCAATACTAAATTATTCATCGGACGTATATGATTCCTACGTTGTGCCTCATGCTCACTGAAACGATACGCGCGTTTAAAACGAACGCGCGAACGAAAGATGAGGTGTCTCAACCCCCTTTAAACGAGTGTCAACGTCTGAGCAATAACTGCGACGGCTTCTTCTGTCGGACAAGCGACAACTGAAGCAAGAAAGGATGAACTGCCGAACTATGCTCGAGAGAAATTCGATACAGCTCACCTCGGCGTCCTTCACGGTTCTTCAGGTTTGAAGCCTAAATGGGAAAAGAAATACGCTCCATCGTGGGGGAGGAATCCTGCCTGCTGTGCCCCATAGTTGGCGCCTCTGTGCCTTCAGAAATAAAGACTCTATTTACATTTTGGTCTTGGCTTGCAGAGTGCACTGTCCACCAATGAACGGACCCTTATATAAATTAGCGCAACTGTAGTCTCTGCACGACTAAGCTGGTGAATATTGTTGTGTTACACGCGTGCTAGGTTTGATCCTTCTGAAAACCTCCGCAAATAATTATTGCATAAATACTGCGTGACCTTAGCTTTTGATATTGAATCTTGCTTGGAGCGCAGCTCTTCGGCGCCCGTTCCTGAATTATTGAATGAATGAAAACTTTTATTTTCCACAGAAAAGGGGCCCTCCGTTTCCCGTCCACGGCACGCAGGCCAGGGGGACAAGACCGAAGGAGCCCCGCAGCAGACATGGCAGTAATTTAATTACAGTAATGGAAATAATACAATTTAATTACTTTTCGGTAATTTGTGATGTAATGATTTACTTTTTTAGTTTGTTAGTTTGTTAATTTAGTAATGTAATTAATTACATTTTGGTAATAATTTCGAAGCGAAAGTAATTAATTCCTTTCGAAATTACTTTCAGTAAAGTGTGCCACTACTGCTTCAATAGACACCAGTAGAGTGTCACGAAAGCAGAAACGACGTGCGGCAAGACGAAGCCAGCGTAATGGATCAGCAAAAGGAGACAGAATTGAGCATAACAGTTCGTCTGAGACCTCGTGTGTAGCAAGGTCACGTAGTGCGGTTATCCCCCAGCAACCATTCTCCAAGCAGCAGCATACCGGGCGTCAAAGGAATGCCGAAGGGAGAGATGGTGCAAGAAGGCTGGTGTAAAACTAGTTGGGACTCGGGAGTAACACAGTGGTGCCTGCTTACACTCGTCACCATGGTGCGAGGGAGGATTGGGGTTGGGGGAGATAGGCGGAAGGGTCCATGGCTTGAGCCACCATGGCTTGAGCATTACTGAGCAGTGAGCACAATGTACCGACGTCGATTCTTGGGACTGTGGAAGCAATAAATAACCTAGCTTCGTCGGGCCCATCAAATGGCGGAGACAGCTCCGGGCCAGCAAGACGCTGGATTCGCCGTTCATTTCACGATCGTTTCACCATGCTTCTGCTTTTGTTGTCGTTTTTTTTTTGGCGTTGTCTTGTTTTTGTAATGGCAAGTGTTGTAGGAAAGAGGGAAGGAATAGCTCCTTGGCACAGAATTTGGCGGGAAGACGAAAAAACGTGAGCGCTTCGCGTCTGGTGAACAAGTTGTTATGCTTACTATAGCTTTACCTAGTTTTTTCACGAATAGAAACTAGAAAGTAATTTAAAGGTAATTCAATTACCCAACAGAAGTAATTGTAGTGTAATTTCATTACATTTAGGTGCAGTAATGAGTAATGTAATTTAATTACTTTTCTGCGATTTTGAGCAACGTAATTTGTAATGTAATTTAATTCCTTTTCAAAAGTAATTTTGCCATCTATGCATCATCATCATCAGCAGCAGCAGCATGACTATGCCCACTGGAGGGCGAAGGCCTCTCCCATATTTCTCCAATCAACCCGGTTCTGTGCTAGTTGCATCCACTTGGCCGTACGTGAAAGTGCTGGAAGATATATATAGTGGCTGCACAGCAACCATAGTTCTGCATAAAGAAAGTAACAAAATTCCTATAAAGAAATGAGTTCGGCAAGGAAACACAATTTCCCCAGTACTATTCACATCTTGCTTAGAGGAAGTATTCATAGACTTGGAATGGGAGCAGTTAGGGATAAGGATAGATGGAAATTACCTCAGTAATCTGCAATTTGCTGATGACATTGCCTTGTTAAGCAACTCGGGGGATGAACTGCAAATAACGATCGATGATCTAGACAGAAAAAGTAAAAAGGTAGGCTTGAAAATCAATATGCAGAAGACTAAGGCAATTTTCAACAGCCTCGGGAAGGAACAGCAGTTTACATTAGGTTGCGAAGTAGTGGAAGTAGTAGGCGAATATGTCTACTTAGGACAGGTATTAACCGCAGATCCGGGCCATGAAAAGGAAATAACAAGAATAATAAGATTGGGATGGAGCGCATTTGGCAAGCACTCGCAGATTATGACTAGCAGCTTACCGGTATCGCTCAAGAGGAAAGTATACAACAGTTGCATCTTGCCTGTACTCACTTATGGGGCTGAAACGTGGAGGCTAACCAAGAGGGTTCTCCTTAAGTTGAGGACAACCCAGAGGGCTATGGAACGAAAAATGGTAGATGTAACATTAAGAGATAGGAGGCGTGCAGAGTGGGTCAGAGAAATAACTCAAGTTACCGACATTCTAGCAATGTATGCCCCGCAGACTAAACACTAGTGAAGCTGGTTTCGCGCCGGCGTCAGCCTCGTAACCAGCTCCGCCCCCCTTTCAGCCCCCCTCTTCCTGTGCGGCGCCGACCACCCGTGTAATCTGATTGCTGCACGCGTTCCCCCGTCCGCCGCTTCTTATACTCCCCCCCCCCCCCCTCCCCCATCTTCCGGCGTTGTGGTGTGGGTGCTCCCCTGTTGCCGAAACGCCGGCTCGCTATCAACGGATCACGGTGCGTGCATCCCAAGCCGAAAAGCAGGGTAACGTTCTCTTCCAGAAGAGGGCAAATACGGGCTGATTGGTACATGCTTAAGAATCGAGTAAAACAGCGCTGGGGGAGACGACACACGTGAACGACAGACACATGCGCTGTGTCTGTCTGTCGTTCACGTGTTTTGTCTCCCCCAGCACTGTTTTACTCGATTCTTAATCACGTTCTCTTCACTCGCTAGCGGCGTCAGCGGCATCAGTCAGTCGCTGCTATCCGTTTCTTCACGCAACGTTCCTATGGGCCCACGCGCTGCCTCCCGCAATATCCCGATAACTTAATTGCTGTCTTCATTTCTCGGACCATAAAGCTTCTTTCATGACAGCCAAGAACTGTTAGTGGAGTGTTTCTTGAAGGAATACGCGGGAAAATTTTTTAAAAAGTTGTCTGTAATTATACATACATGTCTTGCTCCAAATCTTTGCCTCAATCAATCGAAAAGGTGCAACAGCTGGTGAGCTGCGCTCAAATTTCCCTATAGGCAGTAAGGTAACTGTCGGCAATTTTTTTTTTTACTTGTGAATCGTTTATAAATGTTCCAGAAAAGCGCATTGACTGTGTGTGTTCTTTTTCATTTCACCACGACTTCAGGTGCAAGCGTCTGGATCTTGAAGATGTGGCCCAAGAACTCGAGCCCTGCGCTACAAGTTTTTTACCTGGCCTTCGGCATCGGCTGCCTTGCAGGTCCCTTCGTTGCGAGGCCGTTCTTGTCTACGCAAGACACAGCCAGCACCACAGGTGCAACAATGCATGCTGCCGATACGAAGTGGGATGGTACAGTTGACTTGCCCATGAATAATTTGAGCTACCTGAATGCTACGCTCTATGAGCCCAGCCCGAGCGACAGCACAATTTACTACGCGTTCGCAATTGCTGGCGCTTTCGAGTTGGTCTTAGTAGCTTCTATGTCTGCCTTCTACTTTATCGACAATACCAGCTTGTTATCGCAGATGACAAATGCTAGGAAAGGTGTCGAGAAGAGTACACAGGAATCGGTGGAATATATACGCTTCGCTCGGATAACGCTAGGAATGCTGTGTGCCTACATAGGCGTCTACATCGCCCTTGAATACACAGCCTCGCAGATGTTGACGGCTTTCGCTGTCAAATGTGACCTCCACTTCTCCAAGCCTCTGGCCTCTCGCCTCGTGGCCGTGTACTTCCTGTGCTTCGTTGCGAGTAACCTGGCTGCTGCCCTTGTCACGGTCAAGGTGTCCGCATTCTCCATCTTGGTCGCGTCACATGTCATCTTAATTACCACTGCTGTTGTCTTGTTGGGGTGGGGTTCTAGCAGCGCTACAGCCTTGTGGACCAGTAGTGCTCTAGCAGGAATTGGCCAGGGTCCTTTGAAAGCGGCAGTCACGGCCTGGGTAGCTAAGCACATCAATATCAGTAGTACTATGATGTCGATCGCGGTGGTCACGGGCGGAATCGGATCTCTGTCGCCTCCACTTCTGGTCGGCCAGTTCTTGGACAGCGCTCCCAACGTTTTTATATACGTTTGCTTCGCAGCTATTATTCTTCTGACAATATTTTTTACCGCAATGTGCTTGTATCTGCAAAGGAAGCCTTTACTTCGCGAGAACAAGAAGCTTATCGCGGACGTCAACACTGGTAAACACCAACAAACGTCGTCAGTGTAAATTGCGTGTCTTTCGCGAAGGAAGTGAAAGTATTTAGTGAATAAAATATGAAACTTGTCAGTGTGGTGAATTTATTTCCTTCGAGCGAGCAAAGAAGTGAGGTGGGGGAGGGGGGGGGGGGGGTGTTGTTCTTGCGAGAAAAACTGGCACGAATTCGTTTTGGTTATTGATTGCGATTAGACGGTAATAGTCCGTGCTTTCGGAGCTATCGTGCGTTCAGAAGAAGTCAAAGTAATGCGTCGATTCACAGCCCCTTCAGCTCGTAGCAGACACACGAGATTAATGGATAGCGGGGACGCTGAGGTGAGATAATGACACGGGGTATGTTTGCAAACACGCCGACTGTTTCACTTAATGCGGTAAATAACTATGTGGACTGTATGTGGACAACACGACTACAACAAAATTTAATCCTTTCCATAATATACGTGTTGGCAGTGACCAGTTTCGCCTTACCGGATTCAAATTGTACCTACGATTGATGGTACAAGTTTGAGATTGTGATTCATGCTACCTCGCCCTCAGTGCATGAGCAACATCCCCTATTCAACCTTTTCACCTTCGCAATTTAAGCGTCCCCTTTTTGTGACATAGCGAAGAACAGCAAAGCACAATTTTTATCAACATGGGCAAAGTTCCTCACGAATAATTGGCCTCAAGGCCCATGTTTTGTTCAATGGCATTAAAGCTGATGTTTCAACCCCCAAACTTACATACACGTCAGAGAGTGAAAACTCATATTATTCTATAGAAATTTGTGATGCGCTGTAAAAAATGTTATCTCTGGTAGTATCCCAAGCAGCACGAACATTGGGCTCAGCGTTAGTACTACATCGGTAACGACTGGTCGTACATTGGTCCGCACATTGCCAACACTGTACCAACACTGGGCCCAAGATTTGTTCTGCCTGGGATACTTCCCGTGATAAAACGGGTCAGTGTAGGTTCGCATGCTGCACTTAAATAATGCCAGCGGCAGTCTTGTCTCGAACGGTACGTGAAACAACAAGGTACTGCAAAGCGGTTAAGTCCGTCCTGTACTACCGGAGCATGCGCAAAGTCAGTGTGGCCTGCTCGAGAAGTGAGATCGAGCAGAGAAAAATAAACGCTCCGTCTCCTTTTGCGATTGGCAGGCAAGAAGAATGAAGTATGCGCCGTGGTGCCAATTCCTAAGCCGAGCCGCTATCTACAGCTCATAGTATAGACGATATTTGCCGCCAGGTGCCACTGCCATCCCGACTCCTCGATATAAAAGCCGCCGACTTGGAACGACGACTTTATGGCCGCAGCGGTAGTGTCCATAAAGAGAGTACCAAAATGAACAGGGCAGGTTATCAAGACATGATTTAGTTTTGTTTGTAGCATAATATGAGAATATTTCTTTAGACGCTCGGTTAAGGACGAATGGAACGAAAAATTTGCTAAGCTGCTTGTCAAGTACATTGCGCACTATAGTGATCATCCAAACACCCATGTGGCACCGTCGCAGTCAGTGGTTAGAGCGCCCGTCTCGGCTGCGGGAGGTGGTCAGTTCGAAACCCACCGCCGGACACCCACCGGTAAAAATGGGTACAAGCGTCCCCCGGCCTGGTGCTCGGCTTTTACAGGGGTGTGCGTTTGGGAGAAGCTCCGTAAACCCCGCTGCGCGCCCCTCCTCCGCAGTGGGCCCAAACCCAGTTTCGAACCTCGCAGCCTGCAAAGGTGGTTCTGTTTGTCTTGCAAAGGTACTTCCTTTGACCCTCACCTGAAGTGCTCCCTTAGAGCCTCAGCTGCAGCAGTCCTAAAAAAACAAAACGAACAAAACAAACAAACAAAACAAAACAAAACATCTCTCGACTTTGGCCTCGCGTGCCACGTGCTGACTCACCTCATCGTCCTTATCTCATCTTGTCATCACTGCCAGCTAGCACGTCCTGAACCTGTCGTCGAAGATGCTTAAACTAAGATTCAGGGGACCTCAGGTCACCACTTGAATGCAGCCGCCACTCAGGCTGACCTTTCTGACATCGTTCAAAACTTCATTCCGTGTACTGGCTCATGAAACATCTCTTCAGCGTCCGTGCGCGCTTGGCTGACGGCACCTGAAGAAGTTGAGGGCGAAATCCGCCTTAATATGATGTCCAAAGGAATTTTGTGGAGAGCGTCACGAAATCGGCTCACCTACTCTCATATATCTAGTGACCTAATATGGATTGAAATCGCGCCATTAGGATGATAGGCAAATGATGCCAGGGAGCACTGCAAGTTGAAATCATATACTCTTTCCTACATTTAATGAAGCTGAATTTAATTCAAACCAGAAGTACTCCACTTCTAAACGGAAAGAAAATATGCCCTGATTTGCATGATACCAAGCCATAATCATCGATGCAGTGATTGACTATGTAAGCGGTCATTTTATATTTGATCTATATTGAGAAAGCAAATGTTCGCCCGCCACACGAAAAAATTTACTGGCTGCATATCGAGTTAACCTGAAGTGTGACTAGCGTATACGAAAGCGTGTGAATAAATGCGCTGACAGTGCTTCATAACAGCATGTTAAGAACGCCAACGCGACAAATCAACACTCTTAAAACTACAAAAAAACGACAAAACAACGCACGAGAAACACAATACCGCGCCGCTCGGTACGTTGCAGCGTTGCCTGAAAGTTTATTATGAGAGAAAACTAGTTATGCAGTAATTTCTTGCGTGTAACTAGCACCATTCCTGCAACTGAGGATGAAAATCTGCGAGAACATCCCTTTCCTTTTTCGAGCGCAGCGCTTTAGCTCCAGTTCTTACGCTGCACGGCGTCACCGGCGGCGTTGTCCCTCGTAACCAGCTCACAAACAAATAAATCCTGTCTTCACTGGGAATCGAACCTCCATCCCTTGGATCCTTTAATCAACTGCGCCAAGCCCGGGATTTTTTTGTTCAGCATGGTATTTATTACATGCTTTTAAATTCAGCGTAGAGCTATACACATTATTCAAAAAGTAATCAGCCTGTAGGCGAAAAGTCCAATTGAAACATGCAACACAGCACCACAAAACTAGAATACGACTTAGCACACCTTCACTACAACGGTGGCAAGGAAAGACAACACTTCAACAATGGCAGCCAGTCCGGTTGTTAGTCACTATCTTCGTGTCTCTAAGCTGCGGCACCATCTGGCCGAAATGAGCAACGGAGGAGACGAGAGGCTCAGCATTCCGATCCAACATGCGCGTTTTCCACAGGCTGCGCAGTCCAAGGAGGAAAATCATGTCAAAGGGTTCGTGGTCATATGTTCGGGGGTTATCAAGTAACGCACACTGTGGGAATTCAAAATGAAAGCTTTCTTCAATGTTTTTTGCAGAACGTCCCAAAATAATATTGCATCTTTGCAGGAAATAAAACAGTGTTCGATGCTTTAAGGTGTATCACATAACCGACAATTAAGAGAATAAACGAAAATATTTTTTTTGAAGCCACAATTTACCAGGCAAACCCTCGGCATGGAGTTTAAAGAAAAACGTTTTAGTAGAGGGCGAGATCAGCATTTTGCGCACCCTTTTTAACACATCATGCCCCATACAATTAGAATAGAATGAACGATACAAGGGAGGCGGGAACCACATAGATATCAATTCTTGGTATACATGTTTCCGTGAAACAGAGAATAAGTACTCATTAGAGAAGTGAACTGCCAAAAAACGCACTGAATCATAAACTTCTTTCATAAAACCAAATAATAAGGATCGATCGGTAAAATTGGAAGAGATAACTAAGTTTGGAAGAAGGTTCACAAGGTTAGTTTGCAGGGATGCTCTGGTAATTGGATGGGAGCTATTACGGCAAAAGAAGAAATGAGCAACTAACTGTCTGACATACAGATGTGTCAAACCTAGTCCGCCAGCAGAAACAGGCCTGAATAAGTTACCTCGCCGCATCAGCTCAAAACTGTATGACCATATGAACGTCGCAAACGTTTGGTGAAAACTGTGGATGTAATTCCTCGCGCAAAGGAGTACCTGCAAAACATAATAAAGTTTTGTAGCCAGAAACATGTTACATGCCTATGCTCGGCTAAAAATTGATAGGCGGTGCGGAACAAAAGTCTGAGCATAGCTGTGGAGTGCCGTGACCCGCTCTTTCCAGTAATGCCCACTAAACCTGAATACATAAGAGGGAACTCCAAGGTATCTAGGGAGAACGCGAGAACATTCAATTTCAGCAACCGACCCACAGACTCGAACGTTTAGACTTATTCATTTGAGCGCCAGACACAATGCCAAACTGCTCAATGGGGGTTATAAATTTGTCAATGCTGGGTTTGTCTGTGCAGAAAAACGCCAAATCGTCGGCGTACGCAAGCACTTTGACTTCATTACTGAAGGCAACATAACAACGGATGCTGTGCTTTTGCAGTACACTCAAACAAAGTGGCTCTAGGTAGAGGGCAAAGGTGACATAGGAGAGCTTTGCATCACGGATGATCGAATTAGCACAGGCTCTCAAAGGTGACCATTAACAATCAACCGAGTGGAACGGTTGTCGTAACAAAGTTTCACCCCTTTCACTACAGTTGATCGAACATTTGGACGCTCGAGAAGAGAAAATAGAAACGAATGGCAGACACAATCAAATGCCTTCGCAAGGTCAGTCTGGAGTAGATCAAGCTGCTCATAAGAGCCAGAGCACGATTCGAGAATTGTACGCGCAATATGTATGTTATCTTGTATGGAGCGTCCCCTCAATCCACGCGTCTAATGAGGCCCAATGAGAACCGCCATGGCATACTGTAAACGATTTCATAGTACTTTCGCAGAAATTTGGTAGTCCACATTTGCCAACTTGATTGACCTGTGGCCATCCACTGAGAGCAATTTTTCTTTATCCGTTCAGTTCAGTCGTTCAGTCGTGTCCGACTCTTCGTGGCCCTATGGACCATGTCACGCCACGCTTTCCGGTCTCTCACTATCTTCCTAACATCACATAACTTCCTCTGCAGTGCCTCGAGGATGCCATCTAACCATCGCGTTCGCTGCCTACCCCATCTCCGGCGACCCTCAACCTTTCCCAACATCAAATCTTTCTCCAGCGACTCCTCTCTTCTCTTCAGATGACCAAAGTAGCTGAGCTTTAACTTTAGAATTTGACCCTCCAATGAGCAGTCAGGGTTTATGGTCGACAATATCGACTGATTTGATCTTCTGGCAGTCCAAGGAACTCTCAAGAGTCTTCGTCAGCACCACAATTCAAGCGCGTCAATTCTTCGGCGGTCAGCCTTTTTCACAGTCCAACTCTCGCATCCATACATCACAACTGGAAAGACCATAGCACAAGTTATACGGATCTTGGTTGGCAGACTAATGTCTCTGCTCTTTACTAGACGGTCAAGGCTAACCATTGCTCTCTTTCTCAGAAGCAGGCGTCTCCTAATTTCATGGCTGCAGTCTCCTTCCGAGGTAATCTTGGAGCCCAGGTAATCTTTATCCACACTCTTTGGAATTAAGACTGTGTGATTCCTAGTAAAGAACTGAGGAAGGACCCCCACATCAAGACTTAAAGCGAAAATCTGCAGCAAGACAGGGCTCAGCAAATAAGGTTTAAAGGTTTTGTAAAACACGCATGATATGCTATCAGGCCCAGGTGTTTCAGAGAGGGGTAAATGGCGAATTGCGTGTCCTATTTCTTCCAACGTGAAAGGACCATTGATAAGTGCACAGTCATCATCTGATAAATGCATTATAAGAGCTTTGAAGTTAGCCAGTAGGTCCGAATTAGAAGTACCAGAAGCGTCACTGAACAGTGTCGTGTAATATCTCACAAACACAGAAATAATCTCACACGTTTTCGTTACTAGAGTGTCATTGGACATCATTCCCGGTATCAACTTGGCAGTAGCATGACGGTGCTCATCAAGTACAGCTTGTCGCGCAGGGGTTTCACAGTCCAAATCACGAGTTGTACGAGATCGAACTCGGAGACCCCTGTACCTTTCAGCGTCCTGTTTTTGTAGGTCACACTTCACCCTAGCAATTTCGTCTAAATATAACCCAGGTGTCTCACATTCTAATTCATAGAGGTTATACAAACTCTTAGTAATGTTCTTTCTTGAACTTTCCTGTAAAATGACCTAACAGACCCAATTTCAATAGCTATCACTCGCACCTTCCATTTAAACAGCTCCCATACAGCAAATAATGACAGGGCACATGTCAAACACACTTGTGGTTGGGAGCGTATCCGAAAGGCAAATTCCTGATCATTTACAAGTGAAGAATTCAGCTTCCAAAGCTCCTATTGCGGCCTAAATTTTGAACAGTACGTTCTTCCGAGCCGAGCAACCCCCATGCAATGATTTGAAAAGGAAACCGGCACAGTTTCACACAACAAATCACGGGAAATCAGCGTGGAAGAAACATAAATCCTGTCTAGGTGCCCGAGGAACCTCCTCTGGATATGTGTGAAGAGTGTAGTTGCATGACATGAGGCCCCTGTATCAATGAGTCCTGAGTCATCTATAACACCCAACAACACTTCTGTCTCTGTGTACTCTAGGCCCAGCACGACCATTCAGGTAGCATACACAAAGTCTCCCATTAGCACAACATTTTTGTCACAATCTAGGAGGTTAGCCATGGCTTCAAACATATCACTATGCTCAGCTGCACTATTGAACCAATAAATATCTATAAGTCCCTATAGCTTCCCGTGGAGCAAAAAATCAGAGCTTATTAGCCACCCTTCAGAGTCAGTACAGTAAGATAACACAGAACAACAGAGAGCCTTTCGCAGAAACAAGAATCAACCCGCCGAAAAATCAGCAGCATGTCTCACAATCACACTGTAATCAGGCAAAAAGGCTCTAGTACCCTCACTGTATCCTTCTCACTTTCGATCTTCGTTTCCTGGACGCCGGCAAAATCAAGCCGCCTGCTGCTGAAAAGTCGACGAAGTTGTACCGGATTCTGATGAGACCTAAGGCCTCTCACATTCAGCGTTGCAAACACTAGCTCCTCAGGGGTCGCCATGGTAACCACACAAGTGCTAACTAGGCTTGCATCCGTCTCTCAGGAGACAGCGACGTCACCTCCGGACCTACACCACGACTGCGGGAACGCGAAAGTTGGCACTTCCCCTTGTGTTTCGACGTGCGCCGGCGGCGGCAATGCTTCACGCTTACCAGATCACCATCTTCACTCTAGTCAGATGCGCATTGTGCCCGGCGCTTATGCAGATGCTCTTCTACAGGAGGGACGGCCTCTGTTGCAGGTAGAGTGGCCTGACCTGCAAGCTCTTCCTCAGCATTGACCTCAGTGGCTGGAGTAACCAGGACGGCATCTTTGGCAGGATTAGAACAGATGGCAGGCTCCCTATCATGTGCTGGATTCGGCGTCTCATATCGAGGCAGCGTCTCGCATTCCTTGGAGTGACCTTGAGGAACAACCGTTGTATTAGCTGTGGAAGCCGTGTCCACAGTAGCGGCTGAAAGGACACCAGCCGCGTCAAGCACTTCTGTGTCGTCCATAATATGCTCTTGTAGAGCGTCGTCCGGTGGCCGCACACGATGCCGCAGCTTGTCCGCATAGGTAACGACGCACTCTTCTGCGGTGTGACCGAAGCGTCGGCAGTCGTCCCAACGCGGCGTACGGCAGTGCCTCCGAATGTGGCCAACATGGTTGCATCGGGGGCATAGCGGTGGCTTGCCTGGTATTAAAACAAGGCTCTGTATACGACAAATAGTCAGTACATGTGGGTCGTCGCCAACGCCGACTCCTTCAGCGATAAACACAACATCCCGGTTCAGCGTTCTCAAATCTTCCGTTTCCGCCACTTTGCAGTTTTCCGTTGAAACTAGTCACCTTCCCGTAGGCCTGCAGTACCTCACATATGAAGGCGTCTTCTAAGCGTTCGGAAAGCCACAGCAGCTTTAACTTCACCACTTTTGGTTCTGGATCCACGACGACACAACGGCGGCCCTTAACAACGAGATCACCGCAAGCCACCAATTTCTTTCGATTGTGCCGATTTGCAGGTGACCATCCATACATGGGACATTGGAGATTGGCCAATGGAACTAATTTCCTTGAGGTCCACAACATTTCAAATGGAGTCTCTGAAGTCTTGTGCCCGGTATGGGGTCCGGCAAGGTCCGCATGCAAGAAAGCGGAGTCAGCGACCAGCTTACCAGTTGGAAGTCGGGGCAAAACAATCCGGTATTTATTACTGCTAGCATTAGCCCAGGCAGTACCTCAGCCAGGGGCCGGTTGAAGCCTTTGAGTGGAGAACATCGAGAAACGCAACCGCTTGGAGCAGCATCTTCGTCTTTCTCACGCCGAGCCCGGGATCGTGAAACGCACATCATATTTCACCTTGTCTACCGTGAATGATAGCAGCAAAGACAATAGCTGTGCAGTTAGTGATAATGACAATGATGACATTAGCAATGATAATGACGGTGCATCGTTATCGTCAGCGTCGCCGTTGTCCCTCCGTAACCAGCTACGCAGCCAAAACCCAATGCTACCATAGGCCACGGCGTCAAGGAAAGGTGTGCATGACTGTCGGCGCTGTAAAAGAGGAACTAGTTGGTATATCAGAAAAAGAATGCACCATAGGATAGAGCATCAAGAAGAGGTGTGCAAGTGACAAAATGTTTGATGTTTTTTGGCTGAGTAATTAATTGCAGAGAATAAAAATAATAATTTGTTCACAGAAAAGGAAAGGCGCATTGTCTGTCACACCTGTTCTGTGTACACCCTAACTGCGCCGTAATGAAATGGAGGAAGACAGTAGTGAAAGGGGTGTCGTAGGGGAGGGCTCCGTAGTAATTTAGACCACCTGAGGATCCGTGTACTGACATTTCACCGCCCATGGACGCCTCTTAGTTTCGCCTCCATCAAAACGTAGAGTCAGTTAAGTGGTTTACAGGAAAGGAAAGGTCCAGTATCTGTCACTGGCGGAAGGGGAGCTATTTGGAAAGGAATATGTGTGAAAAATAAAATGTTTGTAACTGTACACACATGTCTTGCTCAAATTCTTTGCCTCAATCTATCGAAAAGCTGAAACAGCTGATGAACTGCGATTAAATTTCGCATTAGGAAGCAGCGTAAGCGTCGGCAATTTTTTTCCCGTTCGCTTTCAATGCTTAGGCACCTCGCCGGAAGAAATTTGTGGGAATAAATTTTATTACGAGGGCAACGGATTTCGTCGCGGCATTGTCTTTGAGTACCTGACATCGTTCTAAAAACTCATGCTGGCTCGTCACCCACATGGCTCCAGTCGAAATCCTGCACACAGGTGTGAAGATTGTGCAATCGTAATTCAAACGACCCGATAACCAAGAAAAACGGTGCCATGACAAACAAAAGAATATTTTGTCTAGACCTTCTGCTCTAGAATCTATCATAACGTAACCTACTCTGACGTAAAAGCACATTTACCATCGCGTATTGTTTTACCTTTTGCAATTCCAAGTAAATTAGTTCACAAGCCCAGCTACGCTGCATCGCACTTAAATATGTTGTTTGCTCGTCCTGCACTTCTATCCCAGTACGCTTCTTCCCGTTGGGCTGCTTTAATGCGAGAACCTTTCTTGGCTCAAGAATGATTTGGACTGAGCCCGTCATCAGAGCTGGTCGTCAGTGTCCGCACAAAGCGACACTGAAGAAAAAAACGTGCCGCCCTCAGGATTCAAACAATCATAATTCCGCTGCTCAGCCGAGCGCGCTAACGACTACTCCACGCAGCCTTATTGAGAACGCGTTTGTAAATTTCCCTTCTCAAGCGTTACTAAGCCAGACGGTGCTGAGGGAAAAGACAACAGAGACACTATAGTAAGGAAAAAGGATAACGAATGCGTTTCTAAATCTCCGGATGCAAAGTTCAAACAAAGCAATTACAATTAATCTCATCACACTAGGGGACCTGCATGTTGCACAGCAGCTCTCCGTTTGTGGTGATGCCATTCTTTGAATTGGCACTTGCAACGCCACTTGCCGTCACCCGATAAAAACCAGTGTTGCCAGTTGAGCTAGCGGAACATTTTGGTCCCCAACTGAACCAGCGCGGCAGGGCTGGGCGGGCGCTCTTCATGCAGGAGAGAGCTGGCGCTCGTATATTGCGGTGGCCCGACTTTTTCTTCATTGCTCAATGCGTGAAATTTTAGTTGCGCACTGCGATGAATATTAAGTGATAGCTATGCAGCTCATTCGGACGAAAAGCCATTGGCGCTATAGTAGCAGTAGTAGACAGAAGTCGAACGCAGTGCGTGCCGGAAATAATCGGAGGTTTCCTAAAAATCGTATCATGGTAATTTCTGGTTATAGGTATTGATGATTGATTGGTGGTCATAGGCGATGACGAGTTAGAAAATTAAACTTAATGGATGAATTAAGAAAAAATTGTTAAAAAACTGAAAAGGGGGATTCAAAGGTGTTAAGATGCTCACATGGTAAAGCCAATTGTTGATGATGCTAATTTCGAAAATTTCGAGAGTGTAATTGGTCAATTAGTGCAGTGACATAATCGAACAAATGAAAAACTGGAAGAACGGGTTTCAAGGGTATCAAAATGCTCAGAACGTAAAGACAGTGCTTGATGATGCTAATTAGGAAAATTTAGAGATCTACCAATTGATAGAAATAACTAAAAATTTAAAATTGCACAATGGGATCTAAGCGTGTCAAAATGCTAACAATGAGAAGCTAATGCTTCAAGACGGTAACTAAAGAAATGTAGACTGTATAATTAATCAATTAAGGAATTGAAATATTTTAAAACAATGAAAACTGGTAGTGTACTTTCAAAGGTGCCAGAAAGCTCCGGGTGAAATGCGGATGCTTGATGATGCCCTTTAATTAATCTAAAGTGTGTAATTGACCACATAATTGAAATACCTGAAAAAATGAAAACTTTAACAAAGGGGGAATTCAGAATGACATTTAATCGTGACTCGCAGCTAGAATGCAAGGTGGCATAACTAAGGATTTCACAAAGTAGCATACTGCAATATATGGTGTCTGCAAAACCATTATCTGTAATCATGAATGGTAGTCATAATCATAATTTGCATACATCATGACTCGGTACATAACAAATTTGCATATTGTAACAAGCGTACTCTAAGACATTGTGTCATCATTATTCGCCTCGAATTTTTCTAATCACAAATGGGTGATTGAGGTTATAGACAAAGGCCTGCAAGGAATGCTGCAATCGCACTCGAGATAAGCTATCCTGTGATATGACTTAATGTAGCCTAAAGTTGAAATGTTAATCACAACTAACTAATTAGCGACTATTAACTAAGGCCTGCAATTGGTGTACTGCAGTAGTACTCGAAATAAGTCATCCCGTTATATATGACGACGGTGTAGACCAAAATTGAAGTGTTCATCACATTTAACGACTGAATAGCTATTAACGAAGACCGGCGATTGGTGTATTGCAATAGTATATATAACCTATCCCACGATATAAGACTTGTCATTGTGGCTTAAAGTTCAATAGTGAATAACATTTACTAATCAACACCTATTAGCAAAGACAGGCGAACAGAGTATTGCAATCGTACTAGATATAAGTTATCCTGTGACATATGACTTGAAGTTGTAGCCTAAATTCAAGTGTCAATCAAGATTAACTAATCAACAGCTATTCGCAGAGACAGGCGAAAAGTGTATTTCAATCGTGCTAAATATAAGTTATACTGTGATTTATGACTCGACGCTGTAGCCTATAGTTCGAGTGCTAATCACAATTAAATAATCAACGGCTGTTAACAAAAACCGCCATTTAGTCCATCGCAATCTTACCAGACATAAGCTATCCAATGATATATGACTTCATGCTAGAGCAGTCCAAATTTTAATCACAGTTAAATAAATAACGGCAATTAAGGCTTGCATATAGTCAAGCGCAATTATACTCGAAGTAAGCTATGCAACGATATTACTTGGTGCTATAGCCTGTAGCTAAATTTTTAAACGCGATCAACTAATTAACTATTATATATTAGTACCTACATTAACGTTAGTGCAATTATACCCGACATAGCTTTCCATTGATATAAGAATTTTGTATTGTAGCTAAAATAAAAGACATTATACAGCTATTGCGGACACTGCGCACATTCTGTACACGACACTCATCAGCCGAGTAATCATACGCATTTAAAAATTGCGTCCGCGAATGATATTTCCTAATAAGAAATGTCATTTTGGATTAATTATAAGGCTGTGATCTTCCCAAAAAAGCACGTAGGATTCCTAATCAGCTAATGCGGCCAAATTCTCCTTTCACCTCCACCTAGTTCTATACATACAAAGTGTGTCACTCGTAAGCTTGGGACCAATATGACGGCCGATTAAGCTTGACGGCGGTTTTTGGCCAAAACAGACAACCCCGGCATGAGATGTCACTACCCTAAGCCGGGCGCCGCGGCGTAACAAGTTCCTTACATATGACTGATGTGTTGCGCCATCTAGCGAATTTGACACAAAATACCACAGCGTGGCAGTCTCATGTCTCATGCGAAAGAAAGCAATAAATCATCCTCAATGCGACCTTGAATTAGAGCGAAAAACCCGCGCCAGAAGCGGCAAAGGCTTAAAGAAACGAACATGCAGCAACGTATTCGGCAGTGGTTAGAAACCTCCTTTCGCATTATTGCACCTAAGCAGGGTTAAGTGCGCCCTTGTAAATTTTTCCAGGTGTGTTTCGCCGCGGTGCCATTTTTATTCTGTGGCCTACTGTTACCGATTTTCTCGGTGCTCTATTATACCGAGCCCGTTCCTTGTGTGCGTCTCTGGCGCGTGCTGTTTACTCGTGTGCTCTTTGGTCATTTCCTTATTTTTCATGTTGCCGCATACGGAATACTACAGCTATTCTCATGGCCGTCCTCAAACGCTGCAATCAGCAGCCCACTAGTTTAGTACAAAAATTTTATTGCCATTTCTAAAATCACAGCTCTTCAAATAAGATAAAGAATGCCAATTATGCTGCTCTCCCAAGATGAGAACACAAAAGTTGCGTTTGGCCCTATATATATCTTCTCAAGATGAAAATACTCAAAATGCAACAGAAACTGTGCAATGCAACTTAGGTGGAGTCTAAAGCACCTCATTGTTTGCAATTATTCCAGACATTTTCGCAGTTCGGTGTGTGCTTCCGAATGTAATTTTTTTCTTTCAATCAGATATGCTTCCATAATGACGTGACGAAAGGTCACTGCAGTCGTTGTGTGCCCGTTTATTCAAAATTGCACCTGGCTCTATTTGAATCCAGGTTATGGGGAAAACCATAATAAAGGCTAGAAAATTGGGCACTGTCGCACAATAAAGACCTATAAGGAAAACAAATTGCGCACAAATGATTAACCATGGCAATCAAATTGATAAAGTCGACCAATTGAAAACACTAGTGGGAAAAGAAAAACTACTGCAGTTTGCTGAGATTCCACAGTTAAGAGCCTGGTCTTTTTATCATTGGATTTGTTCTGTTCTTTCAACCGAACATTATTCAAGCGCCCTGTTTTGGTTTGGTTTGCTATAAAGGGTTTCACGTACTAAAGCAACACAGGTAATAAGAGACCCCGTAGTAGAGCGATCTGGAAATATAGACCACCTGGGGTTCTTCAACGTGCACTGGCATCGTAAAGCACAAGGGAACCTTGCTTTTCGCCTCCATCGAAGAGCGGCCGCTGTGGTCCGTGATTCGATCCCATATCCTTGGGCACAGCAATCGGGCGCCCTAGCCATTGCCCCCTAACCCACTCCCCCGGGGCGGGATATTACGTTGTATTCTCTATCGTCTTCTCCGCAAGAATACGAAGTCCTATACGCCATGCCGACATTATACAGCAAACGCACTGCACTCCTTCGAGTGCACTTTTCTACCTCTGTTCTGTAGGTTGTGATGTGTTTGTGTGCCCTAGTTTTCAGATGCTGTGCAGCATTCGATTGAGGGTGGAAGCAAATGGCGATAAATATAGGCTGTTGCCCAAAATTTCGACATCTTAGGTAACGACATACCTGAGAATTCCTCCAGCTCTGCGGCTAACGTGAAAAGCGTAAACAGCGTCTTGTGTTTTACTACATTCTTACATTCTTGTAAAGAGCTCGAATAAATCGTATTGGTCATTTATATTCAAACACCGCGAAAAATACGAAGACGGAAAAAGCGTTAAAAAAACGTAGGCTGAGTTACAACTGAAGATTTATTACGCACACATGAATTTACACATATTCCCGCAATATGAAACGCGAAGAGAAAAAAACATGAGAAGCAGGGCTGCCTCATCACTGGTTCCAACCTTGCACTTCAGAAAACATGTTCTCGAGAAGGGCTAATTCGAGACTAAGCAGTGAAAACAAAAGCTTGCTAACACACGCAAAATCCATTTTATCAGCGGTAAACGCTTATATTAACGCTCTTACTATTATGCTGCTAGTAAATAACACGCCTGACGGAGCCATAGAGTGCAGGCGTGTTGGCTTTGCCTGGGTCATTTCCCAGCTTGCAATGTCCAAATTCACCTTGAATTGGCACTTGTAATTTCTTTAGAAAGGCCCATTTTACTCGCAACACTAAGAGCAGGGGCTGCACATTAAAGCTGCATGTGAAAACCAATTATCCCCTTCTTAGTAGTCAGTTCAGCTAACCCTACCAATTGACATTTTCTTGGTGCGCTGGATAAGTGATGACATTCTAGGTCGCAATTATCGCTGATAAGAGGCTTAGATAACAGGCTGAGTGAGAACATGTGCAAAATAGGAGTCTCTATTTTAATATGGCAGCGTGCAAATACAAGCCGAAAATTCGGCGTCGTCTTTATGACCGAAAAGTCACAAGCACGGCCCTGGTAGTTGGTGACTGGCATGGCCAGCGTCCGTTTGCACTAGCGATGCCTGATATCAAGTGATTGAATGACGTGACTGTTTAGCAGGAGCTCCCATGTCTGGCCTCTCGTTCACATTTGAGAGCTAAAGGGCACCTGGATGAGGGGAATGGAATCCTCCTGAAGCATTGCATTTCGAGTGAATAACGTTAACCCTAGGTCACGCAGGGACGTTCGTACTGATTGGTGGGCGGGGTTTTGTGTTTGTTAGATAACCTCTCACATACTACTGTTAAGCAGAGTATCGCGGAATAAAAAGCCAGTGTAAAGGCACTATCGTGCCTATTACGAATAAGGCAATGCTTGAGCGGGCTTTTAATTTTGGTCAGAGGCCTAGATACTGCAATGTAGTCACTTGGTCTGTTCATTAGTCTACTTTTCTCGCGTAAATGAAACAGCTCATTCAAGTATCCGGTGGGCTCCAATACCCGCTCTTTTTTAAGCGCGCTCTTCCCAACAATCGAGGTGTTAGGATCAGTTGATGATCGACAAGTTTCTGAACCAAGCACTAAACAGCGTTGTGCGAAACATGTGAAAGCACTTCAAACTGACGTGTGCCCAGCACGGCTGAAACAAGCGCTTACTCGCTTCGTGAATTAAACAATATATGTTGCCTGTTAAACAGAAAGCATGCCCAAATTTTCAGATTCACACACTGCGACAACTTGCCCTTTGATCCGCAGCAACATGATTACCAGGTGATGGCTTTGGCAGGCACAAACACGCGGAAATTTTACCAGGATAATGCGATTATGGTTAGTATTTTCAACCATTAGTAAAGAATCAAGTTAACAGATGACAATCGCGTTCCCCTTAACTCTTATTGCAGTAACATGGTCTTTTAAGTACTTTCAAAATAAAGATACAGCAGAGAATATAA
Organism: Amblyomma maculatum; assembly: GCF_055883805.1. Classification (NCBI taxonomy): domain Eukaryota; kingdom Metazoa; phylum Arthropoda; class Arachnida; order Ixodida; family Ixodidae; genus Amblyomma; species Amblyomma maculatum. The sequence goes on from NC_139348.1 coordinate 79,618,462, forward strand.
TACGAAACTGTTTGCAAACATAATCTGCAAGGTTTCAAAACGTAATCGACTACAGTATATTGTGCGATTCGCACTAGGTGAGAATAGCCGTGAACATTACCAAAAGCTACGGGAGGGAAAGAGCATGGAATGACCCCCGAAACGTCAGAACTACTCATACAATCTAACCACTACAGCCACATCTAAAAACAAATCCCCGCAGAACATCAGCCTCACGTCAGGCGACAACCCCATACCAAAGGTCGAACAGGTAAAGTTTTGGGATATTCGTTCGGTCTAACAGCTAAAATGAGGAATCCATACGTGTGCTGGAGGGACGCATTATTAAAACAACGCACTATTCCAAATATTACCAAAAAGACACCATGGACCAAGAACGAGCACCGTGGGGTTCGTACAAACTTTCATAATCAGCAGGAGCGCTTGCGTTGCCCCCTATCTATCTCTAAAGAAAGCTAAGATAGACACGATCAGCAGGATGATCAGAAAATGCATTAAACGCGCGCTGCACCTTCTGATCTCTACTTCTAACGAAACACTAGAACAGCTTGGTATGCACAACACCGTAGGTGAAATAGTAGAGGTCACGAGGGAAATCCAGGAACGTCGACTCGTATTGGCCGACAAGGGCAGGAGAATCCTCAACAAAATAGCAATCCAGCCCGACACGTGTTATGAAAAAAACAGCAGTAATTAGAGGGCACGGAGGGAGCATATACATAAACCGCCGCCCACAAAGCATACACCCAGCACACATTAAAGAAAGAATGCTAAAGACCAGCTTAAGCCCTACAGAGAAGGTTCAAGACAGAGAAAACATCAGACTGGGCGGTAAGCTTCGGTAAAGGGAAAATGAACGCCGTTGTTTCAGGCTGGAACCATGGGATAAAGGCCGCAGCCTCAATCAATAGGAAGGGTATTAAAACCGGAGGGTGTCGTAGCAATGGCCATCACACAAACTCGAGCATATTAAATAGTCTGTGATTGTAAAGAGGCACCCGAGGATATAGCGCAAGGTCATTTCAGAACGCGTGTCTAGTATCCTGTAACAAAATCTCATAGTCAGAAAAGCAACATTCATACAGACGCCAGCCCACGCCGGATTAGACGGCGATGGAAGGAAAGAGGCCGCACGACGCTGATTCCGGGGCAGTCAGGGGTATCGCTTGGGACAATAGTGCGAGAAACACTGGCGAATTCCATGAAAATTAGGCACACTACCGGTTAGGCAGGGGGCATTTCCTCCTCAAATCAGAGACCAAAATAAAGCGGACGGGATTGCGCGGAGAATCTCTAAACAAATATGTAAAAACAATTCTCGGCAGTCACATCCGACGAATACAAACACGGTGGACTTAGAGGATCGTTAGGTCATATAATACGGGAGTGCGAAAATAGTCCGGCCAGAATAGAAGAGATCACCAAACCTATATGGGCAGCCCTTCTGAAAAGCCAAGACAAAGGAGAGCCAGCTATGAGCAGTCCAGCTGGCAAAGGCTGCCGCCAAACAAGCGTTTAGGGGTAGCTCGGCTGAAAACGCTGATTGGCCAAAATTTGTGACGTCATATATAACGTCACAAATAACGTCATGGGTCACGTGATATTTTATGATGTCATGTCCTGATGTAGGGTGCACGTGTTTTCCCTAGACTGTCCCTGGATTCCCCATGCTTTTCAGAGCGCCCGGGCACGACCGGGCGGCATGGCAGGCGGTGTCGGCGGCGCGCCGCAAGCAAACGGCAGCTGCCCAGCCGATGGCCGTCGGCGGAGAGGCACGAGGCCTAGCTTGCATGCAGTGCGGACACCGTGGAAACGGCAGCGACGTCAAGTAACATATGCACACTTCGAGCCGCGAAGAGGTTTCCGAACCAGCTTGTCACACCACACGAATTGCCGGGGAAATCACAGTTTAATTGCTTTTCCTTTGTCTAGATCTGTGTGAGACCTTTCGGCGACAAAAACAATCGAGGTTCGCCAACGCAGTGTGACCTGTTCGTAGGCCGGCCGGGCGAATTTTCCAGTGACAACTGCACACCATGTTTGCGGTGATTCCGCTCTTCTGCACATTTCGTATATTTGCAAAACGTTTCCTTGCAAAATAGCTTTCTCGGTGCGACGTCTTTCAGGCGCGCAGGCTGTCGGCAACGGTCGTCCGTCCCGTTGCCAGGCGTCCCGATATAATTCGGTCTTTTTCTAAGCGAAATAGTTCATTATGAATTGTTTTAACCAGAAATGTGCTCGGTGACCGCTCTTATTGGCTAAAAAGGGCCTAATTTCCTCACTCCAAACTAATGCGCCGGCGAATGCATATGATGCCGGCCGGCAACACCGCGGCGCCGGCGCTATTATAAGCACATCCTAGCTGCAATAGCTAGCTAGTCGATGACTAGGGGGCAAAAAAAAAAAGCTTTGAGGACAAAGGAAATAGAGATACGTACTAGGTCATTCGACCCTAAAATGATATGTTGATTAGGAAAAAAAAAACTAAATAGGCTGTAGTATTAAAGGATGACCTCTCACTGTTTTGGTTACCCTGTTGTTAAAAGCAATTAGGTGCCTAATGAATATCCTATTCTCATTTGGGCTATGATTATTATAAAACTATGTAAGTCATTTCACATTGATCAGGGCTTGTTTTAGATTAAGTTTAATAAAGCAAATCCCCATCTTGCACTTGGAGCATAATGCCTTCATACCTCAAATAAAGTCGCAATTAATACAACCAGATTTCAGAACATTCAGCCTCAGGATTTCAGGCTAAAAAGAAGAAATGTTGTACATTGTTACTAAGGAGGTCATGTTATATATAGGTAACTATAGGAGCATTATGAGATGTGTACTTTTTAAGTAGTACAGAACTGTGCGTAGCCTTTAGAAAACATGAAAATATTGCAGCGTATACAACATGAAGAGTAATGGCATTGTATGTTTCGTAAGTGTCAGCATATGTTTGCTGTCAAATTGAGATCCATGTATGCATGCATCTTTTAATGACTTAGTGTTTGTTCTAATGCAACGCATGGACCATTTCAGCTTGTCATGCCTTCGCATGTCTAATATGTAATAAACAGTGTCTTACGTCTTCTGCATTTCTTTCACGGCAACAAGTTTTGCATCCGTCATATGTGTCAATTGTGATTTTTGACTGGACCTGCAGCCTGAAACAGACTGCTGACTGCCATCAAAAATTTGTTTGTTATATATTCAAATACTGCATTTATTTTTGTTCATAAAAACATTGAAATGTTTTATTAACTTTCATTGCCTCGAGTAAATGTTTGTCATTCGTTACATTGATTGCTTGCAGTCCAGAAATTCTTTACATTCTTATTTGGCTATACCTTACACTTACAAACACATATAAAGTTATATATATGTTACACTATTTTTCCTTCCATTTAGTATCTCTTTCACACAACCTCAGAGTTTAAGGACAATTATTTATCAAACAGCACTTGGGAATATATCTAAGTGGACACTTTTTTAATTGCACAATGATGGCATAATGCAATGAAGAATAAGTTAATGTGGTCCACCACTTCAGTTTGCAAAAGACTTATGAAAGAGAAAGGTAGCATGCACTATAGCCAATTTTTAACAAAATTTTCTGGGCATATGCCACCTTTTATGCAACTAATATGTCCACAGCAAAAAAAAAACTCTCTTACACATTACTAAGGTGCAAAGATAAGTAAAACGAGTATTTGCTGAATTTCGGGCTGTCCAGACATTGTGGGATTGCTTTTCAGGATATAAAAAGGCATTTTTTTAGCATAAAGGAGGGGTTAGAAACCTTGCTGTCCCTATAGGGGTGTGAGGACTGCACTGGGTGAAGTGCTCAGGAAAGTGTGGCTGGGAATGAGGGGGGAGGGGGAGGGGAGAGGGTGGTAATGCAAAGAGTGTAGTTAGAGAAATATATGCAAAGCAATTCACATGCTGCAATACTGTGGGTCTTAAGTTCTTTTCCTCAAGAGAATGCTTTCTCTCTTTTGTTGCTGTAAGAGAAGGTTATTGATAAAATGAGAGATACAAGTCAGTCCATCATGAAATCAAACCTGACGACCCCCACTATCACTCCGCTGCTGAAGACCACTTTGAGACTAAATGTATTCTGTTAGCAAGGCATCACTGCTCATTGGTACCTTTTTTATTAGCATGGAGGCTACAGTAGTCTGTGCCATTGCTTTCCTATGTTGCTTGCATCTATAGCATGCAGTACCTGAAGTAGTAAATGCTGCACAATTTCATTTGCAGACAAAGCACCTATACCTTGACAAAGTGGTGGCAAAGATGGATGATTTAAAGCTCTTTCTCAAAGATGATGTGTGGCCACAGTGTGCAAGGCTATTGAGCAGAAATTCATAAAATTAAATGAGCTCAGAATATCAGTAGACAGGCCCCAGAAGATCAAAAAGAGTATGGTAGGGGAATGTGTCTGAGGTTCATGGTTTTCATTGCAGGAAGAAAATAAAAGGGGCGATGCTTGACTGCACTGGTAGATTTTATGTCGAGCTCCGCATTAAATCAAAGGCGATTTTAGAAGCCGCAGAACGTATCTGGTCCTCTTGAAGTGAAGAGATTTCTTTATTCTACTGAGGGACCTCTCAAGCCTTATGCCTCGTTCACACTAGAGAATTCGGCGGCGAGAGCGAGCGAAATCCGCCGCCGCCGACAGGCTCCTTCGTTCTCACTTCACAGCAAACACATCGCCGCCGACGCGATATCGATGTTGGCGCCATCTGACGACAGCCCATCAAAGCTGTCCTTTTCGCGCGTTTTCGCACGCGCGCTTTTGAGCTGCGGGTCGATCTGTTTTCGTTGACGCTCGCCATGCTGCACCGAGCGACACCGCTCAAACTTTCCTCGCCTTCCTATTGGCTGATGGGATTCGGCGGAAAAAATCCGGCGGCGAGAATCGGTCCCGGACCGATTCGTCTTTCCGCCGCAATTTCCGGCGGATTCTCTCCCGCGACGGCGGAAATCGCGTGCTCTCGCCGCCGAATGCTCAAGTGTGAACGAGCCATTAAAGTATGCATTCCAAAGCTTACATCCTTCTACAACAAGCTGTCTGATAGAACACATTTCATCCAAATGCCTTGGCTGAGGAGACACCTCAAATTAAAGTGGCAAGCATTGGACTCGAAGAGGCCAACTGTTAGGCAGCATTGGAGTTTTCCAGATTAAGATTTTCTAGAGCCTCTCCCCAGCCTGCAACTATTCCTAGTAGTATATGAGTGTCTGTTGTATCCTGTGAGAGGAGGAGGTTGTGTCCTGTGAGGAAGAGGACCTATGATGGGTCAGTGCACGCTTTCAGATCTTGCATTATCATCTCTTGCAGGTGAGCTGGCAAAAAACATTGATTTTGACAAACCGAGTAGCAGCTTTGAAGCCTTAAAGACCGGAAAATGAAAATGTTGACATGTCGGTTTTTTTTTTTTTTTTTTTGCTTTATGCCCTTTAGAACAATACCAGCTTTCAAAACAAGATTTATAATATCTGAAATTAATTGCTCAAAGCAAGATGACTTCAGTGTTTCCCACTTTTTGTACACAAGCGATTTCTATAATTGATCGAGGGGTATGCTTATTTCATTTGTGTGGCAGGATTAATTATGCACTTGTCCCTCAGCAAAATTTGCCTTTTACAGCGTAGTTGTTGAAGGCCTCAATTATGACTGCTTGTTTGGTTTTGTAACTTCAGTTCTCTTCTGTATGTTCGAGTTGTCCTTACACTATTAGCATGCTTACTTCTCAAATGACATTTCTACGCCCATATTTGCATGTGAACGCTCAGTCTAACATTCTAGCTGGTTCGTATTTACTTTATTCGTTGTCACTGTGGCCGATGTAATTGCAGTTGTCTTGTGCATGTTCAAACATGCACAAGACCGGCAGTCAATATCGGTTATGAAGCCGATATTTACTGGCAGTCAATATCGGCTTAAGCCGGTAAACCGGCAGTCAATATCGGTTATGAAGGAAACACATTTAATTTACTGACAATTATCGTTTGATTGATATTTGCTCTTGTGGTGCTTGCCCACATAAAACTGCAATACGTTATCTGTGGGGACTTGCATAATTAAAAGCAAGGACAGTACCACATCAAGGTAAAGCTCACTCATTCAAGAAATCTTTGTTTATATTTGCAGTGTTGTTTATATGAATTTCCTATCTCAAATGAAAAAAATTCACACTAAGACTTATGCGAGTTTCTACAAGGTCAATATTTTTATTATAGATCAGTAGCCATCTCTTACATCATTTTCTTATTTCAGACTCAAAACAAAATAGTTTTTCTGTGTCTATTTCTTCATGAAATTGGACCAGGCAAACGATTTTTCAAGTAAATAATTTCAGTGTAAAACAGTCTCATTGAGATAAAAGCCTGTAATAAACACACTATTATCAGCATACATGATGAGCTGAACACTGTTGTCAATATGAATTATGTCGTTTCTGTACAAATTCAGCAAAAGTGTGCCTAATACTCTTCATTGAGGTACTAAACAAAATATATAAAGGATGATTTGTTTTTGTTACTGTTCATCTGATTCCTTGAAAGGGACTTGATTCAATTATTTCCAATACCTTTGCGAGTGTTGGTAATTAAAAAAAATATCTCTACGAACGTGTGCTCCATGCTCTAGCAGATTCCATAGAGTTCCCCGACAGAATATTGAACTTTTATATTAGCATTGCATGACATGTTAATTGGATGTGAAGCATGTTTGATGTTCACAAATACATGCCATTTCCATAATTTCGACTCCCTTAATTGTACGAAATGTTGGCACAGAGCTGAACTGTTGCCATTGAATTGGACTCCAAATTGTTGACTGGGGGCCAATATCCAAGTTGGAAATGGTCATTTCCGATTTTGATTTGGCCTCAACTATTTTGTTAAGCTTGGAACAAAGCCATACTGCCGTGGTTCAATCCATCGCTACGTACGTGGTTCGGCTAGAGCAGCTCTTTAGACACAGCGACAGACACAGAGACCAATGACAATTTTTATTTAAGAAACAGCCAACAAACGTGAACTGAAAACATGGCAACCGCTCACCCTATACATGGTTACTATACAAAGGCACACTGCACCTGAAACTTGTCTAGGACGCCTAGCGCGTAGGATGCTTTCGTAAAAAAAAAAAAAAGAAAAAAAAAACACGGCGTTGTACATGGCATCGAATCCAGGTGCGTACACTTCTGCCTTTTCCCGTTCTCTCGAGTTAAGTGATCCTTGGATGGCGACTATAACCTTCGAAATGTGATGCATTTATAAAAAAAATACACAGCGGGACAAAGCCGCGGTGTATATTGTAGCCTCTCGCGAGGCCTATAGTTTGTCGTCACTGCAACACTGGAGAGAACGACGCTGGCCACGTGCTAGCTGCAGCAGCTGTGGAATGCACCAGGTAAGGGAGAATTAAGCAGTACAGTACTTTATGAAGCAATATTCAAGACGATTATGCAGTTGTTATATAAAATGTCGATACTTCCATTAACATCGCTGAACAAAGCCGCACCACACTGAGAATACTCTAGCTGTTAACCCTGTTGTATGGGCTTAGCGTTCGTCGCGGCAGCAGAGTGACGCTTGCCACGTGTTCTGCAGCTGCTGCACGAAGACTCGGAAGAATGCGTGAGGGAAGCAGGTAATAAGCACAGTAGCACTTTATTAAATCAAATTTGACACGATTATGCATGCGTGTAATTTACGTATAGCCTGGTAAAAAGGCCTAGCGCGCAAGTTATTTTGGTGGCCGCGGCGATTGATACGAAGCCACGTGCAACGTAGAGAGGGAAGAGGAGTATGGGATGTGCAGGTCTGCGGTCTGCCAGGAAACATTGGGGCGGCCCTGAAAAGGGCCGTTTGGATGCGCAGCGACGTGACGGCGTGGCGAACACAACGCTCTGCACTAGTCCGTGGCCCCTTGCCGTGTTCCGTCAACAGTGGTGCACTACGTCGTACACAGTGCCTGGTTATATGCTGCCCTGGATGCTGTAGCGATGATTCTACTGTAGACATTTACGAGGGTTGCGGCGATGATCTTGGAGAGCTGATCGATGCCGCGATCCCTGACATGGGCTGCTGCGTACAAAGAAAATCCTCGGCCTCTTCGCAGCATACAGGAAACGGTGCTGTAAAGGAGTAGAAAAAAGTTGCATTATGAACATAGCAATTTGATGAATGCGCAACATATTACAAAACCTTCGACAAAGAAATCTGCGTTCTTGTACCTCAATCAGAGTTGAGAATGCGCACGGCAGACGTGCGCCTCAGCATAGCAGTCAGGCAGCGGTTAGTTGCCGACGGCGGATGTTTTCGTGGAGGTCTCCATAGCCGTGGCCGATTTTTTTTTTTTGTTTTTTTTTTTGAACACGAGGAGCGTCCATGCCACGAGCTGCTGCTGCAAGAGGTCCTGGAAGCACGTGGGGAGAGACAAGGGACACAGCACTTATAAATAAGCAAAATGCGAGACAATTTTGCGCAATTTATACTTACCTTGACGGTGCTTGCGATCTCCCGCAGGTCGTCGCCATTATCAACGTCATTCGGCCCAACGTACAGCACGGATCAGCGTGCTGAAAGCGCATTCACGTAAACGCGCAGGCCCGCCATCGTCGAGCACCTCGGTGACCGAACGCGCCGGTGCCATGCAGCAGCGAGATCCACGAACCGAATGCCGGAATCGCGCGCGTTGCCAGAGCGGGGGCACCTAGCGATTTTCTAAAGCGTCTAGGGACGAAAAAAAAAAAAAACAAGCAAACCCAGTTTTTGACTACGTCACGTCCGGTTAAGCATCGAGCCCGACACAAAAAACGTCACGCCAGGCCGCGGCGTGTCCACCAATCAGCGTTTCCAGCCGAGCTACCCCTAAACGCTTCTGCCGCCAAGACGCAAGAACTCTGCCTGCACCTAAACTAACCCGTCAAGCCCAAACTCCGCTCAGGCCTAAACTGGTATCTTTGTTAGACGAAATCAAGTATACTCTCTCTCACTTTCGTACTTCCAAACGTTCGCTCGCGCTCATGTGCAAGGCTACTTACCGCTTTCTTCCTTTTCTTTCTTTCTTTCTTTCTTTCTTTCTTTCTTTCTTTCTTTCTTTCTTTCTTTCTTTCTTTCTTTCTTTCTTTCTTTCTTTCTTTCTTTCTTTTATTCAAGACATTTAGTTAAAAAAAGCCTTGGGGGAAGCGACAACAGGCAGAATCGGGCCTGACAAAGTCGCGCCCCCATTGGCTGCAGCGGACATGCAACAAAGCAAATGAATACACATTAAAATTGTTACATTCAGGTTTCATCAGAACATTAAGGTATAAGTAGCTCAATACGTTTTCTTAAACAGCAGGTTGATAACAAAGTAATATATACAAAAAAGTCATAAGAATAAAGATCAGCAGAAAAAAATAGGAACAAAAGAAAATGAGCCCACCGCAGCCTTCAGGCTACATTTAGGAAAAAGTCCCGTAGCATGCGTCGAAGTCGTGAAGTCTAAGTAACTGTAGCCAGTTTTTCAAATATTTCAGGGTAAAGCAGCTAGGTTTCTTGATAAGGATATGATATCGAACAACTTATTCCGATGGCAAGAGTACCTAAGTTTGCAGGCTATAGCTGAACAACACGGTATGGGCACCGCCGCTCGATGGAAGCGCACGTGGTATGGGTTATCTTTGTTGAACAGTGTATTGTGCGGAAGCAAGGAAGGTTTTTCACAAAACTCATTTTAGCTGGTGTAATAGCTGTTTTACAGATGGTACTTTCCTCATTAAAGCTGTATCTTGGGCGTGGTGAGGTACAGTTTGAGCTGCAGATGTGGCTGCATCTGGATGCTTCCATGTCAAATAGCGAATGATTTGCCCTTTCTAAAGCATGAATTTCTGAAAACACCCCCATTACGGATCAATGGCTAAGACGCACGACTAGTGACTAACTAGATTGGAGGAGGTATCACCCTGAAAAGTACACGCTGCGGCTGCCCTTACCAAATCACGCGTCCGATGGGGTTTTCAAGAATGCATGGCATCCGCCACAAGCCCGAAGTGTTCCACACCGGCTCAGATGTCCACGTGTTTCACCTGAAGTAGATTTGTGCAGAAAGAATGGCGGCAAGGACACACCTTCTAGAGAAAGTGGAACTAATGGCGATAAGGGAAGAGGACTTCTTCATGTGTCTGACGGACACAATAAGAGTAGGAACCTTCTGTGCTTCCTGCAAATAAACTTTTTACGCAAGTTCATATAATATGCCTTATGGCAAATTTGCAAAATGAAAACCCCCAGTACCAAAGTTGGAACCCAATTGGTTTGCGTCCTCTCCAATTTTTTTCTTTTTTTTGTCTAAAAGCTCTGCAGGCGATCATGGTTAGTAATTGGTCATTCATAGAGTCCATTCCTCTTTTTGCTGGCTGCCGATCTATCCGACCCATTAGGAAGACTAGCGGGTTTAAGCCACGCTATACAGGTTTTGGTTTGAATCATCCGAGCGAGACCACATGTTTATGACCTCATGCTACGGATAAGCTAATCAGATCAACAGCAAAGTGTCAAGATTGATCGGATATCATTCATTATCGATTCTCGTGAGTGTATGAGAACATCGCAACTAATATTAGGCCGCACCTTGCAAATTCTATACCAGACGAATGTAAGTCATGCACAATTCGACATCATTTCACTGAAACCATTTTATCTATTCACACTGAACACGCGCAACTGACACATCGATTTTTGCCCAAAAATTCATGATATACATCTAATGAGAAATGTGCATCTGAGCCTAGTGTAAAATACATTTTATTCTCAAACCCACACAACTTAAAACCGAAAGCGAGTATTTACCCAATTCCAAAATTGAATAAATGTTTTGTACCTCAGCTTGCCCCTAGCAGACAAATCTGTACTATCATTATTATTTTTTCATGAAGCTTTTTTATTGGGCCAAAGGTCTAAAACCAGCTACAGTGTTAAAGGCCCTTTCACTTCTTATTGATTGAATAAATGCAATTCATCTTTCGCTTGGCAAATGCCCTTACACTCATTTACTTTCTCCTTTTTTTTGGCTCTACGTGCAATACACCACGCTGAATAAACCGCACTCTCATGTGTTTTCGATATAGTTATAGGTAGAAAATCTTGGTATTGATAATTTAAGCAATAACTAGTAAAGTATATCCAAGAAACTTCTGTTAAAGAACTTCACTACACAAAAGAAGTTCATTAGCAGCCTGACGGCGGCGCTACATGACATTGAAAGGCGGTGGCGAAGGGTGCACTGTACATGGCCATGTATCGGCAAGCGCGGGCGAGGGCATCATCTTCACCACACAATGTGTGACAGAACCACATGTAAAAATACTGGTGGCTCGCTTTTTCTAGAGATGAGAAGTCACTGGCGTCGCTGGTGTTTCGGAGATGTGCGTCGGCTGCTGCTAACGCCACGGCCAGAGCCCACTGCGCAGACAGAAGGAGGCGTCCATATTCGTCGCTCAGGTTCTCATCGTAGATTAGGGATGCCGACTCACGCGTACAGCCGATTCGTGAGCCCAGGATAGCCATGGATTCTTCAGAAGGCAGTGGAGTGAACCGCAGCCACTCGAGCAGCAGTTTCGCCCCCAGTGCGGCGTAGTTTTTAAAAGGCGCCGAGTCGTCGCCGATGAAGGCCTCTGCTGTGAGGAGGTTGGCGGGCACGGCAACGAACTGCTGACCGTCGCGCTCGGTGAACACCAGTCGACCTTCAAGCTGCTGCGATGCGGCGTCGTACTGGCTGTAGGCAGACATTTTGTTACCAGTCGTTCTGACGACATTGAGAAGAAAGCGGTCGTCGAAGTGAACCACATGTGAAGCTGCGCGCAGACTTCCTCCTGGCTTCGTCAGGCTTTGTGAACCTGATAAGGGGGGAAGGGCAGAAAGAGAGCAAACAAGAGCACACAATTAATCATCGCTAAACATGATGACAGTTCCCCTCTTATCTTCACACACGCAGCAGCAGCTTCGCATGGGAAGAAACTACAAAATGTAGCCAAATATTTTGATCGGCACTTCATGTTGCCCAAAATAAAATTGCCTGGATGAAACCTAGCGACAACCGTTTCCTTTTTCCAGCTCCCTTAACTGCCGACTCAATTTTTATTTCGTTGAGTCAACGTTATGATTCTCTTGAAAATTTTAAATTTGTCGTTCCTTCGACCCGAACTAAAATGCCGAGGTCATTCATCTGGGAATAGGTCAAGACATTAATTGGCTTCTGATCCATGTGTTTTGCACTCTAGATAGTTAGATTTACTCACGGCAAGGTCTGCATGAACGATGTACTACCACAGCAACCAAACAATTTGCATAACTCATAAACACAGCTGCAATCCAGATGTGAAAAATCTAAGCTAGGCCACAGCTCTTTGCCTCCTCTTGAATGCACCGCTGTGGTTGGGTATGAAACTCAAGTGTCTTGGCAAAGGGGGTATTTCCATTAGGCTATCGATACACAGATATTTATAATTACACACGGCAACAAGCACGAATGCGTTAACCTCCCACATCGGGATTCCTCCTCACTAAAACATTAAAGTTATACAAAATTGGGGGACACTACCCTATTTCTACTATTTCCCAGTAAGATTACAATTTATGAGAAATATTTATTATAGCTACTACCCACAGTTCGTGCCTTTGAACACTGATAATATCAATTGCCATAATGCAAGAGAAGGAAAAAGATTGACCCCTACCAATGATAGTTATGTTCAGGTTGTTGAAAAGGTCGCTAACATTGACAGGCATATTCCCAGCGTCCGCAGTGATCGTGACCACTGTATCTCGCAGATATTTCACCATCTTCCAAAACCTTTCGAGTGCAGAATCTGGCACTAACGTCTTGGTAATCCATTTTGGCAATAAGTCTTTGAAGTATCGGCCAGTGACATTCAAGCACAGGGCGATGTCGTCCAGATCACGCTGGTTCGCATATAGTCCGCGGAAGTAGTAAACGTACTTCATCACTTGCGCTAAGGAAACTGCGGATGCGTACATCTTGGCCCTGCGCATGGGCACGTGGGACAGAAGCCTTATGGCCTCGGATATGTACGGCATTCCTCGGGTGTCGACTACACTCTCTGGCGAGAAAACTACGGCACGCCCCGCGTAGCCCCGGTTGAGGGCTTCAGCCAAGCTGGTGCCAGAAAAAGGCGGTGGCAAATCCATCAGAGAGGACGTAACGTATGGTCCTTTAAGGTTGAGTTTCGAGCGCCGATTATTGATTTCAATGTCTAAATTGTACAAATCTTCGACGTCATGCTGACCGCCCCCTATGTGTCCAACGATCGCGTTCAAAAATCTCATTATGTCATGCTCTTCAAGCAATGAGTGAAGCGTTTCGCCAGCGTCTAGGAAGACTTTCTTGCCCTTTGCAGTCACTGACATGACAGACGACAGCCCATTCTTCATGCTGTTGCTTACGACAAAGTTCAGCAAGGGCTGAATGCCGTAGTTGTGTGTGGTGTCTTCACTCAGCGTCTGATCAATGCCCGTTATGGTGACTAAGTCAGAGACATGCGCGTCAGCGTCGCGTCCTTTGATGAATTGACGGCAGCTGTGGTAGAACGATGCCATTTGACGCACATTTGGGCTCACCTCCCTCCCTGGTTTACTACGAACGCGTAGCAAGGCATCGTCGATAGAACGAGTGTAGTTCTGCGCGCTCTCGATGACGCAACTCGGTCTGCGCAGGTTGCCTGCCCTCCACCGGCCGCACACGAACCGGTCAAACTCGAGGCAGATGTCTGCAGCCATGTCTACTGAGTATCTAATGGCGTCCACGGATCGATGACAAGGCGTGCTATTGCCGCAGGCTCTGGCGAGTTCAGTGAAGAGGCGAGCCTTCACTGTCGTTTGTGGGCGAGTGGGTTTTCTAGAGCAGAATAAGACGACAAGTAGCGAAAGCAATATGAGGAACGGTATTGCCAGAGCAGATGTCAGGAATCCGGTGTGGTCCTTGTTGCTTTGCGGCAGCTTGTCCGTAAACCTTGATGGCCCAATAGCTATGGGAACTGAAAGAAAAAAAAAAGAAAACTGCATCTTGCTTTTCTCGTAAATGCCGACAGACACTATTCAGAACGGGGTTTACCTCGCTAAACAAAGCGACTGCTGAACAGACGTACGCGCGATAGAATCGAAGAATGTTTTGAATAGTGACAAATGCAGAAATATAAAAGTCTTGGTGTACACTCGATTACAATGTGTTTTAAACCTGCTTTATTTGAATTATTCAATATTCCTCAATTACGCTGACTAATACACGTTCCGTTTCCTTCGAATCATGAAGACATGTAAACTTTGCGGTAATTTTAAGATCTTGACAATAACCACAAACACAAATACCTCTTAATTCCTTGCGTGACCTATGACAAGTCATAGCCATCGTTAGAATGTTCAAGCAGGAAGCAAGATGACATGAAAAAAGATAGAGCTATAAATCGTAAGCGGCTCCAGAAAACAAATGACACGAGAGATAAAATGCAATTAAAGTACATTTACTGGTTTTAAGAAGTATCAACGCGGTGATAAAAGCACGAACGCGGGTGTTTTAATACTTAGTACAAATAACAACTTTGAGCTGCTTAATAAAGAAGCCTTAATAAAGAAGCTTAATAAAGAATAATAAACTACGCTTTTTAATGGTTTGACCTGGATACATATAAGAGCCGATGAATTTCGAGAGCCTCAATTTCTGCAAGGATTCGACCTATAAGCCTTGCTTGAAAGTGAATAACTGCAGGAATCGTTTGAATTTTAATTGTTACAAAATCTTGTTTTAAAACTTTGGGAGATAGGTTGGTGTGATCTGTACTAATGATTTGTACATCAAGGCACAATGTCTGTGGTCGAACGTAACAATTAGAAAATTCATTTGGAAGTATGATAATCAAAACTCAAATAATTTTTTTTTTACTTTGGAGGATATTTTGCAAACTTTATTCCTGTGAGCATCAAAAGCTGGCACGTTTCTTTTACGCCGCTGTGGTGGCGCAGTGGTTAGGGCTGTCGACCACTGTGCCCAAAGATGCGGGAACGAATCCTAGTCTTGGCGGCCACTTTTTGATAGCGGCGAAAAGCAGTGCCCTCATGAGCTGTGCCATGCCAGTGCAAAATTAAAGAACCACAGCTGGTCGAAATTTCCAGAGCCCTCCGCTACAGAGTCTCTCATAGCCTGAGTTGCTTCGAGACATTACACCTCAAAAAACAATCAACCTTTTTTTTTTTTTTTTTTTTACTTTTGCTATTAGGCATTGCGCCTCGAAATATCGAACTTCTAAAATACGTTACTTAATATTCGCTGTGTCGACATTCCCGCATCGCAAATCTGTAAAATGACGGCGCTCGACTACTGTTCCCAAGGACGCGGGATCGAATCCCGGCCTCGGCGGCAGCTTTTCGATGGAGGCGAAAAGCAAGGCGCCCGAGTGCTGTGCGATGTCAGTGCACGTTAAAAAACCCCAGGTGGTCGAAATTTCCGGAGTCCTCCACTACGGCGTCTCTCATAGCCTGAGTTGCTTTGGGACGTTAAACCTCACAAACCAACCAACCAATCTGTAAAATGCTATCACTGCGAATATAATATGTATACAAAATCATATTCCTAATTTTAAAATTGCCAAATACCCAAAGGTAGCCTGGCTTATCATTCCACGCAAAATGGTAAAGGTCAAATTTTATAAGCGCGCAATGCATAAAAGCTTCTTTAATGAGCTTCAGGACACAGTGACAATTAAAAGGTTGTTGAGGTTTTGAGAAACGTGCCGACCTTTGATGTTTACTGCGCTTCATTCTGCGAAAAAGGGATAGCCCCTTGAAATCTGTAACATTCATCAAGATATTACAGGTAATTAACGGTCTAATCATTAACTTTTATAACGAATCCCTGGGTTACTGCGCAACCTCATTGCTAAGACGGCCCAGGCGTACCTCTCTAGCTTTAAAATACAAACGCATAAACATTTAAAAAATTACCAGTGTATCCAGATTGAAGACATATATGTATTTATATTCTGCAAGGAATAACTGAGTGGCCATGACCGAAACGCTGCTCGCACAGCACGAAGTTCTGCCTGCTTTCTCTCCATAATTTGCATGTTAACGTGGTGACATTCAGACTTTTATGCCAAGTATTTACTATTCGATTTCGGTGGCCGGTTGATAGGCCTACGCCATATGACACAGGTACAGACATGTAAGCCACTCGTATACACCACGTGAAAATACAGGGCTAAAAAATGAGAGCCCATGACTTTCTTTTATATCTTTCTTTACTCATAGAAAAGTGAGCATCCTATCTTTTTAGTGGGAAGAGCTAACTTTCTGCCAATCACATATGGTCGCTCCAGGGGTGTTGTGCTCTGTGAGCCCAACCACACAGATCCTGTTTGCGCGGCGCTGTGTCCATCACGGAGCAATCAATTATGATGCGTGGTCCTCATGTAGCTTCGCCAGCACAAACTTATTATACGAGCATGTTTGTGTGCGGCCTTCAGTATTGTTCTTTAATGCTTGTCTAAGGTTGGGGATGTAATTCAGTCGTGGTTTCACCCTGCTGTGTAAGATAAATCTGTGAGAACGTGTAAGCGATGGTCAAAGATCATTTTCCTGTGGTAGGCAGTGACTACGCGTGTGACCCAGGGCGCGCAGGGAGTGTATATTGGTGTACATTACTTGGCTGTGGGTAGACTATTACAATGCTAAATTTCGCAAAGAACATGCTCAAAGTCAACTGTCGCCAATATACATGGTCGGGGTTAATCGTGTGAAATAGTGTACATCCACCCTGATATACAAGTCGACCTCACGGTTACGAGCACAGGGAAGCAATAACCAAATTGAGGAAAACACACCCCGCTCAAAAACATAATTTCCTCTTGTAGATTGAAAGCAAAGGCACAATATATGTCACACTATCTCCGTTAGCACCTGACCTATGCCTTAAGAAAAGGGAGGAAGGCTGGGGTGAAAGCAGAAGGGAAGAGGTGTCATAGTGCAGTGCACCGGAAAACGTTAGAGCACTGTAGAACCTGCATTGGAGTAATGCGAAAGCACGGATGCTGCTGTTGGTTGCTTCTAGTGGCTTAATTCACTTCCTGTTTACCCATTTTAGTTTTGGTACTTTCAATTGCGCGCCAATCCCTTCCTGTGGCCTTTTTCGGCTCTACTTCCGGTTGCATGACGTCACATCCTCTACGTCACATTCTCTTATTTACCCATTTTAGTGTCTCCCAGGCGTCTCTATCTATATTTTCTTTAGCTCCTGGGCTGTGACCCTGCTGCGAAGCGAGGACCCCGCTCAGCAGCAGCAAGCCATCCGCCTGGCGGCTGAGGCCGTGAAGCAACAATGCATATTCACCAGACCTCAGTTCGCGAGGCTCCTTAGTAAGGCTCCATCAGGCCTGCGTGCCGGGGAGTCCGAAACGGATCTTCTTCTCGGTGGAAATAAAGGTTTTCAAAACAACCCATTTTAGTCTTTGGTACTTTCAAATTGCGCGCCAATCCCTTCCTGTGCCCTTTTTCGGCTATAATTCCGACTGCGTGACGTCACATCCACTACCCCCCCCCCCCAACACACTTTTCTCTCTTTCCTCTTCCCTTACGGTGAGGGTCAGGTGTCAACAGAACAAGTGTGAAAGATGCTGCGCCTGTCCTTTATTGTGAACGAGCTATTCTAAATACTGACTTAATTACCTTAATGTCCTATTTACTTCTTGAGACACAACATTAGGTCACCCGCTATCGATTGACACTACTCATTATCCTCTACTACATCTCGTTTACCCACAATTGCTGCGGACACGATTTTGCGGACACGTTCAGCGGACACAAATCTGTGAACATAGCGAAGTTATGCTTTCGCATTAAAACATGTGGCACCTATCAGTCCCTTAGCTTACAACTGAACTGCTCCGTAAGGTTGGGAGGAAGGCGAGAGTTCCTTTCAGTTCAGTTCAGTCATTCAGTCGTGTCCGACTCTTCGTGACCCTATGGACCATATCACGCCACGCTTTCTGGCCTCTCACTATCTTTCTAACATCACATAACTTCATCTGCAACGCCTCGAGGATGCCATCTAGCCATCGCGTTCGCTGCCTACCCCTTCTCCGGTGACCCTCAATCTTTCCCAACATCAAATAATTCTCCAGCGACTGCGCTCTTCTCATCAGATGACCAAAGTAGCTGAGCTTTAACCTTAGAATTTGACCCTCCAATGAGCAGACGGGGTTTATGGTCGACAACATCGACTGATTTGATCTTCTGGCAGGGCAAGGAACTCTCAAGAGTCTATGCCAGCACCACAATTAAAACGCGTCAATTCTTCGGCGCTCAGCCTTCTTCACCGTCCAACTCTCGCATCCATACATCACAACTGGAAAGACCATAGCATGAGTTATACGGGTCTTAGTTGGCAGACTAATGTCTCTGCTCTAAGGCGAGATAAAGGCATTAAAAACAGAGGTGCCACAATGGCGCGCTGGGGAGTAATTTAGACGATCCTCTCTGCAATGGCACTCACATCGCAGAGCGACCATACGGACGTCTTTACGTTTTGCCTCCAACGGAACGCGGCCGCTGCGGTCGAAATCGAACCAAGGAGCCCAGCGTTTTAAACACAGCGGCGTTGCCGAGCTGGCCACAATTTATCCCAACGGAATACGCTTTGTGGTGTTAGCTCGACTATTACGCACAAATTTCAGGGACTGTCAATGGGGCAATTCTGACATTGAATTCTCCCCCTGCGCAGCAAGCCTTGTCGTCTTCATACTCATACCAAGGCACAAAGAGTACTATGCTTTTGCCGCATCTGGGCACACCTCGTGTAAAACTTCAATACTCTCTCGCACCATGCAGTGAACATGGTCGTGTTCATGTGGAAAGAGAGTGGAAAGTGGAAAGGGGAAAGTGGAAAGTGGAAAGGGGAAAGTGGAAAGAAGGGGGAGCCGTAGTGGAGGGCTACGGAGTAATTTCGACCACCTGGGGATGTTTAACGTACGCTGACATCACACAGCACACGGACGCCACTTCGTTTCGCCTCCATCGAAACGCAGCCGCAGTGGTCGGGTTCGAATCCGGGAACTCTGGCACAGTAGTAGGGCGTCTTAACACTGCACCGCCCCGGCGGGGGGCCACTGGTAACCGGTAACATCAAGCAAGAATGCTCGTTGCCAAAAAGCTTAACAAGAACGAAAACCAGCCATTAACGGAAAATAGAGCAGCGTTTGCGGCCAATGACTAACACTCAGGAAACAACGTGCAGGGACAGTTGGGCCTGTATGTTCTTTTTATATTCTTGATATTACTGGCTGTCTGCACAGTGCTTGATCCCTCTTGCATTTGACGGTGTTTTCGACCCCATATCTCTAGGTTAGGTCTTGGAAAAGAAGGCGCAGTCCTTACACATGGTCATTCGCAGCCCACGAGGCTTAATCTGAAGTTGCACCGAATGAAATACCTCAACTATGCCGCGGACCAATTTCATGCCGATCATCGCAGTTGTGTTGTACCTTGTTTTGCTGGAAAGCGGCAGGTGTTGTTTGGCACGTGATATCTCCAGTGACGACCCAGCAAATATAAAATTACAAGCTAATATTCATATCTTTCATTAACATTCATGTTGTTGTTCTCCAAGGAATTTACTATATCTGTTAATCAAGGGACTGATGCCACCAATTAATGCCGTGCCTTACCGCCTCTTGTAGTTTATGCGCAGACAGGCTTCCCTGTGCTACTAATTGTTTTTAAACGTCCTAGAAGTCTTTCGGCACTTTGTGAATGCTCTCACTGGCTTATATCGGTATTTTAACTATGCCGTAATCATTATCCGCTAGAACAATTTACGTAAGAATAGCACTGCTTTAACCCTTTAGTCTAAATCTTAAAGATACCGTCACGGGAAAGGCTCTCATTGGACAGTGAGACACTCTAGCCTCACAAGGTTCAGCTTAATTTGTTTACAGGAAATGAAAGGCGCGGTATCTGCCAAACTTTTTTCTGATCACCTGAACCGCGTCAAGGAAGAAAGGTGTAAATGAAAGTAAAAGGAGAGAATCAAGTGGCAAAATGCAGGGCTGCGGAGTAATTTCGGTCACCTGGAGTTGCACAGTACGCGGATGCCTCTCCGTTTCGCCTCCATCGAAGTAACATATCCCTACTTCACTGCACCCATTCTATAGGAAGGTCTTGAGAAGACTGTACATGAACACGCATGTGGGCTGGCTCAAGGCTACCATTTTAAGGCGGAAGCCATATTGTCCACGACTTGCGTTTCCCAGGATGTGTTGGTAGAAACGGTCCACAGACCGCCCACATGAAGCGGCAAAAGATAGATAAAAGATTTGGTTTGGTTTGGTTTGGTTTGTGGGGTTTAACGTCCCAAAGCAACTCAGGTTATGAGAGATGCCGTAGTGGAGGGCTCCGGAAATTTCGACCACCTGGGATTTTTAACGTGCACTGACATCGCACAGCACACGGGCGCCTTGCTTTTCGAAAAGCCTCCGTCGAAAAGCGGCCGCCTAGGACGGGAATCGATCCCGCGTCCTTGGGAACAGTAGTCGATCGCCGTAACCACTGCGCCACCCCGAGATATAAGATCCATTTGTATCGAAATTGTTATGCAGACGTCCTTTAGGCAGGGTTCAGCTGGTGTCATGCCATTTCGGATCACATTTGAATTCACCTGGCAGTAAGTTAGAGTCTAGTGTGCCAAATGAATTTCAACCGACCACTTGTGTGTCCCCTATTGCAGGCAGCAAGTGAAGGTGACTAGACAACCGGCGGCTGCGTTTCGATGGAGGCAAAACGAAGAGGCATCCGTGTGCTGTGCGATGTCAACGCCTTTTAAAGATCCTGTTATGTATTTCACGTAGACGCGTATAGACGGGGTAACAATGGAACGCTCACCCAATGCGCGATTCCCGCCGCGGTGTTGTGTTCGCAATGGTTGCGCGTGGGAACGAAGGACCAATGAGCCCCTTGACGTTCCGTTCATCTTTTCCCGCAGCCCTCTTCTGTCTGCACCGGCCAGCCGTTTCTGGAGAGAGAGATGACTTGGGGCCGCGCCGATCAGCGGCCGCCAGCGCGCACCGCTCGCCTCGAGTGCTGATAAATAGTTCTTGTGTTTGCAAACGTTTGCAAACGCTTTGTTTCTTCAAGACAGCCGCGGACATAACAGTGGCGACGAGGTAGTAGATCAGCGCCCAGCGTTAAGCTGCGCCGTACAACAATCATGGCTACGCTCACGCTTCCTGGACGGATACCAGAGTTCAATGGTTCCTTATGAACATCGTGGTTTAGACACCTTCAATTCTATTTTGAGGCAACCAACATCATCGAGAATGCCCAGAAGAGGGCCCACCTGCTTACGCTGTGCGGGGAGGAGACGTACGACATTGTTTGCGCTTTAGTCCAGCCAAGCATCCCAGCTGTCGTGGCCTACGACGACATCGTAGCTACACTACAGAAGCACTTCCCGCGGCCATCCGAAGACTACAGCCAGACTCGCTTCCAACGACGTAACCAGTTGGAAGGAGAAACTGGAAGTGCCTACTTTGCGGCACTAAAGAAACTGGCGGCCGACTACAACTGTGGGACGCTGACTGCGAGCACAGCAGCCACCGAACAGTCAGCCGGAGCAACGTCATCCCTGTTGCCAGCTAACCCCACAATGCTCCCCTTGGACATTATGCTGCGTTATCGATTTGTATGTGAACTGCGTGACGAGTCCCTGCAACAGCGCCGGTTCGTGGAGAAGGGCTGACGTTCACGAAAGCCTATGACATCGTCCTGAGAACGGAAATTGTGGGGCAGCAGCAGCGACAAATGCGACGATCTATCGAGCCAGTGCATCTCTGACAAGCCACTCGAACAGCCAGAGCCACAGCATGAAGACAAGTTCGAAAAAACTTACAAAGGTGTAACGCTGCTGGCGCTGTGATGAACAGCATAATCCGCAGACGTGCCGCTTCCAAGCAACTACATGTAACTTTTGCCACAAGCGTGGGCACATTATAAAGCTTGTATAACGAAAAAGAAACAGAATAAATCAGCCCAATCACGCAATCATAACATAGACGCTTCTGAAGTCGCGGCACAAGTTGAGAAGCAAGGATTTCAGTCACCTCCGTCAGCACTGTACGACCTAGACACCGCTGCCAACATCGGCACGCGTCAAAAAATAATGGCCAGCTTGACCATCCACAATAAGCTGATCCAGTTCGAAGTCGACTCCGGAGCTGCATGTACCCTTATCAGCGAGGACACATTTCGAACAACGGGGTCGGAGCACGCACCCAGACTAAAAGACGACTACACGCACCTAGGGATGTGGTTAGGTCGGAGCCTGCCGCTACTGGGTAGCGCCGACGTCGACGTTGTGTACAAGGGGAAGAAATGCAAGCTGCCACTCTTGATTGTTAAAAGCAGTGGATCGAGCCTCCTGGGAAGGAACTGGTTTGACGCACTTGGGATCACCATCGGCGGCTTCTACCAGACTGGAACGAAGTCAGTGGTGGAATGCCTTCAAGAGAAGTACAAGACAGTTTTCTACGATGACAATCTAGGACACGAGGGACCTCCTGTCGACTAGGAGTTGGTCAACGATGCCAGCCATAAATTCTTCAAAGCAAGGCCAGTACCTTATGCCTTAAGATCTGCAGTAGAAGCGGAACCTGATAAATTGCAAGGACAAGGCATCACATTGAACCACCACAGCACTCCGAATGGACAACACCATTCGTCGTAGTTCGGAAGAATAATGGCACCTTACGACTATACGGAGACTACAAGTTTACCAAGCCATTCTCCTACACGCTACCATCGCCGGAGGAGGTCTTCGGCACACTTCGTGGATGGAAACTTTTCACCACCGTGGACCTTAAGCAAGCGTACCAGCAGCTGAAGGTGAGCAAATGAACATCTCAGTTGCTTACCATCAATACGCTGAAGGGCCTCTACAAAGTCAAAAGACTGCCATTTGGCATAGCGGCAGCCTCAGCAATCTTCCAGAGGTATATGGCGACGATACTGTATGGAATTCCTTGAGCATGCGTTTATCTCAATAATGTAATCGTCACAAGAGCATCACACGAGGAGCATGCTGCACGTTTGGAACAAGTGTTCGAAAGGCTAGCCAACGCAAACTTGCGTATAAAAACAAGGAAAAATGCTGTTTTGCCGAAGCCAAGGATAAATTCCTTGGTCACGTAATTGACGCTTAAGGCATCCATCCAACTGATGCCAAGATGCGAGCAATAACAGAGACACGAGCACCAACTAACAAGCAGAAACTCCCATCCTTTTTTGGACTCCTTAAATTCTATGAACTGTTCCTAGAACAGCTAGAAACTGTGGCAACGAATTGCGCAAACTGTTGCAAAAAGAGGGCCCATGAACCTGGCCACCAATTTATCAGGAGTCATTCGTTGCCCTGAAACGGCTTCTTTTGCAATGCACGGCCCTCAAGCATACTATGAGAGCAAGTCCTTGATCATAGCCTACGATGCATCACCCTACTGCGTAGGTGCTGTTCTCTGACAAGCTGACAGTCAAGGAAGAGAGGCACCAATTGCTTTTGCGTCACGCACTCCATCAGCCGCCGAGCGCAACTGCTCTCAGCTCTTGCCGTAGTCTATGCGGCCGAACCCTTTCGCCAGTACAAGGTGCTGTTCTCTCACAAGCTGACAGTCAAGGAAGAGAGGCACCAATTGCTTTTGCGTCACGCACTCCATCAGCAGCCGAGCGCAACTGCTCTCAGCTCGATCGCGGGGGGCTTGCTGTAGTCTATGCGGCCGAACCCTTTCGCCAGTACAAGGTGCTGTTCTCTCACAAGCTGACAGTCAAGGAAGAGAGGCACCAATTGCTTTTGCGTCACGCACTCCATCAGCAGCCGAGCGCAACTGCTCTCAGCTCGATCGCGGGGGGCTTGCTGTAGTCTATGCGGCCGAACCCTTTCGCCAGTCCAAGATGCTGTTCTCTCACAAGCTGACAGTCAAGGAAGAGAGGCACCAATTGCTTTTGCGTCACGCACTCCATCAGCAGCCGAGCGCAACTGCTCTCAGCTCGATCGCGGGGGGCTTGCTGTAGTCTATGCGGCCGAACCCTTTCGCCAGTAAAAGGTGCTGTTCTCTCACAAGCTGACAGTCAAGGAAGAGAGGCACCAATTGATTTTGCGTCACGCACTCCATCAGCAGCCGAGCGAAACTACTCTCAGCTCGATCGCGGGGGGCTTGCTGTAGTCTATGCGGCCGAACCCTTTCACCAGTACAAGGTGCTGTTCTCTCACAAGCTGACAGTCAAGGAAGAGAGGCACCAATTGTTTTTGCCTCACGCACTCCATCAGCAGCCGAGCGCAACTGCTCTCAGCTCGATCGCGGGGGGCTTGCTGTAGTCTATGCGGCCGAACCCTTTCGCCAGTACAAGGTGCTGTTCTCTCACAAGCTGACAGTCAAGGAAGAGAGGCACCAATTGCTTTTGCGTCACGCACTCCATCAGCAGCCGAGCGCAACTGCTCTCAGCTCGATCGCGGGGGGCTTGCTGTAGTCTATGCGGCCGAACCCTTTCGCCAGTAAAAGGTGCTGTTCTCTCACAAGCTGACAGTCAAGGAAGAGAAGCACCAATTGCTTTTGCGTCACGCACTCCATCAGCAGCCGAGCGAAACTACTCTCAGCTCGATCGCGGGGGGCTTGCTGTAGTCTATGCGGCCGAACCCTTTCGCCAGTACAAGGTGCTGTTCTCTCACAAGCTGACAGTCAAGGAAGAGAAGCACCAATTGCTTTTGCGTCACGCACTCCATCAGCAGCCGAGCGAAACTACTCTCAGCTCGATCGCGGGGGGCTTGCTGTAGTCTATACGACCGAACCCTTTCGCCAGTACAAGGTGCTGTTCTCTCACAAGCTGACAGTCAAGGAAGAGAGGCACCAATTGCTTTTGCGTCACGCACTCCATCAGCAGCCGAGCGCAACTGCTCTCAGCTCGATCGCGGGGGGCTTGCTGTAGTCTATGCGGCCGAACCATTTCGCCAGTAAAAGGTGCTGTTCTCTCACAAGCTGACAGTCAAGGAAGAGAGGCACCAATTGCTTTTGCGTCACGCACTCCATCAGCAGCCGAGCGCAACTGCTCTCAGCTCGATCGCGGGGGGCTTGCTGTAGTCTATGCGGCCGAACCCTTTCGCCAGTACAAGGGGCTGTTCTCTCACAAGCTGACAGTCAAGGAAGAGAGGCACCAATTGCTTTTGCGTCACGCACTCCATCAGCAGCCGAGCGCAACTGCTCTCAGCTCGATCGCGGGGGGCTTGCTGTAGTCTATGCGGCCGAACCCTTTCGCCAGTAAAAGGTGCTGTTCTCTCACAAGCTGACAGTCAAGGAAGAGAAGCACCAATTGCTTTTGCGTCACGCACTCCATCAGCAGCCGAGCGAAACTACTCTCAGCTCGATCGCGGGGGGGCTTGCTGTAGTCTATGGGGCCGAACCCTTTCGCCAGTACAAGGTGCTGTTCTCTCACAAGCTGACAGTCAAGGAAGAGAGGCACCAATTGCTTTTGCGTCACGCACTCCATCAGCAGCCGAGCGCAACTGCTCTCAGCTCGATCGCGGGGGGCTTGCTGTAGTCTATGCGGCCGAACCATTTCGCCAATAAAAGGTGCTGTTCTCTCACAAGCTGACAGTCAAGGAAGAGAGGCACCAATTGCTTTTGCGTCACGCACTCCATCAGCAGCCGAGCGAAACTACTCTCAGCTCGATCGCGGGGGGCTTGCTGTAATCTATGCGGCCGAACCCTTTCGCCAGTACAAGGTGCTGTTCTCTCACAAGCTGACAGTCAAGGAAGAGAAGCACCAATTGCTTTTGCGTCACGCACTCCATCAGCAGCCGAGCGCGACTGCTCTCAGCTCGATCGCGGGGGGCTTGCTGTAGTCTATGCGGCCGAACCCTTTCGCCAGTACAAGGTGCTGTTCTCTCACAAGCTGACAGTCAAGGAAGAGAGGCACCAATTGCTTTTGCGTCACGCACTCCATCAGCAGCCGAGCGCAACTGCTCTCAGCTCGATCGCGGGGGGCTTCCTGTAGTCTATGCGGCCGAACCCTTTCGCCAGTACAAGGTGCTGTTCTCTCACAAGCTGACAGTCAAGGAAGAGAGGCACCAATTGCTTTTGCGTCACGCACTCCATCAGCAGCCGAGCGCAACTGCTCTCAGCTCGATCGCGGGGGGCTTGCTGTAGTCTATGCGGCCGAACCCTTTCGCCAGTACAAGGTGCTGTTCTCTCACAAGCTGACAGTCAAGGAAGAGAGGCACCAATTGCTTTTGCGTCACGCACTCCATCAGCAGCCGAGCGCAACTGCTCTCAGATCGATCGCGGGGGGCTTGCTGTAGTCTATGCGGCCGAACCCTTTCGCCAGTACAAGGTGCTGTTCTCTCACAAGCTGACAGTCAAGGAAGAGAGGCACCAATTGCTTTTGCGTCACGCACTCCATCAGCAGCCGAGCGCAACTGCTCTCAGCTCGATCGCGGGGGGCTTGCTGTAGTCTATGCGGCCGACCCCTTTCACCAGTACAAGGTGCTGTTCTCTCACAAGCTGACAGTCAAGGAAGAGAGGCACCAATTGTTTTTGCCTCACGCACTCCATCAGCAGCCGAGCGCAACTGCTCTCAGCTCGATCGCGGGGGGCTTGCTGTAGTCTATGCGGCCGAACCCTTTCGCCAGTACAAGGTGCTGTTCTCTCACAAGCTGACAGTCAAGGAAGAGAGGCACCAATTGCTTTTGCGTCACGCATTCCATCAGCAGCCGAGCGCAACTGCTCTCAGCTCGATCGCGGGGGGCTTGCTGTAGTCTATGCGGCCGAACCCTTTCGCAAGTACAAGGTGCTGTTCTCTCACAAGCTGACAGTCAAGGAAGAGAGGCACCAATTGCTTTTGCGTCACGCACTCCATCAGCAGCCGAGCGCAACTGCTCTCAGCTCGATCGCGGGGGGCTTGCTGTAGTCTATGCGGCCGAACCCTTTCGCCAGTAAAAGGTGCTGTTCTCTCACAAGCTGACAGTCAAGGAAGAGAAGCACCAATTCCTTTTGCGTCACGCACTCCATCAGCAGCCGAGCGAAACTACTCTCAGCTCGATCGCGGGGGGCTTGCTGCAGTCTATGCGGCCGAACCCTTTCGCCAGTACAAGGTGCTGTTCTCTCACAAGCTGACAGTCAAGGAAGAGAGACACCAATTGCTTTTGCGTCACGCACTCCATCAGCAGCCGAGCGCAACTGCTCTCAGCTCGATCGCGGGGGGCTTGCTGTAGTCTATGCGGCCGAACCCTTTCGCCAGTACAAGGTGCTGTTCTCTCACAAGCTGACAGTGAAGGAAGAGAGGCACCAATTGCTTTTGCGCCACGCACTCCATCAGCAGCCGAGCGCAACTGCTCTCAGCTCGATCGCGGGGGGCTTGCTGTAGTCTATGCGGCCGAACCCTTTCGCCAGTACAAGGTGCTGTTCTCTCGCAAGCTGACAGTCAAGGAAGAGAGGCACCAATTGCTTTTGCGTCACGCACTCCATCAGCAGCCGAGCGCAACTGCTCTCAGCTCGACCGCGAAGGGCTTGCTGTAGTCAATGCGGCCGAACCCTTTCGCCAGTACATCGCTGGGCGAGAAGTAACGTTCATAACAGATCACAGGCCACTGCTAGGCAATTTGGGGCCCCAGAAATTATTACCGTTGATGTTGTCACCTCACATGACACTCTGGTGCATCAACATGTCAGAATATGACTACGACCTTGTACACCGATCGGGGAAGAATCACCAGAATGCAGACGCACTGAGCCGCCTACCGCTGAGCACGACACACGAAGAACCGCCTAATCCGGGAGACGCGTTAATGCTCGAGGCCCTGCCAGAGCCGCCGCTAGCAGCAGATACAGTTGCTACGTCGATGCAAGAGGCCCCGTCCCTATCGGAGCTTTTCAACGCCATTCAAGAAGGCTACGTGAGTCGACTTCAATGCCTACCGCAAGAGAGCTACAAAGATAAGTTCGCACGGCCGTGGGTCACGAGTTGTTATCGCACCAGCTGTACGCGCGCAAGCCATGTCACTGCTTCATGCAGGCTATCGAGGCATTGTTGCTATAAAGAAGTGCGTCCCGAAGCTTTAGGTGGTGGCCTGGAATCGACAGCGACATTGAAGCAAGTGCTCAGAATTGCCAGATATGCCAAAACAACAAAAAGGCACCACCAAAGGCCCTGGCCCCACAGTGGAAGAAGCCGAGTGAGCCCTGGCACACTATTCATATCGATTTTGCAGGACCGGTTGAGTGAAGCACGTTTCTTGGCCTTGTCGACGCCTACACTAAATGGGTCGAGGTCAAACAGATGACCAAAGTAACGTCAGCTACGGTGATTGATGCGTTGAGAACATTGTTCGCCACGTTTGGATTGCAAGAAAAATCGTCTCTGATAACGGCAGCGCCTTTGTGTCAGCGGAGAACAGGCAGTTTTTCAAATAAAACGGTATCGCAGCTGTCACATGGGCTCCCTATATCCAGCTACAAATGGCCAGGTTGCACGATACTTGGTAGAGCTTAAGCGAGCTCTATTGAAGCAACATTCTGGGTCATTGCCCCTACGCATCATCCGCTTTCTCTGCAAACAGCACAGCACGCGGTGCAAAACACAACCGGCCGCACCGCAGCGCAGCTCATGTTCGCCCGCGAGCGGCGAACCCACCTGAGCGCCATCCTTTCAGGGGCAGCACCTGAAACCGGGCCGAAGAACGACGATCTTCCCCGAGTAAAGAGAATGAAAAAGGGTCAACGCATTCTCGCTCGAAACTTCCACGGACAGTAGGCGTAGGCCCCAGCTATAATTGACAGCCGCATTGGGAAGAGATCCTGGCTCGTACACATAGAGGGGAGCACTGCCCGCCGACAACTCAACTAGCTTCGTCTTCAGAAGGCACTGCCACAAGCGACACCGATCCAAACAAGCAGCCATTTGGTCCTTGGTACCGTGGTGGTTTGGGATATCGAGGCGGATGACGAATCGCTCCAACACGCAAGGTGTACGCCTAATACACCGATGGAAAGCGCCTGTTCTGATGCCACGGCCGTACTACAGCGCACATCCACACGTGCACGCCGGTCAAATGACCGCTA
The DNA here is from genome assembly GCF_055883805.1 of Amblyomma maculatum. Lineage (NCBI taxonomy): Eukaryota > Metazoa > Arthropoda > Arachnida > Ixodida > Ixodidae > Amblyomma > Amblyomma maculatum. The sequence goes on from NC_139348.1 coordinate 79,647,615, forward strand.
CTAGACCCCTTTCTGAGGGGGGGAGGAATTGTTTTGTAGTGCGCGTAGACGCGTTTAGACAGGGGAACAATGGGCCGCTCAACTAATACGCGATTCCCGCCGCGGCGTTGTGTTCGCAATGGTTGTACGTGGGAACGAAGGACCAACGACCCTCTCAACGTTCCATTCCTCCTTTTATCCCAGCCCTCTTCTGTTTGCACCGGCCAGCCGTGTCTAGAGAGAGAGATTGCTTGTGAGCGCGCCGATGAGCGGCCGCCAGCGCGCATCGCTCGAGTTGAGTGCTAATAAATAGTTCTTGTGTTCGCAAACGCCCTGTTCCTTCAAGTCAACCGCGGACATAACAGATCCCGAGCTGGTCGAAATTACTCTGTAGCCCTCCACTAAGCTCCTCTTTCTCTTTCCACTTTCACTCCCTACTTCCTCCCTTCCCTTACGGCGCGGGTGAGGTGTCCACAGAAACAATTGTAACAGATGCCGTGTATTTCCCTCCTGTGCATCAATTTATAAGAGATAAGCTGACCTTTGTTGTGCAATGTCAGCGCACGTTGAAGGCACACATGTGGCCGGAATTACTGCGCAGTTCCCGTGTTGCACTTTTTCCACTTTCACTCCCAACTTCCTCCTTTCCCCCATATTCAACCGGCTTTGTTTTATACACAGCGCTTTCCAATTTACAATAAATAATATGGAAACATGACTTGACCTGGTTAGGTGTGGGTACCTTCCTTCCTTCTCTCAAAACGTAACTAAAGAGAAATTATGAAAAAAACACTGGAATAAAAGACGGTGTTACAGAAGGTATCTCGGCGACACACAGTTTTCGCTCTAATCACTAGGTTCAAGCATTGATTAAAGCCTGGTCATTCTTTTTTCGGCCCTGGTTATTGAAAAATGATTGAGGCTTCCAAAACGCAGCATGCTATCCATCAGCTCTCTGTATACAGCCTTTCTACGGACAGTACTTAGACCTAAAACATGCTTACCGCTAGACCGAAGCGTCCAGATGGCCCCCGGAATGTGGATCTCGTCCTCCATATCAAGTAGCTTTCCGTTAGGTGAAGCCTGTTCAGCGCTCGATTTGGACGTTTTCTTGGACGTACTCGGCAAAGACGCTGTCACCCTTGAACAAGTAGCGGCCGCGCACTGTTCCTCATTGTCTTCTTCTAAGACCCAGCTCAGCTCATTCGTGGGCAAATCATTCTCATACACTTGACCAGGGCAGCTGGATGCCATGTCTTCTACGGCAGGCCTTAGTTTTTTACGCATCTGCCTCTTCAGCAAAGTCAATATTTGTTTTGTCCTCGGAGTGCCCTCACCGGCCAAGTCGCATTTTATCTGCGAGATCCAGGACTGACCCATAGACATCAGCTTCGAATGCCCAGATGATGTGGATTCAGAAGACACCGTCACTTGCTCGGTCTGCGGCGGATGGCCGCCTCTGTCGGGCTTCGTTGTAAGAGCGGATCCTCCATCGTCTTGAGTAGCACCACCTCGTGGAGGGCTCAACGCTTCCTCGGGAGTGAATTCCGCAGTGGCTGGGGCTCCATTCATATGATGCCCTTTTCTCGAACTCTCCTCAGCAGTACAAAATGAAGCCATTGTGGTGTCTGTGGTGTCTGGGAGATTCGCAAATTCTGTGGACTCTGGAGTGGAAGCGCCATTCTCTGTAGAAGAACTAAAAGGCGCTTTGATGTGGGAAGCTGGCGTCGATCCTTCTGAAATGCAGCCGCCAGCAATACCGCCTTCTGGGCGTTGTGGCGCTGATTTCGCTTTTCCCGTACTACTGCTGTAGAGCGTCTTTTTCTTAAGGCTGCCTTCTCGTGTCTGCCTTCTTATATTGGTTACTGGCTGGTCTTTCGGAAAAGTTTCGGGCTCTGCTTCAGAGGACCCTTTATCGGCAGAGGTTCCCTGGCTCGAAGCAGAGTTGCTGCTAACGGTCGAGCCTGTTGAGACGGTCTTCCATGCGGAGGGTATCTTGCTGTTGTCCTCTTTACGCCTCTTGGCCAGTTTCTGTGAAGACGGGAGTTTTTGCTTTGGCTGCCGCTTCGAATGCTTTTTAAGCGATCTTTCAGTCAAGAGGGCGACGTTTGAGGCGGTGGTGTTATCGCTGAGCTGGAGGTCTCGTTCCAGGCTTGTCTGCCGGGCAATGTCCAGCGACCCAGTGTTCAGTGCTTCTTCACCGGAGAATAGATCTGCTCTCGGCGGTGAGCCGCATGGTTTCTTTTGGACTGCTCGGTTCTTCTTGGACTTCAATTTTCCAGGAGGCTTCTTGTCGGGTTCCATTTTAACTGTAACGCTGCTAGGAACGTCAGTTGCGTTTACAGCTGAGTCGAGCTCCACAACTCAATCTCAAACTTCTGCTTCTTCTATACCCGCACGCGCTGTGCGAAGGAATGGAGCACCGCAAAATGAAGTTCATAATACTTTATGGACCATCTTGACAATAATGTTGGATAATTAAAAATTGTTTTGTTGTGTATGTCATATATACAGGTATGATACACGTGCAGCAGCCAAGGTTTTTATTTCGCTATTTTACCGGTGTTGATTGATCGGCAATAAAGGGCCAGGAAAGGTGATAACGAAGTACTGCGGGAGATTTCTGCTTTCGAGGCAATGTGAGGTCTCCATGACGCTCATGCGTTGTGGAATTCCTTCCCTATTGCATGATAATATTGCATATTGCAATTTTATCAATATTGTATATGCAATATTGCATGATAAAAATTTTTTGTGTGCGTTATATATACAGGTACGGTACACGTGCAGAAACCAAGTTTTTTATTTCTCTATTGGACCAGTATTGATATTTCTTTGCACTGAAGGGCCAGCAAAGCTGATAAGGAAGTACTGCTGGAGATTGCTGCTGGTAGGTAGATGTGCCAAATATCAAGGAAGAAGAAGAAGAAGAAGAAGGTAGAACAGCTAAATCTTTCCAAAATCCTCAACACAATGCTGCTGGTAGGTAGAACTGCTAAATGTTTCCAAAATCCTGAACACAAAGTTATGTCTCTTATTCTATTTTAAATCTCTTCTGTCGTTTTTCATCACCTAATTTTCGATATTCCCGCTTGACGCTAACATTTTTGTAGTAAATCGCTTGTGGAAATTTCCACGTATATGGCGTTACACTCCAGTGAATCATCAACATGGATATTTGCCATGTTTCAAAGGCCAAGAAGAACAATCTGTGGCTGTGTTGTTCTCCAAAGGCACAGATGGACACAGCATCCATGACTGCTTTAATCGAGCATTACTGTCCCACTTCGCTTGAGTGGCTGTGTCGCCTCCTTGGAGAAACCTCGGAAGAAAAGGATTAGAAGGGTTCAACACTGCTGAACCCAATATGGAGCAAAAGCATGAGCTGCGGTTGACTGAGCGTTCTTCTTCTCTTTCTCCTTCTGTTAGGCTCAGCGCCGGTTCGGGGACAACAGACACGGACACAGCGACGAGCGGTTAGACCTGGCGTAATATTTCTTTCACAATACTAAACTCATTGGCAGAGGATTTCTGCCACAGATAGAGGAAAAATGGTCATTTTTTTAATGTAATCAGCAATGCTAAGGTAGGAAACGGCTATTGGAGTTATTGCAGTTTTGTTACACTGCTGTAGTGTTTTTACCGATATTTATTTCCTCAGGGCATCAGTGGGGTATGGGATTAAGAGTGAATAAATAGATGAATAATTTAATGGAAAATATTTGGCTGATTTTCCAAAGTCCAGGGGTGAGCTATGAGGAGGTCCATGCATCGAAGCGATATATTAGGAAGGGTTCCTTACTGAAAGGCCAGCTGTCGTCAGGTTTCGGATTCGTGTCGGTTTCACTCTGGGTAGTCCCACAACACGCTGGGAATATCGGCATCAACATTTTACAGATCGGACACCCTGGACGTTGATATAAGGGTCGGAAGTGAGACCACGTCCTAGTGTCCGCTGGTGTGAGGGCAACACCGACCTTGAGTCTCCCAAACGCAACCTCCTCTGCACGGGTGAGACCACAGGGAGGCATACCGCACACTGAGAGAGAAGAGCACGCTTGAGTCGCCCTAGGTGTCCCTTTATTGATAAACGGAGGGAAGCGTCGTTCACTTCAAGGAGCCGTGGCATTGATGAGTCTCAGGCCACGAGGCGGGTCGCTAAATCTGCCTGATTTCAGGCAGGCAGAAGGTCATCACTGACCCTCCTGATAAACGACCGTCCGGAAAAAATTAGCCTATTGCGATGCTACCTGCGGGCTAGAAGGGGCCGTGGTCATAGCAGTGGTAGATGAGAACCACTTCCAGAGAGTAATTGAATTCATTAATACGCATAACGCTTTAATAGCTGTAGAGGCTGTGATAGCGCTAGCATCTACAGGTACTAAAGCCAAAACTATTCTCTCATGTAATAAGGCGGCTGTTAGGAACTTCGGCAAAGGCCTAATTTCTAAGCAGGCGACCAGTCTACTGAGAAAGCACCCGCTAAATCGGGAGGTATCAGCCTTCTGGGTTCCAGCTCACGAGGGTCTACTAGGCAATGAGGCTGCCCATCGCCTCGCTCGAGATGTATACACCCGAGCGGCCATAGAGACCCCGCTACCCGGAGACAAAGACCCCCTCATCCCCTACAAGGAGCTTTCTGAGACTCCCAGATCTATCCACCACTAGATAGGTCCCTAACACCCTCAGAATGCAGGGCCTGGCGAAACCTTCAGGCCAATAGTTTCCTCATGTTACTCTGCATAATGACTTAGCAGGTGACCCAGAGGCTTGCAATCTTTGCAACGTACCTTTGAGTCAAAATCATCTAATCTGGCAATGCCCCGATTCTCCTGGAGCTAAAGAACCTAATTCTCTTGATCAAATTACCTGAGAGTCCTGCATCCGCAGCCCAAAAGCGGATGAACAAAAGGTCCTCCTATGCCTGGCGGAGGAGGCTTACTTCAAGACCTTCTCTACTGCCATGGCGCAAGATAGCCGGCAAGGAGACCCTCCTCCTGGCTGAGCCCCTGTCCTGAGGTCAATTTCGGTGTAATAAAGTATCCTCTCTCTCTCTCTCTCTCTCTCTCTCTCTCTCTCTCTCTCTATCTCTATCTCTACTACTTACCTACTGCAGCTGTCGCTACTGTAGGTGGTGTAGATTAAAAATGTTCTATTGAGATAAGCTTCGTACCCCTCTTCATTAGACCACTGCTCCTCCTTGTTATTTTTCTTTTCATTGCTGTTCTGCGGCTATCTGTAGGAGCCTACCCGCAAACCAATCTCGATAACTTTCGTTATAAAATATTTGTTAAAGTACAAGCTAAAGTGATTCCAACAAAAATTGGAGGACGCTTAATCTTCGCCTTTAGGAGTTCAACTCAATAGCGTTATGGAGCCTCATTCCCATTGCCTTCTCGTTCCCTTGAGACTCACAACGACATACTTCTTTTAGATACACCACTCCTTTGAAGACGATGGACGGATGCATAAGTTGAAGTTTATTTTCTTTCTACAGAAAGAGGGAGACAGAACAAAAGGCCAAATGGCCTGACGAGGTCCCAGCATCTGTAACAATAGCAGCAGTGAGCAACACGTGCCAGAAATGCACAGACATGATGATAACACGGCCATAAAATATAAACAACTGCTAACATTCAGCACATACGCACAGGAGGAACAGGACACACACACACACTAAATATATATTAATATGCATTAATATACATGAAAAGGTAATAGCACGAAAATGCAAGTAATATTGCTTTGAAGTGGGCGGAGTCTCACGCCATCTCTTGCGATAGCGCCGTACAGTCAAGGAATTTTCCAGTCAGCGTGGCATTGTTGTGGCTGTGGGAAGAAGAAAAATAATTTCTTGAACTGGAAAACATTTATTTCGTCAAAATACTGATTCAGACGGTCTGCTCTTGATGGCCTCCAGTCCATGGCTGGCGGCGACCTTTGTGGCCCACTCGGCGACCAAGACTTGAATGCCCGGATCCGAGCTTTTTTCGTTTCATAGCCCTCTGGGTTGTCCTCAACTTAAGTAGAACTCTCTTGGTTAGCCTCCACGTTTCAGCGCCATAGGTGAGTACAGGTAAGATGCAACTGTTATATACTTTCCTCTTTAGCGATACCGGTAAGCTGCTAGACATAATCTGCGAGTGCTTGCCAAATGTGCTCCATCCCAATCTTATTCTTCTTATTTCCTTTTCATGGTCCGGATCTGCGGTTACTACCTGTCCTAAGTAGACATATTCGCCTACAACTTCCAGTACTTCGCTACCTAATGTAAACAGCTGTTCCTTCCCGAGGCTGCTGAACATTACCTTAGTCTTCTGCATATTGATTTTCAAGCCTACCTTTCTACTTTTCCTGTCTAGGTCATCAATCATTATTTGTAGTTCATCTCCCGAGTTGCTTAGCAAGGCAATTTCATCAGCAAGTCACAGATTACTGAGGTATTCTCCATCTACCCTTATCCCTAACTGCTCCCATTCCAAGTCTCTGAATACTTTCTCTAAACAAGCTGTGAATAGTACTGGGGAGATTGTGTCTCCTTGCCTAACACCTTTCTTTATGGCAATTTTGTTACTTTCTTTATGCAGAACTATGGTCGCCGTGCAGCCACTGTATATATCTTCCAGCACTTTCACGTACGGCTCGTCTACCCCCTGATTTCGCAATGCCTGCATCACCGCCGCATATCACCGTAAATAAATGTTTTCCCCTCCTCCAATGCTCCTGCAAAAGAAGAGAGAAAGTAGAGGGGAAAGAAAAGGAAGAGGGAGAGACAGACGCGTGCCTCAACAGCCGTCGTCTACCACCTAAGCGGTCTGATTGATTGATTGATTGATTGATTGATTGATTGATTGATTGATTGATTGATTGATTGATTGATTGATTTATAGTAAGGGAATGACGCGGTAACTGTGTCACTTGTTTCCTGTGGACACCTCAACCGCGCCGTAAGGGAAGGGAGGAAGGTAGGAGTGAAAGTGAAAAGAGATAAAGGGGAGCCGTAGTGGAGGGCTACGGAGTAATTTCGACCACCTGGGGATCTTTAACGTGCGCTGACATCGCCACCTAAGCGGTGGCGGGAGGAATGACGGCCTACAACAGATAAACATTCGGTAGCTGGCTAGCCCCGCCGCAAGCGGCGCTGACTTTCCAGTCCCAGCCCTACAGGGCCAGGAACAGCCACCCTTCACCACCTCTTTGCCGCCTTCAGTGAGCGTGCATCGCAGGTAAGCAAAGCAGAATTGCAACTCTCTAACTTTTGCGTCCGTAATTAGTTTCTTTCCGATCACGTACTAAATTATTAGCTGACAGTCATAAGGCAATGCATGGTTCATCATTATTCGCAGAGAAGCAAGGTGGTTCTGGGGTTGATGTTGTGGCGGTGGCTGTAGGAAGAAGTAAAGAAAATGCATGGGCCTGCTACTGGCTCTGTAGCTGACCCACCTCCGCTGCCTCGTGCAGACAGAATAGATGGAAAGAAAGACGCGCGCCGCAACACCAGCCGTCGTCCACGACCAGCGGTGGCGGGTGCAATGACGGCCTACGACAAATGAACATTCGGTGCCAGGCTAGCCCCCGCCGCAAGCGGCTGTGACCCACCTGTACCAGCCCCATCAGGGGAGATCCTTGTACTACGGACAAAGTGTTCGCCTCCGCAGGTTTCCGCAAAACGTTTATTGTTTCCTTACTTCTGATATTCTCGATACAACCATAACGCCGACATTGACTTTTCACGACACGGGGCCTTTAGTACTTACTATTGCATCAATAGTACAGCACCTTGCCGCTATGAGACTTGTTGAATAAAGGACCCTACGAAATTCACTCATGTTGACCTCGAGCAGTTGTACACGAATGTTGTGACGCTTCGCGAGCTGAATATAGCGCTGATGGAGCTAGAACTTAGAAATGCATCCTATCGCGTCTCACAGATTATGGCTTCTCACAAACAACACGTGCTAACGGAAACACAAAATTCCAGGTTTACTAGTATCGCACTTTTCTTTTTTTTTTTGTATATACTACAGTGGGTGTGTGTGTATATATAAGTACCTATATGTGTGGAAGACAATACATTCCCTTTACTCAAGGTTCGCATTCCCCGTAATCTTCCCTGACAGCGAACGACACGATGTTAATATTGCTGTTCCCCACATACCCTCAGCAATTTTTGCCGTTCTTTCTGCAAAATACGAAAAAAGTGGGTTCTCAGTTTCAGTCATATGAGGTGACACTGTGTCCTGTGCGGAGATGTTTTCTGCAAAGCTTGTGACATCATTCTGAACGTATTTATTAGAAATGCTGCAAGTCTCGGAAAACCTAAAGGCACGCTCAAGCTTCAACTTAAGAATAGACAAGGCAGCTTCATTACCACAATCTTTCCATTCCTTGGTTTTATAGTATATTTAATATTAAGAGATAATAATATTAATTGGTTCACAGGAAAGGAAAGGCGCTGTATCTGTCACACTTGCTTCTGTGGACCCCTGAACCGCGCCATGAGGGAAGGAAGGAAGGTGGTAGTTAAAGTGGAAAGAGAGAAAGAGGACTCGTATGGGAGGACTACGGATTAATTCGACCACCTGGGGATCATTAACGTGCGCTGACATCGCACAGCACACGGACGCCTCTTCGTTTCGCCTCCATCGAAACGCAGCCGCCGCGCTCGGGTTCGGGTTTCGACTCAGGTGGTCGAAATTACTCCGCATCCCTCCACTACGGCTCCTCTTTCTCTCTTTCCACTTTCACTCCCACCTTCCTACCTTGACTTACGGCGCGCTTGAGGTGTCCACAGAAAACAAGTGAGACAGTTACCGCGCCTTTCCCTTCCTATAAATCAATCACTTAAAGAAATTTATTAATGAGAATAAATTGCCAATGAGCACATTACTTCCTAATGCGACATTTGAGCGCAGCTCATCAGCTGTGCCACCTTTTCGATAGATTTAGGCACAATGTTTGAGCAAGAGATGCATGTACAATTACAGACTGCTTTTACGGCGCTCGACTACAGCTTCCAAGGACGCGGAATCGAATGCTGCTGTCGAGGCCGGGAAACAAGGCACCGTTGTGCTGTGCAATGTCAGTGCACTATAAAGAACCCCAGGTGATCGAAATTTTCGGAGTCCTCCACTACGGCATCTCTCATAGCCCGAGTTGCTTTCGGACGTTAAACACCACAAACCAACCAAATAGCTTTTCAAAATCTATCACACACATTCCTTCAAGAAACACTCCCTTAAGAGTTCTTCACTGTCATGAAGGAGGCTTCGTGTTTGTTTCTCCGAAGCCTCCCACTACCGGCACCTCTTTCTCTTTTATCACTGCAGCCTTTCTTCTATTTCTTACAGCGCGGTTAATGTGTCCGCGCATAATTGTGACAGATACTACGCCTTTTCTTTTATGTCAACCAATTCAAAACCGTTCTCGGTATGAAAAAAAAATGCGGACACGAAGAACTTTTCGCCCTGTCGCGTGTGCTTCGTCGCGCCTGTTGGGATCGACTGGTCGCGAATTTGGACAGTTGACGCCAAACCGACTGAATTATGCGAATAGCGGCCTGTTGCTGCAGGATATATTGTGCGTGCGTGTTTCATCATCATCATCATCATCATCAGCCTGACTAAACCCACTGCAGGGCGAAGGCCTCTCCCATATTTCTCCACTTAACCCGGTTCTGTGCTAGCTGCATCCACTTGACCCCTGCGAACCTCTTAATCTCATCCGCCCACCTAACGTTCTGCCACCCCCTGGTACGCTTTCCTTCCCTTGGAATCCAGTTTGTTACCCTAAGCGACCATCGGTTATCCTCTCTTCGCACTGCATGTCCTGCCCATGTCCATTTCTTCTTAATTTCCACTAGAATGTCGGTAACTTGAGTTATTTCTCTGACCCACTCTCTTAATGTTACCCATACCATTTTTCGTTCCATAGTCCTCTGGGTTGTCCTCAACTTAAGTAGAACTCTCTTGGTTAGCCTCCACGTTTCAGCGCCATAGGTGAGTACAGGTAAGATGCAACTGGTATATACTTTCCTTTTTAGCGATACCGGTAAGCTGCTAGACATAATCTGCGAGTGCTGGCCAAATGCGCTCCATCCCAATCTTATTCTTCTTGTTATTCCCTTTTCGTGGTCCGGATCTGCGGTTACTACCTGTCCTAAGTAGACATATTCGCCTACTAAATCCAGTACCTCGCTACCTAATATAAGCTGATGTTCCTTCCCGAGGCTGTTGAACATTACCTGTCTTCTGCATATTGATTTTCAAGCCTACCTTTCTACTTTTCTTGTCTAGGTCATCAATCATTTTTTGCAGTTCATCTCCCGAGTTGCTTAGCAAGGCAATGTCATCAGCATATCGCAGATTACTGAGGTATTCTCCATATACCCTTATCCCTAACTGCTCTCATTCCAAGTCTCTGAATACTTCCTCTAAGCAAGCTGCGAATAGTACTAGGGAGCTTTGTCTCCTTGCCTAACACCTTTCTTTATGGGAATTTTGTTACTTTCTTTATGCAGAACTATGGTTGCTGTGCAGCCACTGTATATATCTTCCAGCACTTTCACGTACGGCTCGTCTATTCCCTGATTTCGCAATGCCTGCATCACCACCGAGGTTTCAACTGAGTCAAATGCTTTTTCGTAATCAATGAATGCTATGTATAAGGGCTGGTTATATTCCGAGCATTTTTCTATCACCTGATTGATGGTATGGATATGATCGATAGTAGAGTACAGTTTCCGAAACCCTGCTTGATCCTTTGCTTGATTGAAGTCTAAGGTTGTCCTGATTCTATTAGCGATTACCTTAGTAAATACATGATACGTAACAGACAGTAAGCTGATTGGTCTGTTTTTTGTAAGGTCCTTGAGTCCCCTTTCTTATGAATGAGGATAATGTTTGCATTCTTCCATGGTTCCGGTACCGTCGATGACACCAGGCACTGCGTATGCCGAGTGGCCAGTTTTTCTAACACGATATCCCCCCCCCCCCCCGTCCTTCAGCAAATCCGTAGTTATCTGATTCTCTCCAGCTGATTTCCCCCTTTTCATAGTTTCTAATGCTTTCTTGACCTCGTCCTTCGTCACTGGTGGAACGTCTGACTGTTTTTCCCTACCGCCAATCTCATAACGGTCCTGACTACTTTGGCTACTGTAGAGATTTGTATAGAACTCCTCGGCTACTTTGACTATCTTATCCATATTCGTGATGACGTTGCCCGCCTTGTCCCTTATCGCATACATCTGGCCTTTGCCTATGCCTAATTTCTTCTTTACCGCTTTAAGCCTTCCCCCGTTCTTTACAGCATGCTCAATTTTATACATGTTATACTTCCTTATATCGGCCACCTTGCGCTTATTGATTAGCTTTGATATCTGGGCCAATTCGATCCGGTCTGTTCGATTGGAAGCTTCATATTCTGGCGTTTCTTAATCAAATCTTTCGTCTCCTTAGACAGCTTACCGGTATCCTCTCTAACTATCCTACCGCCTACTTCTACCGCGCACTCATTAATGATATCTCTGAATTATTGATTCTTGCTTCTAGGGTAATGTCGCCATCCTCGGTTAGAGCTGAATACTTATTCTGTAGCGAGATCCTGAACTCTTCTGCCCTCCCCCTCACCGCTAATTCGTTGATGGGTTTCTTTCTTACTAATCTGTTCTGTTCCTTATTCAGAATTAGGCTAATTCGGGACCTCACCATCCTGTGGTCACTGCATCGCACTTTCCCGATTACCTCTACATCTTGCATAATGGCGGGGGTTGAACACATTATGAAGTCGATTTTATTTTATAGTCTCCCCGTTCGGACTTTTCCATGTCTATTTCCGGTTCTTCCGTTTGCTGAAGAAGGCATTCATGATTCGTAAGTTATTGCGCTCTGCAAACTCAACTTCTAGAACCAATGCCATAGTCACCTACTGCCTTGTCTCCTGCCTGCTTTTTCCCTACCTTGGCATTGCGGTCTCCCATTAGTACAGTATACTGCGTCTTTACTTTTCGCATTGCCGATTCTACATCTTCGTAGAAGCATTCAACTCCCTGGTCATCATAACTACATGTAGGTGCATAGGCCTGTACAACCTTCAGTTTATACCGCTTATTAAACCTAATTACGATGCCTGCCACCCTCTCATTAATACTATAGAGTTCATCGATATTACCCGCTATATACTTATTGACAAGGAAACCTACTACTAGTTCTCGCCTCTCCGGTAAACCTCGATAACACAGTACATGCCCATCCTTCAGTACAGTATATGCCTCATTCGGCCTCCTAACCTCACTAAGCCCTATGTCATCCCATTTCATACCCTCTAGTTCATCTAACAGCACTGCTAAACTAGCTTCACAAGCTAGGGTTCTAGCATTAAACGTTGCCAGGGTCATATTCCAATGGCGGCCTGCCCAGCGGAGCCAGGCTTTCTTAGCACCACCTGCTGCGTCACAGGTCTGACCGCCGCCGTGGTCAGTTGTTCCGCAGCCGCTGGTGACTGAGGGCCGTGGTTTTGTGGAACTTATCATGAGAGGTTGCGGCCAATTACTGCACCAGGGTGGCCAACTCCTGTTCTGGTGAGGGAGTGCGTTGCCGGAGGTGTTCACCGGCATCAGGTCGCACCACCCTAAACCTGTTTATGCACTTCCATCGACACGCAGATTTTTCTTCTTTGTTCTTTTTTTTTAATCCGGTGGGGAATTGCGCGGCACCGGGATTTGAACCCCGGTCCTCTTGCATGCGAGGCGGATGTTCTACCGCTACGCCACCGCTGCCATGTGTGCGTGTTTACTCGCCTGCATCCCGTTAGGAGAAGTGTTTCGGTCGCGCGCACGTGTTCCTAGCGACGGCCCGTTTCTTTGCGGTCCAGACGCCGCCCGATCCAGATGGTCCAGACGCCCAGTTCAAGAAGCTATGTACACATCAATCGAGGAGCCCGCGTGATGGGAGGACCGGCGATGGCGGGAAGGCACCGCCTTATTGTAGGCGGGTTTTCGTCAATGAATGTGATTGGTTGATTAAGAAAAAGCAAAATTGCCCCTCGCAGTCCGGAACCCTTAAAATGAACCTCTGGAAAGTCTTCAAGCATCTTGATACTCGATCTTCATCGTGACTAGTGAATATGTAAATAAATTGCGTCTTTCTCGTCTAATTTTCGTGAACCGGCTGCATCTTATTCTGCACTTTGTTCGTGAACCGAGAAACTACGCAGACCACCAACGAAGTAACGAACCATAAACATCCTAACTATGCTCTCGTTTTTTTCGCGCTGCGAACTATTGTACAAGATCCATTAAAACGAACTTGCCCAAACATCGGTGCTGTGTCATCTTAACCACTGCGTCACCACGGCGAGGCAGGATCTTTTTCTGGAATTGGCTTTTTTTTTAACGTGAAAGCGTTACTTCGCTATATTCCCAGATTTCTGTCCGCAAACCATGTCCGCAGAGCATGTCCACAGAGCGCGTCCGCAAAACCGTGTCCGCGGCAATTGCGAGTAATTGAAAAGTGGTAGAGGTTAATGAATAGTAGTCAATCGATACAGTCTGACATAATTATGCTGCAGGCCAATAATGAGGCGAATAAGTTAAATAGGTAATTAATTATAGGCAAAAAATGTAAAAGCTGTCCGCAGCAGTTGTGAGTAATTGAGAAGTGGTAGAGGTTAATGAGGGGTGTCGATCGGTAGACGGGGACGTAATGTTGTGTTCGAAATAAATATTAGGCCAATAAGGCAATTAGATCATTATCATCATCAGCAGCAGCCTGACAATACCTACTGTAGCGCGAAGACCTCTCCCATATTTCTCCAATTAACCCGGTTCTGTGCTAGCTGCATCCACTTGACCCCTGCGAACTTCTTACCCTCATCCGCCCACCTAACTTTCTGCCGCCCCCTGCTACGCTTTCCTTCCCTTGGAATCTAGTTTGTTACCTTTAGCGACCATCGGTTATCCTCTCTTCGCACTACATGTCCTGCCCATGCCCATTTCTTCTTAATTTCCACTAGAATGTCAGTAACTTCAGTTATTTCTCTGACCCACTCTACGCGCTTCTTATCTCTTAATGTTCTTAAGCCTTAAGCCTCTCTTAAGCATCTCTAAAGCCTCCACGTTTCAGCCCCATTGGTGAGTGCAGGTAAGATGCAACTGTTGTATACTTTCCTTTTTAGCGATACCGGTAAGCTGCTAGTCATAATCTGCGAGTGCTTGCGAAATGCGCTCCATCCCAATCTTATTCTTCTTGTTACTCCTCTTTAATGGTGCGGATCTGCGGTTACTACCTGTCCTAAGTAGACGCATTCGCCTACTACTTCCAGTGCCTCGCTATCTAACGTTAACTACTGTTCCTTCCCGAGGCTGTTGAAGATTACCTTAGTCTTCTGCATATTGATTTTCAAGGCTAACGTTCTACTTTTCCTGTCTAGGTCATCACTCATTCTTCTCAATTCATCACCAGAGTTACTTAGCAAAGATATGTAATCAGCAAATCGCAGATTACTGAAGTATTCAACATCTACACTTATCCCTAACGGCTCCTATTCTGTCTCTGAATACTTCCTCTAAGCAAGCTGTGAATAGTACTGAGGGAGTGTGTCTCCTTTCCTAACACCTTTCGTTATGGGCATTTCGTGGGGGTGCGCGGCCTATCCGCCCCCCGCCGATTTGCTGCCAGCTTCATCTCTGGAGGAGTGAGAGGCCGTGCTGCGCTGCTCGGACCCGGCCATCCAGGCTCGGGTCACTGAGTTGGCCGAAGAGATCGCCGACAGGACGCAACTGGCGGTCACCTGGCACGGCCAGCAGTCAAACTGAACCTCTTAAAGCCGATGAAATAAATGTTTTCCCATCCATCCATGGGCATTTCGTTACTTCCTTTATGCAGAACTATGGTTCCTGTGCAACCAGTATGTATATCGGCATATATATATATATATTATCCATTACTTTCACGTACGGCTCGTCTACCCCCTGATTTCGCAGTGTCTGCATCACCACCGAGGTTTCAACTGAGTGAAATGCTTTTTCGTAATCATTGATTGCTATATATAAGGGCTGATTATATTCCGAACATTTTTCTATCACCTGGTGGATGGTATGGATATGATCGATAGTAGAATACCGTTTCCGAAAACCTGCAGGATACTTTGCTTGATTGCAGTCTAAGGTTTTCCTGATTCTATTAGCGATTACCTTAGTAAATAATTTATACGTAACAGACAGTAAGCTTCTTGGTCTGTATAATTTAAGGTCCTTAGGGTCCCCTTTCTTATTACTGAGTATAATGTTTGCATTCTTCCATAGTTCCGGTACCGTCGATGACACCAGGCACTGCGTACACAGGGTGGCCAGATTTTCTACCACGATATCCCCCCCCCCCCCCTCCTTTAACAAATCTGTAGTTATGTGATCCTCTCCAGCTGATTTCCCCCTTTTCATAGTTTCTAATGCTTTCTTGGCCTCGTCCTTCGTCACTGGTGGAACGTCTGACTGTTTTTCCCCACCGCCAATCTCATTACACTCCGGACTACTTTGGCTACTGTAGAGATCTGTATAGAACGCCTCGGCTTCTTTGACTATCTTGTCCATAATTGTAATGACGTTGCCCGCCTTGTCAATTGTCGCATACATCTGGTTTTTTGCTTATGCCCAATTTCTTCTTTATCGCTTTAAGGCTTCCCCCGTTCTTAACAGCATGCTCCGCATGCTCAATTTTCTCCATGTTATACTTCCTTATATCGGCCATCTTGCGCATATTAATTAGCTTTGATATATCGGCCAATTATATCTGGTCTGTTGGATTCGAAGTTTTCATACTCTGGTCATTAATTAGAGGCAAAATACGCAAACTCGTGTCCGCAGCAGTTGTGAGTAATTGAGAAGTAGGGTTTAATGAGTGGTGTCAATCGACATAGGGTCATGTAATGTGTGTGTGCGAAAACAATTAGGCCAATAGGTAATCAGGTAAATATTTAGCGGCCAAAAATTAAAACGTAAAGGCGAAAATGCTCTCATTATCGAATGGCTTGGCGCCATGTCATGCAACCGGAAGTAGAGCCGAAAAAGGGCATAGGAAGGCATTGGCGCGCAATTTCAATGTACCGAAGACCAAAAAAAGGCGAAACAAGAAGTGAATAAATGTGACGTAAAGGATGTGACGTCACGCAACCGGAATTAGAGCTGACAAAGGGCATAGGAAGGGATTGGTGCTCATTTTGAAAGTACCAAAAACTAAAGTAGTTAATTAAGGCAGTCAATTAGGATGACGTCAAGGATGTGACTTCACGGACCTGGAGGTAGAGCCGAAAAAGCGCATAGGAAGGGATTGGCGCGCAATTCGAAAGTACCAAAGACTAAAATGGGTAAACAAAAAGTACATCATTGTGAGGTAGATGATGCGACGTCACGCAACCGGAAATAGAGCCGAAAAAGGGCATAGAAATAGATTGGCGCGTAATTTGAAAGTACCAAACACTAAAATGGGCAAACAAGAATAGAATTAAGCAACTAGAAGCAACCAATAGCAGCATTCTTGCTTTCGCATTCATCCAATGCAGATTCTGCAGGGCTCTTTACTTTTTATTATTACGGAATTGGCGCGCAATTTGGAAGTACCAATGGTTAAAATGGGTAAACAAGACGTGAATTAATGTGACATCAAAGATGTGATTCACGTAACCAGAAGTAGAGCCGAAGAAGGACATAGGAAGGGATTGGAGCGCAATTCGAAAGTAGCAGAGACTAAAATGAATAAACAAGAAGTGAATAATTGTGACGTAGAGAATGTGACGTCCCGCAACTGGAAGTAGAGCCGAAAAAGGGCATAGGAAGAGATTAGAGCGTAATTTGAAAGTACCAAAGAATAAAATGAGTAAACAAGAAGTGAAAAATTGTGACGTATAGGATGTGACGTTACGTAACCGGAAGTAGAGCCGGAAATGGCATAGGAACGGATTGGCGCGCAATTTCAAAGTACCAAAGACTAAAATGGGCAAACAAGAAGTGAATTAAGCACCTAGAAGCAACCAGAAGCCACCAACAGTAGCATCCGTGCTTTCGTATTACTGCAATGGAAATTCTGCAGTGCTCTTAAACTGTTTTAAGCAAGGTTGTTGTTGTGGCTGTAGGAAGAAGGAAAAGAAAATGCACGGGCCTGCTACTGGCTCTGTAGCTGAGCCACCTCCATTTGCTCGTGCGGACAGAAAAGAAAATAGAGAAGAAAAAGAAGAGGGATAGAAAGACGCGCGCCTCAACAACAACCGTCGTCCACCACCTAAGCGGTGGCGGGTGCAATGACGTCCTACAACGGATAAAAATTCGGTGGCTGGCTAGCCCCCGCAGCAAGCGGCGTTGACATACCGTCCCAGCTCCGTAGGGCTAGGAACTGCCATCCTTCACCGCCTCCTCACCCTGAGTCTCTCCTTAAGCAAGGAAGACGTTATATCAGTTTCATCTGTCGGTGAACACCTACAATTACAATTAGAAGCAGACAACCAAAAGCACGTGTGCAGTGGGCTCCAATTCCTCTCGCAGGCTAGTCCAACTTAGCTAGCAGATTCTCTTTGGGGACTGGTATGGTATGATAGCACGCTGAACGTTGCGCAAGAACGGGGCTGTCAGAAATTCGACTCCACATTGCAAGCGTCTGCAAGTGTTCTTTTTTTTAATTTTTGGGTTTCTGGTCATTTTTGCATTACAACCACCACAATAGCGAGTAGTAATGCGAAAATCAATAGAAACCAAAGAATTAAAAAACACTTCCTGACACACATATGGTATTGAACCCAGTTAAACGCAAATGATGGGGGATTTAAAATTGTGAAGCAGCCTTTCGATGGAGGCCAGAAAGAGTCGCCCGTGTGGTGTGTGATGTCTGTGCACTTTAAAGATCCCCAAGTGTTCAAAATTTCTCCATATCCCTCCACTATGGCTCCTCTTTCGCTCTTTCTATCTTACCTCCCACCTCCCTCCCTTCCTTTACGGCGCGGTTAAGGTATCCACAGAATAAGCGTGAGCAATAGCCGCACCTTTCCTTTCCTGTAAACCAATGATTAATTATATTTACACAGCCGGTTCGCTGTGCGATGTCAGCGCACGTTAAAGATCCCCAGGTGGTCGAAATTACTCCGTAGCCCTCCACTACGGCTCCTCTTTCTCTCTTTCCACTTTCACTCCCATCTTCCTCCCTTCCCTTACGGCGCGGTTGCGGTGTCCACAGAAATCGAGTGAGACAGTTACCGCGCCTTTCCCTTCCTATAAATAAATCAGTTACACAGCCGGTTCGCTCGAAAAGCTGTCGGCGTAGTGCTAGTTACAGTTAATAGTAGAAGGCGGCACCTGGTGTTGGAAATATCGGGGGCTGGACAAGAAAGAACGTATCGTTTCATGCTAATTTATGATTTTTGTGAATGAAGATTTACTGGTGCGTAATAGGAGAGGAGTGAAATGTTCTTGTGTATGCGGGGAAAGTGCGGCGTGTCCGCATAACGACCATGCTGAATGACGTTCTGCGCCATATGCGCATCGTACGTGGCGGCGAAACGCTTACGTTCGCGATGCGCGAATATCTCGAGACTCACGCGCATCACTCTCAGCGGGACCATGAAACGTGCCGCTTGAGGATGCCGCGGACCTCAGACACACTCCAGCCGTTGGCCAGCGCAGTAACAGGCGAACTCGCGTGGAGAGCGCCACGCTTGTGGACGGTACGACGTCTTCGGAACCCGCTGACATCCGCAACTCGTTTACCGAGCATTTCGCGGCCCTGTTTTCGCCGCAGGTCATCAACCAGGAGAAGCATTTTCAAGAAGCTGTTGGCTCCTTCTGTGGGCCTCTTCCTCAACTTCCAGAAGACGCATGTTCGGCACTTAAGGAGCCGGCAACTTTGGAGGAGGTGCGTTGTGCCTTAGGCGCCATGAGCTAGTCGACCGCGCCCGGTCCTGACGGACTTGTAACCGGTTTTTATTCCACGTTCTTTGACATTCTCGGTCCTTCTTTACTTAGGCTCGTAAATTGTTTCCTCGAGAGCGGCGCCAAGCCACCCTCGTTCAGTGTCGGTCGTATCGTTGTAATATCGAAGTAGGGCATGACGCCGTCGAGTCCCTCATCGTGGCGACCGATTAGCCTCCTTAACACCGACTACAAACTCGTAGTCACATTGCTAGTCCGTAGAATGCGAATCTACCTTCAGGACTTTGTTAGTCCATACCAGTCCTGTTATGTACCTGGACGATCGGTGTTCGCTTCGCTGACACTGACGAGAGACGTCTTCGAATACACCTGTGCCAAACGGATCACTGGAGCGTTTTTTCTTTGGACCAGGCAAAGGCCTTCAACTGCGTAGAACATGGTTACTTGTTCGCCGTGCTCCGCTCATTTGGTTTTCCTGACGAATTCATTCAGCTCCTACGCGGCCTTTACACAGATCTTAGCAGTTAACTAGTACTGGTGGGCAAATTGCCGGCAGCTTTCCGATTACGCGGGAAGTGCGTCAGGGGTGTCCGCTCTCGCCGGTGCTCTTCATACTTTCGCTCCACCCGCTGCTGCGTAGGGTGTCGCCGCGGACAGGCGTATTCGAGGTTTTCCATCAGTAGGACCGGAGACTGTCGTTGTATCTGCATACGCGAACATTTCACTCTTCGTGAGTGACAATGACAGCTTCATTGTTTTGTTTTTTTAACATCTTTTCAGAACACGCAGCTGTATCTGGAGCGCAGCTCAACCCGAAGGAAAGTAACGCACTCCCCTTCGGTCAGTTGAGGGGCCCTTTAGCCGCCGCCGTACCGTTTGTGGACGCAGTCCGTGTATACTTGGCGTGCTGTTTGAGCCAAGCGGGGTCTCCCCCCGGACATGGGACGTAGTTCTTTCGCGAGCCACGCACGCCCTTTCTGACGCAGGGCGTTTCAACCTCACGCTCAATGCGAAAGTTAGTGTCGTCAAGACACGAGCCTGCGCTTTCACCCTTTATGTGGCGCGTATCGCGACAATCCCGCTGCGTGTGGTAAACAGACTCGCGTAACTTATAGGGACTTTTGTTTGGGATCGCAGTCGCCCGTCACATGCTACACCTTCCGAGGAGCAGAGGAGGCCTTGGCCTGCCGTGCATCCCGACAGTGGCTCGAGTACTCGCGTTAAGGCTGGTGAAGTGCCTATTGGCTGATGAGTCCTACCTTGGTCGCTCGCTCATCCTGTACTGGATGAGCACAACGCGTCGTGTGCTTACACGCAAACAATACCTCGGTCCACAGGCGGACAGACCTCTGTCGTTTTACCGCGAGATTGCCGATATAAAGTCGACTCTCGATGCAGACCTGTCAGATGTTAGTATAGGCGAATTAGTAGCCGTTCGCAGGCTTTCAGCTTATGAGCAACGAGAGACCGCTGTCCACAAATGGCAAGTGTGGGCAGCTGTCGGCTGCCGAATGAAGTGCGAGATTTTGACTGGCTTAGGCGCTGGGGCGTCTGGGGTATTGTACCCAATGACCAGTGTGCCAACTGTGGTGCTCTGGAGAGCCTCGCACATTTGTTTTTTTTCGAATGTGTAGTTGCGAGAACAATATGGCGGCTCGCATATAGCAATATGGCGGCTCGCATGAACCCCGTCGTCAGGCGCCGGCGCACCTCTTTTGAACACCTTGTGTTCAGTGTGGTTCTGTTTGTGTTGTGGCGTCGCAGATGACTCGCTGAGACGCGCCGAACTCCCGCCCGAGCAATGTACCCAGTCTTGCAGAGGCTGCGCCTCGTCATCTGGAAGTATCTGCCTGGACAGTTAGAAACTGACGGCGAGACGCGGTTTCTGCGTCGCTGGCACACGCGCTTCTATGTTGTACGAGGCAGCAGACTTGAGATGCCTGTCGTCCTTTATTAGAACCCTCCTCGTTTATACTGTTTTCCCCTCTCAGGGGAATCTTTTTAGTTTAATATGTATATGTAATAACCTATAGTGTTTTGTATACTGGGGCCGTATTACGGGCCGCTCTATAATTGAGAGCGCTCTAAAACGCCCGCTCCTATTGGTCGTCGTCGCCATCTTGAAAAGTTGCATCACGCGATGCTGCGATTGCGTCACGGAGGCGAAAAAACAGATGACGTCGCGCACCTAATTATGCCCGTGATTTTAGACTATTTTTGTAGAGCGCGATGAGACGGTCTAAAACGTTTTAGAGCGAGTTTTAGAGCGAAAATGGCGGCTTCCGCGGTGGAGTGGCGAGTGGTGGCTGCGGCGCTGAAGCGGCAATGCCGGCGCGAGCAACGACGAAGGACGGTGTGTGAGAATGCGTTTTACTTATTCGGCGAGTTGTTCCGACGCCTATTTCGACTTGAAAATGCGAAAGCGGAATGGTGGTGCGACGAATGCGCCGATGAACTGTGATGAAGCTCGCAGTCGACCGCTCTTGACGGTGCGGCTGTCATGCGTGCTTTGATCTTTCTTTTATTTATTTTTTTTGCCTCAGGAGGATTTCATCTCCGCAGGTAGTCGGCCTCTTATAACTGACGGTAAGCAAGTGCGTGCGTCAAATGGCTGAACTCAACTACTGCAAAGTTGGCGCTGAAGTGTGGTTGGGCTCCGCAATGCGCCCAAAGCAAAAGGCGGAGGCGACATACAGTGCAAAACGAATGAAAACGAGCGAGGTTGGTAGTGTACGCTCAACCGCGTTGCTTTTCCCCGTGCTCGTTCTAACAGAAGCATTTGTGTGTGAGACGTTCGTGTGGACATAAAAGATTATTTTGCCTGTGCTCCGCGATCGATCTTTCTTTTGTTTCTGTTTCCTAAAGAAAAATAAACAAAGCCCCGATTACACTGCTTTCGATATGATTTCTTCGCGCATTTAGGACCATCACACAGTACCTTGACATCAGACGATGCGCAAAAGCCGGCACTAGCCGTGGAATCAGCTGTTTTACTGAAAATCGCCATTTTTACGGTTTGTTTACCTCTGCCAGCGCGCCCTCGCGGCCAAAGAAGCTACCCACGAGAACATTTAATTGCAAAACTGTAGCTGCTTGATTTTTTTATAACATCGAACTTTAAATGTTGCTTCTTGAAAATATAAAGCTTTAGTTAATTTATTCACACGCTATATCTATAAATAAGTTATCAAACGGCTCCTTGACGTGCGAATAAACCTGTTGCCGTGAAAATAAGCGGCCCGGGGCGGCACCCTGCGATCATTGGTTGATTCCGATGTTCGTCACGCGTTGACGTCTTGCCGAGATTTCACGGCGTCGTCATTTTGACTTCACGCTCTATAACTTTAGAGCGAGTCCCGTAATTCGGCCCCTGCTTTGGTTTGTGAGTAATGTGCATTTTTGTATGTATGTATGTACGTATGTATGTATGTACGTACGTACGTACGTATGTATGTATGTATGTATGTATGTATGTATGTATGTATGTATGTATGTATGTATGTATGTATGTATGTATGTATGTATGTATGTATGTATGTATGTATGTATGTATGTATGTATGTATGTATGTATGTATGTATGTATGTATGTACGTACGTACGTACGTACGTACGTACGTACGTACGTATGTATGTATGTATGTATGTATGTATGTATGTATGTATGTATGTATGTATGTATGTATGTATGTATGTATGTATGTATGTATGTATGTATGTATGTATGTATGTATGTATGTATGTATGTATGTATGTATGTATGTATTGTGAGCCTTCCGTGGATGTTCTTTAATTTGTACATGCCATGATCTTCCTCTTTCATTTGTACATACCATCATCATCGTCCCGCGGCGCCGGCTCCGGCACGCGCCTAGGTTTTGTCGTCGGATTAAAACGCTAGACAAGGCATCGCTGGCCTTGCCGTCACGACCTTGCCGTCTCAACATAGCCTTCTTTCACAAGTGGTGGAGGTCGAGTTCGATCCCCTTGCTGCCTCTCACTGGAGCTACGTTCCGGTCGTCGTTTGGCAACTACCACCATAATCATGTCCACCGAGAGCAATCCCGACCCGGCCGGACCCTCTACCTCAGCTGCACCGACGGCTCCGACTCTGCCCACACGTCAACGCGACCCACCGCTGTTCGCTGGTCGTCGTGACGAAGACGTGGACGACTGGCTCGACACATATGAACGCTGCAGTGCCTATAACCGGTGGGACGATGCTTTAAAATTTCTCAACGTTTCGTTCTATCTAATTGAGGTCGCCAGAAACTGGTTCATTAATCGCGAACCCCACACTACTAACTGGACCACTTTCAAACAGCAATTCCGACAATACTTCGCCGACCCGGCAGTTCGGTCTGAGATCGCGAGAAACAAGCTCGCTTCCCGCATTCAAGGTCCCGACGAATCATATGCGTCTTACATAGAGGCTGTTCTTGCACTTTGTCGGCGCATTAGTCCCACCATGACGGAACCTGAACGTGTGCACCACGTCTTAAAAGGGATCAATGCTATGGCATATCACACCTTAGTTGCCCAGAATCCTTCAAGTGTCGATTCAATTATTACGACCTGTCAACGCCTCGACCAGCTGCAGTCCTCTCGACTACAGCCCGGCTTCGCAACTGCTCCGACCTCTGCTGACTTTGATCTGCGGGCAATGATTCGAGCAATCATCCGCGAGGAGCTTCAAGCCCTCAATCCTTTCTGTCGACATGGGTGCGATCATTCTTCCGCACCTCCTAATGACGCCGTTCTCCGCAACATGATTAAAGAAGAGTTAGCTACCATCAGCCGCCCTATGACATCCGAACCTTCTGCAATCCGCCCAGCGCCGACCTACGCGCACGTCGCTGCATCCCCCCTTCTTTGGATCCCCCACCCCGACCGGCACCAACATACAATCACATCAATGCAATGGCGATGGCTCAACCGACACAACCCAATTACGCACCTTGGCGTCCCCCCCGACCAGTCTGCTATTACTGTGGAATTAGAGGACATATATCCCGCTTCTGTCGTCGCCGCCTTCAAAACGAGCGCCGTGGTTACGACACCTTCGAATGCGACATGCCTTCAACCTCATATTATCAACGCCGGTCTATTCCAAGCCCACCTCGACGATCCTCCCCACCTCCAGTATCTTCCTCTGAGCCTCGTGGGAACCATGTATCCCGACGCCGGTCCACATCCCCATACCGCCACTCAGTTTCCCCTCTCCGCCCCGCAACCGGTCTCCCTGTCCGCCATCCGGAAAACTAAGTGTTGCAGTTTCCGGAGGTCAAACTGCACGCTGCGAACTTACTAAAAGTCCTCCTGATCGCCCGTATAACGTTATTGGTGTTATCGCTGAAGGTATACCGGTTGAAGCTTTGATTGATACAGGGGCTGCAATTTCTGTCACTCACGCTGATTTGTGCTACCGTTTGCGAAAAGTGACAACCCCATATGATGGGCCTCAACTCCGTGGAGCCAATAACGTCCCTTTGCGCCCTTCAGCGAAGTGCACCGTACGAGTTGTTATCGACGGCATCCGCCATCATGTGCAGTTTGCTGTGCTCTCACCTTGTGCGCATCTCATGATTTTCGGATGGGATTTTTTGTCAACCGCTTCAGCGTTAATTTCTTGTGGTGACCGTGTTATCCATATGACAGACAGCGATTTTTCATCTGACTTTTCTGAACGACATCATCCCCTCGTTGCCGCCGCTGATACTGTTTTGCCTCCTCAGTGCGAAAAACTACTTACTGTTGTTTCTGAACACATCACTGACGGGGACGTCCTCATAGCACCATCATATAGTCATCTTGCACGCGGCATCGCCTTCCCGTCAAGTCTTGTCCGGTTCCACAACGGCTCAGCGACAGTAGTGGCCACTAACACTTCCCGTGAATCCCTCGTGCTCCCAAAAGGAACTTCTCTGAATTGTATGGTGGATGTTCAACCTTTTTCCCTGATGGTGCTCACCGCCCCTCCGCCTCAGCAACGTGTTTCGTCAGACGTCTCTCTTTCTGTTCTCGCAAAGACTATTAATCCTAAACTCACGCCGAACCAACGCCAAGAACTGCTGACATTGCTTCGACACCACCAAGCCATTTTTGATGCCACTTCCACACCACTGGGACGGACTAGTGTTGCGCACCATCGCATCATTACTGAAGGTAACTCTATCGTTCGACGACGGCCTTATCGGGTTTCCCTCTCTGAACGAAAAGTAATTGAAGAAAATGTAAATGACATGCTTCATCGCAATATAATTCGTCCTTCAACAAGCCCATGGTCCTCCCCAGTAGTGCTAGTTAAAAAAAAGGACGGCTCGGTACGCTTTTGTGTTGATTACCGCGCACTCAACAAAATTACCCGCAAAGATGTATATCCGATGCCGCGAATTGATGACGCCCTTGACTCCCTCCAAGGCTCCGAATATTTCTCGACCTTGGACCTTCGCTCAGGGTATTGGCAAATACCTATGCACGAGGACGACAAAGAAAAAACCGCTTTCGCAACACCCGATGGCCTTTACGAATTTAATGTTATGCCTTTCGGACTTTGTAACGCACCAGCCACATTTGAAAGAATGATCGACACTGTACTTCGTGGCCTCAAATGGAGAACCTGTTTGTGTTACTTGGACGACATTGTCATCTTTTCGGCAACCTTTAATGACCATCTCACGCGCCTGAATGAAGTCCTCACCTGTCTCGCTTCGGCAGGCCTTCAGCTCAACACCAAGAAGTGCCACTTTGCACAGAAGGAAATTAGAATATTGGGACATCTGGTCAGCCATGACGGCATTCGCCCAGATCCTGAAAAAATAATCGCGGTCTTGAACTTTGCTCGTCCACAACGGATTACAGATTTGCGCAGTTTCCTCGGCCTCGCGTCCTACTTCCGGCGTTTTATAAGGCATTTTGCAACTATAGCTGCACCACTTCATGAGCTACTTAAAGCACGCAGCCCTTTCGTGTGGACTGAGCAGTGCGAAACTGCTTTTAATGACCTCAAGCACGCCCTCACATCAGATCCTGTTCTTGCCCACTTTAGTGACAGCGCTCCAACTATCCTGCACACCGATGCCAGTGGTCACGGTCTTGGCGCTGTACTTCTGCAGCATGATGCAACATCGCGTGAGAAAGTGATTGCCTTTGCCAGTCGGACTCTCACTCCAGCTGAGAAAAACTACACCATTACCGAGCAGGAGTGTCTTGCTGTCGTCTGGGCTGTCCAAAAATTTCGCCCTTACCTATACGGTCGGCACTTCACAGTTGTGACCGACCACCATGCTCTTTGCTGGTTGTCTTCACTCAAAAACTTGACAGGCCGACTTGGTCGCTGGATTCTACGCCTGCAAGAATACCATTTCGACATCACTTATAAATCTGGTCGCCAACACCAAGACGCCGACGCTCTCTCTCGCTGTCCCCTTTCGGAATCCGCTTGCTGCTTTTCTTCACAATTCATTTCCACCTCTGACCAGAGCCAACCATCTCTTTGCCCGACGTATATCACAACCGTTTGTTTTGACGACTCTGAGAACAAGCACGCTTTCCGCTCACAGCAATTAGCCGATGCCTACTGCCGTCCTATCATCGACCGCCTTATCGGCGCTTCGGACCCGCCCAATGCTAGGCTTCGCCGACAGCTGAGCAATTTCAAGCTCGAAGATGGCATCCTACTCCGCTACGTGTATTGCCCTGATGGAACTCGCTGGATCCCAGTCGCGCCGCGTGTGCTTCGCCCACGTATACTGGCGGCTCTCCACGATGACGCTACTGCAGGTCACCTTGGTTTTGACAAAACCTACGACCGCGTGAGAAAACGATTCTTTTGGCCTGGCTTATCTTCCACCGTTGCCAAATACGTCGCATCCTGCCCTCTGTGCCAACGTCGCAAACGGCTGACTTCTTCGCCCGCTGGCCTTCTACAACCTCTTCCTTGTCCCACCGCGCCATTCGACGTAGTCGGCATCGACTTATATGGTCCCCTACCTCTCTCCTATGGGGGTAACCATTGGATTATAACAGCTGTCGACCACCTCACACGTTACGCTGAGACAGCACCTGTACCGACTGGTTCCGCTGAAGAAGTAGCAAATTTCTTTTTGCGATCAATTGTATTACGACATGGCGCTCCTCGGGTGCTCCTAAGTGACCGCGGTACAGCCTTCTTATCGAAAGTCGTTGCCGAAGTTCTTCACGCCTCATCCACCCTTCATAAGACAACCTCAAGCTACCATCCCCAGACTAACGGTCTGACTGAACGATTTCATCGCACCTTATCGGACATGATATCAATGTACATCACACCAGATCATCGAAATTGGGACACTATTCTACCATTCGTCACATTCGCCTATAATACAGCAGTACAGCGAACCACCGGTTACTCTCCATTTTTCCTTGTTTATGGCCGTCCTCCCACTACAATTTTCGACGCTTCCTTCTTCTCTACGCCCGACTACTCCACATCAGTACCTACCCAGTTCTTATCTCGTGTGGCCAGATGCCGTCATCTTGCCCGACTCAACACGGCAGCGTGCCAGAAAGTCCGCAAGACTCGCTATGATTCTACACATCGAGTGGTCTCTTTTCGTCCTGGTGACGAAGTACTGCTTTACACACCATTGCGCACCTCTGGCCTTAGTAACAAATTCCACCACCGCTACGTAGGTCCCTATGAGATCATAAGCCAAACTTCCCCAGTGAACTACAAAGTGACGCCTGTTGATCCCCCAGCTGATCGACGCCACCGTGGAACTGAAATTGTTCATGTGTCTCGCCTGAAACCGTTTGTGCGCCGCGATGCATCACTTAGTTAGGAGCGGCCAGGCTGGCCGCTTCCGACCCCCCGGGCAGATTGTGTGAGCCTTCCGTGGATGTTCTTTAATTTGTACATGCCATGATCTTCCTCTTTCATTTGTACATACCATCATCATCGTCCCGCGGCGCCGGCTCCGGCACGCGCCTAGGTTTTGTCATCGGATTAAAACGCTAGACAAGGCATCGCTGGCCTTGCCGTCACGACCTTGCCGTCTCAACATAGCCTTCTTTCACAGTATGTATGTATGTATGTATGTATGTATGTATGTATGTATGTATGTATGTATGTATGTATGTATGTATGTATGTATGTATGTATGTATGTATGTATGTATGTATGTATGTATGTATGTATGTATGTATGTATGTATGTATGTATGTATGTATGTATGTATGTATGTATGTATGTATGCATGCATGTATGTATGTATGTATGTATGTATGTATGTATGTATGTATGTATGTATGTATGTATGTATGTATGTATGTATGTATGTATGTATGTATGTATGTATGTATGTATGTATGTATGTATGTATGTATGTATGTATGTATGTATGTATGTATGTATGTATGTATGTATGTATGTATGTATGTATGTATGTATGTATCGAATAAATTCTCTTGGTGTACGATTTAGTACGCTCGTATATTTCGTCTACCATTCCCCTACGCGAATATAACCTGGTCTTTAACAGCACGTTGTGTTCGCGTTCCATTAAGTCATCTGAGGCCAAATGAGAGTTGCGTGGCTCAGTCGGCAGTATTTTCCTGGAAAATACCTCACTGCAATGTTGCTTTCATGCATTTCACGCTACTGTTTCTGTAAGGTAGCTTTCTTGCCATTGTCGAAAATAACAAAAAAATATCGTGTGAGCGATTAGGGTGCCTCGGTGCCTTTCGTCTCCGCTTCCAAGGTGAGGATATCCTTTGTACCACCCCGCGCCGCCGTTTTCCAATCCCGGCGGCATAATTTGGGACCCACTCGTGCGTGCTGCGCGGCGTTTCGGCGCGGCGTTGCAACGCGCCGCTCCGGTGCGGCCTCCCAGCGCGGCGTTCCGGCTCGGTGTCCCGGTTCAGAGTTGCAGCTACGTAGTGCCCTCCAAGCCCTAATCAGGCCCTTTCAAGGCGTACACTTTGCCGCAGGATGCCCTCGCCCTGTCGACATGACACCAGCAGCCAGCAATCCGACACTGACCATGGATGCCCCACCATACTCCTCCGCTAATATCGAGGGCTTACCATTTCCAGCCCCGTAGGACCAGGAGCCGTCACTCCACTTCCGTGACGTCAGTGCACGCTAAAATCCTCAGGTGGTCGAAATCAAATGCTTCCGAACGGGCGAGTGGGACCCAACATGACGCCTGAGAGTGCAATTCCTCCACCCTGGAAGCGGAGGCGAAATGCATCGAGGCACCATATGAGCGATGCTATTTCAGCGCTTCAAAGGACGTCTCGGCGAACAAGCAAAGCCTTTTTCTAGAATACTTTCCCTAATCGGTTTTGTACGGGTACTTGGCAAGGAATAAAGGCCAGCAACTAAATTGTAACTAGCTGATTATCCAAGGCATTATAAGAGGTTGCGCTTTGTGCCTAAAGTTAATATATGAAAAGTTTGGTAAATGAATTTTACTAATTATTTAATTTTGATAATTATAGCCACTGCTCAGGTGAAAGGACAAGCGACTCTCGACATCCGTATAAGACTTTCAGTGCTTTTTAGATGATATGCTATATTTATATGAAACAGCCCGTATATATTATGCTCGGCTTTAGCTCAACTGTCCCCGTAAAGGCTAATGCCTTATGGCGAAAACAGAAAAAGCAGAGAGAATGATATCGGTATTTCATAGTGTTTGAACAACACTGTTCCCACTTCGAGTTATTGATCAATTCGCTCTCAGGCTACCATCTGATCTGCTGACAGTCCTGGTTAGCTCAGTTGGTAGAGCGACTACCCCGTGAAAGGCGGTGGTCGCGGGTTCGATTCCCAGACCACAACAAATTTTTACCTGCGCAGTTTCTGAGAAAGCTCTATAGCTTTCCTTTGTAGCCGTATGGCTGCGCTTGGCTGGGTGCGAGTGAGTAATTACTCCTTTAATGCAAATCTGCTCCACCTTGGGGGATTCCCCTAAATATACAATCAATAGTGACAATTGTTACGTGCACAGCTTAATAGCATCGCGTATTTATTCGTAACAAAAGCGTTTTCAGCGTGCAGTTCTATTTCGATGTCTTATTTTCACTCAGTGGGTACGGAAGCTTGTCTGACCATCGCAGAATTAAAATCGGCCACCCTCCCGTCTAATACGCATATGCGTAATTAGAGCCTAGGTGAACTCCAGTCGAGCGCTTCCGAGCCTGATGTGTTTTCTCTCGCAAGCGTTTCCAGGGAGCTGACTGCAGTGATTTCCATAGGGCTTGCAGTCTCATTCGGTGATTTTCCTGGATTTCTTTCGTCGCTATGAGCCCCGCGGTATGCGAAGTACCTGGAAAAGATAGTTCACACGTGATTGTCAATGCTTGAAAATGAAAGACAGTGTTAACGTCAACTTATTTTTGTGCCTACGCCAGACAGTATAACACATGAATCTGGGAATAATAAAACAGAAATTTTATTTTTCTGAATGAGAAAAGTTAATGAGTTCAAGTATGACCAATGTTTCAAGAGGGGCGGGCGCCAGAATGTCGGAGCAGCTCTTGCCCCAACTAAAGATGAATGGCATCTCCTCCGAAGCATTAAGGCGAATGTCTTTATGTTGTGTCCGCGAAATCTACTATCAAAATGTGTCGCCGGATGTGACGTCATCACCATGTAATGCGATATTGTGGCATTGGTGATGAATAGTACTGAGTAATGATAATAAACATATAATTATAAAAGTGATTACTACTGATAAAAATTGATGATAAAGATAACTAATGCTATTTTGTAATAAAATATTCACTAACAGCAGATTCATTGGTAAGATAATCACTACAAGATATTTAGAGACATTTAGTCAATGACAACCATTCTATTCTTCCTTCTTCCTCTTCTTCAAGCATACAGGCATGCCCATCATCACGCCATTGAATCATCATCATCGGTAAACTTCCTCCTTCATGATCGGGACGATCGCTCGGTGGCCCCGGGTCATGCTACGGACGAGCAAGGAAGAAAACGCGGGCAGTAGAGCGGGCAGGAACACTCGCGCTAGGTCCGCTAATATATTCAGTACACGTCATCTGACGGTCATTGAACGTCGTTGCTCTGTCCTCTGTTTTCCTGGTTTCATCGGCTTGCCGCTTCGTAACAAATGTTTAAAAACAGCTTTAGGTGCCCACAACAGGATGCATTGTGGCGAGAACATTCCTGAATGGATCATAGCTAAGAAAGCAGGAGATGGGATTGTACGGGACTGAATCTGGCGCAGGGTCACCTGTTGCAGCTTAGATATTTATGAGAAGGATGTAGACGGTTCGTTGATCTCGGTAATGAAGAGAGATATCGTACGATACCATGCGCTTGCGAGCATCTCCCGAGGCGGTGGCAGTCTCTGCTCGGCTGTCATATCCTCAACAAGAGAGTGAGCTGCTTCGTTGCCTGAGTGACCAGCATGAGCAGGCACCCATAATAATTGAGTAGGGTGTTCTGATGGGGGAAGGGAGGCGAGGAAGCGGAAGCCTGGGCCAGATATCTGACCATGGGCGAAGTTCCACACGGCGGATTGAGAGTCGCTAAAGATGGTGGTGGCTCGCGTATTAGATATGGAGAGGGCAACTGCCGCCTCCACCACCTCCAAGGAAGTGGAAGCCAATGTAGTACCGGCCGCGACCAGTTGCAAGAAGTTGGAGACGGCGCTGAGAGCAACCGCAGGGCGGGAGGGGTATGAGGCAGTGTCTACGTAAACGCCCTCTGGCTGGAATCCATAGTATTTGTGAAGAGCTTCGCGTGCCTAGTGGTGAGCGACATGAGGCTCTGGGTGCATATTCCTTGGTCGGGGGTGCACCTTAAGAATGCGGTGTAAAGCAAGGGGAAATTATGTTGTGTAGAGCAGGCACCGGAAGGTGAGAGATGGATGCGAGCAAGGATGTGGCCGGTGAGAGCAGATGATAGTCGCTCCAACTGGGCTGAGTGGTGGGCTTCCGTAAGCTCAGCCAGGGCGTTATGGATGCCAATGTGCAGAAGGCATTCATTGGAGGTGTAGCAAGGTAAGTTGAAGGCGGCCTTGTATGCCTGTCTGATGAGAGCGTTAACATTGTCTTCCTCCGCCTGCGTGAGGAAGAAGTAGGGGGAGGGAGTATACAACATGGCTCAGGACAAAAGCCTGTACCAGGCGTCTGAGATCATGTTCGCCCGCCACGATGGCGGTTGGCTATGCGGCGAATGAGGCGGATTGGTGGATGAGCCATCACCGTCAGCTTAGTGATGATAGCAGTATTTTTGCTATTGCTTTGCATCACGATACCAAGAGTAAAAATTTTGTCCACTTCTGGTATCCGGGTGTCATCAGCTGTCACGAGATGTGGGGTGGAGGGCTTCTGTCTGTGCGATGTCTTAAAGATAGACGTATGAGAAGCTCCGAATTGGTAGGGAAACAATTCAAGCCGACTTTGCGGCAAAAGATACTATGATATCTGCTCCGGCCGGTAATGTATCTTATTTGGCGCCAATATTACCCTAGGTGATCCACAGTGTGATGTCATTGGCGTATAAGGAGTGGGACAGGTGGTTGAGGGCGTGTGCTTGGGGATAAGGGTAACATTAAAAAGCAGTTGAGAGAGGACAGATTCCAGATGGGTGGCAGTGCTACCGAGCTTGAAATAAGGAGATGAGAGGGCACTGATGGTAATTTCTGCTGTGCAGTGACAAAGAAAGGCGGATATGTACTGGTGGACACGCGAGCCGACTTGAAGCGTAAAAGAGCATCTAATATGGCAGCGTGAGGTACATTATCAAAGGCCTTTGTGAGGTCTTGGGTAAGAATTGCACGGGTGCGCTTTGCGTGGCGGGGGTGAAGGACATCTTCTGACAGCTTCAGCATAACATCTTGTGTGGAAAGCTATGGCCGGAAGCCGACCCGCGCTGCGGTAAACGCCAGTGGAGTGCCTTTCTAGGCATCCCACCTAGTAGCGGTCACAAAAACACCTCGCTGTATATAAAATATTAAGTATTTTCACCACCACAGAAGGCATCGCACAGCGCACAGACGACTGTCATTTTCGCCTCCATTGAAACGCAGCCGCCCGCGGTCGAGTTAGAACTCAAGTGCTCAAGCACAGTAGTCGGGCATCATGACCACTGCACCACCGCGGCAGCTCAAATCCAAAATATTATGGTTATTTTATGTAAAAAGGCATCCAATAACTTAGTTCTATATAGTACACAACATCAGGTTTCCCGTGCATGGCTCATTCGAGATCCGTACCCATCCATCTCTTGCTACTTTTAAAATAAGAATTATTCTGTATCATACCAATTTATTTCCCTCAAGCAAAAGTATAAGCAGCGAAAAAAAATGGCAGAAGAGCAAGACACGAACGAAAGGATTGGTGCACCTCTTCCTCTTCTATCTTCCTCTTCTGTCCCTGTTTTTTATGTCTCCCTTAAGCTTACTTGAGCGACAAAATGAAGTTTTACTATCCAATCGAACTGCGCTGCTTATAATTTTGCTTAAGATGAACCACCGTGAACTTACAGCCAGGCGGGAGTGGTGTCGGTTTCCGTGCTATATTCATAGGTGAGTCCGAACTGGCCCCCAGTGCGTCGCAGCAAGACAGATGTGGTCACCACTGTCCCCACCACAAACGTTACAGACAGGCACACGGCCCACAGACGCCGAGCTTCTCGTTTAGGGTCCGATGGCGGCGGTGGCTGCGGCAGCTCGGAGGTGTTCAGAAGTGCCACGTGCTTCAAGCCGTCCTCGCCGTAGGTAACCCTGCAGGGTGTCCAAAAAATAAAATTTTACTTTTTACGCGAGAGTGTGTACAGCTCATACGACCGAAAAGGCTTCAATGCACTATAGTTTCGGCTCGGGGTTTGGTCGAAAGTGTTGAGAGAGAGCCGACATCTTGTGGACCTGGCCGGACGGGTGTCACCTCGTCTCCACAGATTCATGTGGAAATCATAAAAAAAGTATCTGCCAATGACAAGAACTCTTTCGATATTAGTACGGCGGAACGTACCGAGACCACGTGGACACAATTTTGTTGAGTCGTGAGCCGAATTTGCCGTAATACCAGCCTTTTTCCGTCCATCATAGAAGTCTGGAATAATCTGCCACTCGACATTGTCTCCTCCACATCTGCAAATGAATTCATCACCAAGGTGGAAATATTTATTGCCCAGCAAACTGCAACAATGTGAGCAGAGGCATTTATGCGGATTGCCCTAGCAAATCACGGAGTGCTTTGAGTGTATTTCATGTGCATATATTGTCGGTACTAAAATGTTCCTTGTTGTCCAATGTTCCTTGTTATTCCTTTGTTGTTTTTTTTGTCTTATAGGATATATTGTACACTGTCTGTGAAATTGTGACTTTTTTTTGCCCACTCCTGTATGAGCCTGTTAAAAGGCTTACAGTATAAATAAATAATAAATAATAAAAAAGCGGCCGGCCGAGTTAAGCCTAACCGAGGCGCAGGCAAGCGAAGGCGATGAGCCCGGAATATTCCAACAGGATGAGCAAATCAATGGCAAGGCTTCCGAGACTATGTTTAAAGATCATAAGGAAAAAGATTGAAAGATTAGAGAAAGAGAATAGAGAACTTTGAGACCAAGTGGCTACTCTAAATATAAAAATGGGTGAGATGATCATGATGATGAAACAGGGAGAATGGAGTAGGAAGAGTAGCCTGTCCAGAAGTATCAATAGTACTACAAAACCGACACCCTTGGTTAAGGAAGTGATGGGGGATGTTAAGGTGACTGAGGGGAATATTACTCCCCCGCAAAAAGGAAAACTGCAAAGAAGGAACATGAGGATTCTCTTGAGGACAGAATAACCAGAATAGGCCAGGTTAAGGACTCGTTGGGAGTAAGGCTGGTAGGATCTTCGCTTAAATAGATTAGAAACTTAATTGCGCGGACGAGAGCATTAGAAGAGATAAAGAGATGACTGCTGTGAAGACCAGACTAGATGAAATCACCATTCATATTCAAAGTGTACAAAAGACCCAATAAGAAGTGCATGGCTGAAATCTTGAAGTGGAACTGTCGCGGCTTCCGGCGCAAGCGGGGGTGATGGAACAAAGTTTATCCGGGCTAGAGGTGGAGCCTCTCGCTGTAGCCTCACAAGAGGCAGGGGGTGAACTTAATGGGGTACAAGGGCTACCATAGTGATAAAATGGAGAACTCGAGAGTTACTACTTTTCCATTATGTAATGTAGCCACAGTGGTGCATGACCTGGAAGACAAATCTGTGGAAAACATTTGCTGAAATTCTTACGAGCAAGAAGGGCGACTCTATTCCTCGCTTTCTAAGCATACCAGTCTCAACACAACGTTTAATGTCATTATTGGAAGAGCCTTGAAGGTAGCGGGGAAACAGCCCCTGATAGTTGTGGGGAATTTCAACTTATGCCACCATGAGAGGAGTATGATATAGAACAAATGAAGGGGAGGATGTTATGTTAGGATTATCACAATCTCCGATTACCTCTCATGGCAAATCCGGAGTTCCCAACAAGGGTTGGTAATAGTGTATGCAAAGATTAGTCTCTAGATATTACGTTCAGCAAGAACGTAGGGGTTTGCGAGCGAAGCAATACAGGGCAAAATATTCGAAGTGATCACTCTGTGCTGATAGTCAGGGCGGATTTGAAAGGTAATTTTAAGCCCAAGTAGGAAGCCCCTTTATTTGTGACAGGGTGGGATAGCTTGAGGGAGACTAGAAGCACCAGAGATGATGAGTACCACATTCTAGACTATGAGCTGTGGTGTGACAAGCTCAAGAAGGTTATCAATATCGCCACTAAGAAAATTGCGGACGATAGCGCCCCGGATATTGCAGACAGTTGGCTTGTGCATATGTTAGAGGCCAAACAGAAAATGGACCACCGTCTCAAGAGGTAAGGCAGGCGGAATCGTTAACTGAAAAGGCCAGATTTACCAAAACGATCAAGCTGTGCGAAGAACAATAGTACACATGTGGAGGGATGGAGAGAGGCATGAATATCCTTAAAATTTGGAACTTGTTAAGGCAATTTCTCGAACCCTAGAAATCCAAGGGCAAGCGAGGGTAAACATGGCCAATGTTAGACATGCGTGTGGGGATCTCAGTGATCAGGCATTCATGGAAACATTTCTGGAGATGTATAGGAGACACCAGCTCGGTACAGCTTCCAGACTACATGGGAGGAGGAAAATTCGGAATTGCACTCGGTTTTTACGGACCCTGAGGGGAGGGCCAATAGCTAGACATCAAATTAGGTCGGCACTGGGGCCGAGTAGTATTACTAACAAAATTCTAAGATTTCTAGATAATAGCCCTAATAGGGACAACACTAGATTAATGAAGCTATGCTGAATGGAGGAGAGAATCACGGATCAGTGAAAAATTGCGAATGCGATAATATTTCCGAAACAAGGAAGGAAACCTGGAATACCAAATCTTCAGTCAATTTCATTGACCTCGTGCATCAGAAAATTGATGGAGCATGTAGTCTATAATATGCTGTCTGGATTTATTGCGACGAAGAAGATATGGCCGGACGAAAGGTTCGGTTTTAGGCCGCACCTTAGCACGCTGGATATTATGCTGCTAATGAAGCATGACATTGTGGAATCTAAGATAACGGATGTGAAGGTAATTTTAGGGCCTGATAAAAGGCCTTCGATAACGTTAAACACTCAGGAGTCCTAGAGGGACATAATGAGGTAGGAGTAGGTATAAGAACCTACCACTGCATCAATGACTCCTTGAGAGAAAGGAGAGCCGAGGTAGTGTTTCAGGAGAACACTTCGGAGGTGATCTTGCTAGGAAGCAGGGGTACATCACAGAGGTCGGTGCTTTCGCCATTATTGTCTACGATGACCATGAGAAAGTTTCCTGTAAAGCTAAAGGTGTCTGGTAACCCGAATCACAAATTCAGCATGTGTGCAAACGACGTTAATTTGTAGATGGATAAGGGCAGGGATGGAGAGACTGAACAAACTAACCATGCGGCCGCCGACTACATTGTATCATTCGTGGCGCAAAGGGGGCTGGAGTGATTTTCGAAAAAGTGGGTCCTTTCTATACAAGGAAGGGCGCTTAGACAGAATCCTCAAAACTTCAACATTTTGTAGGTGGGGTGCAGGTTGCGCAGCTGTAGACGATTAGGATAATGGGCATAGATCTGCAGGCAAATGGTGAGAACACTGTTACCATCAAAAAGGTGGAAAACTATGCCACGTAGACTTTGGTTCTCAGAATCTCAAGTAAGAAAGAGTGCCTTATTTAATGAAATTGGTTCAGGCCTTTATTACGGGAAGGGTGATATATGTGACGTCTTACTTGAACTTAAATGCGGCAGAAAGTAGGAAAACTCATGGCCTTATGAGAAAGTGTATCAACAAGGCTGCCTATGATGGCGTCCACGGTGAGTTGAGTGGTTATGGGGATGCTAATACTTCGGCGAAACTGACTGAGGTGGTAAATGTGTCGCAACTAGACAGGCCCGTCATCAGAATGGTGGGCAGGATAATTTTGGAAAATGCGGAGCGGAATTAGTATGGAGGAAGCATCAGGCAGGCCACCCCATGACCGACGGCACGAGAGTGTCTTAGCGTGTCCCATTGTCGAGAAACATGCACCCGGAGTGCAAAACCTTTCCGAGATAACTGCGGAATATGCACAGGATAAATGCGTAGGCCTGAGTGTTGCTGTGTAGTTTTTGAGATGCGTCAGCGAAAAGCGGAATTTGGTTGGTTGGTTGGGTCCTATGAACCAACCAACCAGCCAAATTCCGCGAGTGACAGGTACTGCGACTTACCTTTCCTGTAACCCAATTACAGAACGCCGGTGAACATTGATTCTCACAGCCTGCGTCGCTTCGGTACGTTAAACTCCACAAACCAAACCAAACATTCAACGGAACGTGGGTTTGTTCGACAAGGAGCGCGCGATTTACAATGTGCAGCAGCAACACTCAGGCTTTCGCATTTCTGCACTGACAAGTGACCAGAAGCTAAGACCCGAAACAGTAAGTTGGCTAGCGGCCATCTTGGCTCCCAATTACACACATAATTGGCTCTAATTATTTACCTAAAAAATCCACATCAACCATTTTGCCACTTCCACATCTTTTCTTGACGTTATATTCAATGGTACCAGTCTTTTTTGTTTGATATACGAATTGTCGCTCTTTTTCAGCTCTGTCAAGATCACCGCGATGCGAATCCGTCTACATAGCCATGCAATACTTACGCATTGAAAATTGGTAGTGCTTTAGCTCCGGTTAAACCTAACTGAGTTGCTAAAGCTGCATGGCTAAGTTTAGGATAGCTTAAGCTACGAGCTGTCAGCAACCGGACTCTCTTTCTCCATAACTGGTCGATTGTGGCCGCGCGCTCCTAGCTATACATACACCACACACCTCTTCTCTTGACGACCAACGGAGAGAGTGAATGAATGAACGAAAACTTTTATTTTCCACCGAAAAGGGGCCCTCCGTTTCCCGCCCCCGGGACGCAGGTCAGGGGGGGGGGGGGGGGGAGGTCGGGAGGAGCCCCGCAGACTAAGGACTAGTGAAGGTACAGGAGTTCTTCACGATCTCAGCCACCAGACGGGTGGCCTGCTGCTGAACGGCGGTGTCTCCGCTCCGCAGCTAAACCTCCCATGCTTCTCTACTACTAATGTTAATGCCGGAGCCTGGGCAGTCGGCGCATTCCCAAATAGTGTTATCTAGTGTGCCTTATTGGCCGCAATTTTTGCATTGCGAATCTTCTTCTTTTCCGGTCTGTGTCAGGAATATCCAGACCGGGCAGGTGTAGTTTCCGGCTTGTAACCGCCTCCAAATGCACGCCTCATTGTTAGAGAGAGACCGATCCG
This sequence comes from Amblyomma maculatum, assembly GCF_055883805.1. Lineage (NCBI taxonomy): Eukaryota > Metazoa > Arthropoda > Arachnida > Ixodida > Ixodidae > Amblyomma > Amblyomma maculatum. The sequence continues at coordinate 79,686,338 of NC_139348.1, forward strand.
GGGGTGGGTAGCTCTTTCGATTTAATTTGGAGAATTCAGTTATTTCATTGTATGTTATGGCACAATCTTTTATTCCCTTGCAGTCGGGCTGCTCAATTGCTGCCCAGTGGTAAAGATCTCGGGCTAGCAAGTGGGCAGCTTCGTTGCCAGAGACAGATTCATGTGCAGGTATCAATATGATGGAAATTGTTCGATTAATGGGATTAGCAATGAGGATCCTTTTGGACTCCTCCGAAACCTTTCCTTTTCCGAAATTCCAGACAGTCGTTTTGCTGTCACTAATGACTATGTTTGCCTGCGTACCAACGCAAGCGAACGCCATTGCAACCTGTTCAGCTGTGTTCGTGTCACGAGTGCGTATCGAGGCCACAATTTTGGGTACGCCATTCCCATCTACAACCGCCGAGACTGCCGCTCCATGCCTTCCGCACGATGCATCGACATATGCTACGTCTTCGGCTGCCTTGTGTTTCATTCTTTTTGCTATAGTTTTTGCTCTATGTTCTCTACGTTCTTTATTATGTTCCGGGCGTATGTTTTTCGGCAAAGGTGGTACCAGCAGATGTTTCCTTGTGTCAGGTGGAATAGATGTTTCCTCTTGTGTACCTCTGTCTGGTTGGAGGCCAATCCATTCAAGGATGATCTTCCCCGTTTCCGTTTGACCTAATCTTTCTAGCTGTGCGATGCGGACCGCCTCAGTTAGCTCTTGCCATTTGTTGTGTATCCCCATTTTTTCCAGCTTCTCCGTCGAGGTGGGTTTGGGGAGACCTAGTTCTCGCTTGACGCATTTCTTAATTATAGTGTCGATTCTGTCACTTTCAGCTTTCTTCATGTTGAGGAAAAGTGTGGCATAGCTTATGCGGCTGATAACGTAAGCTTGTGTCATCCTCAGCAAACTGCGTTCTTTGAGCCCGTGGCGTTTGGGCGCTACTCTCCTGAAGATGCCCCTGACTTGTGCCGCGTAATTCTCCAGTTTCTTTATGGTTTTTGTGTTCTGACCTTTCGCTTGAAGAACCATTCCTAATATTCTGATTTCCTCTACTTGAGGTACGGAGGAGATTCCTACATTTATCTTTAGGTCTGCTTTATTCTTCTTATTTTTAGGGTTGTGTATGAAGAGTTCCAATTTTTGTGGCAAGCAGGATAGGCCTCTTTCGGCAACGTACTTGACTACCTCGTCCGCGGCGGTTTCTAGTTTTCTCTCTTTCTCTGCGTCACTGCCCTTATTTATCCAGAGATTTATATCATCCGCGTACATGCTGAATTTTAGGTCTCGTATCTGGTTTAGTAATGAGGGTAGTCCCCTCATCGCTGTGTTAAGAAAGGGGGACAAGACGGAGCCTTGGGGTGTTCCTTTGCTTCCTAGTGTGACTGCATGGGATTTGAGATTCTGAGAACTCATGGTTATCTCCCTGTCCAAGAGGAAGTCTTTGATGTAATTGTATGTTTTTTCGCCGACCACAATCTCTTAGAGTCCCTCAAGTATTGCCTTATGTTTGACATTATCGAATGCTTTGGTCAGATCCAGACCGAGAATAGCCTTTGTGTCTGAAAAGTCCTGATTTATGATGTCGTATCTAAGCCTGAGCATCACGTCATGTGTGCTTAGGCCTGGCGTAAAGCCCATCATCTCATGTGGCCAGAGGTTCTCTTCTTTCATGTGTCTAGTGAGTCTTGCTTGTATTACGTGCTCCATCAGCTTTCCTACGCACGAGGTTAGCAAGATAGGTCTCAAATTTTCTAATTTCGGTGATTTAATTGCCGGGTTTTGGTATGAGGACTACGTTCGCTCTTTTCCACGCTTGTGGTAGTTTTCCGTCCTCCCACACCTTATTCATGTATTCCGTTAAGGCCGTAATTGATTCATCATCTAGGTTTCTAAGGATCATGTTTGTGATCCCGTCGGGGCTTGGAGCCGATCTCGTTTTAAGCCCCATTATCTCAGCTCGGACTTCAGCCTTCGTAGTGGGAGCGTCTAAGCCTAGGTTGGGTTGTCCCGTAGTGAAGAAGAAGATGAGCCCTTTTTGCTGGACGCCGATGAAGAGGAAGCAGTCTGTGGAATTGTGATCGCGCAGATCATCGTGCTGGTTTGATCATCGTGAGCTTCCTTTCCGACCTCGACGCCATCCTCGACGTATTGATTAAACCTTCTCTTACACTTGGTGGAGGTGCGGCCTGATACCCTTGCCTCACGCTGGAGCTTCGCACCCGTACGCTACCGGTAATTCACATGGCTGAAGACGAACACCCACCAACCGCCCCGATGACTCCGCCGGTCGTCTGCTCTGGCTCTTTACGCCAGCAAGACACTGCGCTCTTCAGTGGGACAGACGACTACGGCTGTGACGACTGGCTTGCTTCATACGAGCGAGTGAGTTCGTACAATAAGTGGGACGATGCAACAAAGTTAACGAACGTTATCTTTTATTTGACCGGAGTCGCCAACCTGTGGTATCGTAACCACGAAGCCGAAATCACGAATTGGGACTCATTTAAGGCGAACCTTACCACCGTGTTTGGTCGTCCTACTGTACTCAAGCTCCGCGCCGAACAACGCTTGCACGATCGAACGCAGAGGCTCGGCGAGGCGTTTACCAGCTACATTGAAGATGTGCTCCACCTATGCAGTCGCGTAAACGCCCAGATGCCCGAGGCACAAACGATCAAGCTCATCCTGAAGGGCATCGAATATGACACCTTTCTCATGTTAACATCCCGGGATTTGACAACTAATGCATCAGTTGTTAACCTTTGTCAAAGCTACGATGAGTTGTGCAAGCAGCGACTCCTCCCTCGACAGCCTTCCGCGCCTGTTGAATCACTTTCTGGCTGCTCCGCTACGTCTGAGACCTCATCGTTTCTGCAGCAGCTCAAAGATTTCATCCAAGAGGAAGTTACTCGCCAAACATCACTATTGCCCAAAAACTGCGAGCGTTCCCGCAATTTGGCGCCCCTTCGACAGGTCATCGCCGACCGCGTGGCGGACGCCCTTCCCCCTATCCATCCGCCAGCGCCCATTCCTCAGCCCGCACATTGCCGACGTCGTTCCACCTGTCGCTCCACCAATGACATGCGTCCCCACTCCTGTCGCACCGCTGACGTACGCTGCGGACACTGCCCGACCACGGCCACCTAGCTACCCTGTGGTGTACGCTACACCTCCAGTTCCTGTACAGGAATTTCTTCAGGCGCCACAGCATTTCGTTCCGCCTCGTCCGCAGCGCCGCAATCCATGGCGAACAAGTGATAACCGTCCCATTTGTTATTCTTGTGGATGTGCTGGCCATATTGCCCGATACTGCCGAAATCGCACTCCCGATGATTTTCTATCGCGCCGAACATCAGCTTCCTGGCAGCCAACCCGGGATCAGAACGCAGCCGCCGATTCATCTGCAAGTACCGTTGCGAATGACCGTACTACCTTTTCTCCTCGCCGCTCAACCTCGCCGCGTCGCCGCTCCCTATCTCCTCTGCGCCAGCGTCCCAATCTTGCGCAAGAGGAAAACTGAATGCCGCAGTTCCTGAAGCAAGAACTGCGCAACCAGCGAACTGTAAAAGGCCTCACGTATCTCCTGCAAATCTGCTTGAAATTTCTGTTGAGGGTGTTAGAGTAGTGGCTCTGGTCGACACCGGCGCTGCTGTTTCTGCCATGGCTTCAAGTTTTTGCCGTTCATTGCGCAAAATGACGACACCTAATTTAGGATTCTCGCTATGCACGGCAAGTGCCCAGCCTGTAGAGCCTATGGCGGTGTGCGCCGCTCGAGTCATCATTCAAGAAGTTTTGTACGCAATAGAGTTCGTAGTTTTGCCTTCCTGCTCTAATGATCTTATCTTGGGTTGGAATTTTCTGTCGCATCATAATTCGGTCATCAACTTTGCACGTGCCTAACTGGAGTTTTATGCGCTAGACGAACCGTCGCCGGACGTACCTTTTCCCAAAGTCCTCGTTGCCGAAGATGCTGATCTCCCTGCGTGCTCTTTCGTTCTTGTGCCCACCGCTTGTGCTTTTTCCCGCCGTACTGATGTACTTTTCATCCCATCGCCTATCTTTCTAAGCCACAAAAGTCTTCTCCTGCCTTACGCCGTACTTTCTGTGTCACCTGACCTCACCGCGCTCTAGATTTGTAATCCGTTCTCATTTCCCGTATCCCTGCGTCGCGGTGAATGCCTCGGCACCATCCAGCTCATTGATTCTATTCTCCCTGGTGACGTAACACCCGCTTCACAGCCCGCTGACTTGGCTGCACTCACATTACCTGTTCTTGCTCTGGACCAGTCTTCTAACGACGTTTTCCTCCGCTCCATCGATGCCAGTCTTCCTGAACCTCAACGCTCTGAACTTCACGCGTTGCTTCATCAGTTCCGTTCGTCATTTGACTCTCACTAGCCTGCTTTGAGCCGCACATCAACTGTTGCCCACCACATTGACACCGGTTCCCATGCTCCTCTGCGTCATCACCCCTATCAAGTGTCGACCCCCGAGCGCCGAGTTATTGAAGGCCAAGTTCACACAATGTTACAGAATGGAGTGATTAAGCCTTCTAATAGTCCCTGGTCCTCTCCTGTTGTCCTAGTGCGGAAGAAAGACAGTTCTATTCGCTTCTGCGTTGACTACCGTCGCCTAAACAAAATCACAAGGAAAGACGTCAACCCTCTCCCGCGTGTAGATGATGCATTGGACTGCTTACAAGGGGCTGAACTCTTCGCTTGATTTACGATCCGGTTACTGACAGGTGCCCATGGCTGTGGAAGATCGCCGTAAAGCCACGTTTGTCGCTCCCGATGGCCTCTTTGAATTTACCGTCATGCCGTTCGGTCTCTGCAATGCTCCTGCTACATTCGAGCATATGATGGATACAATTCTGCGTGGACTAAAGTGAAAGACGTGACTCTGTTACCTTGACGACATCGTGGTGTTCTCGTCAGACTTTGCGACCCACCTCTCTCGACTGAAGCAGGTCTTGAAATGTCTTGCGAACGCGGTCAGCAGCTCAACTTGAAAAAGTGTCGTTTCGCTGCTCGTGAGCTGACCATTTTGGGCCACGTTGTGTCCAAAGATGGTATCCGTCCTGATCCCGCCAAACTTCGAGCTGTGACTGCATTCCCGAAACCTACTACCATCAAGCAACTAAGGAGCTTTTTGGGTTTGTGTTCATACTTTCCGCGTTTTATACGGAACTTTGCTTCCATTGTGGCCCCACTGACTGAGGTCCTCGGCAATAACTCAGATATTTCGCAGTGCAGCATGCGACGACGCCTACAACACCTTGCGCCGCCTCCTCACAGCCCCGCCCATACTGCGCCATTTCACCCCCCAGGCGCCAACCGAACTTGCACGCAGACACGAGTGGTGTCGGCCTCGGAGCTGTGCTTGCTCAGCGCCCCTCTGGCTTCGGTGAATACGTAGTTGCTTACGCCAGCCGTACTCTCACCAAAGCCGAAGCGAACTACTCTGTAACGGAAAAAGGAGTGCTTGGCCATTGTCTGGGCAATCACAAAGTTTCGCCCTTACCATTACGGCCATTCTTTTGACGTAATCACAGGCCATCATGCCCTATACTGACTCATCGCTCAAGGACCCATCCGGCCGCTTGGCACGGTGGGCTCTGCGTTTGCAAGAATACGATATCTGCGTTATTTACCGATCTGGTCGCAAACATAAAGACGCCGACGCTTTATCTCGCTCACCGCTTCCAGCCGACCTTGCCAGCCTCTCCGTCTTAGACTCCGTGGCATCTTCGATCGACGTCAGTGACATGCCTGCTGAACAACGGAAGGATCCATGGATCGCCTGTCTTACTGACTACCTTTCAAACCAATCAGCGATTACCCCTTCACGCACCCTTCGCCGCCAAGCTTCCCACTCTGAGATTCGGGATAACCTCCTTTACCGGCGCAACTACAACTCGAGGGGACGGAAATGGCTCCTCGTGATTCCGCGCCATTTACGGACTCAAATATATACAACTTTTCATGCCGATCCACAGTGCGGAAACGGCGGAGTTTTCAAGACGTACACACGAATCCGTCTTCGTTACTATTGGCGCAGTATGTACAACTCGTTCTCGGGTACGTTCGATCGTGCCTGACGTGCCAACACCGCAAATCTGCCTCTCCCCGTTCGGCTGGTGAGTTACAGCCTCTCACATGCCCGCTTAGACCCTTCGACCGCATTGGAATTGACCTATATGGCCCTCTTTCGTACACACCCGATGGCAATCGCTGGGTCATTGTCGCCGTCGATCACTTGACGCGATATGCTGAAACAGCCGCGTTCCCAGCTGCAACAGCCCGAGATGTGGCCGGTTTCTTATTCAAAAACTTCATTCTCCGTCACGGTGCTCCTCGTGAATTGCTCAGCGACAGACGCCGTGCTTCCTTACCCGAAGTCGTTCAAGCCCTGCTCGATCAGTGCAAAATCATTCACCGGACTTGCACCGCTTACCACCCGCAAACAAACGGCCTTGTTAAACGATTTAATCGCACCCTCGGCGACATGCTCGCGAAGTGCGTCGTATCCAACCACACGAATTGGGACATTGGCCTTCCTTTTATCACCTATGCGTACAACACTGCTACGCAATCTAGCACGGGTTTCTCTTCATTCTTTTTGCTTTACGGTCGGCATCCATCTGCTCCCCTTGATACTGTCCTCCCCTACAACCCTGATTCATCAGAATGCACTACAGTGACAGAAGCTGCCAAGTATGCCGAAGAATGCCGCCAGATTGCCCGCACGTTTACGACCGACTCTCAGTGGCGCCAAAAATATCGCCAAGACAGCGATCAGAAGAATGCACCACACTTCGAGCCCGGTTCACTTGTGTGGCTATGGGTCCCATCCGGCAGACCTGGCCTCTCAACAAAACTAATCTCCAAGTATCGTGGGCCCTACCGTGTCGTCGAGCGCACTTCACCAGTGAACTGTATTGTTGAGCCGCTTACGCCAGCTTCCGATTTGCGACGCCGTGGCCGCAGACTGTACATGTTCAACGTCTTAAGCCGTTCTATGATCGAATTGTACCTTCGTCCCCTTAAGTCGCCAGGATGGCTCCTTTTTCTCTGGGGGGCATTTTGAAGAAGACGATGGATCCCTTTCGCTGGACGTTGACGAAGAAGAAGCAATCGGTGGAATTGTGATCGCGCAGATCATCGTGCTGGCTTGATCATCGTGCACTTCCTTGCCAACCTCGAGGCCGTCCTCGACGTATAGATTAAACCTTCTCTTACACCGTGTATATTTGGTAACGTCTGAGTCTCTGCTCGGCCAATATGTTTCGATTAATTTGTTCATTAGCTGGTAGTCCGATCCCTCAAATGCGTACTTAACTTTGATTTAGTTTATATCTACCTGCATCTTTGATTTGTCCGGGTCTAGCAGGTGTCTGAGGATATTCCACGTTTTGGACAGGCTCATGCCTGGTTCCATGTCATCTCATCTGCCACACCAGTTTTGTTCGTTTAATTTTATGGCGTATATTTCTATTTTTTTGTTGTGCCGGGCTAGCTCTCTCCTGACATTACGGTTCCATCTTCGTGCCTTCAGCCTCTTGTCCAGATCATTTTTCTTATTCCACATGCTTAGAAGTTTACTATCAAGACTTGGTGGTGCATCCTCGTCCTCTAGGGGGGTTTATGCTTTTTCAGCTTTTTTTTAAGTGTTTCGGACCATTTGTCTATGTCGATGATGCTTCCGAGTGATGCGCAGCTAGCGCCGGCTGTGGTTAAGACGTCACTTCTCCGGCACCGGCGGAACGCGGCTGCTATGGCAGCTCCGACACACCAGCCGCTTGACGTCACGCGACTCCTTGCGCATGCGCAGCTCGGCCCATGCTGGGCCACGCGAAATGCCTCAACGGCTAGCATAGTGTTGTTTTGCGTGATTCCGTCTCCTCAATGGTAGGGTTCTCTGAGCAGCGTCACATGGCGACAGATAGCGGAAATATTGTAAAAATGAATAAGAGCGTCATTTAAAGCCTTTCGTACTTGCTGCTTCAGTGGCGCAATGAATTGACACTACTTACGAGAACACTGATCGAATAAAACATCTGTTCGAATCCCGTAAATGGAACTTTTTTTTGTTAATCGCAACGTTAACGCTACTGAGATCTCGCCTGGGGTGTATTCCCCTTTAGGTTACATTATATTATGTGTTTACTTCCTAATAACCGCAAAACCAGCCATGTACAGAGCCACGAAGTGACGGCATGACAAGGGCAATACTATTCAATTACCTTCACTGTAATCATTTTCTGCCTTCAGTGAGTGTATGTTACCTTTAGGCTGCGTTCAGAGAAACCTCTCGGTAACAATCGCCGTTTAACCCGCTGAGAGGCAACCAGTGAAGAGAAAGAAGTTGCGGGGCCCTACCGTTGAGGAGACGGAATTACCCTGTTGTTTTCGCAACAATAAAGTCAGGGAAATTCAATGCTGCGAAACCCAATATGTAGCGATGGCTTTGGCTGCGAGCAACCGAGCGTCACGTCGAACACAATATTCCGTTCAATGCATAGTGTGCCGGCTGCTGCGTTTCGATGGAGGTGAAACGAACTGGCGTCCGTGTGCTGTGCGATGTAAGTTTAAAACTGATTTATTTATAGGAAGGGAAAGGCGCGGTAACTGTCTCACTTGATTTCTGTGGACACTGCAACCGCGCCGTGAGGGAAGGGAGGAAGATGGGAGAGAAAGTGGATAGAGAGAAAGAAGAGCCGTAGTGGAGGGCTACGGAGTAATTTCGACCACCTGGGGATCTTTAACGTGCGCTGACATCGCACAGCACACGACGCCTCTTCGTTTCGCCTCCATCGAAACGCAGCCGCCGAGGTCGGGTTCGAACCCGGGTACTCCGGCACAGTAGTCGGGCGTCTTACCACTGCACCACCCCGGCGGGGCGCGATGTAAGTTGTTGTTGTTGTTGTGGCTGTAGGAAGAAGGAAATGAAAATGCACGGGCCTGCTACTGGCTCTGTAGCTGAGCCACCTCCGCTGCCTCGTGCGGACAGGAAAGAGCAAGTAGAGAAGAAAGAAAAATTACAGGGATCTCTTAGATGTCTCGCAACGCTATGTCTCTTAAGAGGAGAATGGCGAAAGCCTACCCTTCCTATAATTTGCCTCCCATCGCTAGCTTCTTGTTGCCATTCCTTGCTGTGCTACATATAATAAAAATTAAAGAGCACTACCGAATCTGCATTGGAGTAATGCGAAAGCACGGATTCTACTGTTGGTTGCTTCTGGTTGCTTCTAGTAGCTTAATTCATTTCTTGTTTGCCCATTTTAGTGTTTGATACTTTCAAATTGTGCGCCAATCCCTTCTTATGCCATTTTTTCGGCTTTACTTCCGGTTTCTTGACGTCGCATCATCTATCTTACATTAATTTTCTTGTTTACCCATTTTAGTCTGGTATTTTTAAATTGCACGCCAATCCCTTCCTTTTCCCATTTTTCGGCTCTACCTTCGGTCGCATGATGTCACATCCTTGACGTCATATTCACTACGGCACCCATTTCTCTCTGCTCTCACTTCCACCTTCCCTTCCCTTACGGCGCGGTTCAGGTGTCGACAGAACAAGTGTGGTAAGGAGCAGGAGGAAGAACATTTATTTCCGCCGAATATTGCGCGGCAGCCACCTACGGGTCCGCACGCAGGCGTCAGGGGAGGCAGTCTGTCGTACCGCGGCCAGAGGACACCCGGCCTCGTCTAGGAGAAGAGGTCTTCAGCCTCGGCCGCCAGGCGGACGGCGAATCGCTGCGTTTTTTCGTCAAAGCTTCTTAGCGTGGTCTCCCATTCATCGCTAGTTTTAATCGCGTTGCGCCCTGGGGCACGAACGCATCTCCATATTATATGATCTAATGTTGCCACGTGGCCGCAAAATTTACAAATTTCGGTTTCTGCACCGTCCCTCTTCTGCCCTCTGGCACCCGTCCAACTCCTCCACAGGGGCGAAAAGAAATTCCGAGATTGGAGTCTTCTCCAGTCGTACGATTCCTTTTTACTCAGGGATCTAACCGGTGGCGGATATATCCTCCGGTCTTTCTTCAGGTTGTCGGTTACATCCCTAAAAGTACCAATACATTCTTTGGTTTTAGATGTGGAGGCGTCCGCAGCACCCCGAGGTAGCGAGGAGCGGGCGAGCATGTGGGCAGCCTCGTTGCCGGCGAGACCGGCGTGTGCTGCGGTCCAGATTATGGTCACTCTTTCGGCGAGAGACGATTCGTTCAGAATTTTTGCAGCACGATTGCTGACTCTACCCTTGCTAAAATTCCCAACCGCCGCTTTGCTATCGCTGATGACGTGTTTCACGCCTGGTCGTGCAATGGCAATGGCTATTGCAATCTCATCCACCTCTACCGGCGGTAGATCTCGGTTTCTTTCGATTCCTATGGCGATCCCGGTGTCTAATAGGGCGACCGAGGTTATGTCGCCTTCTTTCCCGATCGCAGCATCGGTGTAGGCGACCGATTCCGGCGGGAGTTTGTCCAATTTGTTAGCGAAGTGCTTAGCTCTGCTTTTCCTCCTCCCCTCGTCGTGTACGGGGTGCATGTTCTTCAGTATGGGCGAGACGTATAGATGCATTCTGATTTCTCGATCTATGCTTTCTCTGACACTTTCGCCTTCCCCGGGCGCTAGTAGGTTTGCCCAGTCGAGAATTTGCCTACCCGCCGCCGTTCCTGCGAGTCGCTCTCTCTGGGACAGCCTGACCACCGCTGCTAGCTCTTTCCACTCATTATGCAACTCCATGTTCTCTAGAATGTCGTTAGAAGTAGTTATGGGGAGTCCTAGAGCGCACTTCGTGCATCTCTTAATTATGGTGTTTAATTCGTGTTCTTCGGTCTTGTTGATATTTAGGAATGGAGTCGCATAGCACATTCTGCTCGTGACAAAAGCTTGTACGAGTCTGAGTCTACTAGCCTCCGTGAGACCACTCCTTCTGTTGGACGTCTTCTTAAATTTTTTATTTATTTTATTTATTTAGTACATACTGCAGGCCGTGAGGCCCAAGCAGGAGTGGATTACAAACAAGTTATTACGATGCTCTCTGACTACGAGCTCCGCCTGATCTTTTAATTTCTAATTTCTAATATTCTAATTTCATCTACTTTCGGGACTTCGTTCCCGTTGACTTTAATTTTGATATCTGGAGTTATCTTCCCACTACTGCTGGTCATTACCAGGAGCTCCGATTTTTCTGGCGAACAGCATAGACCTACGTCCTCTGCGTGTTTGCTGATTATATCTGCTGCCTCTTGGAGCCTGGATGTGATATACGAGTCGTTCCCTTCGCACATCCAGACGGTCACATCGTCCGCGTAGATGCTTAGTTTTAAGTCATCGAGATGGCCAAGCTTACGGGGGAGCTTCCTCATTACGATGTTAAAAAGGAAAGGTGAGAGCACAGCCCCCTGCGGAGTGCCTCTGTTACCCAGCGGGAACTCCTCCGAACATAAGCCCTGAAAGCTGATGATCGCCGTCCTGTCTCGCAGGAATGATCTAATGTAGTTGTAGGTTCTTTCGCCTACTCTTAGCTCAGCGAGCCCGTCGAGAATGGCGTCGTGGCTGACGTTGTCAAAAGCTTTCTTAAGATCTAAGCCTAGAATAGCTTTCGTATTTTTTTCCTGAAGTCTCTGACTACATCGTTATGTAGTCTGAACATGGTATCTTGCGTACACAGGCCGGGCCTGAATCCGACCAATTCAGCCGGCCACGCATCATTAGTGTAATCCATTGCCACACTTGTTCTGTAGACACTTGAACAGCGCCGTAAGGGAAGAGAGGAAGGTGGAAGCCCCGGCGGGGTGGTGCAGTGGTAAGACGCCTGACTACTATGCCGGAGCACACTGGTTCAATCCCGACCTCGGCAGCTGCGTTTCGATGGAGGCGAAACGAAAAGGCCTCCGTGTGCTGTGCGATGTCAGCGCACGTTAAAGATCCCCAGGTGGTCGAAATTACTTCGGAGCCCTCCACTACGGCTCCTCTTTCTCCCTATCCACTTTCACTCCCACCTTTCTTCCCTTACGGCGCGGTTCACTTGTCCACAGAAACAAGTGTGACCCATACTGCTACTTTCCATTCCTCTGAACCAATTATATTATAACAAGTGTGGCAGATACTGCGCATTTCCTTTTCTGTGAACCAGTTCTTCTAATTAATTACCTAACTAACTTATGGGCCTAATTATTTTTTCTCCAGCAACATTACGTCACCCTCTATTGATTGGTAACCACTCATTAACATCTACCGCTCCTCAATTACCCGCAACTGCTGCGGACACGATTTTGAAAACGCGGTCTGCGGACAGAAATCTGTGGACATATAGCGAAATAACGCATTCGCGTTAATAATTATGTGCAAACGATATTTTGTGGCCTTCATGCCATAATTTTCAAAGCAACGACGGTGTCGAATAAACAGTTTATTACTATCACAACCTGACTAATCAATTGTCGTAGGTACAAAACAACACAGCTGCTAGGGGTTCTGAATCTAAGGGCCAACGTTCATTAGACGCAGTATATTTCCAATGCACTAGTAAAGAAAAAGGTTGGTTGGTTGGTTTGGTTGGTTGGTTTTTGGGGTTGAACTTTCAAAAGCAACTCAGACTATGAGAGATGCCGTAGTGGAGGACTCCGGAAATATCGACCACCTGGGGTTCTTTAACGTGCACTGACATCGCACAGCGCATGGGCGCCGTGCTTTTCGCCTCCATCGAAAAGCGGCCGCCGAGCCCGGGATTCGATCCCGCGTCCTTGGGAACAGTGGTCGACCGCCGTAACCACTGCGCAACCCCGGCTTTTTCCTTTTTTCTCTTTATTGCCTGACTTCGGCACAATACACAAAACCACTTACAGGGCACAATGAGCATTCGTTAATACAACAATGATCTAGGTGGATTGTGGCGTCGTCATGCTAAAATTCTCTTAGGGTCACTAATGGCTCCAATCTTCCGAGCCACTCGGGAGCTTCAGGAGCAAGTTTCTGAATTTCAATAATCTATTCATGCCTTCCCGAAAATAGATCCGTGCTGGCCGTGCGTCAGGATCGCAATGGTGTCCTGCCATTCTCGAGCGCCAAATACAGTGGAGGGCCATTAGCATAATAAGGTCAAAAGGCACCCCATCCTCATTCTCTACTGGCAAGTACCTAATACCATGCGAGTCTAATGGAAATTCCTTTTTTTAAAGTCCTTTGTAAAATATCCCAAAAGTATACCCCTTCCCAACAATGTAGGAAAACGTGGTCTATAGTTTCTGGCTGTTTACAAATTAAGCAATGCGAACCCCAAGGTAAAAATAATATCTTCCCTTCCAAGGACTTCTTTACTGGCAGTGTTTCCGTGTGTAACTTAAAGAAAAACGTTTTTGCATTTGACGGCGCCTGCATCGCCTTCACCCGCTTAAGTACGTCGCGTCCTGGTCCTCCACTGTATAAGGCCCTGTACATTGGTATGGGAAGAACTACGTCACACAAATCCTTGTACAGCTTCTTCCTGCTAACACAAGATAAATATTCATAAGAAAATCGAACAGACAGGAATCGCACACTAGCGACAACTTCTCTAATATAACCAAAAATGCGTCCCGGTACACTTTCGGTCGAGACAACAAAGTCCGGCAGTGCATTTCCGAGCCTTAATTGGCACACAGCAAGCAAAAATGGATCGTTTCCATCGCGAACAAGAAGAAATCTGCTTTGCAGGGTGAAAGAAAAGAGAAATGCTTCTATATCTGATGATTACATCAACGACTTGTATGACGATTTGCGGCGAGTCTGATCCATTGTGCACTCTGATCTGCATTTCAGGATATGCACACTGTTATTCACGTAGTAGGGCCTCAGGCATCGCTCACCATGCCATTTACCTTGGTAGTCGTTTCTTCTGAGCTGAACGCCTGACCGCTTCGGCTCCTAAAGCCGCATTCCGATCTGGGCTATTACCCGGTGACCTCGGATTAGACGCCGACTTTGATGAAGGCATGCTTCATACGACAGATGCCGGAAACCTACAGAACAAGCAAACAAAGGTCTAAATTACAACCTATCTGGATTGACTGAAAGTTCTACTCAGTGGTTAATTAAAGCATATTAATTGGACCATGCGCTTGTTTCTATCGGTAGGCTGTAAAATCTGCTTAGTGGGTGCGACATAATCTTAGGTGTTTGTATGTCACTTTATTATAGCGTCCAATATTCCACTCACCCGACTCCGCTCCAATTCAGTCGTCCAAAAGAGCAACACACCACTGCTAAAATACAGGAGACTAAAATGCAGCAAGATGCGCTTTGCTCTCGCTGCCTTTAATCTGCGTCTTGGGCCCCCAGCGGCCTTCTTCTTCTTCACCAAGTATGTGACACGTAATCACGCGTCCCGTTCGTGATTTACCAACCACGGAAAACAAATATCTGCATTTATACGCGTGTTTTCTCGTAAAAAAATACTATTTCTTGTCAGGGTGTAAGGACGCGATATTAAGGCAAGGGTCTTTATTACGCTATGTTCAAATCGTTGAGAAAAGGAGCGTTGTATAGTTATTTTTCATTTTCGTTGCGGTTTCAGAGATTCTCTTCATTCCTACTAGCTTTTCTGGGTAATTTTTTGTTTGACACTGTGTCTTTTGTCGATCCCTTTCCTATAAAGTAGGCGTTCCCTCAAATAAAGGGGTTTCCGCTTTCGTCGCAGCTTGATTGGTTCGTCTTATTCTGACACCTGGGCCAATACGATATTGGCGACGACGACGGGACTGTTACCTGTGCATTAGGCCTAGCGACAGAATTACGTTCAACTGAGAACTTAAATATAGCCTCGTTGTCTTTCACAAGCTATACAATAGGCGACTAAAAGGTACCAACCCCGCAATCAAAAACATTTTTGGGATTTTCTTTCATCGAGGACACGGCCTACGTCATCTGTTCCTGAGTCTCTGAGTACCCGGAGCCGGGATAGTTCAAGTGCACTATGTATGATGGACCTGCAGTGTAATTTCTAAGGCTCATACAGTCTACAAACGGCTGTTAGTTTATTGTGTGCATCTTCAGACCACAGCTCAGTTGTGCATTGCGACAATTAGGCGGACGGTAATGGCGATCAAGTGGTGTAAATAAACCTCAGGGTTTAAAAAGGTGTCCATAATTCTATTCTGCAATAATGGGGAATAAAAATGTTTATTAGCCTGAACGGAAATATCAGGCCCCTTAAATAAAGATATTTGTTTCTCTCACGCGGCTACACTGTGCGTACAGCAGAACACTAGGTTATGCCACGTGCCTTGCAAAGCCGTCATTTCATGCCCACACAGGGCAAAAATATTTGCAGACGTTTAGTATAGTTAAAATGGTATCTACTGAAACCTTCGCAGCATGGTTACGCTTCGTAGAACTCTTTCGTAGCCCAATTTAACTGGCAATCGGTACGACGCGTTAAGCGCAGAATCATCGTCGCTGGCCTCCATGGCTGGTATGAGTTTTTGTGGCTGTAGGAAGAAGGAAAGGAAAATGCACGGGCCTGCTACTGGCTCTGCAGCTGACTCAGCCACCTCCGCTGCCTCTGGTTGATTTATAGGAAGGGAAAGGCGCGGTAACTGTCTCACTTATTTTCTGTGGACACCTCAACCGCGCCGTAAGGGAAGGGAGGAAGATGGGAGTGAAAGTGAAAAGAGAGAAAGGAAGAGGTAGGTAGGTAAAAAACATTTAATGCCAATGATATGAATAGTGGGGGCAAAGCCCCCTACATGGCACTTGGGTGCTCCCTCACTGTGAGGAGGGCACCCTTACAAAGCGAAGGATAGTCCTTGGAGCGCTATCCTTCTCATAGCACTGGAGATGATCCGGCACTGGTCTTGAGCAGAAGTGGTGGTCAGTAGAGTTTCCCAGTAAGACTCCGCCACGGTCGGTGATGGGGGATGAGGGAAGGTGGGGCATGTGAGGAGGGTGTGTAGGAAATCTCCTGGTTTGCCGCAAAGTTTGCATGACGAGGGAAATTGGTCTGGGTATCTGGCATGTAGTAGTATGGGGTATGGAGCAGTGCGAGTTTGTAGTCGTCGCCAGTGTGCGGCCTGCGCTATGGTAAGGGCCGGGGCTGGGGGTGCGTATTCCCTTCGTTTATCCCGGTAATATGAGAGAATATCGCGGAAGGAGAGCAGACGCTGCTCGGCCTGTAGAAGGGGCTCATCTCCTCCTGCCCGGAATGTGAGACCTCGGGCTAGAGAATGAGCTTCTTCGTTGCCAGGGAGGCCGGCATGTGCTGGCGTTCAGATAAGGGTTACAGGGTGCCGGGGCTGCCAGAAGCGTAGTAAGCGAGCAGCGGTGCGAGATATGTAGCCATTGGCATAGTTGAGAATGGCAGATTTGGAGTCAGAGATAATTATGTTGGCAGATGTAGAGGTCAGAGCAAGCGCGATGGCTACCTCTTCTGGCTCTATGGCCGAATTGGTGATGATTGAGCTGGAGGTTAGAAGTTTTGCTTGATTGTCGGCTACCGCCAGGGCCAAGAGGAGCCGTAGTGGAGGTCTGCGGAGTAATTTCGACCAACTGGGGATCTTTAACATGCGCTGACATCGCAGAGCACACGGACGCCTCTTCGTCTCGCCTCCATAGAAACGACCTCCGCTGCCTCGTGCGATGGGGCAGGTGCAGGTAGGTCACCGCCGCTTGCGGCGGGGGCTAGCCTGCCACCGAATTTTTATCTGTTGTAGGCCGTCATTGCACCTGCCACCACTTCGGTGGTGGACGACGGCTGTTGTTGCGGCGCGCGTCTATCTTTCCCTCTTCCTTTTCTTTCTTTATTTTCTCTTCTGTCTGCACGAGGCATCGGAGGTGGCTAAACCACAGAGCCAGTAGAAGGCCCATGCATTTTTTTTTCCTTCTTCCTACAGCCACAACAACAACGGACAGAAGAGAGAACGTAGAGAAGAAAAAACTTAGGTGGTAGAAAACGGCTGTTCGGGCGAGCGTCCTCCGCTGCCTCGTGCGGACAGAAGAGAGAACGTACAGAAGAAAGAAAAAAGTTGGCAGAGGCTTAGCTTGGTTAAGCCCGGTAGGTTCCGAAAGCATCCTTAGCAGTAGGCGGCATCGTAGTCATGCGCACCGCCGTCTCTCACGGACGGCGCGAGTTGGTCGCCGCTTTATAGAGCTGTATAACGTCACAACACCTGTGGCGCTCCTGGCGGAGAGAGCGGGCGTTATGCCGCCGTTCATGCGCACTGCCGTCTCTCACGGACGGCGAGAGTTGGTCGCCCAGCTTTGAGGCGTGACGTCATAACATCTGTGGCGCTCCTGGCGGAGAGAGCGGGATTTAGGCCGCCGTTCATGCGCACCGCCGTCTCACGCACGGCGCGAGTTGGTCGCCCAGATGATGATGATGATAACTTTATTTTCCACCTGATTAGGAGGCCCCTAATTCCCGCCCCCGACACGCAGGCCTAAGGGACGGAAGCAGAGACCTCCGCGATCAGAGGCAGGCAAAGAGGTCTTGGCCCTTCGCGGCTTCTTCCGCCAGGCGGATGGCTTGTAGCTGTGGTGCAGGAACCTCGCTCCGCAGCAGGGCTTCCCAGGCTTCTCTATATTTGTTTTAGCCCCTGGGGAGCTAGTACATTCCCAGATTACATGGTCGAGGCTCCCTCATCTCCCCACAGTGCTTGCATTTATCGTTTCTCCTATCTTCTATTTGGACATATGCCCAGACCGGACCAACGCCCCAACGCCAGCGTCGGCGAAACAACGCCGCGCGCGTGTGCGCCGCCATCTTCTTTTGCGTAAAAGAATAGAAACAAGCAAAAAACAACTTAAAGGAAGTGACGTCGTCTCACGTACTTGCGCGTCAGAGCGTCGTCTGCTCGAGTGCTCCTACGGGATATGGTTTGTCAATACGCGACCAGGTTTACAAAGTTCTCAGCTTGCAGGCGCCGCCATGCGACTGCCTCCCTATTGTTTAGACTTTTATCCGGTGGTGGCACCAGTCTCCTGCTTAACCTGTAATTTTGAAGAATCTCCGTATAATTTTGCAGACGCTCGTCCATGTTCCGGCAATCGGGCGGCTCCACAGTTACCCGGAAGTAGAGAGCTCGGGCTAACTCGTGGGCCGCTTCGTTGCCAGGAACGGACGTGTGTGCAGGGGTCCAAATTAGGCGAATTTTCCTGTTTAGTCGTTACTGGCCAGAATCCTTGCCGCCTCCGGCGAGACCCTACCCTTTCCAAAATGCGAAATAGCCGTTTTGCTATCGCTGATTATGAAATTGGCTTGCGTTCCGACGCAAGCGAGCGCTATTGCAACTTCTTCAGTCGTTTCAGCGTTGCGGCTTCTAATGGTGGCGGCTGATACCGGGGCACCTCGGCCGTCGACCACCGAGGCGACCGCCGCCCCCGTTTTGCGACTTGCCGCATCCACGTACGCAACCGACTTGCTGCCCATCGAATCGAAGCGTCTGATTAGTGCTTCTGCTCTCTGGCAGAGAGAGGGGGAGTTATGCCGCCGTTCATGCTCACCACCGTCTCTCACGGACGGCGCGAGCTGGTCCCCCATCTTTGAGGCGTGACGTCATAACACCTGTGGCGCTCCTGGCGGAGAGAGCGGGAGTTAGGCCGCTGTTCATGCGCACCACCGCCTCTCACGGACGGCGCGAATTGGTCGCCCAGCTTTGAGGCGTGACGTCACACAGAGGTCATGCGAAAGATCATTTCATGTGCACCGCCGTCGCACCGCAAAGGCTTGAAAGTGAAAGTAGTATTGCTTTCGCAATAAAAATTGGCTAGGGCTTAGCTTTGGCTAAGCCTGGAAGGTTGCGAAAGCGATACATCTTGGCTACGCCTTAGCACGGCTTGTGGTTCCTCACTGGTGAATGAACACGTGGATACAGAGTCAGCTTCGCTGTTCAGAGCATCCATCATGCTCCAGTCGGGATTTTCGTCAGAGGAGCAGAATTCAGGAAAAGATCGACATGCCTGCCTAGCTGCATCTTGAGCACAACATCCAGCGAGACGCTCTTCACGCTGTTCATCTGTCTCCGTAGCTCGCCGTTGCTTCCTAGCAGCAGCAAGTCTACGCGTCTTCTCTTGTGGAGGCATGGCGACTGTCTTGGAAGTTGTAGGAAGAAGGAAAAGAAGGCTGTAGGAAGAAGGAAAAGAAAATGCACGGGCTGGCTGCTGGCAATGTAGCTGAGCCACCTCAGTTGCCTCATGCGACAGAAGAGAGAAAGTAAAGAAAGAAAAAGAAGAGGGAGCGAAGGACGCGCGCCGCAACAACCGACGTCCACCTCCGAAGCGGGGGCGG
Source organism: Amblyomma maculatum (assembly GCF_055883805.1). Lineage (NCBI taxonomy): Eukaryota > Metazoa > Arthropoda > Arachnida > Ixodida > Ixodidae > Amblyomma > Amblyomma maculatum. The sequence goes on from NC_139348.1 coordinate 79,705,596, forward strand.
GTGCAATGACGGCCTACAACAGATAAAATTCAGTGGCAGGCTAGCCCCCGCCGCAAGCGGCTTTGACCTACCTATCTCTGCCCCATCAAGGCCAGGACCAGCCAACCTCCCCCTGACTTGCCAGACGGTGAACGCGAATATATACCCCCGGCTTCGCCACATATCTCTCTATTGGCCCCGCCGGGGTGGCGCAGTGGTTACGGCACTCGATCGACTACTGTTCCCAAGGACGCGGGATCGAATCCCGGCCTCGGCGGCCGCTTTTCGATGGTGGCGAAAAGCAAGGTGCCCGTGTGCTGTGCGATGTCGGTGCACGTTAAAGAACCCCAGGTGGTCGAAATTTCCGGAGTCCTCCACTACGGCGTCTCTCATAGCCTGAGTTGCTTTGGGACGTTAAACCCACAAATCAAACCAAACCATCTCTCTATTGTGATGTCAAAGCGAGCACAGCGCCTCCAACAGAAAGAACACAAATCGCCGCGTCTTCACGCGTGACAACCGGCCGCCACTACGACCCGACTTACTAGCCCGTCTCTCGCTCCTGGTATGACGTCAGAGGTCTAGTGCGCAGCGCCACAAACGGGAAGAGCGCGGCGCGTCGTGGCTACCGGCCGCCGCTACGTGAGGACTAGACTTGGTAGCCCGTCTCTCACCTTGGTATGACGTCAGAGGTCATTCTAATGGTCAAACGTGGCTACCGGCCGCCGCTACGCGAAAGCCCCGTCATGAGCGTTGTATTGCTTTCGCAGTAAAAGAAGAGGGAGAGAAAGACGCGCGCCGCAACAGCAGTCGTCCACCACCAAAGCGGGGGCGGGTGCAATGACGGCCCACAACAGATAAAAATTCGGTGGCAGACGAGCCTCCGCCGCAAGCGGCGGTGACCTACCTGGCCTAGCCCCATCAGGGCCATAGTCTAAGTGGTGTTGCCAGGCCCAGCCACGCTCCACCCCACGGACGCCTGTTCGTTTCGCCTTTAGTACTTCTAGGTTTTGGGAAAATAAAGCGCAGTATACTTCCGGTGGAAAATATGGAATCGAGGACACCACAAGGATGGCTGTTCCTGGCCCTACGGGGTGGTAATAGTAGGTCAACGCCGCTTGCGGCGGGGGCTAGCCTGCCACCGAATTTTTATTTGTCTAGGGCGTGATTGCACCCTCCACCGCTTAGGCGGTGGAGGATGGCTGCAGCGGTGCGCGTCTTTCTTTCCCTATTCTTTTTCTTTCCGCCGGGGTAGCGCAGTCGTTACGGCGCTCGAGTACTGTACTGAAGGGTACGGGATCGAATCCCGGCCTCGGCGGCCCCTTTTTGATGGAGGCGACAAGCAAGGCGCCCGTATGCTGTGCGATGTAGAACCCCAGGTGGTCGAAATTTCCGTAGTCCTTCACTATGGCGTCTGAGCCGCTTTGGGACGTCAAACCCCTGAAACCAAATCATCTTTTTCTTTCCTTCTCTACCTTCTCTCTCCTCTCCGCACGAGGCAGCGGAGGTGGCTCAGCTACGGAGTCAGTAGCAGGCCCGTGCATTTTCTTTTCCTTCTTCCTACAGCCAACCAACAACAACCACACTTCGTTAGGTCAAGGTCGCTTGGTCAAATTTAGCGCCACGCCAAGACCGGCTCTAATTGGCGTAAACATTTGGCTTTCAACTGTGAATTAGTTAAGGAGCAGTATCTGTCAAAGTCACTCGAAGGTGAAAACTTACTTGAAACAATGCTAGAAATGTTGTAGTGTAGCGTTCGCTTCAAAAGCCGAGGGTTGAAAATCAGGCGTTAAAGAGGCTATCGCTGCAACACACAGCTTTCGCTATAGGTTCAAGCCACGTTTTCCAGTTTCCGTTCGAAAAATGACTTTTTGAGCGATTCCTGAAACACTCCAAACACGAATACCATATTTTGTTTCTTGTATTCTAACGAGGTACTAGGAAACGCTCCTTTTACGGAGCGAAAAATTTCGCTGCAGTTGACCTTTGAGGGGCAGTTGGTTGGTGCGCTTCATTTGCCTTAAACAGAAACGGCTGTAAAGTGCTTTGACATATTCTGCTGACATGACAGTGCTGGACAGAAATTCCGAGGTGGCCAACACAACATCGAAGCATTGCTCCGTGGTTCTACGATACGTTTATTTCGCCCCTGGTGCATATTGTGCCCAAAACGCGGTTAAGTGGATATATTTGAGGGTGTGAGGGTAGACAATGTTTCGCCACGATTCCGAAGTAACTTCTACAACCGCAGTCAAGTCTAACGGCGAAATGAGGCTTCAACATTCGCATATGTAAATACTTTTTATTAGAATATCGAGAAACATAAAACGCACATGCGAATTTAGCGCGATATCGAAGTTCTCCTAACTCGACTGGTACATCCTAATTATCTAGATAACGAAGACACATCAGCTGACGATTGCGGTCGAGTTCCAGGTGAAGGGTCATCATGATTGTTCTTGTGCGCTAATGGTTTGCCGCAGTGGCCACAGGTAAGTGACTGCTCCTGCGATAGACTTCCTTCGAGACAGTCGCGCTGGCTACGTTGGCGAACTCTGCACCACACATATTCAGGGCCGCTCCCAGATGTGCGTGTCAAGATGCAGGGCCATGGTGGGCGGGCTCCTGATGCCTTTCTGGGACTCCTGACATGTCGTGGTGGAGCTCCGGGAGGCGTTGTGGCTTTTGTAAATGTACACTTCGGTGGCTACGAGCCTGAAGCTTGAGTACGAAGTTGGACGCGCACTTTGCCATTACAGAATCTGTGCAAGAATGGTTCACCCGCCAGTGGTACGTGCAGGAGCCACCATCGCTGCTGGGAGCTGTGATGTTGCTGCGGGAAGAGACCATTTTTTGGCAGTTGAGCACGCCATATACGCTCGAAATTACTCGCCCCCCCCCCCCCCCATACTAAGCAAAATAAGAGTGAAAAACATGAGTTTAGGCTCTTTGCCCGTGTCAAATGTTGAAATGACTGAGTGTTTGATGCTTACCTTACCGACACTAATATGGCAGTCTGGTTCCTCATAACGCCCCTCTCTACGATGGCTCAGTGATTAGAGCACTCGACTGCCTAACCCAAGAGTTCGAAAGTGGCTGCTGCGGTATTTTGACGAAAACGAAATGCAAGGGTACTTACTGTGCGATGTCATTGCACGTTAAAGAACTGCAAATAGCCGAAATTTTCGGGAGCCCTCTATCATCGCATGAGTAGGTTTGGGATGCTAAGTGCTTATAAACGCAATCTTTGCAGCTAATCGCTGGTCAGCGCCAAATATACTTAGGACACTGAGGCTCCGCCATTAAGAGTATGCACGATAGCTAACTATTATGGACGATTCTTTATCACTTCGTTTTTTTAAATGTTTTGTGTTAATTTTTCGCTTAGAGCCTGCCGGGCGATGATGTCATTGGTAAGCTCGGACACCGCTTCTTGAAACGATCCCTGAGCACGCTTGGCGGAACGCGCTGTTTGCGTTCGATGCAACGCTGGTGTGGAAGACAACCGCTAAGGGTATGACGCAATAGTTTTGGTTTAATTTGGTTTGGTTTGTGGGGTTTAGCGTCCCAAAGCGACTTAGGCTATGAGAGACGCCGTAGTGGAGGACTCCGGAAATTTCGACCACCTGGGGTTCTTTTAACGTGCACAGACATCGCACAGCACAACGAGCGCCTTGCTTTTCGAAAAGCTGCCGCCGAGGCCGGGATTCGATCCCGCGTCCTTGGGAATAGTAGTCGAGGGCCATAACCACTGCGCCACCCCGGCGGGGCCCGATGACACAATAGGTTTTCACAGACAGGGACGATACTTCTTATGCTATCAAATTTTATACGCCGACACTTTATATCAGAAAACATTGCATTTCCATTCTGAGTATTTGACGCCTTTGTACTCTGCTCTTTCTCAATGTTTCATTTTTCAATTTTCAAATATTTCATCAACTATACATTTTAAGCACAGAATTTTGATTCTGATCATGTGGACACCTGATTCCCCCTTTTTCGAGTTTTCAATTATTTTTGGTAATTAACTGAACAATTATACACAATAATTTTTTTAATTAGCATGAACATCAACTTTTCATGCTGAAAAATTTGACACCTTTTGAGGCCTTTTCTCCAGTTTTTAATTTTTTCAATTATTTCCATCTTTCATTTATTACGTTATTTCATCCATTCCAATTTTTCATGTATTCAATATATTGATTAATCAATTTGTAATTTATTTACCTATCCCTTATCACACAAATCAATCATCAATCACTACAACCACAAATTATACGATTTTTTAAGCAACCCTCGATTATTGCCGGATCTTGCTATACGATGACATGGACGGCGTTACAGCAGAATGAGCTGTATAAGCTATCGCTTAGAATTGCCATTGGCAAAGCCAATGCAGCATTTCGGCGTCAGCAGGCCGTCCCTGCTCATCGTTCATTTGTACGAGCCGTTCAGAATCCAGCCTGATGTGCAGACTAAACAACAATTAACAGATTGCATCATGATAACAGGGTAGAAGTCATAGAATGACTGAATTAAAAATATATCAGCCGCTTTTCAGCAATACGGACGCAATTACTGCTTATGGTAAAGCGACACTGAATCAGGAATGCTCGCGAACGCCGCCCGAAACACTGATGTAGGTGGTCGGACAAGCAACTATATTCATAGTGCGTTCGCAGTTATCAGCTTTTTGACTTATCTGAAAAAACAAACACCGGTTTCTTGTAGAGCTCTATACCTTTAGTTCTACTGCGTTAAGGTGGAGCCCGTCCGCTCCCCGAGGAGATACTAGATAAACAGGTCAAGCTGCAAGCTCTAACTGCAACTACCGCAACTAATTACTTTATTACCTGTGCATGCCATACACACCTGATGAAGGCACCCCGCCGCGGTGGTGCAGTTAAGATGCCTGACTACTGTATGGAGTACCCAGGTTCCAGCCCGACTGCTGGCGGCCGCGTTTCGATGGAGGCAAAATGGAGTAGCGTTTGTGTGCTCTGCGATTTCAGTGCGCGTTCAAGAACCCCAGGTGATCGAAATTTCCGGAATCCTCCTCCATGGCGCCTCACAGCCCGCGTCTTTTTGGGTAGTTAAACCCTACCAACCAAACCTATTTAGGCAACCTACTTGCTCTGAGTTCATCCAGATTAATGTGTTCAACTACACTGCGCTCAGCTGCAGTTTCTTAACGAACGCTACTCATCTCGTCAGCTTGAGATGACTACCTTCGCTTCGTGCGGGTCGAATGCACATCATACATTCTTTGTGCGAATTAGGCCTCCCATTAGACAAATACCCAAAATGGGCTCTCCCGATGGAAGGGGAGCAATGGTTATCGAATCTCCTCTCCAGTTGGTTATTGTACTTTAAGTTGGCCTCATTGGGATATCGCTTCGGGTAGAAGTTCTTGCACTTACAAGAAAAAGAGTCTGGGCTTACCTCAACAGGAGAAAAGTCAGAATCGAAGCTGCGACCAGCCTCCATGTGCTTGGCTTCTGTACACGCCAATAAAGGGCGCCAATGAGTCTTGAACGAGGTGGCAGTCCTCGTGTCCATATACCTGAGCTTCGTGCAACAGCTAGATCTTGACTGTGCTGTGCTGGTGATGAAATTAGAACTGCCAGCGTGGCAGCGACTAGTGGTTGGCGGATGGACAGCGTCGCGAGGACTGTACTACAGTGGACACGAATGGTCGGCAGGAGTCACGAGTAACACGTGATCACTATGACGTAATTCATGAATAGTAGCAGCTGCCAAGAAGAAAAAGCCACATGAAATGGCTACGATATTCGATTTTTACAGTTAAAATTATTATATCTTTGTACTACCTGCAAACATTAAACATAGGAAATTGTATAATGTTGAAATTAAAGTCGGGTTTCGGGGTATGGAAAGCGCAATGACAGTATCACTTTTCGGTGGGCACGAGGATTGATTTAAAGGAAGGGAAAGGCGCGGTAACTGCCTCGCTTGTTTCTGTGGACACCTCAACCTCGCCGTGAGGGAAGGGAGGAGGGTGGGAGTGAAAGTGGAAAGAGGAGCCGTGGTGGAGGGTTACGAGTAATTTCGACCACCTGGGGATCTTTAACGTGCGCTGACATCGCACAGCACACGGACGCCTCTAAATTTTGCCGCCATCGAAACGCAGCCGCCGAGGTCGGGTTCGAACCCGTGTACTCCGGCAGAGTAGTCGAGCGTCTAACCACTTCACCACTCCGGCGGGGCCCGCCGCAGCTGGTATGCGATCCCGCGAAAAGTCACTCAAAAAAAGACATATCTTTGCTTGAAAGAGCAAGAGAAGTCTTGCTGACACACCTATTGTCCGTTGAAATAAAATACGATTCAACTATCTCTCTCGTCATCTTGTGGCAATACAAAATCCTAACCTGGTCAAACTAGGAGTACACTTCTCCTTCTTCATTGTTTCACATGAATGGCAGTGTGAGACCAGAAATGTTTTGTCCTTGCCACTTCCCAAGTTGTTCCGGTTTTCCAGTAGTCTCTTGTTAATACAGCGTCCTGTTTGTGCTATATAACAGACTGCACAAGAGAGACTTTTTGTGCAGCAGGTGAACCCAGGGGTGTTTCACGTGATTGATTTGTTTTCGCCGTATATGTTTCTATCTGGGCCTTGGAGTAAAGGCTTAGGCATAGTTGTGAGCCAGCGCGTATACTGTGGCTTCCCTTTATCTTGTCCTGTGTCTTCTTGTTCGCGCTGTTTAAATTATTAAGAGATGTCTTTAAAAGTTTTATTCAAGGTTTGCTCAAATGTGTTTAGCAAAAAAAAATGACAACGTATAATATGTTATTCAAACTGTGCTGGAAAAAGTCTAGTGGAAGCCTGTTTCCTGTGCAGTTACAAAGGATGAATTTGTTTCCGTCAAACGCCGTAACTACAAGAACGTGGTTAGCCGACTGCATCGTGGCGGATTGAGGCCTTTAGAAGCTTGTGTTCTTGCAGCCAAGCAGAGCCGGCACGCGGAGCCCAAGGGTTTCATAAGTTACTGCATCCGACAGCACTGAGGGCACTGCTTGACGAGAATCAAATGCCGCTGACATGGGAAAGGGGGGAGGGGGGAGATGGTGAAGGGTGCGCGTTCGCCTTGCGTTTCCGCTTTGTTCATATCTCTGTGTGTCTGTTTAAATACTTAAGCAGCTTCATGGTACACACTCGGTCCTCTAAAGTAAAGCACCTCGTGAACACCTACTTACCATTGCCTCGTTCAGTTTGAAAGGGAATCTGGAAATGTGGTTGACGCTGAGGGGCCGGGGCATTTGTAGAGAACTCAGGCGGTACTACAAGCCGAGTTGTCTCCGGTCCTGTACTTCCGTCTGAGCGAGTGTCGTCAACCCAGTCTCACAGCGGCTTCATTATTTGAAGTTTGCTTTAGTATCGTGTATTATAACGAGTATACAATCCCAAAATGCTTTCCTTGGCCTCGCCTACTGTTGGCTTCTTTCCTTCGTGTATTATAACGAGCACCCTCATTTCCCCTTCAAAATACATGATACTTTAAAAATGTATTTTCGATACCGATACTCCGATACTTTCATTTCCCGCACACGATACCTAATACCGATACACAAAATGTATCTAAAGTATCGAAGATAAATGTATCTTCGATACTGCCCATCACTGTGTTGTTCAAACGTTTGTTATTGTTTTTTTTTAGAAGATTGTGTAGTTGGAATCGTTCATTTGCGAGCTATGCGTTAATCGAGGCTTCGGCTCGAATGCTCATGTCTTTAGGCTGCACTATTCACGCTGCTCGCCGTGGCAGCCGTGTCTTATTGTACGCTTTGCCTGGCGTGTAGTCATATGGTTGTTCCATCGCTGGCTCGGCCTGAAAGCTGCGCTTCGTGTGTTTTAATAGCTAACGCTCCAATATTCACGCCGCTCGCTGTGTCCATCCAGATTAGGTGTACGCATTGCCGGACACGCAATCATTTGGTTGTTCAGCGGTGGGTTCGACCAGAAAGTTGCGCTTCGTGGGTTGACGTTGTGCACGCTCCGCCGCTCATGCCACTCGCTTGCATGTTAAGCTTGACTTTGTAAGCATTGTGGTATGTATATTGTTACGTTTCGCCACCGACAAGTGTGACAGCTGACGCGGCCACCGCGCAGTAACGGGCAAAGCAGCCAGCGTTTCGGCCATTTCGGCGCCGTCCAGTCAGCCGCCCAACGCTTCCTCCCGCGGGCAAGTCTCGGCGTGTTCTTGCCACGCGCCAAATGTGTGTGCGTGCGTGTGTGTGAAAACGCTGGCCAAGCCCGGCGCTCGAGGGAGAGTGCATCGCCCTCGCCCGTCTGCAGGATCTGGAGGAGATGCGTTCGGACCAGCTGCGATTGAGTCATCCCATCTTGCCCAGACACGTTGGACGCTCCGTTTCCTGTGAGGGTTTACCCTTTCCCTGTGAACGGGAAAACCTATAAAAAGCAGCGGCCGACTCCGCTGAGAGAGAGACTACTTTGACGCGCCGTTGGCACGACGCTAGACACCAGCTGTGTGAGAGTGTCTGTATTCTCTCCGGGTCAGCTTCTCTGTCCGTTCCTTCATGATGTTGTAGTAAAGGCCGTTAGAAGACGCCTCGTCTTTGCTGGGACCGTTGATGCCGTTCGCCGAGCCGCGGAGTCGCCAGGCCAACTCTACTGAGGGTCTGCGAGCCGCATGTTATAACTGGTGGCAGCGGTGCGATACACAGGCGCGCGACCCAAACGTAATAATATGCACTCGTTTTACTGTGATTCAGTTCGTTCGCGACAAGGGAGTTGTACTTCATGTTTCTTGAGCTACGCCGTACAAGACGCTCGTTGCGCATGCCTATTGGTTTCGTGTAGCGCGTATGCAGAACATATTCGTTTTGTTGCAGTTGGTAGCGTCGTCACCCGCATCCGGTGCGGAGGCACGGCGCCCCCCCCCCCCTCCCTCTGTCCCCGCAATTTAAGCACCGAATCGCAACTTCCTTTCTACCTCCTCTGTGCTCACGGTATGCGTTGAAGTTCGCTTTGCACCCAATCACGCGCAGGGCGAGTGGCATTTTTTTTTTCTTTTTAACACTTATACGCAGTGATCGTGACCCACGACTGATAATTCAGTAAAACATCACATCAAAAGCGCATATATCCGAGAAAGGCAGAAACATTAGCACGCGTAAGTTGTGAGAAAATTCACTGAGCAAGAGGCTTAAGACTGGTGATTGCCCAGTACCAGACCATAAGAACAAAGTGGCCTCTGAACTATGTATATGTGTAAACATTAAGCGTGTGAATCACTGTAGCCGTATGCGCACAAATATAACAAGTATGTGAACTGGTAAATGCTACAATGACTATAACAGAGTAGCAGTGCAACTTCGCTACATATATAGAGACTATCAAAAAGAATCAACGAAGAAAACGTGATAACCCGTATAGAAGCGCCTTCCTGTGTCCTCCTTGGGTTAGTGCTTATTACACTGGTTACACGAATTCAGAGTAAGAATAAGTTTCCTGCGTGCAATAAACAACTGCACTCATGCAGGTAATAATGGCTCAGAGGAAATACATGGGGGATACAAACAATGCCAGGCTACGCACGTTATCACGCGCGCAGGAATATGCATAGGAATGACAAGTGAGAACAAGACAGGCAAATCTATAACCCAAGGACAACTGGAACGCAGAGCAAATAACTAAAGTCATAGAACTGACAAGCCGTTAAGCAGGACATTTAATGGACATGCCAGAAAACACAACACTTGCAAAAATCACAAGGAGCAAATAATTGTCTGCCGCATATACAGAATTTAAAAGGCTTACACGTATCCCTCGAAAGCATTCGTTAAACAATCAAGAACCGACCGATATGCTAATGTGCTAATGCTAATCGAATATGCTAATGTCGTCTGGTTTCCTTTTACCAATCAAGACATAAATAAAATTGAAGCAGTACAAAGGAAGGCAGTTAGGTTCATATTCAATAAATACAGAGCAACTGACTCACCAACTTAAATAATGAAAAGACAGGGAATAAAAACACTTGAAACCCGATGCTAAAATCGCACACCTCAAACTCCTGTACCAACTACTTTATCGACACTTAAAAGTTGATCCTGCTAAATACATCGCTTTCTCTGCAACTAGACCGACACGTAATAAGCATTCAAATACGCTAACTGAATATCACTTCCACACTGACTGCTTCAAATACTCATTCTTCCCTTTAGCCACAAGAGAATGGAACAGCCTGAGTTCATCTGTTACTAATTTATCTTCGTTTACTAAGTTTGCAATCGCAGTGGAAAGGTATTTAACTTATTAGCAAAAAGTTTTTTATGCTAATATTCTCGGTATGCCGCCCGTTCGATTCTGTTCTTGTTCTGTTTCTTGTGATTTACGCGTATAGATGTAAAAACAGTACATTTATGTTTTTTTCTTCCCTTAGTATAGTGTCGTATTACATGTATAATTCTCGTTCATATCTGCTTCATATTTGTTTTTGTTTTATATGTTTCGCCGTTTTGTACCCTATGCATTTTACATTCTTGATTTGCTTTGTACATATGGTTGAACAAAACGTCGCGGGCTAGTTGGTTCATCGCAAGGGGGAAAACAGCGCTAGCTATACACGGACAAAAAGGGGGGACGAGACACACACAGCGCTGTTTGTGTCTCGTCCTCCCTTTTTGTCCGTGTTTAGCTTGCGCTGTTTTCTCCCTTGTACATATGGTACATAGGATAACCGATGGTCGCTGAGGGTAACAAACTGGATTCCAAGAGAAGGAAAGCGTAGCAGGGGGCGGCAGAAAGTTAGGTGGGCGGATGAGGTTAAGACGTTCGCGGGGGTCAAGTGGATGCAGCTAGCACAGAACCGGGTTAAGTGGAGAAATATGGGAGAGGCCTTCGCCCTGCTGTGGGTATAGCCAGGCTGATGATGATGATGAATTCGCGAAGTTTCCCGGCGGAATGTATTGTGTACAATGTGCCAAATTTCGGATGTTTCGGTCACTCTCCCGCGTCACTACGAACTGAGAACGCGCAAACTAAGACCGCAACCTTGCGCACATACGCTGCGCCAGCCGCGCTGTATGTACGCATCACGAGCAGTTTGCTGTGATGCGTGGTCTGCACATCATAGACATCGCGACTGTAGTCAGCGCAATTGTACTGTGGCTTCCTTTTATCTTGTCCTGAGTCTTCTTGCTCGCGCTGTTTAAATTATTAATGGATATTTACCGACTCGCCCAACAAAGTATCTTGGTTAAAGGTATCTCTACCTTAAAAAAAACAACAACTAATTTTTGAAATATGCGAATTGACACCATATTAGCCACTTTCTGTTAAAAAAGTATCTTTTATCTACAACCAGCCGTACTTCTCCGGCGATGCAACCTCAAGTTTCCTAACTACCTCCAGGATGCTTCAGTCAACGCGGCTGTGGTTCACTCTTACACGTTGATAAAAGGTATCTTCACCTAATACAACACCTGCGGTATGGTCGTGTGTGTATTTAGGGCGACTTTTCTCATTTGCGTCGCTTTAAGCACCTCCACGTCGCGCTCTTTCCGGACTGAATAACGTTTAGGTATTTTATTTTTCGTTTTCCTTCCAGCTTTTAACAATCTTCAGAGCTTCAAAAGCTTGTTATCGCAGTAATGGTAATACAAATGGTCAGTTCTCCAAACGCACGCAGGTTGCACCTTTGTATTTGTATGTAGAGCCAAGTTCGGACAGGTCGGTTCCCATGAAGAGCATTAGTTTAAAGAAATATTGCTCTAGTCTGCTTGTGGACGCAGTCGCTTAACTGTACCATGGCTTCAATTCAATGTGAAGTTCTGACAAGGGCAGCTGTCCAAGCAATACCTCCGTGCTGGCGTATTCCTCAAGCCCTTTCAAAAAAACTACGCTATAAGAATGCTCTCAAAAATCCTGAAAGCACGGTAAAATTCCCCAATGCCGCTAATCGTATTGCCATCTTAATATTACAATTTGTGATGTGTCGAAGATAGTACCGAGTACTTGTATCGGAACACAGTTTAGGTCCTCTATCTTGCATCGGCATCGGAAATATAATTTTCATGGTATCTTGTCCTGCCCTGGAACACTAAAGAATGGCCACTTACCTCAAAAAGGCGCGGATCCCGCAGTTTATTAGTCTGCGGACCAAAACCTCTCTGCGAGCAGTGTTTGTTTTAGGTTGTTGCAGCCAAAGCACAACAGAAGCTTGGCATCACGGCACCACGGAAGCGCTTCCCGCCAAGATGTTCCCGCACGTCAGCAAAGCGGGCGCCGCAGCCAATGCGAGGCTCGCTCCTTCAGCGGCGCGCTCAAAGGTTATCGCTGTAAGCTTATTCAGGGGGTTTTAGCCAGTTTTGCTTTGCCGCGCCATCCTCACGTGCTTTCCTGGCATCAATCTGCAGACGTAGGTGGTCTGTACACCACCACGACTACCTTTTATTACGTTACCGCACATTAATGTTAAACCTAAGACGCTGAACAGAGAGGCGCGCTCGTTCCACAGATGGCCGAATTCTGAAAAAAAAGTCGATCTGCTAGCGCGCGGTGGAAATAGTGAGCAAACTGGTGGAAGAGGCAGTGCCACAAGCCTTTCCTTTGGCTGAATGCCAGAGGTCTGGTAGCACTGCCCGGGCAAAACTTAGCCACAGGTTCCTCTCTTTAGAGGCGGCTCTCGAAACTTACCTAGAAACCTCTGGACCCCCTGTATAAAATCCTAGGCTAAAAAAAAAAATCGAATTGTCCGTCCTTCATCCCCCCTCCCCCCCCCCCCCTTGAGCAAGAAGCAAGACGAGTGCAAGAAGACGAGGTTCATTTATTGTCTTTCTCGGGTCGGCAGATGCCAGGTCAGTCTACTCAAGACCACGCAGCTCCCTCTGGATCTTCATCCAGGTGGCCAGGGGTCCATGCCCGCCACGGTAGTGGCAGTAGCAGCCGTCGGGCTTCAGCCGGCCGTCAGCACGCATCTCTTCGTATTCCTCGGCATCCCACTTCGTGAAGCCCCACTTCTTGGAGACATGCACCTGCATTGTCAAAACAATTCACGCGCACATCAACTCTCGTGATTTGTGACCAATAATAATGTGTAAGCATTGCTAAGAAGTGTGGTACTAGCCTCTCAATAAAGAGAAGCTGAACAATAACAGTTAAATTAGGAAAAGGCAAACATGAATACTGCCTTGCTATATGCTATTAACATCAGTTACGTGCATGTGCTGCATCAGCACTGAGCTTGCCCCAACAGTAGCGAACATTGCTGCTGTGAGCTCAATGCAAGGCAATCCGCAAATGCCGCTCAACGACTTTTTCCTTTGTGGGACCCCACAGCCCCTATTAGTGTTACAAACTGTGCGCGCTTTTTCATGTTTGTGTCGGTGTTTGCCCAGGCAGCACGAGTACACATGAGCGAGCTGCCTGGAGCGGGGGCGGCAAGTTATCGGTGCGAAACCGAGGAAGCAAGGCTCGGGGCTTTTTGGCTCGGCAGGAGGCCAGCGAAGGGCAGCCAGTCAGCGCCTCGAGCTGACGAGATGTACACAGACAACTGAGCGAGGTCCTGCCAGACGAAGACGGAAGCAGTGCCTTAGGCTTAGGAGTGTTAGCACGAGTTTCTACCACACATGGAGCAATGTTTTTGTACAGCCGCGAACGCTTTCGCCCTATTACTCGCTCTATTCGCACTGCAGTATGTTTTCTATTGCCACCGTTTTATTCTTGATGGTTCATTGTTGCGCACCTCAACGGCATGCTATTCTGTTGATCCGGAATAAACCGGTGTTTTTAAAAAAGACTGTTTTTCACTCATTGGGACAAGACCACAACTCGCGGACTTGTATTCTAGACTTTCCACAACGGTGAAGTTGGCACCCGCAGCAGTTCTTGCGGTCAAGAATCTGTGCACACAATTGACCTGGTTCACGAACTGGTGCTTGGAAATAAAGGAAACACGGCCAGCCACACTGTGTGGACAGTGGTTAGGAAAGGAAAAGCGCAGCGTGTCAGACTCCTGTGTGGACACTTGAACTGTGTTTAAGAGAGGAAAGTGGAACTTGTAGTGGACAACGGAGTAATCTCAACCACCTGAGGGTCATGAACGTGCAGACATTGCAGAGCACACGGACATCTTTGCGTTTTGCCTCCATCGAAATGCAGTCTGGTTTGAATTCAGATGATGTGATGTCAGTGCAGATAAAGATACCCAGAAGGTTGGAATTATTCTGGAGCCCTATCACAGCTTTCTGCTTTCACTCCCTCCTTCCTTACAGCAATGTTCAAGCGTCCACTTAGAAATGTCAAAGCGTGCTTCCTTTCCCAAAGACCAATTAGAAACTGCAGCAGTTTACCAGTGATCATAAGGCTGTTTGTAATTGGTACAGCGTGAAAATCCCTAAGTAAGCATTGAGTCTTATCAATAGAGCTATCACAGGGCATTCCATTCAGCATCATTGATAACCTCCAGTTTTTTTGTTTGTTTTTTTTTTCGAATTTTTGCAATCAGGGGTTGTTTCACACCCTGGCTGCAGCAGTCTGAAGCACTGACAATCTTGACAGCCTGTCAAGTGCTGATCTCAGTGTTTCATTTTTTGAGTATCTCCTGCAGACGTGAGGTGAACACAACATTCAAGTTTTCGATGATCTTCACTGCTTTGCCCTATGTGTGTAGAGTTGAATTATGTCTGCCACTCGTTCTGAGTGAGAAATACAGTTTCCTGGATATTACAGAAATGAGATTATTCACACTGCGGTAATAACAGTAGGTTTAGTGCCATGTTTCATTTGCGGCCTTTAGAGGCATGTTTTGAATAACACGATTTTCAGATCATAAATATAAACTTGAAACTCCCCTGAAAATTGTATTGAGCTTCCACTGCACTAGTTATGAGTGAAGCACGCAATGTTGGGACCAAATCCATTTGGAACAATGCACGTTGAATCACTGTAGCCATGCTTATTACTGCTACACAAAATAAGCACTAACATTGTGTTCCTTGCAATCTACCTCCCTACATAAGCGCGTGATTATATAAATTTCTGCAGTACAGTTATTTTTCACTGTTTCTGGTAATTGTCAACTATCATTTTATTTACCTTGGGAACCACTAGGTCCACTGGAAAACAAATTAAATTTGAACAGAGTGCAAAAAACAAACTAAACACAAAGTTGTATCAAAAATCGTAACTAGTGGCCACTGCACTCCACAAATGGCTACACCATACAAATAGACGCTGCTCACGCTGCGTACCGCACAGCACGTTCATCGACCATACTGTCTCCATGCTCAAGAACACAGCCTCCCCTCAAAATAGTAATTGCATTCCACATTAGAAAACTCCTCGTGTATAATTACAGCACGGTACAAAGTGCCACGTACCTTCTGGCGCCCAGGGAACTTGAACTTGGCTCTGCGCAGCGCCTCAATGACGTTCTCCTTGTGCTGCTCCTTGACACGCACAGACATGATCTTCTGGCCAATGTGCACCCGGGCCACGGTGCCCTGGGGCTTGCCAAAGGCACCACGCATCCCCGTCTGGAGCCTGCATGGGGCAGAGAGAACCATCACTAGTAAGAAAAAGCGCCAGCTTTGGGTCATGTCGCACTTTTACACAAATATCATACATACTCACATGAGGTCTGTACACTCAACTCAGCAGCCCGTAATTACATCAAATGCCGGCCAAAAAGAATACATTTTGCACATGTAACTTTTTCTTGTACGGAATGCTCGCCGAGAGCTAACAGATGGTAACAGCCTGCAACGCACAGGACAGTCGTTGACACGTCACCCTGCACACCGGACTACCTTGAACCTTGAACACAGTGCCTCAATGCTGCTCGCTTATCTGTGCACAAGCCATAAGGGTGTGCACTTATACAAGTGTCACACCATCGACACTGCCATTAACAGAATACACATCAATTGTAGCAAGCCATATGCCCAGCTTAAATATAGTGCAGTCCACTTATAATGATACCATATAAAATATATTGTGCTTATAACAATCAAATTCTTGGGTTTTATTATTTCCCTGTTGCCTCTATGTAGACATAAACCAGATATGACGATTCATTAATGGCGGCATATCAAATATGACGAAGCTTTATCACCATGCATGCATGTTTACCATAAGCATTTTCCTAATCTTTGATAAAAATAAAAACAGAATGACTTAAAAGCGAACAGACATTGAGAAATGCGCGAGAGCCATTGGATGCGGTTGAGGGCTATCATCGCAATCACTGCCTGTCACACGTAAAGGCTGCGACCGCATCGTCAAAGATTGTGCATCTGTGGAAGATGGCGTCGACCACAATGAAGGTGCGCTAATCTAAGATGAAACAGCAGATTCGTCGAGATTTCTGGCAGTTTCAAGGTTGAAAGCTTTGTGTAAAAAACTAAAAATATGGGCATTCGCACTCTACGATTTTAACGATCAAGGATGGGGATGCCCTGCAGCGCATTCAGTTTCATGCACGCAAAAAGAACTGTCGCCAGAGTGCACACTACTGGAAGCGATGCTCACAGCGATTGCCAAGCTTCAGCTACTGCTCCAGCGAGTGCAAATTCCAGACTTTTAGAAGTATACTTTTTATTTTATGGCTCTTGATGTGTAATAAGAGCTTAGTGTTTTTTGCGACAATAGACTTTGTTCAACCCATTTCATTCATCGCTTGAAAGTAGGCAAGCCTACATGCTTGGGAAAATATGTGGAAGTGCGAGTGCTGTTTTGTTTGCCGGTCCAGATGTAACAATGATCAGTTATAACGATTTTTCAGTTTTCTCAACACCGTCAGTGTACTGCACTGTAGGCCACACGTGCTTCACAACCAAGCCACAGTGCAGGTGCTTTGAATTTAGTCGCACGTCACAAGATGCCTACCCTTGTATGCAGTTCTCAATCTAACAATTATCATACCTTAAAATCAAAAATACTGGGGACTTATGCTGCACTGAAATAGTATGGTTCGGCTTGTGGCATTGAGAAATCGACGCAGATGTTGAGTTTGTACTAGAACGAGGAGGTGTGTCTGGCCCAAGTTCCAGTAGCCACCGCATGCTGATGCTTTCTTCTCACCACCGCATTCATGACCATATCTGAAAGTTCCCTCGCAAACTCTGATACGGAGATGGCTTTCCAGCAGAACTAGCCCAGTATGCATAGAAACTGGGATGAGGCTAAGGTCATCCATGATGATGGCTGTGAGCAGCATGCTGGCACTAAAGCCACAAGTGTGACTTTCAGGGGACATTAGCTTACAATAGCGTTATATTTGATATTTGCGACAGGAAGCCCAGGTTGGCATGAACACCAGCTTTTCAGGCTCCAGATGGCCACAGCAATTCACTCGAGCACGCAAAAGCCAGTGCTCTCACCAACCTGGACTTTCTCGACACGTCGCAAAGTGAGAAACCTGCTAAAATGCAACCGCCCACTTTATTGTGGGTAGTTAACCCCCACAGATCATTCCTGCATTGTGCCAATCATACTTTCAATGCATTATATATTTGAAGGATTCACCAAGGCTATGCTTTGAAATGCCAGACCAGTATGACGAACAAAGCCTGGCAGAATCGTGAAAAAAAAAAAAGCACAGGCATGTATGGTACATAACGAAACTTTCCCGTCTGTGCGTTATAACTGCAACAAAAAGCTGAAAACCAAGCCACCTTCTTCCTCCAAAGAATGCAAGGTTAACATAACAGCCAGCTCTTTTACAAATGATAGTGTCATAATGCGCAATACTACCATACAAAGCTAAAATGGTATCAGCAAGAAGCACGGCTAAACTGCTTTTTACCAGCTTTAACTATAGTTGGGCACGACTCAACAACAAAGTAGGAAATACCCCTGAAAGGAGACCTTTCAGCCACTGGCTTAAACAGATTTTCCAAGATGTCACGGCTATATGATTTGGCCGCGGTGACCTGCCTTTCGATCTGCCACACCCAGAGGTCGGCACACTGACATACGAGTGTGAGTGGACATGAAAGAGCTATTGTGAATGTATGGTGAGAGTGGATACTATTTGAGTGGAAGCAAGTGTAGTGGTCATAAGTGCGAGTATGTGGACTTGAGTGTGTGTGTGTGTGCAGACGTGAGCGTACATGGGCATGAATGAGTTCTACCTCTACTATGTGAGCATGAACGGGTAGTAGTGCAAATGAGTGGATGTAACTGAGTGGTCATGAGAGGATGTGAGTTGAGAGGGCATTCGAGTGTGTGGATGTGTATGTGAACGATCCATGTGTGAGTGAACCCCTCCTTGTGATGCCAACCAATGGCCATAACCTGCATCATCGTGCTAGCAAGTCTAATGGAACCCTCGAGCAGCCAATGGCCGCATGGGAGTCCTCCGAGCAGCAAAAGCCACTTTTCTTGACCTGTATACCACTGTGGCAACACTGAAGCTACACAGTGAACACCAAAATGTGATCTGTGAAACAAGGTGCAAACCTACTACAATGAAACTCTTAAGGAATGAGAAACTCTTATAAGGACTGGTCAATTCAACTGCACACAACAGTACTCTGCACTGTAGAATAAACAGGACAGACAGGCGGAACAATTAAGCCACGGCGTGGCACTGCAGCACATACCTATCGGCACCGGCACAGGACAACATTTTGTTGATGCGGATGACGTGGAAGGGGTGCAGTCTCATCCGCAGGTGGAAGGCGTCCTTGCCACAGGTCTTGACGAGGTACTTGTTGGCGCAGATGCGCCCAGCTTCCAGCGCTTCCGAAGAGATCTGCTCGAACTCCTTCGAGATGAGGTGCACACAGAGCGGGAACTCATCCACCCGAGCCTTCTTGCGGCCCAAGTCAAAGATGCGGATCTTCGGATCTGCACAGAACAAAGAAAAGTGCGCTCAAATGCACTGGCACTCGTGCAGCGATCACCCTTCTTAATTACATCTCACCTACTCCTTCAGTCCCCAGGTCACGAAAGACAAATGCAATTTATTTTTCCTTTATTAAAATCTTGTGAGCCAGTTAAGTATGTACGCAGCACCAGGGCACTTTTCATTGCCTTGAAATGTTGCTTGACAGCTGAAAATTTTCCCATCTACTAGATTCTAGTTTGTAGCAGCAATGACACTGAGCGTCATGGTCTGGTTTGGTTTGTGGGGTTTAACGTCCCAAAGCAACTGAGGCCATGGGAAACGCCGTAGTAGAGGACTCCAGAAATTTCGACCACCTGGGGTTCAACGTGCACTGACATCGCACAGCACATAGGCGCCTTGCTTTTCGCCTCCATTGAAAAGCGGCCGCCGAGGCCAGGACTCGATCCCGCTTCCTTGGGAACAGTAGTCAAGCGCCCTAGCCCCTGCGCCACCCTGGCGGGGATTTCAGACCATTCACTCCACACGTTCAGCTTTCCACACCCTCTGCTTTGTGCAAAATCTACCCTCTGAGAAGCGATGACACTGATGAGAAATTGCTCCCTTTGGAATGCCAGAGCATACTAAATTAAAAGAAAAAAAAAAACGCTAACACCAGTGGTACCCAACAAAAATATAGAACAATTTTTGAAATTTTTTTCCCCAAAAGCGTGCCCTCACCTATGCATGGCAGATAAATGCTCTGATTCACGATCCAGGAAAGCTCTCCAGGTACAGCATTGCTGGTTAACGTTTGGTACTCTGACACTGGCGATATTGGCTTGCAGGCGACAGCACAGATTACTGTTTTAAGAATCTTTCACCGCCTGTAGTGCAGTCGTGCAAGCGATCTAACCGCATTAGCGGCAATTCCACGTCACAAGCAAGTGCTGTCAGGCTGCCCCACGTGGCTAACAATGGGCGTTTCATTAATGGGATTAATCACTCGTGTCCGATCAGTCTAAAATGCGCCGAGAGATCAGCTAATGCAGCAAGCGGGGCCGAATGAAATCACACTTCGTTCAACTTGATTCATTGAGAAAAAGTTGTCAATGCAGAGATCGCCGACTACAGCAGGCTAACGGTCAAGCTTCGAAAGGGACACGAACAGGGATCAAATCTGCACTGGCGACGTTCGCTTGATAACCGATGAAAACTGAAAAACGTGTCATTTTGTGCCGGCTAAGCCTAGCAACGAATGGCACTTACCGGGGACACCACGACAGAACCGCGACTTGGGGTACGGCTTGTTCTTGCAGTACCGGTAACTATGAGAGAAAAATGGTTACATAAGGTCGCAGTTTCAGCTACACGTACGCAATGACAAAATCATGCGCACTGTTATAAAGAATCGTGAGGAAGAACACCACATACCATCTTGCGGGTCGGCGACCCATCTTGCTGGCTAAGTTGCCTGCGAAAAAACGGTAAAATAATGATTAATAAAGTTCTGAATTACAGCACAGGACAATAACGAGCCATAAACCGCATCACGATGACAAATATTGCCCATTCAATTAGCAGATTAACTTAGATTTCACCCGCAAGCTGAGCAGAAACAACCGTGCCACTCACCAAGCAAGCAGCAAAGAGAAACGGAAGCACACTGGCGCCGCCTGCCTCGCTTTTTCAGTTGTTTCTCGGCTCGGCTACAGCTCGGCTATTTTGCAGTCGTTTGGAGAGAGCCGAGCAAAAGTTAGGTTTCGGTTTCATGACGTTATGTTCGTTTGAGTTCGGAATTTTTGGTTCGTGGCAACAAAATTTACTGATTTCCAGAAAGTCGTTATGATCAAACTGAGATAAATACGAGGTCACACCACATGGCTCAAGTTTTCAGAAGCGCCTGACATCAACTTCTATACGCAATCATGTTCTGTGTCCGGATTGCAATAAAAAAAAAAAATAAAAAGAAAGTGCTCAAACGTTGCCACAAGGTAACTTGTGATGCCTTCTCCGGATTTGGCGAAAAACGGAAGTCAGCTGCGGCAGCACTTTTAGTCAAAACTATCGAAGCACCTAATTTTACGCGCACGCGCTTCTACAGAAAACCTGCACTTCTAGTTGAATACAGGCGAAGACATTCGACCTGTGCATCCCAATGTTTTTAAATGCATTGGCGCCACTAGAGCTGCATATGGTTGGTTTGTGGGGTTTAACGTCCCAAAGCGACTCAGGCCTTGAGAGACGCCGTAGTGGAGGACTCCGGAAATTTCGACCACCTGGAGTTCTTTAACGTGCACTGACATCGCACAGCACACGGGCGCCTTGCTTTTCGCCTCCACCGAAAAGCGGCCGCCGAGGCTGGGATTCGATCCCGCGTCCTTGGGCGCAGTAGCACCTCCGGCGAGGTAGAGCTGCGTATGAGCCTGTTTTAATGCCAGAGCTGCGTATGAGCACATGCATTAAAACTGCATTAACTTCCGAACGTACGCGCGACAACAGTAGACAGCAGCACCAATGAACGGGGCTAGTGTGTCAAATAGATCGATGCGACTAACAGCCATGCCGCAGTGGTCTGCGGCTGTGGGTGAAAATTGGGTGCGATCATGGGTGCGATATGGAGGCCGATTCAACAACCAGTCAGCAGCGCAATGTAAATGCATGAGAACAGTTGTTTCCTTCCTCTCCTTCCTCTATGAATGAGAACGAGGCGCATAGATTTTGTCGATTTAGGTTTTCTGGTTAGCACCCTCGACAGCCGCACATAGCGCTCCAGTCGCCAGTGCGGTGCCTTTCTCTTCGCTCGCCGTGTGGGGTCAGTGGGGTGATGTGGGAAGCGGCCGCCGTAGTGGGAGTGCTTGCGCGATCGTCCCTTCCCCGTTGTTCTCGTGATACGTTTTCCATCACTCGTGCTCGCAATGGACTATCGGACAGCGATGGTGTAACCGTGTAACGTTGTACTGCGTTGGTCCGATTGTCACACGCAGTGCGTGGCAGCGTGCGAGCGACCCGTCTCTGCGAGCCGGGCTGAGCCATGCGTGAGAGCTTTCGGCCAGGCGCACTTCGGTGAAAAATCTTGCTTAGTGCGCGGCTTGCTTCCCTGGTCAAGAATAATGAATGGTAAGAGCTGAAATTTCATTTGTTCTGACGCGTGGTCGTTGCGCTAACGCGAAGCAACCAGCGGCAGTGTTTTGCTTGGAACAATTGAGCGCGGATTTCGCTTTTCCCCGGAGGCAGACCTCTCTCCTTTTCTGTTCGGAGAAGTCATTTTTGCCGTATGTGCCGCGCACCCAGATTTGAACGCCGCATGGTTTCCTAGGGGGCGGACGACAGCTACCTTGTACGCGTTTGTTTGTCCGTCATTTCGTAATTCCGCAATTCTTTGTCGCGTGCTGGTATACGCGTATATAGTTTCGGTTCACTGTAAAATGGATGCGTTACTTTCATCCTGTCACTTTCGAATGTGTGGCAGGCAGCTTCCGACGCCTCCGGCTTTCTTTCAATGCGCGCTTTTAATGTAGTACTACACCGTCTGGTCTTTGTTTCAGAAGACACCAGCCCGTCGGATCGGCAGATCCTGCTGTCGCGATTGCTGGATGCCGTGAAACAGGTGACCAACGGAGTGTCGAACTCTCTTTTCCTGTGCTCCGCTTGGCCCATTCATTGTGCATGAAATGCGCGCCGAGTTCGTTGACTCGATCGCTTTCTACCTCTGAGTGGAAGGACTTGCTTGATCATGTCAGCCTAGAACACGAAACCTCGTGTTCACGAAGCTGACTGTATATATGACGCACTATTCGGCTCGAGTTTATCAATTTAAACGTAAATTGACTGCTTTATAGTCCGTTTAAGTGTTGCCGTGGTCCCTGTATAATGCATGTGCTGATGTTGACAGTTCTTTTTCGGCTGTTTTCAGTGTCAGATCCGCTTCGGAGGACGCAAGGAGCTCGCGACGGAAAGCGATAGCAGGTGGGATCCGTCATGGCTCGTTTTCGTGCTTTCTTCTTGTTGAAAGGCTGTTTCGTGACCGTGTTTCGGTTTTTTTTTTTTTTTTTCCGCGGCACCTCCCGCGTGCCGCTGTTGCTGTGTTGACCGTGAAACATCTGGTGATTAGCTTACTTGGTAACTGTTCAGACAACTGCGCGCTAAAAGCGTCGCCTCAAGAGTGACATTTGTGGCGAGCCCGGGGTTTGTTGCGATTTTGGTTTCGTTTTTTTTTTTTTTCTCATTTGTTTGTTTGTTTTTCATTTCACAGGGTTGTCAACTTGTGCACGCAGTTCGAAGCGGTTCTTCAGCATGGAATGAAAAGGTCCAAAGGGTTGAGCTCCATCAGGTGATTTGTGTGCTTTAATTTTAATGCCTGCCATATTCACGGGTGTTAGTGAGTGTGTCTGGAAACAAGAACCAAATGTTGATCGGTAGCAGTGTCGCAGACTGTGCGGAATTCTGGATGCTACTTCATTCGTGGTTTTGTAAATTAAGCAAATTTACAAACAAAATTAGTCCCATCCCTGATACACACTTGCACTCTTAAATTATACCTCCTGTTATTGCCTCCATGTTTTTTTATTTGTTTGCAGTATGTATTGAACTTGACGTGTGGTCACTGTAAGAACTATTTAATTCCCTTTTGCAATTCTTATTCATCTCAGCATAAAGAGAGCACTCATTTATGTGCAACTAATGCTTATTTACCAGCTTTATGGCTTCTACAACCTGTGTCCTTATTTCTGCACCAAGTATGTTAATTTGTCCTTCATCGTCATTTGTTTGCATGCCTTATGGAATAGTTTTCTACTGCCAATTTCAACAGTAATTGCAACATAGGAAATCAATCGGACATGTTTTCTCGGAATAGTGTTATTTGGTCAAACAGAAAAAAAAAATTATGTCATTTAGCACAAAGGCATCATGGTCCTGACAGGCATTGTCATACATCAGCTAATTTTTTGCTTCAATTTTCAGACAAGTCTCGGAGATCGTTAAGGGCCTCAACCTATGGAGCACCGATTCGGATTACGGTGAGTACTCTTTTTCATTACGGAAAGAAACCTAAACCATCTAGAAGATAATCAATTTTCTTCCCATGAGTTCGAACACTAAATTAGTAAATAGCTCTAAAGCAGTCAAAGTAGTTGATAGGCATTTATGACTCTCGGGAACTGCTGAACCGTCTTTTTACTGATCGCGCTTCTTTACAGAGATGTGTATTTTGGGTCAAGAGCCGAATAGTTATTGTCAGTATGTTTCCATGTCAGTATGCATGTTCATTGATGTTTGGTGTATGCATTAATAATGCATTATTGTGCACATCCTAGCTTCTGACAAAATTAATTTTGGGCAGGCATGTAACAACGAAAAGCTAACCTTTGATCCCTTAGGATAATGGCATGGATTGTGAGAGGAGGTAAGCGTAGCAGAGGTTATTAGAGGGTCAGGTGGGAAAGTGAGATCAGAATGTTTGCCAGGTAATAATAGCCTCATCTGGCACAGGACAAGGTTAGTTGGAGAGATCAGAAGGGGCTATGAAGTGAGAAATGGGCAGATGCACTCATAAAAAAAGTTCTTGATAGAAAAAATTCTGCATCATTTGTCGAACAGTCACAGTGTCAATTGGCGCATTAAGTAGGCTCACTTGTGGAGGGTCTCTCCACGTTTCACTGGGGACCACCATCATTTGTGGGCACACGTTGCTAGAATGTGTTATTGAAGAGCTCAATCTCAACAAATCGCTGCTTGCTTGACTGCCATCTAAGGCGACACATTGTGGATTATGAAGGCTAAACTTATCAACTCCAATAAGTCTTCAATAAGTTGAGTTCTTGGCAGTTGGTTTAGACTGTTTCGAAGTGCCTCGCACTAGGAGTTGTTTACTTGATATGGGGCAGCGAATGGCCAGCTCCACTCTGCCTAGCCCTTATGTTTTAGGCAACTGCAGTTGCTTCGCCTTTTTGTTATTATTATAATTATTATTACGCTGGTATATGTACGAGGGACTATAGCTATTGTAAGAAGCTGACTGATAATGGAGCTGCATGAAGATAACTGTTTTGAAATAGCTATAAGAGGGTAGCTGTATGATGGCCAGCTGGAATGTAAAGTAGGTAGAAATGGGTGATGTCATGAGCCTGGGAAAGAGCTGTTTCATGGGAGTACTGTCTTTTCTTCACTTATTAAGGAAGTGAGTATGGGAAGAGGGAAGTTCTAACTTCTGAAAACTATTAACCTGTGATGTTATGAAACCTTTGCAACCCTTTGTTGGCGTCATCAGCTGATTATAGACCATACTCCCCCCACACCTACATAAAAACACACACACGCGCTTAAGTCAACCCACTATTCGTATTTGGCTTAAATATG
The DNA here is from genome assembly GCF_055883805.1 of Amblyomma maculatum. NCBI lineage: Eukaryota > Metazoa > Arthropoda > Arachnida > Ixodida > Ixodidae > Amblyomma > Amblyomma maculatum. Next base: position 79,730,750 of record NC_139348.1, read on the forward strand.
TCACTGAGGGAATCATCGAAAGTGTCTACATATTCTGGTGACATCATGATAGTAGCAAGATCTGTTTGTGCCCAATGCTTCTGCTAGACATACTCAGGTATCTTTTCTGTTCGCTTTTTTTTTTTTTTTTTTTTTAGATTGGCATCATTCGAAGTGATACAATGGATGCAGATATACCACCAGTGTAAACACGGGCCTTACTCAAGCATTCATATCAGGCTACATTAATTAATTACACAATTCTTTCCCACTTGCCTCAGTACTGTTTTCCCTTTCTACTGATTAACAATGACAGTGGAAAGGCCCCATTTGCAGCAGCAAATGCAGCTTACCTATGCGCACACCAGGTGTGAGCTGATGGGAGGCCCTGCAGGTTTAACAATAGAGCATGTGGCCATTACGGCACAACCAAAAGCAACTGCACGCCATCTTATCGTGTTATCTAATCTCTGACTACTGGGCTGTTGACAGCAGCCAGCGAGGCTCGCTTTGCGTGACACTAGGGTCAGCATGCACATCGTGTGACGCACCTACCAAATGTGCACTACCGATGAAGCATCGTAGCATGTTCCACATATTACCTTGTCAGCGGTTCCTGGGTGCGTTGTTTATGAAGAAGGCACAAATGAAATTGTTAATTTTTATTAAAAAAAAAAATTTCATATCAAAAGTGAAAGGTAAAGATAGAGAAGTACCGCATTATTGCCAGAGTTGGACAGCCATGGTTTCCCGTCAGAGACATACATACATGCAGACACTTTTCTATTGAGGTTCCGGACTTCGAGAAATTGTTGTGTGCTAACCTATTTGGGGTTGGACAGCTCAAGCAGTATCATAATATGTTCTGCATTTGTAATGAGTTAATTAACTTCAGCACTTGGCTGTAGTTTTTATAATTAATGAGAGACTTGTGCCACGGCAAGTGCAGTTATCGAAAGAGCTGGCTGAGCAGCTGAAGCAATGAAGCTCGAATTCTACTAGTTGCTGCAGACGCAAGCGGTGGTTTGGCCCAGTGGGCGGACGTGTTGTGTGGTCCCCCGAAGGTGGCGTTTTGTTTGCCTATTAAAATGAAGTAGAAAAGAAGAGACATCGTTTCCTGAACTATAAGCATTAAGAAAAATGGAGCAGAAACCTTCCTTTATATTTAACTGCATGATGCTAAATGCCTGTGTGACCTAATGCTTGGGGATAATAACTTTTGTAGAAAGCAGTCAAAACTGGACTAATGAGATCAGTTTAAAAATAACTTTTGTAGAAAGCAGTCAAAACTGGACTAATGAGACCAGTTTAAAATTTAAATTCTGTTTATTTCCGTCAATAATAGCGGAGGGGGCTCAAACAAGAGCACTCGATTGTGTTGAAGCCCCCATTTTATGGCATGCAGTAATGGCACAGTTGTATTTTAATCATGAGTTAATTTACTTTTTTCAGAACAAAGCAAATTGCAAATTGTACTAAGCAAATGAAGTAAAATAATTTGCACATCATTTTTTTTAATTATACAGTTCTAGGTACAGTATGTGGAATAAAAGTCAAAAGAAGTGGTCTTAAGTTTAGTCAGGTTAGGCAATACCAAATAGTAGACTTCCAACTGTTGATCAATTTAGAGGCCTAATAATTGTTCCTATAGAAAAACTTTAAGCTTAGAGATGTTAGTGTGGCTAGTATCAACTAGTTTGTAATGAAGCTTGTTCAGTAATATTGGTAGAATGTGACGTAGCATTTGTTGGCCTAAAATGGTACGTGTAAAGGAAATTTTCCAATGGTTGTGAAGATCACGTGTCACGAAGTCTTGTTCACTTATTTGTGCTATGGCATTAAGTTCTTGCTGCTTATGTGGAGTTGTTTATATCGTTTTGCCAGTGTATATAAGCTGCATACACTTATTATATTATAGCTGGGTAAAATATTCTTATGCACATTGTGCCATCTACAGGATGAACATGCTCTTGTATGAAAGAAGTCCGATTCTCTCTATCTGTCTCTTTATTATTATTATTTTTTTTTTTTTTTTTTGCTGTGCAGAATAGTAGTTCCGCGATAATGTAAACCTGAAAACCGAGATGGCATTACACGCTGTCTGCCAGCCTCACTCTGGAATGAGTCACCTCATCATTCTGTACTTTGTTTCATTATTAGTCCTCTTCCCTAGACACAGCCTCACTGTAGAAGCAGCTGGCATGGGTATATAGTTTGCTCGTTTGACCTCAAAACGCACAGCCTGCCACTGCTTCCGAGGCCATCTCCTAAAGCAGACAAAGGAAAAAGGAAATGAGTTCAGCCTGCAGGGGGAAAAAAATGGTCCAAAAAAGAATAGGTGAAATTGAACACAGTGTTATATGAAAATAGTAGAAAGTGGAAAAGTAATAATATCATGATAGGCCTCAGTTGCGACAGCAACGTGCGATACATCCACAATCGCAGCAGTTGGAGTGCACGCATGTGACTCATTCATCATGTCCATTGTTGAACCGAGAACGGAGACATTCGTGCAGTGCAGTCTACGGTACTTGCGTGCTTTGAACTGTTCCTGCACATTTTGCGACCATATCTGTGCTGCTGGGTTCAGGTGAGCCTGTGATGCTCTTGATTGATGCTTCTTGAGGAAGCATTAGTGGGGCCATCGCCTTCAGCTTATCTGTACCTATAGAAGATATCTATAGTGGCTGCATAGCAAGCATAGTTCTGCATAAAGAAAGTGATAAAATTCTAGTTAAGAAAGGCGTCAGGCAAGCAAACACGATCTCCCCGGTACTATTCACAGCTTGCTTAGAGGAAGTATTCAGAGACTTGGAATGGGAGCAGTTAGGGATAAGGGTTGATGGAAAATACCTCAGTATGTAATCTGCGATTCGCTAATGACATCGCCTTGCTAAGTAGGTAACTCAGGGGATGAACTGCAAAGAATGATTGATGACTTGGATAGTAAAAGCAGGAAGGTAGGCTTGAAAATCAATATGCAGAAGACTAAGGCAATGTTCAGCAGCAAGGATCATGTGCATGCATAAATAAGCATGCCAGGGGCAGGGTGTCACCCAGTACTACATACTGTAACGGGAACCGTTCAAGGGTCTGCTACTCGTGAGAGAGAAGCTGAGCAATCTATTTCTGACATGGTGAGGCAGCTACCATTGATTAGAATACTCGTGTCGTGGAATTAAAAATTCGTTTTTTTTTTCCTTTCTTGCGCTGTGCACTCCTACAGGCATTTCATGCAATTTTTTTTTTTCAGCATTTCTTTAGCATTATTTGCACTTCTTTTTTACTGAAGCACCTGATTCAATAAACCTGTATAGGTTTTCTTAGCTAGTGCTAGCATTTGAAGTGAAATGACCATTACGGTAACATTGCTCGCATATGGTTATAGTGATCAGTCCGTTTTTACTGCCTTTTTGTAGACATGTAATGCTAATCAATTTCGTGCGCATATGTTTCGCTGTGCATGCATTTAATGGAACAGTGATCGCTACAGTGGTCTGTTATGCATGTGGAAGAAAGATGACCCCTGGATTTGCCCTTCTCATTTTTATTTTTTATTTTTATTTTGTATTTACGAAACTGCTCGCTCTAGCACTAATACTTGTGTGTAGCTCACAAATATGAGTGTAGTTAATTCATAATACTGCATATCACACAGCCTAGGTTTATATGTAACACTAGCTTTTCTGCTTTTCGGGGTTGACGAAAGCTTCTGAGCACATTTATTCCAACTCCCCCTGTAATCATTACTGAGTGCAGTTTTGTTCAAGGTGCAGTGTTCCACAGAGAAGCCGAGTGCCGCATATTGACATATGACTTCGATGTTCCTCTTTCAAGCCATTTCTTTCCACAACTCTGGTGATACTGTGTGATGCTGGTAGGGCTAACTAGCTTTAATCGTGCCATCATGATTAGCATAAGGTTTGAATTGAGTCTTTTTTCCTGGACAAGTAAGTGGGCACGCTCCAATCCTTGGGGCCCGATAAGCTATCCACCACACACGACCCCTATCTGTCCTGCCATTGCTTTAATCCTTGATGGGGGAAAGTGGACTCGTGATATTGAGTGCAGTGATAAGGAGCTTTGGGAGCTTGTGACGTTAGTGTGAGGCTGATTATTGGGCTGAAACAATGGATGCGTGTTGCTGGCTCGCCATAGCAGGGGCCACGTGCCTTTGTCACGCCTTATTGTGTGTGCTCTTTCTTTTTTCTTCCTTTATGGTTTATCTGGGATAACACTTCTTGTGAGGGGTATATAGGTATGTAAAGCAGACAGTGAAGTGCTTAGATTGATGCTTGTGGGCTGATAACAGTTTAGTGACTCTCTCTCTCCTTTTCCGTGGCCCCCTGTAGTGCCCACTTACATTTGCCATGTTCTTCCATAATTACATAGTGCGATTTCTACATAGCACCAGCCAAGTTATGTCCAGGGCTGGACGGGTCCCTGTTACAATGACATCTGACTACATGTCCCTGCACTATAAGTGGGAAGCTGTGAATTCGTTGGTTTCTGCTTTCTGCCTGTAACCTGCACAGTTCGCGTTTGTCATCTTTTTCAGCTGTCCATCCTGAGCTTGCACTGTTTTTCCCCAAACTCTCAATGCCTCCTTTAATTCCCCATCAAGATTGTTAGAATAGACAAAAGGATATTATATCATAGCCGAAATAAAGGAGTAGAAATTAGCATGGCCGGACATGTAATTTGAAGGCCAGACAACTGGTGGTCACCGAGGCTGACGAACTGGATTCCAAGGGAAGGCAAGCCTAGCAGGGGGCAGCATAGAAGTTAATTAGGCAGGTGAGACTAGGAAATTCTTGGGGATCAAATGGATGCAGCTGGCTCAGAACTGCGTTAATTGGAGGGATATGGAGAGGAGTGCAAGAGGAAAGTATACAACAGTTTTACCTGTACTTACCTATGGGGCTGAAACGTAGAGGCTAACAAAGAGGGTTCTACTTAAGTTGAGAATAACGCAAAGGGGTATGGAAAAAAAAACGGTAGGGATAACGTTAAGAGATCGAAAACGTGCAGAGTGGGTCAGAGAAATAACTCAAGTTACCGACATTTTATTGGAAATTAAGAAGAAGAAATGGGCATGGGCAAAACATGTAGTACGAAGAGAGGATAGCTGATGGTCGCTTAGGGTAACAAACTGGATTCTAAGAGAAGGAAAGCGTAGCAGGGGGCGGCAGAAAGTTAGGTGGGCGGATGAGGTTAAGAAGTTCGCGGGGGTCACCCCGCGAACTTCTTAACCTCATCTGCCGTGGATGCAGCTAGCACAGAACCGGGTTAAGTGGAGAAATATGGGAGAGGCCTTCGCCCTGCAGTGGGTATAGTCAAGCTGATGATGATGATGAAAGGTGCAACTTGTGCGAAATAAAATTAATAGTTTTGGTATTGACAGCTAAGCTTGCATTTAAGCCATGCGAACGAACACCATACAGCCAGTCATTACAAAAGTAAGGTAACAGTAGCGTCTCCGTGCACACTGCTAGCGTGGCAGGCACTTGCTCTTCCGGAACTACTGCATTGGGAAGAAAAACAGAATGCAAAAAGCGGTTTTTCCTCCCTTTGTGGTACGGTTGTACTAATTCCTCACCTTGGCTCAATGAGAATGCATTGAAGACATGAAGAGTCGCCACAGGGGAGAGTTGCTGCGCAGAGTGTAGGAAGTGCCTGCAGGCTCACAGTTCTGTTAGTGAACACTCTGAACACTCACATTTCGTCAGGTTTTCCCAGGTGTTGCACATGAAGTGACACCTTCATGTACATCTCATGAGATCGCATGGAGTAGCAGGCATAATTAGCAGCTGTTCTAAGTGTTATTAATCACTGATGTGCTTACTTTCATTGAAGTGAAAGGGGAAACAATCAGCTCTTCAATGGAATTCTTTTTTTTTTTTAAGGTTCCAGTTTCATTAAAAAACATAGTGAAAATGACAAAATGGTGTTTCAAAAAAGCCTGCCAGGCCTTTAAAATGAAGGAGGTGTGTACTCCATGCAATACATGAGTTTTTCTCGTTACTTGCTTCTCAGAAACCAGTTTGGGGAATGAAGGAACTAGCACAGGAATTTGGCAGCCTATGGTTTGTTGTTTCTACCAAGTTTTCCTTTTCCACATCCACTTCTCTTCACTATCTGTCATCCTTGCTTTTTTTTTAACTGAGAAATGCTTTGGCAATAGGACTCTAGCTTGCTGATTTGGTGGGCTTGCAGATGAGACGCTTACGGGGGCTCTGTCTTTGTCTTTTTTTTTTTTAGGCTGTAGAGTGCAATCACCACAGGCTAACTAAGCCGAACTTAGGTGTTGTGAATTCAGTGTTCTTTTATTTCCATCAGTGCCACTATTAGCACCAGATAACGAAACAAAACAAAAAAACTACAAGGAGCTCTGCTGTGGTCAATGCAGCACATATAACTCAATTCATCCGGGTACTTTATCAATGTCTAACTTGTTTGCAGTTGCTGCCGTTTTTGTCTAATGGGTTTAAACAGCGGACATGACTCAGGCCCAAAAGAGCAATCTGTGTCATCACCCCTATTCTTGCGAGCATGTGTAATTCATAACAATTAAATGAGTGCGCTAACTTGACAAAACTGACGAACGTGATGGAAAAATACATGACACGAGACACAAAGCACTTTGTGTGTTTTTATGTATTTCTTGATCCCGTTTATCGGTTATGCCAAGTTAGTGCACTTCTTTAATTATTATAAACAACCAACTAGCCCCTTTTGAAGCATTATGTGTGGTTCTACTGTCATTACTTTAATGGTCTGTTTTGTGCACGGAGTCACGCTCGTGGGTCCAGCGTTCTAAGCTTGAAGCCATGAATTCTTTCGGTGCAAAAGCTCTCGTACGATCGTCAGAGCCGAGAACAGTCATGCTTGTGTCTCGCTGGTTGCCATAGCAACCACGATGCTAGCCATTGTCAAACTGCTAAAGCAGCAAGTGGGATGGTGGCATGCACACCAGTTATCAACGTCCCTCCCAACCTTGTCGCCTCTATTTGATTGTACCACATCACTAAAGAACCTCAATTTAGCACTAGGTTTGGTCTCATTGGTATCAAAATTGTGACGCTATCGTTTCTCGTGCAGAGGCCAGGTGTTATATCATTTCGCTACCCACTTCTGCGATAAGATATATGTGCTTCCAATCATATGCCGTTCATTTTAAGTGTAGGTGTCCACCAAGATGCGAGACAGGTACTGCACCTTCCCTTCCCTTCCCCAAAAAGTCGGATCAACTAAAGGCTAACACTTTTCCGAACTCTGTGCCAGTCTCTCAATGCCAAAACATTCCAAGCGGTCCTTTCGCACGCCTTTATCGGTTTAAGTGGAGTCAAATCCCAGCTAATGTTTTATTATTTATTTATTTTTATGATTTTCATTAGCTGATGCCCGCTCTTCTCAACTTCAAGTTTAGGGTTTGCTTCGAGCATTTCAGTGAAACAAATTCCTAGCTGATTTCAGGTCGGTGTGTGTGCATTCTCCAATGCCTTGCCAGCCAGACTAGTGGTCATGTTGTGCAGGTTGCTTGGAGATTGTAGTTGAAAATTCTTAGACCAGGATGTCCAAACGTTGCAGATCGGCTGCCGTACGATGTTCAAACACACCAGCTAGCACTTGTCTTTGATTGGGCAGAGGGATGGGTACAAATCATCGGAGAGATATAGATCTTGTATTGGCCTGCCAAGCAGCAAGGCGTAGTGATCAGTACTCAAGAGACATTGCTTAACTAACCCACTAGTTTATTTCTGAAATGTTTGCAGCCAGCTGTGGTCTGACAGACGTCGGCAGAATGGGTGGAAGCCTTTAGCGACGTTCCGAGCATCTACATTTTTCATAAGCTCTCTGTTGTTGTATACAAGGACATTCAGGCAAGGCTGTGGCATGCTGTGCTTGCTTTGAATTCCTTTCTCACTCTTATCTGCTCATTTAGCCTGGGAGATGGGGCCCTGCTCATATGTTCCCTTTTAAAATTTACAGAAGTATACAGCTGCACTTTCGTGCAAAGGCTTTGCATGATTTAGCCCTACTTTATAATAAGTAAGTTGCCTGCATGTGTGTACATCTTTGCGAAAAAACTCGTAGAAATGTCTTCTATTTTAGTTTAGCACAGCAGTTCTCAAACTGGGTTTTGCGGAAGAATGCTCTTTGGGAGTGTTGTTTTACTTTAGGGTTCCCCCAAGCATCCAAATGCATGCATTCCCTAACTGCCCCTTTTTTTCTTTAGAAAACCCAATTTTGAGACTAATTACACTGTAATTAGTTATATTGCCCTCAGAGCTTTGTAATTCAATTCATTTTCCAACTCGAGGTTGAAGGCCCATGGTCAAGAAGGCTTTGTTCGTTTGTTCATGCTCAAGGCCGTTTCAGCACACATCATTATCACTTTTCAACGAGATATATCTGGAATGTTTGTATAGCCACACAACTGCCTCTGCTTCAAATGAGATTGTATCATGGGATTATCATGCTTATCTCAAGGGTTCTTCGTGACGTTAAATTGAGCACGACCAAGCACGGCAGTGATTTTGGGCTTCTATGCCACTGATTTCAATAGTTTTTGCCGGTGCAGAGCTTTTGAATTCTATTAGGTGCAATGATTCAGCCCGATAAAGAGTGAGTGCTATGACCAGCCTGCTATTTTTCTACAGTGACATTTTCAGGACCTAGGTGAATCCAATTCCTACAATTTGGAGCGGACTGCTTGAATATGCATTTCAGTACAATCTGGAATGGACATGTTCCTTCTGACTTGAGGCGATTCTTAGGAGAAGCCATTATTCTAGATTTGTTCTTCGTCTTCTGACTCTTTGGAGTAAGGAAATAAGGAAGCCTTTAGTTCGAAATCTTTTCTTTCGGCATGACAGACATTTTATCTACTGTGCCGTGATACGGATTAGCTGCTTGTATGCCACGAAATCCAACATGACCACAACCATTTTTCTGTCACAGCATTTTGTATCTTTGCATATTTCTCCAAAACACTGTCAATGAAAACAATTTTTAAAGGGCTAATTTTCGGCTTTGTCGGGTCTTAGTGTTATAGGGGGTTGCATGGCAGTCTTGTTGCACCGCATCTTTCTGTGTGTGTGTCTGCTTAACTTTGCATAAAATGAGTCACATTGTGACATGTTGGCTGCTGCTGTTGCTGATAAGACACACCCTGCTACCTTTTACTCTGACTGCTTATCAGGTTAGACAACTAGAAAACATTTGTGAAGTGCCAGCTCCAGGCCTGCTTGTTAGCTTTCTTGTTTTTTCTGTTTTTGAAATGGCGCTAGCTATTATTAGTCCACGTGAGCACTCCAAGCTATGGTTAAAAGGTAAAAGCCTAGTCTACAGATAGTTACTGTAGTCGCGGAAGTCATACTTAGCACGAATGTCTATAGAGCTACTTGCTATGGCACTTTTGTATCTGTTGTCAAGATTTCATAATCATCAGTTTCCTGATCTGCTTTTAGGTTGAGCTCAGGTCGACGCTATGTACAGCATTCCTTCCATTCTTTAGAGCCAAGCTGGTCTTTTTGTATTTCATGCGCCATCTTGCTGTGTAAGTGAAGAAAAACATTTCGATAATTCATTATGACTAGTGCCAGTAGCATATGAGGTACCGTGCGTTTTTGGGTGAGAGTTCGAGGGTTTAGGGGGATTATATTGTCCCCTCTAAACGAGCTTGTAATATTGAGTTGGATGCTGTACTGTGTACAAGTTATGTAGGGCGAGATGTCGGTGTGCCTTCAGTCATTCATTTGTGTCAGCATTTTATTTCCCTTTTGTTACCACATTTGCGTATAGCCTATGGCTTTTTCACCTCTAGCATATGTGCCAGGCAAAGACGTACCTGATCGCGTCACAATTTGTGTCAACTCAGTCCTAGCCCAGCTACGAACTGCCTTGCTGTTGCTTTGTGTGCTCAGTTGCTGGAACCGGCTGGATTATGGAACTGGAAATCTTACCCAGCTGGAATATTCCGGTTTCCTGCTGGAAAATCTACACTTCCAGCCAAGATTTAACTGTAAAATTTCCCGCTGGAATACGGAAACCCAGCTGGAATGAGTACGCCTGAACAAAGCCTATAGAGTGTCCATTTTCGCCTGGGTGGGTAGATATACATACTTGGGCTGCATTGGGACCCCACATTGCCGCCCCTTATGGGTCTTCTTTCTTTCTCTTTGTGGCAGTGTTCTGGCACTATGTGCGCACCCACCTGACCAAGCACGAGCTGGAGCGGTACCTGGTGCTGCGCCACGTCAACACGGACGAGGGCCGCGGCCGGGCCTGGCTGCGCTCGGCACTCAACGAGCACGCCCTCGAGCGATACATGCACATGCTGGTTGCCGACCCTGCCCACATCAGGTGAGTGCCACCATCCTTGTCGCCTGCCGGTAACACAGGTAGGCAGAAACAATGAGAACACGGTGAGCCATTGCTTTTATCAATGGCAACTTTTTTAATATACTGCTTGGTCAACAATAGCTTTACCTGCATTGTCCCTGTGTAGCTGTGCTTTTAGTTGGAAATGTGATGCTGACACTTTGAATTTACAAGAAGCATATCAGATTGTGAAATTTACTGGTCGCTACAAATGGAGTTCGACAGTATTGATTCTGCTTACTTGAGCAGGTGTGGACTTTATCCCTGATATAGTTGTTCCCACTTCCCTTGTAGCATTCACCATGCTAAGAAAGACGCATCTGTATAAATTTTGCGGTCCTTGCTTGTGTGCAGCCAATTCTATGAGGACACTGCCTTCCTGATGGACCAGGAGAAAAGTAGCATGCTGCCCATCATGTCCGCAGGTGAGGGGCCACGTTCACTCTGTGTGGGCTACATTTTAGGATTCAGAGGATTGAGGTGTTCACTAACAGGAAATGTTCTCCCGATGTGTCTGCGCGATGTATCCACACTAACTCATCAACTGACACCTAAAAAAGAAAGTGTCTCAACCAGCGATCGGACCACTATCACTCCAATCTCCAGCCGAGCGTGCAGATGACTACTGCACCCCAGGCTCATCAGAAATGGGTCGTAATTCTCCTTGTCTAGTATAAAGATGATAGTAACCATGACAATGAGGATGATGTGAATGAAAATTATGATAATAATAACGATGGCAGTGTTGGTGCAGTTAGTGATAATGATGATAGTATTGACAGTGGCGATGATGATGGTACAGTAGTGATGGCAGTGACGCTGCTTTCAGTGATAGTAACTGTAGTAGCAGTGACACTGACGGTGCATTTAGTTGATAGTGATGGCAGTATCATATTTCCCGGTTTATAAGACACACCTTTGTATAAGGCGCACCCCTCATGTTTAGAGGCTTTCAACAAAAAAAAAAGTTGGTATATAAGACTCACCTCAATTAATTCAGATTAGGGCAATATTACTTGACTATACATGTTTGCTCGACCATCGCGTGCTATGTGCCTGAAAGAAAATTTATTTAGTGTGTGTGGGAATGATAGAAAAAAAGAGGCAATACTAATGCTCGAAAAAACTTTCGCTCAGTGAGAGCAGGAACCTTATTATTACTCAAAGCCGGAAAGTCTTCATCTTGGTACTCGGTCGACGATTTCTCGCGACAGCGCTCAGGCATCCTCTATGCGCTCATAATCACTGCGCTGATCATCGCTGCAGGAAGGAGAAAATATGCATGCAATAGCCACCAATTAATGTTGTAAATCGTAATTGGGAAAGAGAGTCAGTTCGATCTGGCTAGTCTTGGCAGCGTGGAAAGGGGGAGGAGCATAGACGTCGCAACCTTTTGGCATACTGCCAGTGAGACGGCTGTACAATTCTAGAACACTAAAACGACTGTAAATATTGTAATCGCAGGCGTCGCTACCGCCAGTTTCACAATAAAATTGGCCTATGAACATTGCGCAAAACGGAAAAAAAGAAATGCACATAAGATGCACCGTTGTATAAGGACGCACTACCGAACATTGTGTCAAAAAGCCGCATCTTATACGCACGAAAATACGGTAATGCTAGTGGTTATGGTGACAATAGTGATGACAATGACAATGCATTTATTTGATAATGATGAGAGTAGCGATGTCAACGACGATGTAGTTAGTGAGAACATTCCTGTAAAGTGGCTTTCGCCCTTTCCACTCTTCAGAAGACTTGAGCTCGGTCTTGTAATTTTTTGTCTGCTGTCATGACTGAGTGATGCCCCGATTTATTACTGGTCACCTGGCATGACTGGTATACCCTTTTAAAAGCTCTTTTTTTTTTTTTTTTTTTGAGCAGCGAGAAAGCAGAATATAGTAAAAAAAAGCACACCATAGTTAAAGAGTGTGGAATCGCAGTTGCAATCCTGCTAAGAGTCAAATTCGAAAGTTAAAGCTCAGCTACTTTGGTCATCTGATGAGAAGAGAGGAGTCGCTGGAGAAAGTTTTGATGTTGGGAAAGGTTGAGGGTCGCCGGAGAAGGGGTAGGCAGCGAACGCGATGGTTAGATGGCATCCTCGAGGCGCTGCAGATGAAGTTACGTGATGTTAGGAAGATAGTGAGAGACCGGAAAGCGTGGCGTGACATGGTCCATAGGGTCACGAAGAGTCGGACACGACTGAACGACTGAGCTGAACTGAAGTTTGCTTATGAGTGGAATAGCATGCACCATGACATTTATGCTGTCAAATAACCTCTGCAACAGCAGGAATGAAGCACTGCTTTCAGTGTTAGCTGAAAATCACATTGCAAGCTGCACTCGTGTGCTGCCTCCACAGGTCTGGGATCCATCCTGTTTGCTATCAACATTGACAATCAGGACCTGAACCCACCCGAGTCCAGCGTCTCCGTGCGGGGTCCTGCCCAAGCGGGGCTCGCCGATGCACACCCTGTCATTGCCAAAGGCTTGGGTAAGGCATCTGCAGTGCCATACAGCAAGTCTGTTCCTCTCCACCTTCTCTTTCATTAAATACCCCCTCTCTCTCTTTTTGTTCCTCTGCCTGCTGTACAGCTTGCTAAGGATTAAGTCTCCGGAGGAAGTGTGTGTATCTCTTCCTTGAAATCATGAGGCCATTGGCTTCTACATAGTACAATATTAGCTCACATGCATGATTGGTAGAATGCTGCAAACTTGCTGAAATGAATTAGACAAGTTGACTCCCTTAAGACTTGTAAGCTTCTGTATGCATTGTAAACCATTACCTCAAATACTACTCATTGTCTAATAATATCTTGTTCCCAAAATCTTTGCCAGTACTCTTTGCAGGCAATAATACGGCGCTTGCCGTTCCAAATAATTGTTATTTGCGAATAAAAAGATTACTTCACCCTTAATGAATTCCAAATTCTTTGCTCTTCTGTAACTCCTTGCCAGTATATCCCACATGCCTGACTGTAGGCGTGATTTGTATGGTAATTGTTGCTGCCAAATGTGCTATTGTTTACATCTCTGGTATGACAGTGTCTATGGTTACTGATAACGAGTAACAGATCGTATTAAAGCTTAACGGGAGAAAAGAACACGAAGGATGGTAACGCGTTATTTCCACCTTATGCTGCTCTGTGTCTTTTTGGAGGTAAAGGTCTTCAAGGTTAACTGTCGAGGGTCAAAATCTTGTTGTCTTATCTGCAGAGCACAAAGAGAAAAAAGAAAAAGGCGCGCCCTCTTTGTGTCTTTCCCTGCAGTGGAAGTCCGGCGGAAGAAGAAGCGCCGCAAGCCTCGGTCTAACGTGGTTTCCTTCGACGATGAAGACGACGACGAGGACTACGTGGCAGATAGCAGGTTTGTGCTGTGTCCCATATTGCGAGCTGTGCTCAGTTTTTTTCGTGACCAGATGAGCCATTTGGTGCCGCAATGCTGGGTGCCCTCTTTTCATACGGAACATGCTGTCTTTCTTCCCTGCACTTCCTTTCTTCCATTTTGTTTGTTCATTTTGTTTTTTTTTGAAGTCTGAATTGCTTCCTTTTCAGAAATAAGAAAGGGAACCATACAAGAAGTTTCTAGATCTGACCTATTATGCCGTGCACTACTGCATGAATGAGGCACGCATTCTTCATCTAAGGTTGCCCCGCCGGCGTGGCGCAGTGGTTACGACGCTCGGCTACTTGTCCCAAGGATGTGGGATCGAATCCCGGCCTTGGCGCCCGCATCTCAATGGCGGCGGAGAGTAAGGAGCCCATGTGCTGTGTGATGTCAGTGCACATTGAAGAACCCCAAGTGGTCGAAATTTCCGGAGTCCTCCACTATGCCGTCTCTCATAGCCTGAGTTGCTTTGGGACGTTAAACCCAACAAACCAAATGGACCATTCTTCTTAAGGTGTCGGCAGGCAGCAAGTTACATTCATATACATACTGCTGTTTCAGAGGCACAGTTGCTATTGGGCGCGAGCGTCACCACTAAAGTGAACTGCGCTAGCATCGACCTAGGGGAGCAAGTGGGACCACATGATTCCTCTTACTGCTGCTGAAGCAGACGCTCGATTGAATTTGTGCGGTTTAAAAGCTAATAGTCGTGTTTATTTATGTAGTTTGGGTTAGTATAGAGTGCCAGGCTTACACTTTTTGATCTTGCATAGTTATTGGGGTTACTTACGCGAAGGGACCCGGCGTAAGCTCCCATTGCTACTCAAAAAATAAGCTCACAGGATCTTCGTTATTCAAGATTTGAATGGACAAAGAAGTGAATGGTCATTCTCATATGTGCAGCAGACATTTCAGTGAGCAAGGTTTTGTCCATGCATGAGTTGGCGCTGAACAGTTCGGTGAGTACCGGTAGAGGGAACAGCGCGCATTTTAATTTGAGTTTTTCACTTGTGAAGCTAACGAAGACCTATTGCTAGCAGGATGGAAAAGATGGCTTCTTCATGGAGCAGTACGCTACCAGATGAAGGAAAGATCGTGCAAAGGCCAGAAAGTCTCATTCTTCTGAATGAAGTTGTTGACATGAAAGTTTCACAAAAGTGAACTATAAAATTCTGCCGCCACGGGCAGCGGTATTCATGATGAGTTATTTCAGGCAGCGTGCATACAGTGCTGTAGTGATTTCAAATGACGAAGTACTTGAATACTCAAGAGATAGTATATTACATGTTATGATGTACTGAGGTATGCGTCAACAAACCTACTTCGTGCGGGGAAAACAAATGTCTGCCTGAACCAAGAGTGCCAGTGATGGCAGTCAGTGCGCAAGAATTCGCTGTGTGAAACGCATTTAATACTTGCTGTAAAATATTTCGTCTTTTCCGCTGTTCAACTTGTCTGCTCTACTACGTTCAAAGGAGCAGGTGAACGAGGCCGCTTCTGCCGACACTAATCGAAGGCGCTCAGCCCTGATACCTCCTCTTCTCTTGCAGAGAAATCTCGTTACTGGTATTCACTAGCTGGTTTTGTGGCAGTCAGCTCCAGTTTTGTTTTTCCATAACAGCAACAGCATTGATACAGCCGGTGCGCGTCGTCGTCGCAGTAGTTAAAACTCGCTAACTTCGACAACCTGCTGATTCGGTGAAGGGCTTTCTTACTGGATGAATGTGCCTAATATCTCGAATTAAGCTTATCATACCAGACCGAGGTGCATATTAAATAAATAAATAGACGCAATACTAAAGCTCAGCTAAACTACCTAGGAAAGCATCCTACAGCAGCAGTTCAACGCGGGTTATTCCACTTACTGCGTCACGCGGCCCTGCCAAGAGATGGTGCAACGGTATGTTCTCGCGCCCAATACAGAGATTGCAGGTAATAATTGGTATAAATACTCATATGCATCACGAAAATTAGAAGAACAATGAGCATCTACAGTAGTGTGCAAAAGTGGGGACATCACATGATCTGCTACGATTACTGCTTTTCTGTATAAAAAGGTGCGCCTGACGAAAGTGCTTGGGAAAGCAGACGGGTATATCAGGGGAATCACTGTCTGCATATGTCAAAAACGTCTGCTGCATCGTCTGAACACGCCGGCACATAATTCTGTCAATTCACGTAGTCTCTCCACTATTGCTTGTGAGTAGTGAGTGTATGCTTGGACAACACACTAAAAAGCAATTAGAAGAACACGGACACCAGATTTTTTTTTTTTTTTACATATTTTGACTGATGCCTAAGCCATAAATATACATGGATTTCCACATGGAACGGACCCAAGGCGATTAGGTAAATATAATTGCGCTTCTTTCAAGAACCACAAAAAAATACAGTATTTGATGAGACTTAGACGTACTCTATAGCTCAGACTCTTCTTTGTTGTTTAACATAATATAATTGGATAGTGAAGTTAAAGCTAGGTCGTAGTTGTCAAAGAGAAAGTGCTTGAAATGTTTGCGGTACAGACGAAGAGGCAAGCAAGTCCTTGAGAAGCTGTGGCCATTGTATGATTGGTTTTTTGTGAAGAGAAGGTGATCGTCTTCAGAGCCTGACACCTGTGGTAAATGGAAGCGCAGGTTCATGGGCAACCACAGCTGCTACAGTGCACCGGCCACTTGCGTCTCCTCGCCAGTGGGCACAGAGTTCCCGGCTGTGGCGGCCCTGCAGGTCAACGGCGAAGCGCCGTCTTCCGCGGGGGAGGCCACGGGCAGTGATGCCGCCGCCACTGCCGTGCCGGCAGAGGTTGCGGCAGAGGATGCGCAGAGCGTCGAGTCTCTTGCCACGTCTGACGGGAACCTGTCCGATGAGAGAGGTCAGTGGGAGCTGATAAAGCCGAGAAAAGAAGAAAAGAGGGGACATGTTTGCTGGAAGGAATGATTTTTTCTTGATACTATTCATCAGCTGTCAAAGTTGAGGCCCATGGGTGTTTGCATCTGCACCCAGCCCGAACCTCAAATTTGAGTAAACTTTATTTCATTTATTGAAGCCTTAAAGGCCTGAAAACATTACATAAAGAAGGAGCAATAACATTGTAAAACAACAAAGGAAGAAAATGAAACAAACTGCACCAAATTATATAAGACCAGACTAATGGGCAATGTCAGATAGAATAGAAGGTGACTGGTTAGTTTAGGTTGGAAAATTTCACGATCTTTACATGAAGCAGCATTGTGCGGTAAAGCATTCCATATCGAGTTATCACTTCTGGAAAAAGTCAACTGCATCGCAAAAGATAGAGGAAGAGAGACGCAGTTTGCAGATTTCTAGTGATCTGTGTATGTGTGTGTGCAGTTTGTAACATTTCCACACAAACACCTAGCTGCTGATGCTGGATAATGTAAGAGGAAATTGGCATTTCTGTTTTCTTTTATAGCGTCACCTGGTGATAGGGCTGCTACTGCAAGTAGGAAGGCCAACTTATACGTCATCTTTATCATCCCTGTTGTGTCCACTACACAACATAGGCCTTTTATCGTGGGTCACCTATGCCTGCTAATGCTAATGAAATTCGTACACTAATGAATCTTTTTTTCTCATCTCCCCACCTGACTCGCTGACACTATCTGCTGCATGTTCACTCTGTTGGAAACTGTCGGTTGTTTGTTCACTCATGCATTTCTCAACCAAGTCTTTCCTCATTAACCCATGATAATTCTGTAACCTGTCAATTATCTGTTCACTTATGCATATCTCAACCAAGTCTGTTTCTCCTCATTAACCCATGATAGTTCTGTAGCCCCTAAGCTCTCTATCAGTCACTTAACATTGTCCCTTGATCAGATAGGGCTAAGGAGGTGATGGGTTTGTTGGGGTGGTAAGTAAAATTTTGTTGATTACCGTATTTACTCTAATGCAACACGAGGGGGGACTTTCCTACTACCCAGTGGGAAAAAATAACACCACGAATGTAATTCGAAATAAGCACTTGAAAAAGTACCTTTAATTGACTTATGGCCATTGCAAGTCTAATCAAAAATGCTCATTCTTCGGCGGAGGCTGAGTTTTCGGAAACCGAGTCTTCCTTTTCACTCTCGACCTCCCAGACGATTCGGAAGCCTTTGCGGCCAGACCCACATTTGAAAATCACCTCCCGCTGCATCTGCCACCCCCGTAAGGTAGATTAGTAGTAACATCTAGCCGTCGAGCTGCTGCAGAATTTCCGATTCATTCTGCTATCACAATAGCTTTTTTGAGGTGAGCGTCGTACTGTGCGCAGTGCATTGCCATCGTGCAAAATGCGATAACAACAGAAGTAACCTTGTAATCCACTACAAGCGCTTGACTAAGGGGAAAACGTAATTCTGAGCCCACGAGAAAAAGTGCAACGTTTTAACTTTGGATGAATTGGGATTTAGCTGATTTGGATTTCCCTGCCACCCATGTTGCCAACATAACATTATAAAACCGCAGAAACAAAAACCGAGTGATGGCGGATACATTATGGCTGCACCTCGGCGCTGCTTTAGCCGACCGAATCGCAGTATTTGATTATAACGCGAGGGTTGACGTTGAGAGCCAAAAATCATGAAAAAAGCTCACGTTAGATTCAAGTAATACGCTATTTTCAAACATATGTGAGGAAAAAGCATTTCAATTGGGAGCCGTTTTCTAAAGAGACAAGAACCCCTGGATTAGAAGGCTCCGGATAAAAGGTATTGTAGGATGGGGGTTTATTAGAGATACTGGGACTCGATCGAGAAGTACGGCAGTAACAGTCCACATGCAGCCAGGTCAAGTGCACACACACCAATGGCAATACCACTGAAGACAGCACACAGAATCTTTTTTTTTTTTTTTTTTTTTTTTATGTACAGTACGAATAGATTAACGAATGCTGCATGTTGCGTTTGCAGAACCCAGTCCTCGGGGCAAGCCGTCAGCTGCCATCCCGGTCGAGCGCACAAAGACATGGTCGGGCTCTACTGAGTCGTCAGGATCACCAAGGCCTGAGCTGCCCAACTCTATCTCCTCTTCTCCACTGAGGTTAGTTTCAACTGCCTCACTTAACACATTGGTTTCCCTGTGTTGGCGTTGTACTTAATAACTCAAACTCAACTCAAGTGCTGTAACTTCTCAAGTCTGCACTGAAACGGGGACCTGACCCTAAAAACTGAGCGCTTGAACTGCTTTTTGAACTTTCAGTTTCATTGAAGCTTCTGGGGCTAGTTTATATTGTCACATAAACAAGGCCCCTCACAGTTGCGCCGGGGCAGGCTCAGAGTTCAGAAACAGCATTAGAGCTCAATCTTGGAACTAACACACTTCTTCGTTCTCTCACACCTCTGCGCGTCTTCGTCATCAGCGCATGCTGCAATATAACTGCTGAGAGCATCTCTGCTAGATTTAGTCATTGTGTTGAGTGGCTTTCTTGAACACTGCAGCTCTAAAAACGATGTGTGGTGGTTTTCAAATCTTGCAAGTCTGTTTCCCTAGTCTCCTGCTGCTTTCACTAAACTGCCTGCTTAGGAAAGCTAATATTTCAGTACAGCGTAGCCCCTTCATAGTAAAGTCATTGGGACCAGCAAAAATCTTTACTATATCAGTTGTTGGTGATGACATGGTCCTGAAGATGCTGTCTGGTAGTTGAATGGCCACTTACTGAACATGTCTTGTTGCTTAATGAAAAAAACACTCTGAAATAGCTTCCATCTCTCTCTTATCCCTATACAGTCGAACCCGATATATCGAATTTTGATTATACAGTCAAACCCGGATATATCGAACTCGAAGGGGATCGCGAAATAGTTCGATATATCGATAATTCGATATACAGAAATCGGCTTGTGACGGTACTTACGATGCGAAAAAACAATACCGTATTTGTCGCGTAATCAACCCACTCGCATAATGAACCCACCCTCCACTTTTGCACCCGAGAATTTGAAAAAAAAATAAAAAATGCGTAAAGGTCAGCTCGCTTACATGCAAGCGATTGATCAATCTCAGCGACAAGCGGCAGCGACAGAGCGAAAAATTTCAAACTTGTTGGAACTGCGTCCCTCTCCCCGCTCGAGCCACCGCGGCAGCTCAAAACAAGGTTTCTGTGTCGCCGCGGCGAAAGAAATCGCGAGCGTTTTCGCTCGCATGTCGATGGCGCGCGTCACTCCGTTTCGGTAGTCTCATCCACAGCTCATTTCTTGGAAGTGTGCCAAGATGCTCCGCAGCGATAACATCCGGGCGCGTTTATCTTTTGATAGCTCCTGCGGTGGCGGGGAGCGAACTTGGCAGAGTGCCCGTGATGGCTTGATTGCACAAGCCACGCCGCGCTTGGGGCGGGCGTCATGATCGCAGCAGCTGACCGCGTGCTTTCGTTGATTCATACATGCAGGATAAACGACTCCCGCAAAAAAAAAAAAAATCTGCCGCCGCTTAACGTCCGGACAGCACAACGATAAGAAAGGATGACTCTCAAAAAAAAAAAAAAGAGAGAGAGAGCTGCCGCTTCTTAACGTCCGCAGGCGCCATAGCCACGTCAGCCGCCGCGCGCAGATGCAGAGGCGCAGAGGGTTCGCAACACACGCTAGAGAAAGCGTCAGACGTCTGTCTGAAAACGGGCTTAGCTGACTTGGCGCATGTGTAGCGCGTGCTGAAGGAGAGAGATAGCTAGGCAAAAGAATGGGCACACCCACGCACATGGCTTGCAAATGTCATATGTTGGCGCGCGGGAAACGATAACTGCAGATGAGTGCGCCTTTGGGGAATCGACGCGGCGCTGCCCAGACCAGCCGTTGCCGAACTATTCCTCCTCATTCCTTCCGCGCATGGCTTGAAGACGTCATGCGGCAAACGGTCAAGGGTGATGCGATCGTCTTTGAGGAAGGCACACTTTCCAGTGCGTGGTGCGGAGTTCGATATATCGAACGGCCGGTGAAATTAAGTTCGATATATGACGCGGCTTTCCTATACTTTTACATGGGATTTTCAAGGGGATATTCCGTGAGTTCAATACAGTCGAACCCGGTTATATCGAACCCGGATATATCGAACTCACGGAATATCCCCTTGAAAATTCCATGTAAAAGTATAGGAAAGCCGCGTCATATATTGAATTCAATTTCACCAGTCGTTTGATATATCGAACTCCGCCCCACGCACTGGAAAGCGTGCCTTTCGCAAAGACAATCGCATCACCCTCGGCCGTTTGCCGCGTGACGTTTTTAAGCTTCGCGTGGAAGGAATGAGAGGGGACAGTTCGGCGACGGCTGGTCTAGGGCAGCACCGCGCCCATTCCCCAAAGGCGCGTGCATCTGCAGTTATCGTTTCCCGCGCGCCAGCACGTGACGTTTGCAAGCCATGTGCGTGAATGAACCAGAGAGAACCGGTGGGAACGAGAGGGGAAAACCGCAATAGAGCGAAGCGCAAAGGTGTGCCCATTCTTTTGCCAAGCTATCTCTCTCCTTCCTCTCTGCCAGCCTTCGTTCGCAGTAGCACGCGCTACGTATACGCCAAGCAAGCTCAGCCTATTTTCAGACAGACTGTCGGACACTGTCTCCAGCGTGAGTTGCAAACCCTCTGCGCGC
Organism: Amblyomma maculatum; assembly: GCF_055883805.1. Taxonomy (NCBI): domain Eukaryota; kingdom Metazoa; phylum Arthropoda; class Arachnida; order Ixodida; family Ixodidae; genus Amblyomma; species Amblyomma maculatum. Next base: position 79,752,082 of record NC_139348.1, read on the forward strand.
GGTTCGCTGACGTGGCTATGGCACCTGCGGACATTAATAAGCGGCAGATCTCTCTCTCTCTTCTTTTTTTTTTGCGAGAGTCGTTTATTCTTATTGTTACACTGTACGCACGGCGTAGCGTAAGATATGGCGGCTGCGGACATTAAGAAGCGGCAGTTTCTTTTTAAGGGAGTCGTTTATCTTTGCATGTATGAATCAACGAACGCACGCAGTCAGCTACGATCATGACACTGGCTCTTAGCATTTTTTCGCTTCAAACAGCATTTGGCTATCACGCTTTCCAATGATTTTGTGGCAGTGGACTACGCCCGCCCCAAGCGCGGCGTGATAAATCGAATCAGGCTTGTGCAATCAAGCCATCACAGGCACTCTGCCAAGTTCGCTCCCCGCCACTGCAGGAGCTATCAAAAGATGAACACGTCGTGATGTTACCGCTGTGCAGCATCTTGGCACGCTGCCGAGAAATGAGCTGTAGATGAGACGACCGAAACGGAGTGGCATGCGCCATCGACATGCAAGCGAAAACGCTCGCGATTTCTCTGAAATCGCTCAATCGCTTGCATGTGAGCGAGCTGGCCTTAACTTTTTTTTTTTTTTTCAAATTCTCGGGCGCAAAAGTGGAGGGTGGTTCATTATGCGAGTGGGTTGATTACGCAACAAATACGGTATCATTTTTTCGCATCGTAAGTGCCAACACAAGCTGATTTCTGTATATCGAATTATTGATATATCGAACTATTTTGCGATCCCTTTCAAGTTCGATGTATCCGGGTTTGACTGTACGCAATTTTTTTCAGTTACAAAAATTTTTTACACCTGGTGGGAGTACCTCTTAAGCATGAGGACTACGTGGCTGTGAATACAACAGAGTTTGATTTCATGTGAAAATAAGACTTGCATGAACATGGTGTCACTTTTTGCTGTTTGTTTTTGAAAGACAATAAATGATAAATGCGAGTGGCAGTGAAGTGCTGCAAGACTGCACACGCTGCACCTCCACTTCTTGCCTCCATTGCTTCATGCTTTGTGCTGCACAGTGCTGGGAATGTTCACCCGTGTCTTCCCCATCCCTATTTCTTAGTGCACTTTTACTCTCCCTTACTTTCTGAGTGGACAGCGCCTCCTCCTTTCCATGTTTGTAGACAGCTTCACTTTTTTTTTTTCCCCTACGCGCTGCGTGCTGTCCCTCACAACTCCAAGGCCTTCGAAAAGTAGGCTTCTCCTGAATGCTGCTAAGTCTGGCGGTAAAGCCATTTCAAAGTACACCCGGTGTTATTTTTGTTTTTAAATGCAAAAAATTGTTTTCCTCGCGATTTTAGGTAGTGCGTGGGCGGCGATGTCATGTCATGCGAGTCGTCGCCGCGGCCAGGCGCATTTTACTATAACAGACTTTTACTAAAAATATTTTTACTATAAAGAGGGGGAAATGTACAATAGACCCCTTTCATAAATGTTAAGTCGGCTTCACCTCTATGCTGCATTCCCCACTAATGGCAGAACTGCAATGTATTGAAACATTGTATTATGGCCAGTATTCATATGATTTATGCATCAGAACATATTCGCATAACTGCCCTATTACCACTAAATGCATCTGTGTAGAAGCAATATGCGATTTCAGGTCTATATCGCCGTTTTTCTGGCAGCCAGTGACGCCATGTTTGGGGAAAGAAGCAGCGTGGGAAAGCCTACTTAACGATTTTTGCAAGGGGTCCATTGTCTGTGGAAGATGATCTGGGACTTCAGTTTCATTTTACTATATCCGAGTTTTTACTATAGGGGGTTTCTACTGTATTACTTCCTTGCATTGGTATCTTAACGGCCTTCCTTGAGTGAAATTTTTGGTGAAACACTACTGTTGGCACTTCATGGATTAGTTGTTCTTTGCTGCTGTCTCCGCATATCAATAAATGGCTTACACTCACACTTGTTACTGTGTACATGTGCTTCTGTCTCTTTGTGCTATGGGTCTCCTTGTTTGTTCAGCCTACTGCTGTCAGATAGGAAAACCAGTCGCTCAGAAACACTGCGGTTTGCGTCAAATTTGACAACACAGGAGCAATTATTCCATAAGGAACAGAGTTTGTTGCTGTTGCCATGACAAAAAAACCTTTTTATCCCTTTTTCCCTTGCAGCCATGGCAAAGATACGAGTGGTGGCCATCAACCGTCCTCCCTCACGCCCATCCTGGACCTGTCCATCGGGGACCTGATTCCTATGTGCCATCAAACGGAAGACAGTGCTAGATCGGGTGAGGGCCTAACACAGCTGAAGCCGAGGTGGAAAGCGGACCTTGAGGTCAAATCTAAGGGGTTAAACATGGAGTACATATTTGTGCACAGTAACCCACTTTTCACAGGGATTGGAAAGGGGTGTTCAGGCAAATCGAAGAGGCGTCCTGAGCTTCCCCAGGTGGTCAACATTACTCCGAAGCCCTCCACTAGGGCTCCTCTTTTTCTCTGTCCGCCTTCACTCCCACCTTCCTCTTTTCCCCTACAATAGGGTTCAGGTGTCCACAGAGCAAGTGTGACAGATACTGTGCCTTTCCCTTCCTGTGAACCAATTATTATTAATATTATGTTCAGCCTTTATTTGATTGAAGTGACATGAAAAGAAGTAAATGCAGTGTAATGCGGTCAAAAATTGGTTGAAAACTGAAGCGACGGCTTTTTGGTAAAGCATGTGCCTCACATTTGGGAGGTGCCGGGTGCGATCCTTAGTGCCTTTGGGTACCCACCACTTTAGTTTGTAGGCGCAAGATGTCCCGTCACATGGTTCTTATCTCGTCTGAGATGAAGTGCTTGGAGGAGGCCCTTTGGTCTCCTTGTTGAAGCTTTTATGCTGAATACTGCCGAGCCTAGCTTTATCGCTTTTTTTTTTTTTTTTTTTTCAGCACAGATGTGGCAAGATTTATCGTAATTGATAGTAGTCGCATGCGACTGCATTCACATTTGCTCCAAATCGTGATAGATGCCTATGGCGAGTCTATCTAGATGTTGCTTTGCTAATCTTAAAGCTTTGCTAATCTTTGCTAATCTTAAAGCTGTACAATGTGGCTATTGCTGCTGCCACATTGTACAGCTCTTTTGTGAGTGCAAGTCAGCTGATTGAAGTGATTGGTCTGAGTGCCCTGCTGTCGTCACGTCTATGTGACAACGTAAAGAAGGCCAACAACGCACACAGCATGCATTTGGCTATCAAAAATATCAGCATTTCAGCCTAACATCAATTTTGATCAAGGCAGCTTTGAGTTACTTACTGATCTGTGAGATTTCCAAAGTGACAGGTCCAAAAAAAACTCCCTAAACAGGCCCATTTTCCTAAAAGGTACCTCTGAATAATGATATTGGGAACGCAATGGGGAACATTTTAGGGACAAAGGCAAAGAAGGGAACCAACAAAAATTATTAAAGACATGTGAGGGGCGCGCGCTAGCGCTTAATTTTTTTTTTTGTATCCTCCTTTTGTTTATGTATTTCTTCAGGCTTGTTTGAAAATTCGTGAACTTGACACTATTATGCTCCCTTTAGAATGCTACTAGGTAGCAGGTTCTAGTTGATTTCTTCTTTCTCTTTTTTCGTTTTATTCCATTCCAGAGGACTCCATACCAAGCTACAGTGAAGACACGGAGACCGCTGCAGCCGGCCTGGCCCTAGCACAGAACGTCTCCTCGCTTGCTTTGGGTGGTGTCGAGTCGCCAGGAAATGCTGCAGCCGAGGCAGAGCTCACCTCCAACATGAGCTCTGCAACCCCAGGTCAGAGGACAACGCAGCTTGTTAAGTTAGCTCAGTACTGTGCGGCTAGACGTGCACTGCGAACAAAACACTTGTGTTCGCTTGTGTGCGATGGAACCGTGACTGTACAGTGAAAGCTCATTAAGTTCAATTTGAGGGACCAGAAAAATATCCGATTATTAATGACCCCTCCCCCCCCAAGAAAATTGAGAACAACCACTTACGTCCTGGTAAATTTATTTGGGGACAGAATTGGCAATGGTCGCCTGCTTAACGGATGAGAACAGTATGAAAATGACAATGTTTCGCATTTCTGTTGTTGGGAGTGTCAAAGTAGAACAGCTCCAACATGGTAAGGGCCTCCCCAGAATCTTTTGTGACGTGACACTGTAGCGGTTGCATTTGGGGCATTTGGGGGATGAAGTGATCGTTGTCATCTAGTGTATCCTTGGTGGAGAGTCCTTTGCTAGGGACGTCTTTCCTTAGAAGTTTTCCTTCGGTATCCCACTTTTCTTGAAAGCATTGCCGACTAACTGTTTCAAAAATTCTGGCCAAGTGTTCCCGGTCCGGCTGTAGGGCACAGCCAGCATAGCTGGAGAGTCCCACATTAGGGACCATCGCAAAATTCCGAGTGCTGCTTTCACGGTCCCGACATGGTGTGAGGGTGCACTTTTCCTACCTCCGGTCGCATGTGCGTTGTGAGCACTGTGGTGGCCATTGTTGCCGTGGTGGTGAAATGGTGCTGAAACCCAAACCATCGATCGACCTCCCCGCTAAAAAGCGCTACCTCTCACTACAAACCTGATGCATATAATGACAAATAATAATGAATCCAGAACTGCGAATTTAGGCTGAAAGTTTTTTGGATCCACATTTAATACGAAGTGGGGATCAGACACGATAAAATTGAAGAAAAACTCGTGTGTGGGTTTTTAGGGTAATTATTTGATCAACGTTCTGCTTTGCCTCTCTAGATAATTTATCATGCCCCCTGAGTTACCTAGTGAAAAACAAAAGCACATGGCTGATAAAATTCATCAGAGTGGGCACATAAGAATTATGCAGCAGACTCGGAGGTTTATTGGCCACACTTTAAAGATGATTTCATTGTCGACATTCTTGGGACTGGAGGAGGTCAGCTAATGCTGGTTGCATTGCGATTGCCGTGCAGATGAGCTGAAGCAGGCCCTGCTCGTCATGACCCAGCGGATCAAGGATGTTGAACAGGAGAACACGTGAGTGGGCTGGCATGAGCACCTCTTGATCTTGGTCTTGTTCTGTTTATTGCTTGTGCGCACAGTTGTGGTGTCCCCCTTAGCCCTTACTACTGTGTTGCACCTAGTGCCATCTGTTGGGGCTCATGGTGGTCCTATAAAAGGAGACTCCTCAAAAAAAAAAAAAATAAGAGCATTAATTTTCAGATTCCTCATTTCATAGCAGTAATGTGCAAAGAAGCTGACGCATAGGATATCTGCTGTTTTCTTGCAGGCACCTTTGATAGGAACGTAGCAACAGCTCTTCATCCCAGTTGAACGGTGCCAGCACCCCACAGCGGCGTTATCAAGACTATGGTCCCTCTTAAGAGATTCCCGGGCTGTTGTTGAAATAATCTGGAAGTCATAAATGAGCCACTTCTGATAGCATAATCATACCTGCCAACTCTCCCAAATTTTGATTACATCTCTCGATTGTACAGATGTGACCTCAAATCTCCCGAAAAGTGGCCACCACAGCAGTGTTGTTTTTTTTCTAATTTTTTATTCTTTCTTTTTACGCGCTATCGATATAATCCTATAACGTCCCATGATATAACCATGCCGGAAAGTAGCGCGGGAGAAGTTACACCAGCATACACTTTGAATCGAGGTAGCGGCCACCGGCACCACCATTATGGTACCTGACCATACCGCCAACCACCACAAACGCGAGGAACCGGCTGGCGCTGCCTTATTGGATTTTCTGGATTGGCTCGCCTCATGCTGGCTCACAAATTTAGCAGTCCAGTCGTTATATGATCGTGGGTGCGCTAGTGGCGCTAGGCTTCAGTTGGCTCTCTCAGGTCATCTAGTGAAGTGCAAAACGCCGAACTACTCTTTGTGTTTCCTCAAGTTAGAATGATCGATGGCGCTTTCGAAAGTCAAGAAGAAGTACTTGCAAGCATTTCGGAAATCGTACATGGCCGAGTTTCTGTGCTCTGATAGTTCGCGAAAAGGTGACAAGTATGGATTTTGTACCACATGCACCTATGATGTGAGTGTTTTGCACGGTGTCAAGCACGACATCAAGGTACACATCGCTTCACAAAATCGTAAGAACTGTATTTGTGCTGCAGAAAATAAACTTGTAGGCCCTTTCAGATGTTGTCAGCCTCAATAATTTCCAAATTGCCGCCGTGGCGGTCTCCCAAATTTTCATTTTGCTATGTTGGCAGATTCACTATAGCCTTCAGTACATGCCATACTACATCTCCAAGAGAAAGTATCATTTTTTGGATGTTAGCAGGACAGCACTCAAAATGTAAGAAGGGGGAGGGGGTATATTTAGTTTTACACGGATAGGGCACAGAATTAGTAGCTTTCCTCCTTAGAAAGACTAGTCATATCAGCAAATATATCGGCAAAGGTTTACCAGTGAGAGGGGGCCAAATGCGGGCTGCGTTTACCTGGTTGTGGGTGAAGGCATTGTTCGGTGAATATTTTTTGCTGCCTGGTACACTTTTGGGGTGGCGCCCGCCACTCTCTGCCTTACCTCTGTGCTTGATTGCATGCTGACTGGTTTCTCTGTTATGGGCGGCTGTGCAGTTCCCTCCGGCGCATAGTGGAGCGGGAGAGCGAGGTGAGTGCCAAGCTGCGGGCGGACGCCCAGGAGGCCGACAAGCAGACCACCGAGCGCCTGGACCGGCAGGAGTCCCGCATCCAGACACTCACCCGGTACGCGTGTGGCCCACGGCATTTGTACTAGGGTGTGCCCAGAATTTTGGGTGCTGATTGGTTAGTGGGGCAAGAATGAGGCTGCGCGATTACTCATTAGAATCTTTGAGTGGAAATATGTAGCAGGCTCATTTACAAGAAAAGAAGGCACATTTACTTAATACTGTAGTATAGCTTTGCTCATAGGTGGATCTTGCTGAGGTGTGTGTGCGTGTGTGCATGTGTGCGCGCGTGTGTGTGTGTGTGTGTGTGTGTGTGTGTGTGTGGTGTAAGTGGGTGGGTGGGTAAGTGGGTGGGCGGGTGGGTGTGTGTGGGGAGGGGGGTGAATGGGTGGGTACGTAAGTGGGTGGGGGAATAAACACAGCACATGTAATCATGAGGTAGAAGTTGCATTCTCCTGTAACTTGATCCATATTCCGAGCTTGCATTGTTATCGAAGGCGACATTCAAATGCCCATGTACTTGGATTTCAGCTACAAAAAAAAAACACTACATTTCATTGATCGCAGCTTTGCTTTACCATGAAAAGGTGCAATGACCTAAATATGATCATTGATACCCTTTGAAGAGCTTTCAGTTTGGCTCTTTCTGAATCAAGGTGATTGTGTTTGAAGTGATGTAATCGGCAGCATAGGATATTAACAGTTGAGCACGCTGTTTCTTGGCCGGTGACGTTTCTCCAAGACAGCTGTGAAGGTTGTGCACTCTAGAATCACGTGCGAATTGTTATTTTTTTTTAAGCTGTGGGTAACCGGCTGTACGATATGGCAAGCTGTGTGTCCCTGCTGCCCATCTTACTTGACTGCTTCCACGTGCAGTCACCGAGCGGCCAGCTTCAGCAAATGCATTAGATGGGAGAAATCAACATGTGCATTCTGTCAGAGGGGAAAGAAAAAGTCGTTCTGCGACTATGCTTTCTCGTTAGTGGCATGGGCGGCTCAGCTGTTTATGGCCTTGTGGTGTGTAAGGTCACTGGTCACATTGTCATCACAGCCGAGCGATGTCAAATGATGTGTTAATGATGCTGCCCCCACTTGTGCAACAAGGGAGCTAACTGCTGACAGCTTCACATAATTCCCAGGTGTTTCGCACCCCCCTCCCCTTCCTATTACTAGTAAAGCCACATTGGCAGCATTGCCCTTGTGTGTCGCTTTGTTCAGGGAGAACCAGCTGCTGAAGCACCAGCTCAAGAAATACATTGCGGCCGTGCAGCTGCTCAAGCGGGACGGACTCGCTGCACACCAGGGTGAGCTGCACCTGACACTGCTGCACCTGTCTCAATGCACTGCTCAGAAAAAACACTGCTAGTAGCCAATTCTGCATTGATTCACTTCAGGTTTCATTCTCGAAGGAAGCTTCCTGTTGTCTTCTTTCCTATGGAGATGGACTCAGTGATACAAAATCTCAGTGTCCTAAGAAGTATTCCCAGCCTCTGAAACTCCTGCCTTCAAAAACGAACAGAGTTTCTCTGTAGAAGTAGTAGGAGAATTCTTCGTTTACTCGCATCTGCTCTCATCTCCCTTGTTCCTGTCCGTGTGTAACTGCAGTGCTGGTGACTGCAGCATTCGCAGCATAGTGCTCGCATAGTGGCACAGGACAGCATTCTGAACATCCCACACAATGCATCTTGCTTTGCCTGGAAAAGTTTTACAAATTCCTATCATCCCAAAATTCATACCAACTCTGATCTCATCACTGAGATTCTTCGTCTATCGCCATGTTCACAAGCACTCCGTTGAAATTCACGCACCATATTGGCAGCTGTACGAAAAGTATAGTTGGGCACAACTCGAGAATTGAGTGGCAAATACCACCTGTTAAAGGAGGCCCTCCAACCCATGGTGTCAACCTGTTGTCACAATGTCATAGTCAGCCACTTTACAGCGTTCGCTAGCAGCTATGGCAGGTGGAAGGTGGTTGGTCCCAGTATTGTGGCTGTAGGTGAGGATGTTATTGGTTGGTTGGCAGTTCCTCCTTGGAGGAATGTTTGTGTTGCCTCATTCTTGAGTTGTGTCCAGCTATAATTACAGCACCTTAAAGCAGTTAAATCTCGTTATAAGAGACACTCGGGGTTAAGAGACATTTAAAAATGATTTGGTTGGTTTTCCTATGTCTGCCATGTTAACAACATTGCATACAAGAGACATGGTTACAAGAGACACTCGGTCACTAAGGACAACTTTTTCAGGTCCCTGGAGTAAAATCTTCACTATTTAGAAGAGACAAAACCCAGGTGTGCTCATGCAATGCAGCTGAAGTGTATCAACTCGTACATGATGCACTTCAGATTCCCTCAGCTAAACTCTGTTCCATATCAGCATCCTCTTTGTTGTATATGTCAGGAACTGAGAAGGAGTGCTTCCCCATCATTGGAAAATCAAAATGACCCCATTGTTTCAGCCACTGGCATCACATTACTATCACCTACAAAACTAATCAAAATGCATGAATGACATCCAGCATTTTTATCTCCTCGCTGTTAAAATTTGATCGCAAGGTGAAAGCTCATAATCCTGATGTTTCTTTGTGGACAATGCTTCTTGCAGCACTGAAGTTCTTGTGCTCAAGGCCGCCAAAGTTATTTTTTCCCTCCAAACTCTACACCCTTACCTACCTTAACTTCAACCAATAGGCAAAGACATTGTGCGCTCTGTGAAGTTGTACATAACAAGGTTGGCAGAACGCCTGTTGCTCGACAGGCAGCAAGACTGTACAATAGTAGTTGATGCGAAGTTTGCTGTTCAGGTGATTTCAGGTGTCTGGAATGGCCTGAGAAGTGAAGCTGTGAAAAACTGTTTCAGACAAGCAGGCTTTAAATGTGGTGACATGATGTACGAGGCCCCATATATGGATACTGTAGAATGCTTCCTTGAAGATGAAGCATGGGCGAGCATCCAAGAGACTGCTGAGGTACCATAATGTTTGAGGAATTCGTATCAGCAGATGTGGATCTTGTGTGCTCCCGAAGAGCTTTCAGACTGTGCAATTCTCGTGCAAGTAACTGGCACATGTGCTATAGAGGGTGACTACGAGGACATTTCAGAAAAATGTATCAGCATCTGAGGGTGACGAGCATGTAAGAGTGATTCAAAGGTATTAGAGCAACAGGAAATCTTGCAAAGTGATGTGCTTTACCTCCAGAATTTGGGAAGAAATACACTCTGCACTCACAAAAATACATACTACTAATATGAATAACTTCTCTAAGATTTCCTGAACAATTTCCTATTAATGCGTGTGAATGCATTTATATGCTGATGTGCAGTAAATTGATCAACACAGTGCTTTTATAATTTTTGGTTACAAGAGACCTTGCTTACAAGAGACATCATTTTCAGGTCCCTTGAGTGTCTCTTGTAACGAAGTTTTACTGTATTCTCAGTTCAGTATTTATGCAGCTGCTGAAAGCACATCACTGATTTCATTTCAGGTGTGAGAAATGTAATGGTTACTGCAGTCGAACCTGGATATATTGAATTCTAAGGGGATCGCGAAATAGTTCGATATACAGAAATCGGCTTGAGACGCCACTTGCGATCGTGAAACATGATATGGTATTTGTCGCATAGTCAACCCACTCGCATAATGAACCCACTCCCTATTTTTGCCCCCGAGAATTTGCAAAAAAAAAAAAAAAAGCGTTCGGTGGCGCGTCCCTCCATTTCGACCGTTGCATCCACAGCTCGCTCATTTATTGGCAGCGCGCCAATATGCTGCGCAGCGATAACGTCACGACGTGTTTATTTTTTTTCTATATTTTACATAGATCCTGCAGTGTCAGGGAGCGAACTTGGCAGAGTGCCCGCGTGATGGCTTGATTGCACAAGCCTGGTTCGATGTATTGCGCCATGCTTGGGGTGTGGCGGGCGTAGTCCACTGCTACAAAATCATTGGCAGGCGTGATAGGTGCAAATGTGGTTTGAAGCGAAAAATGGCAAAAGCCAGTGTCATGATTGCAGCCGACCACGTGCTCTCATTGATTCATCAAAAAAATTTTTAAAAATCTGCCGCTTGTTAACATACGCAGCTGCTATAGTTTACGCTGCGCCGCACGTTCAGCTCGACAAGAACAGCTCTCGCAAAAGAAAATAAAGTGCTGCTTCGTAACCTCAGCAGCCGTCATAGCATATGTTCAGCACGACGGCAAGCATAAACGCCTCTCGCGAAAAAAAAAAAAAAAAAAAAAAAACGATCTGCAGCTTTTAACTTCCACGGCCGCCGTAGCTTACGCGCGTTCAGCCAGTTCAGCACGACACGATACGCTTATCGCACGTCAGCCGCCGCGCTTAGAGCATTCACAGCAAACACTGGAGAAGTGTCGGGCTGAGCTGGCTTGTCTGCGCATGCGTAGTGTGTGCTGCTGCGAATGAAGACGGGAAAGAGAGAGGAAGTGGAGAGATAAAGCTCAGCAGAAGAGTGGGCACACCCTTGCTCTTCGCTGTATCACATTATTTCCTGAACACCATGGCTGCATTGGTTCCCTCTCGTTCTTTCACACGCATAACTTGCAAACGTCACGTGCTAGCGCGGCAGCGATCACCGCAGATACGCGCGCCTTTGGGGGAAGGGCGCGGCGCTGCTTTAGACCAGCCGTCGCTGAACTGTGTCCTTTCATTCCTTCCGCACGTGGCTTGAAACATCACGCGGCAAACGGCCAAGGTGATGCGATCGTCTTTGGGGGAGATGCAGCACCGTTCAATGCGTGGTGCGGAGTTCGATATATCGAACGACCGGTGAAATTGAGTTCGATATACGACACAGCGTTCCTATACTTTTACATGGGATTTTCAAGGGGATATTCCGTGAGTTCGATATTCGATATATCTAGGTTCGACTGTATTACAGCCAAAGAAACATTTTACTCTTCTTTGGTTAGAGAACCATGAAATCAAAGCTTGAAGCCGCTGTCATCCACAGCCTCCCTCTTGCTTGCCTTCATCTGTAAATTTCTTTCTCCTTCTTTTTGTTTTCGTTGTGTCGGCTCAACTTCAAACTTAGGCCTTGGCAATGCTAACTCAACGAATTGTGCACATTCTTTAGTAGACAGTCAATGCTCCCTGCTGCTTCCTTCTGACAGAACTGCGAAACATGGTGGGCGATGTGGAGCCTGCCATCCCAGACGCCAAGCCCTACATCGACCACCAGTTCGAGGCGAGCGAGTATGAGAAGAAACTGGTTCAGGTGCGAGGCTACGCCTTCCTACTCTGCCGACTCATTTTCTGTTCATTGATGCACTTTGTTAGCAGGTACGTTAGAACCCCTTTCGAAACATTCCTGGCTGCATTTTCATAACCGCTCTTATATCGACCATTGGCATGAATAAGCAAGGCACTTGGGAACACAAGAAACTGTTCATTAGTACCCAACTTGATCTGTGCGTGGTGGTAGCCATTTGTCGACGCAGTCAAAACGCGTCTTCCTTGAGACGTGGCTGGCTGGCAGAGACAGAAAGGGCTGGGAGGAAGGAGGAAGTGGCCCATCAAGAAGGTTATCAGTCCTTCATTCACACGTTCAACCCTTGCAAACACAACACCGCGGCAGAAAGCACACACTCATTGAGGGACTCACTCTTCCCTCATCTACATGCAAGACATAAAGGGCACCCATGTCATGACTGTGACATCTCGGTATTGTGTTGGAATTGTGCAGGTTCTCCTGCTTTCGCTTTATCTGCTTTGCATGTTTTGCAGGCTTGTGGGACACCTAATGTTCGGTTTCTAGCGTCGCATCTTTTCGCTAAATGTCAGGCTGGGCATTGCGTGTTGTGTGGTGCATCATCTACCCTGTCCAGGGAGATGATGACGATTCGGCATCGTCTTGCACCCAGGTGGCCGAGATGCACGGGGAGCTGATGGAGTTCAACGAGCGGCTCCACCGCCTGCTGCTCTTCCGCGAGTGCACCATCCGCCGGCTGCGGGAGGAACTCACTGACCTGCGCGGACCGGTGAGTGAACATTTTGCCGGGGCTGCAGTGCTACGCATCAGTCGCAGTACAAAGCAATTCTTACCCTTACTTACCGTTATGTGTCGTGTGATAGCTGGCTAGCCTGAGAAACGGGACAATTGGAGAAAATTTGAATGCCTTCTAGACGCCTCCCCCTCAGCCTTCAAATCCCTAGGTTCCGTTGTTGCATTATGAGAGCAATCATGTGTCCACAGTATGCATCATGATGCCTGCTGTGAATTTCGTTGTAGGCCAGTTTGAAGGTGCGAGGAGAGCATACCGTTTGCCTGATCGGTGACAAGCAAGCGCAGATGTCGCCATCCTACACGAGCCAGTCTCTCTGCTTAATGCATCTATTCACGTTACATTTTGCAGCTGCCACAGCGACAAAGAGTCAGCCGATTGTGGCAGTTATATTCATTCGCATCTAATTAGTCCAGAAGGAAAATGAAGTTCGACAGAGTATATGTTGTTTCTGGCCTCAGTTATCCTGGCCTGGAAAATTTATTTGCAGCTCTTCACAGTTATCATCGCATAAATGCCAATTTAGTAACTTGTCTACTGATATTATTGTCACATCAGAGTTCTGCTCAGGTATCTGCTAATTGTTTTCATGCCGTTGCTTCTTGGTACGGATAGAACACAGTGAGAGTAATCGTCTTTCTTGGAAATGTCATTTCAGCTGCCTGATGAAAACCAGACCTCGGACGATGACCTGAGCGTCACATCAGACTATGATGCGTGAGTTTCTGTTCTTTACTTTACATAGTCTTAAATAGTATTCAGTTAGGGACCTCAACTATGCTCCGAACGGCTTTTAACTTCATTAATTTTGATCATCATTATTTAGTATGAATCGGTCAGCTCAGTAGACCGTTTTCACTGTTTGATGTGTTCTTGGAGGTTTGTTTTTAACTTAATATGTTACTGCTAATGCAAAATCATGCGTGGATTAAGGCATAAGATGGATACATGCCGTTTAATTTTCTTCTTGCAGTGCATGTGTCTAGTGTTATCACACAGCTAGGCATGACACAGTGTTGAACTTGGAATAGATGGCAAGGCTGGTCCTTCATTTTAAGGGCTCGTTTTAGCGATTGACCTTCAAAAATGTGGCATTGAGATGAGTGCTCGTTCTTTGTCACGTGATGCCACACTGCATTGAGAAACATGCAGGAAAATTGACAGAGACGCTTTGCTTCCACGCTCAGGTCATCGCAGAGTGCTTCGTTGAGGCCGCTCATCAACTTGTGGATCCCGTCAGCGTTCCTCGCGGGCCACCAGTCTCATGCGTTTCACGTCTACCAGGTGAGTGAGAAGCCATGTGCACGTTGTAAATCTGTGCCACACATTTTTCTTTGAAGACAGGTTTGTCACATGTGACTGCCATTGTCAATTCTAAACTGCCTTAACTCAACATCTGACTACTTTAGATGCGTAAACAAGGATGACGGTGCTTCTTACGAGCATGCTAAGTGCATGCGAGAAGTGAGACAGACAATGCACCTTTCTTCGCCTCGAAAACCAGCCCATTTTTATTTTTGGGAGGCATAGTTTGCCAAAGTCTGTGCCAGTCTCTCAGTGCTGAATCGCTAAGTGAAACCGTCAGGCCAAACAGTGATTCTGCGTGTCTTTATCGGCTTAAGTGAAGTTAAACCTCGGCTTTTTTTTTTTTCTTTATCTTGGTCTATCATAGTTGCGAAGACAACAAGTGATATTATGGCAAGCAGTAGGTTAACTTACAGGAAATGTGATAATTTGGTTTGTTATGAAGCTGTTATTGAGGCACTTTTGGTGTTGACTGGTTCAGAGAACTTGGATTAACGTGCTACGCGTCCGATATCAGGCCGGCATTCTTGGCACATCCCCTCATTCGTTTTGTTTCTCCTCTCTCGCAGGTGTACGTGCGTATCAGGGATGATGAATGGAATGTGTACCGCCGCTACTCACAGTTCTATGCCCTCCACAAGCAGCTGTGCAAGAAAAACCCCGTCGTGTACTCCTTTGACTTTCCGCCCAAGAAGTCCATCGGGAACAAGGTATAGCACCATGCGTCGTCTGCTGTGGCTTTTATTCTTAGCCATTGCTTTCTTTCTTTGATTTTCTTTTTATGTGTGCACATTCTGGGGGTGACATTTACTACTTTTTATCATGTCCCAAGTTGCCTATTAAAAGAAATGCCAGCGAGCAGCAAATTCATGATGTAGAAACCCTAGTGGTGCTCACCGGCAGCTTAGTACCTTTAGCTTTGTTGTTTTAGTGACGCTTAGTTTGTTTTTACAGTTGTACCATATAAACCGGATAATAGGTCGAAATTTTTTCTCGAAAAAAGCAAGCTAAAATTGCTCTTTGTCTTATATAGCGGTCTTTAGCAGAATTTGAGGCACAGTCTGGCAACAAGTGGCATGCCTGCTTGTGAACGCACAGCCAAAGCAGTATCGACATCCTGCAGTTGCTGGCTTCCTTTTTTTTCTGTCCCAAGCGCATTTATGTTCACTTGTGCTCTTTTGTTCAACCTATGAGAGCATGAAATGCCTCTTTAGAAATGGATAACGGCATGTGGAGGCAGTTTACAGGTTCTTTCCAGAAAAAGTGATGTTTGCCAAAGCGAACGGCAACATGACCACTCTCTGTGTCAGTTCTGCATGTGGTGCCGCGGACAAGATCAGCTGTTCGCGTGCAGCCTTTCAAGAAATGCTGCATAATCAACACGCTTGATTGAACTAGATGACACACTCTGAGACACGGCGAGCTGCAAAGAGTTGCCTTTTGACAACACTGCTGAAAGTTTGGAGTGAAATCGTAGCTCCGGTCATGCAGACACACAGCCGATGTAAATTTATGCGCTTCTCCACTTTGTTTTCTTGTTTTTTTCTGGTCACTTCAAGGTAAGTGGGTCGACCTATAGTCCCACTCAACCTATAAGACAATTTATACGGTACCTTTTGCCATGCTTCCTGTTGGGGCCCTTATGATTGTGGATGATACACTTTATCGTGAAATTTGAGGCAAATCTGGCTTAGCCACACTTCCGTATTATAATAAACTCTTATTAGTTCGGCCTTAGAGAGCAGGAGAAATGTTCTAATTAATCGAAAGTTCGAGTTATCGAATGAGTCTGAAAAAAACTGCCCAAAACCATTTGCATCGCAGTAATTTTATCTGATCAACACCAGCGTGAAAGTTGCCTGCATTCTAGACAAAATGCATGTGAGAACAACGGTTTTTCCTGGTTTCTTCAGGTGCCTTGTTTTGGACACACCCTCGGGAATTTTGAAAAATTGCTTCGAGATCATAAAGCGCTCATCTGCTTTTTTTTTTTGCAGTGCGATGCGGTAGTAGCAGACAAAGATGGCCCCGTTGCTATTTCACTATGCTTCACCTACAGTTCACGTAGTGAAGCATTGCAGTCAAGTGCACAGTGCAGTGAAACTGCACGTGACTAATGTGCAGCTTTAACATATTGGAAGCAGCATGTGGGTGCGAGCGAGTGATATACGAGTAGGCATCGTTAGAACAGTGTGGTGCCATCCTCGAATGAAGATAAAAACAGTGACGCTCCAAGCAGCATACGAAACAATGCGACTGGCCAATGTGAGCGCCTGTTCACCGCTGCGGTATGGTGTGAAGTTAATGAAAGCGAAACTGAAACTATGCAACAGGGCTTAATTTCAGAAGGTCATCGCCATGCCCGCCATAATGCAAACGAAGTGCGTGTGCATCATTGTTCAATGCAGTTCAGGCTGGGGGAAATTATTTCGGTGATAGCTGGCTATGCGGGTCATAGCTTGATGCGATCTCCTGTTCGTATGGAGCGTCCGTGCTTTAGTTGGAATTATGTGAATTTCTGAATAAGTAGGGGCCGAATTAGCAATACTTTACTGTATTGCCCATTACTCGCGCTTCCTTTGCCATGTGGGTAGCCCCACCACTGTTGACAATATATGCATTTTCTCTGACCTTCCTTCATTATGATTGAAAGCCAGCTGTGTGTCACGTCTGCTTTTCTCCGTCGTCTGCGTCCCATTGTTCAGGCTGGCTTGCCCAAATGGAACTGCAGCTTGCCACGGTGGCTCAGTGGCTTTGAGATTCAGCTGCTGATTTCAGTATTACAGGTTTTATCCAGGCCATGGTTGCCACATATTACTGGAGGCAAAATACAAAAACATCCATGCGCTGAGTTGATATTAGAGCATGTTAAGGAACCCCAGCGAGCCGAAATTATTCCAGGGCTCTCCACTATAGAGTGCCCCTCATGCCTGCATGTTGTTTCTTGACGCTAAATCCCACAACACAGTGCCTGTATGGTTCTGCACCAAATAGCCCAGAAATGTGCCATTCCACATGATTGACTTGCATAGCTCACAGCCAAGCTTGCATCTTACTGTGAACGATAGTGCTGTCTTTGGCAGAACTAGTAACTAGGCAGTGGGACTGGTTCTTTTCGTTTTGTAGTGGAACCACTTAAGCTTTAAATGTGTGCAAAGGTAAGGAGAACCTTTGTACTCGCCTTTTCAGATGTGTGGCCGAGAAACAAAACTTGGTTGTCGTGGTTACTTATGGCAAAGACAGTGCATGCTGTGCCAAGACATTTGTGTTTTCTCTTGATTGTACCAGGATGCCAAGGTAGTAGAGGAGCGGCGCCAGCGGCTGCAGCGCTACCTGCGCAGTGTCCTCAACTTCCTCACGCAGACCTCGCAGGAGCTCATCGACAGCCCCGACAGGGCCACCCTGGTCCGACTGCTGCCATTTTTCAGGTGAGCTTCCACTTTCTAAATGTGCGACACATCAGTCGCAACATCCACTGGAGCTGATGCCTGTGGTTCTTCCCCACACCTAGAGTGTTCCCTGTTTATTCTCAGAACTGCGAGGCACTGTAGCTTTTTCTCAGGGCTTTTACCACAACTGGGCCTGTTGTAGCACGCGGCTCTACTGTCACAAGCATACCTGAACATTAACATTAAAGTCCAGCAGCCTGAGTTGGCTCAAAGTGTCAGTGTTCTAAAGGCCTGAAACACTGTTAGAATAGAACTGAAAGCTTTCAGCGGTTAATTGCATGCGTAATCATGCATGCATATGGTGCTCATATTTGTGGTTTTCAATGCCAGAAAGCTTTCATTGTCTCTGCCTTCATTCTCCTCATTTGCCTTGTCACTTGAACCACTGTGTCAGAACAGTTTGCAGTTACCCCTGGTGGGGTGTTGCTCTACACATGTGCCTGTATTTGCACTGCACTAAGCAGAGTCCAGTTGCAGTACCAGTTTCTCACATGCTGAATAATTGCCCTCTCCACCAGTTGGAAGGAAGCAGTGGTGTTTGCTGGGAGGTAGAGAAAGCTGTTCAGGGTTGTGTAGGCCTGACGTGTCATGTCACGGCAATCGTCAATGGCAAGCGATATCTTGCATTTTTCGCAGGAAAGGAGTAGTCTATGGTTTCTCAAAAACAAGCGACGGCAGCCGTTTTGTGCCAGTCACATTTGCAGTGAGAAAAATGTCACTTCCTTTTTACTGAGTGGATAGGGCACTCAACCTGCTGGACATCGATTCGCTCCTGGCTGCAGTGGCTGCTTTTCAGTGGAGTGGAAAAGAGAGGTGCCGAAACACTGCGTGTCGTCATTGCGCGTTAAACAACCCTCGGTGGTGAAAAGTTCCAAAGCCAACTATTTCATTCTTTGTAGCCCAAGTCACTTTTGGACATTAGGCCCTATAACTAAACAGTCTTCAAGCAGTCGTAGTGACTTTACTGGTACGTTAAAAGAAAGCTTCAGTCTGGCCACCATTAGGCTTAACGTTTCTTCCTGTACGCAGATAACGGGTCTTCTGCAGAGCAACTGTGCATTTTTCATTACCAATCCAATAAAGCAGTGCCTGTTCTGGTTTTAGCTGCATTGTCCCATTTGGAGCCGTTTTCAGTTGTCACTGAACTTTTTCGTCTCAGGCTTCCAAAACCTGAGCCTAGATTTTTGTCTGCGAGCTAACTAGGGCCTCCCGTCCACTTTGAACTTTGTCCTGGTTACCTGCCAAAGAATCCCCTTCAGCTTCCAGTGCCTATAGTCTTCATCCAAATTCCTTAGCTTCCTTGGGGTCACGGTACCTATTGCATTCTGGAAAAGAAAAACATTGTTCACACCCCACCTTCAGCATGAACACAACTTGCAAAAAAAAAAAAAAGCCCATTTTGTGTACAACACACACGTGACAGCTCAAACGACAACACACACGTGACAGCTCAGACGACGCAGCCCACAACACTCGCACGAAAGCAACAAAGAAATACAGTCAAATCTCGATATAAAGAATCCCGCGGGACTACAAAAAATTGTTCATTATTTTGAAATGTTACAATGAAAAATCTGCGATTATAAGCCAGTGGTCAAACCTAGGTATGAAAATGACGTACCTTGGCAAGTTTGTAAACAGGCAGAGCTTCAAATGAAACTGTTGCGCTAACTCCAAAGTTGATTTATGTGAAGAAATCAATTATTTTCTTCTGCCACGTGCAGCACACACGACCACGCACTACATTACACCACTGCAACACATATACCTTCCACTTTGCACAACACCTCATCGGGTGCGTGATTGCACCGAGCGATGAACGTACGGACTTCGTCCATGTGTGAAAAAACGCCAGAATTCGATATGACCTCATCTTCAGTTCTCTACGAAGTTTGGAAATCTTTTCTCAGTCTTTCAAAATGATTGCAGCGGTCGATGGAGCAATGCTAGCTGTCTGTAGAGGACAATTCGCTTTTTCCCTGCGTAGATTTCTTGCAGTGAAAGCTGTACTCGGACTTTTTGGCACTTCGCTGGTTGCAGTCACCGTCAGATCTCACTCAAACTTTGCAATAAGATAATCCGCGACAAAAAAAAAACAAATTCCGTCCCACATGCGGAAATGGCACGAACAAGAATAAAGGCAGGCGGCTAGACCACTAGGCCTTCTGCCTACTGCATGATAAAGCACAGCTTTGTGGCGGCGCTAGTTAACACACTGCATACATTATGTCAAAAGATTTGGACAACCCTGCAGTGGCCACAGGATTGGAGGAGGTCAGTTTACATCCCCATTCCAAAGAAAGGCAGTGCCAAAGATTGTTCCAACTACCACACGATCGCGCTTATTTCGCATGCTAGCAAGGTGATGTTAAAAATCCTGCAAGGTAGGCTGCAGCAGTATGTGGATCGGGAGCTTCCGGACGTGCAAGCTGGGTTTCGCAAGGGCAGAGGAACTAGAGACCAAATTGCCAACCTTCGCTGGATCATGGAAAAAGCAAGAGAGTTCCAGAAACCCATTTACTTCTGCTTTATTGATTATGCGAAAGCGTTTGACTGCGTAGATCACAGCAGATTGTGGCAAGCTCTCCAAGAGATGGGAGTTCCAATTCAGCTCATCTGTCTCCTCAGGAAACTTTATGAAGGGCAAGAGGCCACAGTCAGAACTGGGCATGGTCTTACTGATTGGTTTCCGATTGAGAAAGGGGTGAGGCAAGGCTGCATACTGTCGCCCTGCCTATTTAACCTATATGCAGAGTGCATCATGAGAAAGGCCGGTCTGGACGAGTCTTCAGCTGGAGTGAAGATTGCTGGAAAACGTATCAACAACCTTAGATATGCGGATGATACCACTTTAATGGCAGAAAGTGAAGTGGAACTCAAGAGACTTCTGATGCGCGTACAAGAAGAGAGTGAGAAGTTTAGGCTTAAACTGAACATTAAAAAGACGAAGATCATGGCGTCTTGCCCTATCAAGTCCTGGAGCATCAATGGACAAGAAGTGGAAGCTGTGACAGATTTTCTGTTCTTGGGCGCCAAGATTACCTCGGAAGGAGACTGCAGCCATGAAATTAGGAGACGCCTGCTTCTGGGAAAGAGAGCAATGGTTAGCCTTGACCGCCTAGTAAAGAGCAGAGACATTAGTTTGCCAACCAAGATCCGTATAACCCGTGCTATGGTCTTTCCAGTTGTGACGTATGGATGCGAGAGTTGGACTGTGAAAAAGGCTGACCGCCGAAGAATTGACGCGTTTGAATTGTGGTGCTGGCGAAGACTCTTAAGAGTTCCTTGGACTGCCAGAAGATCAAATCAGTCGATATTGTCGACCATAAACCCTGACTGCTCATTGGAGGGTCAAATTCTAAAGTTAAAGCTCAGCTACTTTGGTCATCTGATGAGAAGAGAGGAGTCGCTGAAGAAAGATTTGATGTTGGGAAAGGTTGAGGGTCGCCGGAGAAGGGGTAGGCAGCGAACGCGATGGTTAGATGGCATTCTCGAGGCATTGCAGATGAAGCTATGTGATGTTAAGAAGATAGTGAGAGACCGGAAAGCGTGGCGTGACATGGTCCATAGGGTCACAAAGAGTCGGACACGACTGAACGCCTGAACTGAACTGAAGTACTGGCACTAGATAGATATGCTGATTTTGATAGCTGCAGCCCACGGGCCATACACACTGAAACGGCTGTTTCTGTTTCATGCATGAGCTGCGGCGCTGTTCATTTTAGCCGAATTCGTGATGCTGATGTTCCTAAATTATGGAAGAGAAAATAAAATATGTTATTCTGAAATATACGTTATTTTGAAATTCATAATTCTGAAATAGTTTTACATTGAAAATATAAAATTTGCTGGGGATTTTTTAAAAATTTGTTAATGTGATGTTCATAGTAACGACATGCCGCAGTATAGTGCAGCACAAAGCATAAAGGCGCCCTACGGGGCATTCTCAACTGACGACTATGGTGCCTTTAACCCTTTCACTGTCACGATTGTACCGGTACGTATTCGCGTTTCCTCCCTGCAGTGTCAATAACGTACCCGTACCTATTCTACCTTGTGTTCAAATCTTCGCGCCTCACCATAAAGCTACCGCGCTTGGACTTGCTCCGCCATCTGTTGAATCTTTCTACAAGCTGATATGCTAGCTTCGCGCCGATATGCCACATATATGGAAGAGTATGGTGCGACCGCGCCCGCCCGTTCTTTGCTCGTGGGAGGGGGCGTGGTCGCTCCGTGACACTACTCTCTCGGGCGAGCGATCCTTCGGCGTGCGCGTGCGTTTATGGGTTCAAAGTTTGTTCTGCCGTCTGCGGCAGGTTTGGAGGTTTTTATTTTTATTCTTTGTCGCGCTTCCACTACGGCGTGGCAAGTTCAGGGCTGCACGCGATTGCCTCTCTCCGACTGACATATGACTCGATTGCTGCATTCGCTCTCTCCACGCGCCCTCGCTTGAGGACAGCTTGCCGTTAGCAGCAGCAGCACACGAGTGTTTTAGCCTCGTTCCATCTTTTTCTCTTTCGACTTCACTACGCGCCGTTTCTCTCCCTTGTGCTGGCCACTGAATGTGCGCCCTCCGCGCGCGCTTACTTTCGGATGGCGGACCGCGCGGGTCCTTCAACTTCTGACTGGAGCGATGGCTCTTCGGGTTCTGATTACTAGCCAAGCTCGGATTCGGACTCTGACAGCGTCTCATCGGAGGAAGGGGTGAGTTCCTCGTCATCAGATTCGGATATTGCAACGGCGGGGCCATCATCCCGGAAGCGTGCACGGCAAACCGAAACTATATGGAAAAAAGGCGATTTCACACCGAAGTTGTTTCCTTTCGACGCGTCGCGTTCCGGACCGTCTGCTAGCGCAACTCTTCAGCCAGATGCGCAAGAAGTTGATTATTTCAAGCTGTTTTTTGATGAGTCGATTGTTTCGCTCATCGCTAGCGAAACGAACAGATTCGCGCGAGTGAAGACAACCGCACCAGGACTGGCGCGCACATCGCGGCTGAAAGCTTGGGTGGAAACAAGTGTGCCAGAAATGTACTGTTTTCTTGTGGTCGTTTTGCTGATGGGCCTGGTCAGAAAGAATGCCTTGCAAGACTATTGGAGTACTGACCCTATGTTGCAGACACCATTTTTTGCAACAATTTTTTCATTCAACCGGTTCGCGCCCCTCCTGCGGCTCCTGCATCTGAGCGACTCCACAGATACTGCCGATCGACTGAGAATGGTGCGGCCATTTATTGAAGCAATTCAAAGCAAGCTAGGCAGTCTACTAATTCCCCACCAAGACGTTTGCATTGATGAGTCTATGATGCCATGGAAAGGGCGGCTGCCATTTCGGCAATACATTCCTTCAAAGAGGCACCGTTTTGGCATCAAGTTGTTTGTTTTGTGCGACGTCAAAACCGGCTACGTATTGAAATTCGTTGTGTATAGGGATCGGGCGCCCGTTGTGTGGCGCCACCGTCACCTCGGTGGAACAGCGCCGCCCGCGGCGGAGTGCCGAAACAGCGGAATGGCGAGGCAGCTGAGCGGCGCAGTCGTTTCCGTTCTGCGAGGCGTTTTTGAGCCTGTCCCCACCCGTCGTTTTGCGGTGTGGCTTTGAGAGCTTTGAGCTGGTTTGAGTAATCGCAAGGAGTATTTTTTGACCAGGAAATCTTGAAAAAGAAAAGGAACGTTCTCGGCAGGGCGCGCATGTTTTTTTTTTTTAACCGCCCGGCGCATGGTGTTTCTGTTATATACTCCAAAATGCCGCGCGCGTGATTTCACCATGCGCTAGGAACATCTTCGTTAGGCACTTGTTAAGGCGACTTCGAAGACGGGAATTGCGCCTGCACTGCGCGTCTATCTTATGTTAGGTCTAGTCGAAATCTGCCTGTAGATCAAATACCGCCGAGCCGTGTAGCCGTGGCGCCGTAGTAGTGGTAGTTGTAATGGTCAGCGTTCATGTAAAATGAAAACGATGCTGCACCTGTCTTTTTTGTAATAGCTAGGCTCGAACGATTCAGAGTAGAATAATAGCAAATGACATTCCAGTTTCAACCTTGCAACGAGAGCTGTAAAAGGAGAAAAATAAACAAGCAAGACAAAAGTAGGATCCTATTTATGGCTGGAATAGCAAACACACATATACTTCCAGGACTTCCTGCACAATTACGCTACAATAGCTCACTGAACCCGGCCTTGAGACTATCAAACTTAATCATAATATAAGCCAAATGAGTAATACCACCTCAGCATCATTTTTACGTATACGACAATGTTCTTGTTGAACACGTCGGAGCTGCTACATATAATTGACTTAGAAAATATTATACTATACATGCCTTTCTCCCGACATGCTGCGGAGGTTGTGAAAAGAAAAAAAAAATTAAATTTCCTGCTAGCGTTCTCTCAGCGCAGGAAGTTCAATGCGATTGACCGCACCTGCCTTGAACATCTGAAGGCAATAGTCCAATACTGTCAAACTGTTAAATACAATCGAAAAAAAAAAACACACACAGTGTGATGTGTCGTAAGATAAGCCACCGACAACTAAGAGAGCATTCTATTGTTAAATGAATCCCTCTGATGGCTCGTTCGCTAAGGTGGTCTACTTTCTCAGCGTACCACGAACTTGCGGGGCCGATACCTAGCTGACCTCGGTACCTAATGAGTGTGAGGGGACACGACCATGTATGTAGTTTTCTATTTGCACGTAAAGGAATCTGGATAACTGAAAGCCATTCCTTTTACAACTTTGTCACTGCAGCTTGCCGGACTGCTGCTAAATCTGTTTATATTGGCCATAGAAGCAATTTCTGAGAGAGGTAAAACGGTCTTGTCACACCACAATCAGGAAATCTCACGTTCACTAAAACTCCGATGAGAAACACATGTATTTAGGCGGGCCAGGAAATGGACGCTACTGAGAAAATACGTAAAGCCGTGTTAGGTGCAACGTGAATGCGAAACAGAAAACTGCTACACGGCCTTCGAAATTAAAAAAAAATGCTACGTTTATGCTCGTTTCCACAAATTAAATTGTATTTTTTTTTCTTGTTCGACTTTTATATGAAGCCGATAGCAGATTTTGTGAACATGCGGTATTGATTGAGCTGTGAAATGAGTGATTTTATTAGGCGAAATGGACATGCCACAAACAAATGTTAACAAATTCTAAGAGTATCAACGCAGAGCTCTCAGCGCACTTTCATTGGTTGACAAACGAAAAGAGGAAAAATGACAAGATCATGGTAATAGGAATTGCTCATGTCTCTTATCTGCTCTTTCTGTTAAGAGAAAAAAGTAAATTATCTTTGACTATGTCAGCGAAAGTATCTGCACAAACATTAATTGTCTCTGCCCATCACTGAAGATGGTAACGCAGCCCGAACGACGATGGTGGAGCTGCCTTTTCTTTTTCCGTGCTGGGGTTTTCTTGTACACAGGCGGGGAAATGCTAGCGTTGTAACTTACGCTGTTGGGTTACTTCGATTTCCAATTGTCAATAAAGTGACTACAGATGAAGGAGTGCGGCTTCGACTCCAAGTCTCTCGTGCCGTCACTCCTGGGGAACAGAAGGCACAGAGCATCCGGTAGCAAGCGGAATTTTAAAAATTCGGCACTTTCCATAACCACACAGTAACCAAATACATAGATTCGTGCCTTTGCCTTTCAAAGAACCATGCTTAGGTCACCCGCCACTCATGCTTCTGTGGAAACCCGTAGAAATGAATCGACTTAAAAACGTCCGACGAGTTTGCGTAGCTGCCAGTGGAGCCAACAACGCACCACGTTTTGCCTGCCTTGTTTGGCCAGACTTCATTTCACTGGACATATTCCCACAACTAGCCCAACTTTCTGTTCTCTTGAGGATATATTCACGCACAACGTCATCTAAACCTTAGGATTTCCAATTTCCACACAAACCAACGACAAACAGTACGCTCCAATGCGCTGGCAATGCGCCGGCCGGGGCCGGCGCATTCCGGCGATTGAGCGATGCGCGGAGAGGCGGCGCCACCCATTCAGCTGTCCGGTCCCTATACTGGTGCCACAACAAAAATGACCATGGTCACAGATTTGGGATTTTCTGGCTCTATCGTTCTCGAGCTACTGGAAGGCTACCTCGGAAAAGGACACTCGCTATTTGTGGACAATTGGTATAGTAGTCCTGCATTATTCAACTGCCTTCAAGACAAAAAAACTAACGCATGTGGAACTCTTCGGAGCAACAGAAAGGGACTTCTAACTTTCTCAAAAAAGATGAAAAAAGGCGAAGTGGAGTCATTTCACACCAAGACGCTTCTTGCGCTCAAATGGCATGACAAGAAGGATGTACATGTCCTAACGTCAATGTATGATGCACGTCTGGAAGACACAGGGAAAGTGGATAGAGTAACAGGGGAGAAGAAGTGGAAGCCCGCATGTGTCCTCGAATACAATATGAAGATGGGATTAGTGGACAAGACTGACATGATGATGAGTTTTTCGGAAAGTATTAGGAAGACCCTCAAGTGGTACAAAAAGTTTTTTTTTTCATATGGACATGTGCCTCCTCAATGCCTTCATCCTGTGGCGCGAAAATGGTGGACGCAAAACATTCGGTGAATTCCGATTGAATGTTGTTTACCAACTCATTCAAGAGTTTCATACTGCTAGGAGTGGAGGTAGGAAACGGAGCGGTGATGACCCGACAAGGCTTACGGCACGACACTTTCCCCAGATGGTTCCTCAAAGCGAAGCGAAGGGGGGCCGCACTCAACGGAGGTGTCACGTCTGTTGGAACACTGTTCGAGGGCAAAAGAAATGGAAAGACACTCGTGTCATGTGCCCTGTGTGCGACAAGGGATTGTGCTTGGACCCATGCTTCAGGATCTACCACACTCTGAAGAAGTATTGAGCGTGTTTTTTTTTTTTTTTTTATTTTATCATATATCATTTATAGTCAGACTGATGATGCTGATGGTTATTTAAACACCTGCAAACACTGAAATGTGCAAATTGCATTGACTAATTTATTTGTATACCCATCATAATGCAAAATAAATTTTTATGCTCGTTCCCTGATATGCTCGTTCTCTGAAACCAAGCCGACACTGGGGGTGCGTCCCGGTCAGAAACAGCCGACAGTGAAAGGGTTAATTAGATTTCGGATGAGGCGCCTCCCGCACTGTAGTGGCTACATCTTTTCCCTCGCTCCCCATCGTCACCACCCATTACCCACAAGCTCTTTTGCCTATCTGATCTGACCAAAGGGTGGCCAAATTTGTCTGAAGTAATGAGAGCCTTATGCCATAGGAAAAATTGTATGCATTTGACAGGACTGGATGGGCTATCCAAATTTCCCGATTTAATGAGGGTTGAATTAAGGAGGTCCTAGTGTTATTGCATAAATTTCAGTCCTCCCTGATTGTACAGAAAGCTTTCCGGGACATACTTTAAAAGTGTCGCTCACATAAACTGTAGCAGAAGTTTTGAAATAACATTATTTAGACGCAGCGTATCATCATGTACAGTTCATACACAAGGCCATAGCAATGCCTGTGTCAACTTGTGGCAGTGGGCAGCAACAATACTTATCTAGACAGTCATGTAGCGTCACTGTAAACTTAAGTAGTTACCTAACAGACAATATTGATGCTCCATCAACGTATTGAAGAGGCCCTCTTCTCCAGGAAATTCGGCATTGGCGGCAACAGCATTGTGAGCAAAGAATCACAGACTTGGCTCGGGCAGGTGGTAGCTGGTCAGCAGGTTTTATGACATCATAAGACCACACGACATGGCCAAAATGTCAGGAGCTGCCAGCCCAGGCTTCTCCTTTGAAATGGGCGAGTTAGATGGAAACCGAACCCGCCAGGATACTTGGATTCAGAGTCGCACGGGCTACTTCTAGACCAAGCAGGCACGTTCATACAGTTTGTTTAAGCACGGCTTTATATCTGTCGGGTGGTCACCATTTATTAGCTTATGGCTGTTTTCTAATGCGTATGTGTGAGATAATACAGGCACAAATTAGGAGAGTGTCTGAGCTACAGCAAGTAAAGGACCAGCTCCGACAACATTGAGGTTAGAACTGACCCGTCTATTTTTGTCGCTTGCGCTGCTACACCTCTTGCTCACTTCGTCCTTTTCCGGCGCTGTGCCATGGCTCACGAACAAGCGTGGCACGAGGGGCACCACAAGAGAATCTGTAGGAGTAGCCACAGATGGGAGCCATCAATGCTATTGTGTTGTACCCACAAAGGTGGAGCTTAACTTTGCCCCCCCTCCCCTTTTATTTTTTTTTGTCCTTGCAGGGAACAAGATACCACGCACTCTCAGGTCCGGCAGGCTCGACGTACAGCCCAGCGCCTGCGTGTGCCAGTCGTGTCCAGTGGGTCTCCGAGCCAGGGAGCCATCGGTGGTGCATCTCAGGCGCCCATACGTCACTACATGGGTCACTGAGCGTCAAAGCCCGTAGGGGAGGAGAAGGAGGAGGATCATCTCTTATGGAATCTCAGCTTTTATTATATACTCTCCCCAGCTCCATCCCTGACTCCTGGCACGGGAGCTGGTTGTGCCCCAGTCAAGCACTACCAAAGGTCGAAAAAGATGTGCACCTCAGTTTGTGCGAAGAAAGTGCTTGCAGTCTCCTCTCTTGCCATGCGTCGCTGCTACAGCGTCGATTGCAGTGATGCGTTACTGTGCTAAAATCGTCGCAAACCCTTCATGGACCTTTATATGGACTGTGACACTGCTGCTGGTTCTGCAGGCATGGTGCCAACGGAAAAAAAGTTTTGTCATAAGACAGAAAGGTAACTTGGTGATGTGGCGCCATCTGGCCACGAAAGTTGTCATTTCTGGCGAAAGTGAGATGTTGACATTTGATGCCAGTCTTCTCTTGTGACCATTGAAACAGTGTTTTCTCTTGCAGAGAGGGTGGATGAGAGACTTTCAAACGACTGTTGTTGAAAGTGCTTTGTCATTCCTCTGGAAAGTCCACCGGGTGTTGTTGGCAGACAGCATCACAGCATGAACTGTTCCACAGTGTAGCAGTTATATTTTATTCCTGCTGCATAATAGTGCACTGTTTGAAATGCGGCAGTCACACGCTGCTCGTTTCTGAGCACTGTTACATTTGGATAACGCTGAATGCCAGCTTCTTGCATTGGCATGCATTGTGGGTCATTCACAGAAGGGAGAAAAAGACTAAAATGAAATGCTGGGAACAGCTCGTTCATCTTTTGCCAGGGACCGAACAACTTGAGATTATGACACTGCTCAGGTGTGCTTGTTGCGTCGAGGAAAACACTGGATGTCGTATCGTGCTGCTGAAAAAACTCACTGGTCCTACCTGCATCCCGAAGCAAATGCAAATGTATTTTTGTCGCTCTTCATTGGCATGTGCGTCAAAATTGGGGTTTAGTCAGTAAAGATGCGAGTGAGCTTGGGCGAGCATACAAGACCACAAGAATTATATTGAGTTAAATGTGTTGCTGGTTGCACGAGTCTCGTAGAAAAGCTTTGCCTCTGACAGTTGTTACAGTCTTGAAGGAGCTCCGAAGGACAATTGTCACACATTCACTTTTACGGAACACACACGAGAGACTTCGTTTCTGGGCTGCTCTTTGTGCACGTCGTACCAGCTATATATAGTACAAGCTAAGCACTTTTGCTAATCTTATGGGCACTCTGTTGTACGATATTTTATGTCCTTTGCAGAGACTTGCGGAGGTCATCACAGCTGTAGTGATGTTAATCTCCCTACTTTTTTCTTTTTGCAAACAATGTGGACATAAATTTTCAGGTGCTTTACTTTCTAGACACTGTTCTTGTGTGGCAAGTTTTACTGTCCTCACAGTGTTAAAGTTAGTTTAAAGTTTCAGCACTAGTCTAGCGAGCTCCAGTGAAGCTGGAAGCATGAAGGCATTTTATGACAACGTAGCCACGTCAGCTACTGCCAAGGAGCATTTTTAGAGTGTGTTAGCTCAGCTTCGGTTGGTTTCGCAGAAATCACTGAAGGCCCCTTCTGGGGCCGCTAGATCCTGTACCTGCAGCCTAACCACAGCTAGCTAGGCTTAGTGCATGTGGTAGATGATGTACTTGCAATGGCTCTTCATCTCATGGGTTGTTTTGTAAATCGGCCTTAGTACTAACTAGACTGCAGTAATGTCAGATGGTATGTATGAAACCATTGGTGCCGATACCTAATGTACCAAATTATATAACGTCCTGCGTAGGCTTTGAGCGATGAAGTGGCGTGAACATTCTGTAAGGGTTTATCCGAAGTCATCTTTCGCCCCCTCTTGGCGTGCTTAATTTTATTAAACCTTGTGAAACAGAACAGTCATCACACCTGACAAAATTTGTGGACACTCTGAACTTCACAGGGCTCCCATCAAACTGGCTTGATATGTTATATCCATTTGTTCGATAATTTGATAATTGATGCTCACTTAAAAGACGAGATTGTGAAAGCTGAATTTGTGTTTGCTGCTTGCTTTTATGGGACTGCACGAGATTTTGCACCATACAACTCTCAAGAGGATGTGCGTTAAAGCCCTAGTATGAAAGGAAATGCCTAAGCATAGCACTCAAAGTATTCACCCTGCTCTTGAGTCGGGCACCGCTCTCACTGTGTTTTATTAGTCAGTGCTTCTATTGGAGGAATGTGGTGCTTTCTCAAGTCCGACACTGAAGCAAGAGTGTACACCGGTGCTCAAGTGTTAACTTGGTGTTCCTGGTCATTTAACTAGTATGTATAGTAATTAGCATTGCAAACGTGATTACAGCACTCGTTAGCTGCTAGGTAAGGATGCTTGTCAAGTGTCTGAATAGTTGATGCCTTCTTTAACTGGCACGAAGAACGGTCTTCTTTTCCAGTTAATGCGTTGATCGAGATCAGTTGTACTTTAATAACCCTGTATTACAGCGCATTTAAGTAGTTTCAATATCGTACAATAGCAAAAAATCTGGGCCCATGGCCCAGATTTTTCTCATTACGAGCATTCCTGCACAACTGAATGCAGTTTTGCTGTTGACTCAAAAGAAAGCATTTGACAGAAGGCTGTCTGGTTGGGGAATCCAGTTTTAATTTTAAGGTAAAGGTCAATGACTCCAACCAAGTTCTTTAACTGAAAATTATGACGTTTTGAAGCCGACTCAGCTCCTTCGTCATGGTGCGACTCCCAGCAAGACGCACCTTGTCATTTTAAGGCCTTGTGGCCATTGACCCGGAGGTCGTCGACACAAGTCCTTAAAAAGGCCTTAAATAATGAAAGAGCCGAGTCTGCTCTGAAACGTCGCGATTTTTTGTTAAAGAATTTGGTTAGTCATTGACCTTTACCTTAAAAAAAAATTAAAAGTTTTACTGTTTGTTAAAACTATATTTGCAGTAGCAGTAATGTGGCAGTAGTTGTATGCTGTTTCTCGTTTCACGAGCCTGTTTTGGCTAGAGTCTTCAATGCATAGCCTGTATTAAGAGACTGCCTTTGTGCGAGACATTGGAGGGACGTAGTTATTGCAGAACTGCCAGGTTTTTACCAACTTGCCTGTTCGCTTTGCTGACTGGTTGTATCCATTGCTAAAGAGACTTAATTTAGTTTGTTAGAGTCAGCTTGGATCTGAGTGCACTTTAGCTGTGCATGCAATAGTTTCTCTCCGTGAGGTAAGCTCACATTTTATAGGCTAGTCACAAAGCTTTTGGTTGATCACAGATTACTAATAGCGTGCGAAGGGAAAGAAGGGCTGCGCACAGAAGAATTAATTTAGTGTTAACCAGATGAGCACTAACCAGCTGGTGGGAGTTACTATGCTGCGGAAATGGCATCTCCGGGAGTGGATTTCTGGTCTTCTTTGCAACGTACAAAGCTAGTGCATAAAGTTGTGAGAAAGAAAAGGCAATGTTTCTTTGTCTTCTGCTCCCGGGTCTGCAAAATTACTCGCGTGTTAGATCCGCATTCAGATGGCTTGCACTTTGCGCCCTCGTGTCGACTTGCCGTTTTCGGCACCCGCAACATTCCTAGCAAGTGTTTTCTTAGCGGA
The DNA here is from genome assembly GCF_055883805.1 of Amblyomma maculatum. Lineage (NCBI taxonomy): Eukaryota > Metazoa > Arthropoda > Arachnida > Ixodida > Ixodidae > Amblyomma > Amblyomma maculatum. The sequence goes on from NC_139348.1 coordinate 79,783,471, forward strand.
AGGCAGTATTATACACATCTTTCTTTGTACATACATAATATATACACCGAGTCTGATATATGTGAATGCTTTCAGCGATGTACTTATTGGATGCTTTACTACATGGTATGTACTTTGCAAGACCTCTACCCATTTTCATCGTTGCTGTATTACACGTTGTTCTTGCTTTTTTTTGTGTGTTAATATATGTTACCTTTCATATTGGCCTGGCATGTTGTACTGTTTTAAGCATCCATGAGGGAATCTGTGTTCTTGATGGACTGCGCCGGGCAGAAATTTATGGTTGCTATACACCGACATAAAGCCTGCCACGCTGCGGAAAACAACACTATTTGTACACTGTCTACACTCATACAAACTGTAAACCACTGTTATGAATAAAAGGGTTTACTTTGAGGCTTCGTATTGTTTCTTTAAGTCAATCTCCACCTAGCCAATATTTCGTACGGAGAAAGAGAGCTTTGCACATCTAATTGTTTCACTTCACTCAATGTACCTAATTTTGAACTCGGAAATTGACAATTAAGGAGAAAACTTAGCATAAAAGGCAAATACGAATTAAAAAAGAGCAGTTCACTGTAGAATTAGCTGAGGGACACCATACAGTAGCATGTATCATGCACAATGTGCATAATTGAAGAGTGATGAGCCAAGAGAGGGATGTGATTGATGTGGGCACTTGGTGAATGCATAGTTAACTGCAAAAAACTGTAGTAGGTAAAAGACATTATCCAGAAAGAAATAACTCAGATGATGAAATAAGATTTATCTCAATATTATTATTAAGCAGGCACGAAAAGCGGGTCCAGCTGAGGATATCCTCGACCGAGCGTAACAGGGGGCGGCAGAAAGTTAGGTGGGCGGATGAGATTAAGAAGTTCGCAGGGGTCAAGTGGATGCAGCTAGCACAGAACCGGGTTAAGTGGAGAGATATGGGAGAGGCCTTCGCCCTGCAGTGGGTATAATCAGGCTGATGATGATGATGATGATGATCCTCGACCGAGGCAAACCTAAGTACCCTTCAACGATCATGGGGAAAGTAGGCAGAGTTTCACAGGTTCAGATAGGATTTCATTGCGCTCCGGGCACAGCAGATTTCCATCAGGCATCACTGAGGAGATATTATGGACTCTCAACATTTGCCATAGGCGGATACTTGGCAAGTGTATGCATATCCCTTGTTATACAGGCATGCGGCTACTGGCATAACATATGACTCCCGACTGGGCAATCTTGGCAAAATGCAAGCAGCACTGCATCTTCCAGCAAAGTAGTTACTTAAAGACAGTGAGCGAATTAATATGGTAGATTCTATAATGAGACCTATAAGGGCCAGAACTTTTCTAATGGTGAATTGGAGACTTCACATCACCTGCACCTTGGGCCTTTTCACATGTATGCGGCCATTGACAATGAGGAGTGTGGGCCTGCACAGGTTTGTAGCAGGATACATGGCACATAGTATATGCGAAACGGTATGGTCATGTTGTGCCCACCGACAAGTGCTAGCACCATTGAGCCGTCATCCCCGCGTAGTAGCCTAAATCCTAAATCACCATCTGCCGTTGCTTGCAGATGAGCACAAAAGGAAACTTAAGTACTTAAAGGCCCACTGTCCACCCTCCGGTCTAAAATATTTTCTTCCCCGGTGACTGTGAGACTTCGCCCCTAGAACGCAAGGCCGCAAAATGTTTTTGAAAAGAGTAACTAATAACGCAGTTACAGCCACCGCAGTCACCCGATTCTGTCATGCTTCTCTCCTTCCATTCCCTCGCAAAGGTTTTTCACTCTCCTGCCCGAGGTCGTCTAGCCTCCGCAAGACAAATTCCCCTTCCTCCTCCTTCATTCTTAGAGAAACCAAGTTGTTCAGTGACGCCGACTGGGCACCGTTGCTTCTCCTGGGGTACAATGCGAAACACACAGATCCGTCACGACATCAGCGCAGTGAGAAAAGACGCGCCGAGAAGCGGCAAGCTGACGCCGACAAACAAAAGGCCGAAAACCAAAAACGCCGTGCACCGGCCCCACTGAGCACAGAATATCTTGTAGCTGTTTTGATATATCTATAGTGGTCACAGATATCTTGATCTACCAAATACTTCTGCAAGACGTCACTTAATGCTAGTCTAGAAGACATCATCAGCAAGATGTCTGGAAACTGTCCTTTGAAGGATTTTTATGTCTTCAGCTACACAAGACAATTAAAAGCCGGCTTACGCAAGATGTCTTTTAGAGTTCTTCAGAAGTCTACCATACTTTCTCACAAGACGTTTCAGGGTCACATTATGCATCTGTAGTGCAATATATCTCCACAATTTAACTGGACGGCACTGTTCTGCGTGCTACAAGTATAAATTGTCCAAACTTTAATCTAGCAATCTTTCAGCTTGCAAAATGTTGTATCCAAGTGCATGCGCTTTTGAATTAAGCATGCAATCTGGGCTGTTTCCAGCTTGCAGGACCAATATGGCACCAAGCAATGCTGTTTAGGCGATGGGTATCTGTACAGAATGCCGATGACACCTTCCTGGCATTGGTTAAGTAGCCCATAGACGCACTATAGTGTTCGACCTCGCATGGGTGCAGTCCACTCGGTCGGAAGACTCCAAACTCAGAGTGTTCACTATAGCAAAGTAAGCTAGCGATGTATCCGCGTGGGATAAAAGCCAGTATTTCGCGCAAACGAACGATTTGCTGCGCCGATGGTAATACGGAACGCCAGCAATGCATGCTCCGCCATTCCCAAACTTCGCGCGCCATGGCCTTTTTGCACCCCTCTTCATTACAGCGAGATAAAAAATAGTGCGCCAAACTGATTACGCAAGACGGAAGCTGTATTTATACCATTTTGAAACAAATACGTCGTAAGTAACATATGTTACATTTTACTTGTGCGTCTTGCACAGTGCGCGTGTGCTTCTGCGGGCGAGCTGTATGAGTGAGCAAGATATATAGCGCGCGCGGACCGTACGTGTAGCCACTACGAAAGGCGGTGTTTTATGGCGCATCTAGTTTTGTGCATGCAGGAAGGTTTTGCACTTGTAATTCGACACGCCGCGTTTCGTGAACTTGGCGGTGGAACTTCGCGATGTAATTCTTCAAAATGAGCTCGACAATCCGCCGTCTTTCGTTGACTGCCGCTGTTTCGAACACTTTCTCAGGAAACACAACTGGGCACGAAAGTCTGCATGCCTATAGTGTGGCCTTCACTCTGCAGCAAGTACAGAAAATAGGCACTGTTGATCGAGTGGAAGCCGTGCATAGTTTAATTATGGCAGCCTGCAGAGCACTACGCGCTATGTTATATGCCGCGGTTGCGAAAAAAAAAAAAAAACGATCTCAATTAGCCGCCTATAGAGACGAAGGTAATTTGCATTCTGGACGCAGCGCGTCTCTCCCAGCTGCTAGAAAAAAACTATCGGAGGCACAATTGTTGAAACAGATCATATATATAACGGCGTAAAAACATTCTGCAAGGATTTAATTTTAATAGTTCATATTTACAGCCATTCATTATTGCCACAATACATATATAGTCTGTAGATATATATGCAGTGACTATAAGTAATTTGACATTTTCGTATAATCAGAAAGAACAATTTAGTTCTTTTAGTCCCTGAACTGCATGCTGGGAGAACATTATACTATGTGATGTGCTGGTGGTCTATTTGGTCATCAGTTTTTTTTTTTGTTTTTTTATTGACGCAAATTTTTTTAAAAGAAATTAAGCTTCAGTTGAATTGTTAAAAAAAGGAGGTCGAAAGCAAAGCTTTCAGGGGGACCTCCTATAACAAAAGGCCTAGTAAAAATAGACAAAAATATATCAGTTTCATTCGCTTTCTTTCAGGGCCAATATGCTCTTCCTGTCCAGAACTGGGAAAAGAAAAGAGAGTGTACTAAATGTTAACTGACTTTTAAGGCATATAGAATATAGTCCTCGTCGAACAACACGCCCGGTACGTGGACGCAGCGGAATACAAGCTAGTAGGATTCGTGGCAGTGACCGTGGCGGCAGCTATCGTTACTATCGTACGTCTTCAAGGCTACGGCAGCTAGCGAGCGTGCGGTGCACGGATAGTCTAGCACGGACGCCACAGACGCCGAGGAGGTTGCCATCGCTCTGGCGATCTCGGAGGCCGAGTGTCGCACCGTGCTCAGAGACTCGATCGAGGAACGCTGTGCGCAACTTTGCCAAGGGCCGAGTACGTGTGCGCGCCGGCGGCAGCCATCATCGGTAAAAGCTCCAGCTCCAAGACCGCGGTAACACTATCCGCATCAAGTGGTTCCCGGCGCACGCGGGAGCATCCTCACTACGCAAAAGGAAATGCACGGGTCTGGTCCGTGCGTTCAGAAGAGAAAATGGAGAAGGAAATAGAAGATCGAGGGAGAGAAAGATGCGCGCCGCAACAACAGCTAGCCGTCGTCCACCACCGAAGCAGTGGCGGGTGCAACGACGGCCCACAACAGACAAAACTCGGTGGCGGCGCCGACCCACCGTCCCATCCCCGTAGAGCCAGGAACTGCCAGCATTCCCCCGGCCCATTCGGCGGCGCGAGCGCTTATCTTCCGCGCCCCGAGAGTGACTGTTCCAAGTGACCGTGGTTCGAAACAAGGGACCGAATGACTAGTTACGAGGAAGTGACTATATGTGTTACCGCCTAGCTCGACGGACAATGCCGCCGCCTCACCCAGCGCTTTGTCGGGAGGAGGCGGTCATCCTTAAGCAAATACAAACCGGGTTACTCCTCGCCCAGGGAGTGCTACACGTCCTCCACCCAGACATATATCACGAGTGATATGTGTAGTGTATTGGGTCCGACGGCGACGGACCATGGTACACCATGTGGCACTGTGCCAGGTTCCCGACCGAAGCTACATATCCAAGACATACCCGCCCGAACTTCTAAGTGCTGTGCAAAGTACAGACAAGGACATTCAATTAAGGGCCGTCCAGCAGGCCCGGGGTGCACTCGAAAAGCACAATTAAGCCTCACGGCCAAAATGAGGTAATGCGCAGAGTAGGGCATATCCCCGGGTCGACGCTTGGCCAGCGTCACGTACGTGCGCAATAAACTGTCGTTTGCCGGCATCTCAATAAAGTTATACATACAAATACGTAAATAAACAACAGCGGCATGGATGAACGAAAGCTGCGTAAAGTTCGAAACGTTGTGCCAATAATATTTTCGATGCGACTTGAGTTGCTACATATTTTACAACAGTGATGGCTTTTGCAGTAAATTTCACTGATGTCGATTTCTTATACTGGTGCTTGTGGACTGGGTGTAGTGCGCATATTTCCTTTTCCTAAATTTCTTTACATACCTTCACGCAACTGCAAGCTTTCGATGCTCTTGACTGGCTTCAGTAAATTATAGATATGCATTTTCTATTTAATCTGCACCTTTGTTTCACTACTTAAAATTGCCTAAGGAAATAAGACATATCTGTTCTGCCATCTGTTGCTTAATTGTTGCGACTGAAGAAAGAAGGAAAAGAAAATGCACGGGCCTGTTACTGACTGTAGCTGAGCCACCTCCGCTGCCTGATTGATAATTGGGAAAGGTGCGATAACTGTCTCACTTGTTTTCTGTGGACACCTCAACCGCGCCGTAAAGGAAGGGAGGAAGGTGGGAGTGAACGTCGAAAGGAAGAAAGAGGAGCCATGGTGGAGGGCTGCGGAGTAATTTCGACCACCTGGGGATCTTTAACGTGCACTGACATCGCACAGCACACAGCAATGACGGCTTACAGATAAAAATATGGTGACCGGCTAGCCCCTGCCGCAAGCGGCAGTGACCACCAGTCCCAGCCCCACAGGGCCATGAACAGCCACCCTTCCCACTGTTGCTGTTGTGGCTGTAGGTAAGAATGAAAATAAAATGCACGGGCCTCCTACTGGCTCTGCAGCTGAGCCACCTCCGCTGCCTCGTGCGGACAGGAGAGAAAGTAAAGAAAGAAAAAGAGGGACAGAAAGACGCACCGCAACAGCCGTCATCCACCGCCGAAGCGGTGGCGGGTACAATGACGGCCTACAACAGATAAAAATTCGCTGGCAGGCAAGCCCCCGCCGCTAACGGCGGTGATCTACCTGTCCTAGCCCCATCAGGGCCAGGACCAGCCACCCTGAGCGTTGTGGCTGTAGGAAGAAGGAAACGAAAATGCACGGGCCTGCTACTGGCTCTGTAGCTGAGACACCTCCGCTGCCTCGTGCGGAGAGAAGAAAGTAGAGAATAAAGAGAAGAGGGAGACAAAGACGCGCGCCGCAACAGGCGTCGTCCACCACCTATAGCGGTGGCGGGTGCAATGACAGCCTACAATAGATAAAAATACGGTGGCTGGCTAGGCCCCGCCGCAAGCGGCGTTGACTTACCGTCCCAGCCCCGTAGGGCCAGGAACTGCCACCCTTCACCACTTCCCCCAGTAGTGCCGTAAGGATATGGTAAGGATCGATGACCAGGCGTTTCTGTGATTTTAATGTGCCTTTCAGCTTCACATTTAGATTTTTATAAGAAGTGCTATGCCCCAGTAGTGCCGTAAGGATATGGTAAGGAGAACCAGGCGTTTCTGCGATTTTAATGCGCCTTTCAGCTTCACATTTAATTTTTATATGGAATGTTATGGGGGGCCCTTTGTTAAATTGGAAATAAATATCCAGTTAACGCTACATGAACTTTTTACCAAATTAAGCTCGAAAGGATGGAATCGTTCGTTTTATTTGGGAGTTTTAGTGTCAACATTAATGGTTGTGTTGTGGTGCCAGAAAACGTTTTTTTTTTTTTTTTTTTTTTTTTTTTGCAGGTTAAGAAAATGCTGTTTAAATCCGTTCCGCCACGTACAGTGAATATGAGTACCCGGATTTGAACCGAACTGCGGTGGCAACGTTTTCGAAGGCGCAACTCAGAATGCAGCCATATGCTGGGTGATGTCAGCACGTTAAATATTCACATGTGGTCAAAATTATTCCAAAGCCCTCGACTAGAGCACTTCTGTATCCCTCTTTCTCTCGTTCTCTACTACTTCCTTCATGACGCAACTGAGATTTAATAACCACAGTTATTATCTTTAAGACACCATACAACGCCCACTTTGCATGAACAAGTTTCGCAATTGGGTGTCGTAGATACATATAAAATACCACGCTATAGCATCGCTTGGTCGTGTATTCCTGAAGAATAACTGCATAAAAAAGGCACTCAAGGAGGTATTTGAGTTCGTAGAAATACGATTTTATCGTTTGTGTCACCTGCCTTTTATTCATATTGATACGTGACACTCCGTGAGAAAAGCAGCTCACTTTCAAGGGAGTGCTTCAATGCTTCAATCCCAAAGCGCGCTCTTGAAGCGCGATGGGAAGAGTGGGCACAAATCCCGTAGCAGACGACGCGGTCTCACAAGATGTTTGAAGCACGTGAAAGGCAGAGGCACCCTGGCCCAATCAGGATCACGCGCACGTCTACAATAGGCAATTGTGCTCCTACGCGCCTGCCGCCCCCCAAATTGGCTTCGCGACACTTTCGATAACGACGCGAACTCGGAATACGAATACAGAGGCAGACGCAGTAATGTGGGAGTCAGAGGCGTTTCAAACAAACGCTTTCGCCTCATCACTTTAGTTGTTGAAAGTGCCACACAATATTTTTTTACGCCGAAGGCTCGCTCTCGACAATCTCGTAAGAACCGGTCGAGTGAGTTGATAAACGAGAACGTCGACGTCATTTTCTATCGCTGCGCAGATATCTACCCATTTCTGTTCACTTGTACAAAATAGTGACAGCGACATGTCGGAATATATTGGTCAACATATTTTACTATCCCAGTCACCATGCAGCTACCGCACGACGCAGAACAAAAGCAGGGGACCCTGGGGACGTCTATTTTTCTTTTAAACTGAACCGCTCAGAAACGTTCACGTCGCTAAAGCCTGACTCTCGCGTTCGACGATATGCAAAAAAAAAAACAACAACAAAAGACCGAAAGGATTACGCAATGTACGTGAAAGACTGGCTCATTCCTACCAAACGCCTACACTTAAATTGGGAAATATGCTTTACATAACCAACCGACTACTACTCCAGAGTACCCGAATAAAGAGGAAGCAACTCACAACAACAAATAACATGCGTACCGATAGCAGCAATTAATACCGCCGCAACAAACGTCTTTCAAGCTTCGGCATCGAGCAAATTTAGCGCAGATGAAACGCACCGGCAACAAACAAACCGTAGAAACCGTAAGCCTTGAAGCGCGCCATTTTAAAAGAAAGCGCGCTACCGTTCACGTCATCATGCATAGGTCACATGAGTGCGATGTATTTTTGCGCGTGGGAGCAGTGCATCATCATCATCATCATCAGCCTGACTATACCCACTGCAGGGCGAATGTACAGTGGCAGTATTCTAGCGACTGTGGCGAAGGCCTCTAGCAGAGATTTACGCAAGAACTGACACGCACAAATGAGACACCAGAAATAGACGCCCATCTACTCCACCTGTGGGAAGCGAGAAGTGGACTGTTAAGAAGATAGAAGAAACAGAGGCACAATCGAAAGCTTAGGATTAAGATCGTGGGGATCACAAAGAAGGCGGCGGATAGATAGATGGATTTATTGAAAGGAAAAGGCAGAGAAGTTGGCCGTAATAATTCAAATCTGGCCTGCTACTCTGCACTGGGGAAGGGGGAAGAAAGAAGAAAGAAGGTCATGATGGGTGACGATGTGGGAGAAGGCATATGAAATACCATAGCCGAAATACATATACAGACACAGTAGCTTGTTTTACAAGCGCGAATCAAGTCCGCTGGCTGACAAAAAACGGCAAAGAGCACGCACTGCCTGGACACCCTTCCCCTTGTCCTGCCAAGCGCCCAGCAGCAGTTCCTCCGACAGAGGCCTCGATCTTGTCTAATAGCTTCAAGGAAGCGGCTAGCACACTCCTTTCGCACGCATACGCTGGGCACACTAATAATATATGGTCCACAGTCTCTGGGATGCCACAAGATGAACATTCCGGCGAGTCCATCTGTCCAATTAAATGTAAATACTTGTGCGTGAAATCCACGTTTAAACGAAGTATATGTAGTAAGCATGCCTGATGACGCGGAATATCACGCGGAGCATAAAATTTCAATGTTAGATCGAGCCTTTTTAGACGAATGTGCCGGGCTTCTGGCTGGGCCCAGTAAGCTGCTGTAGCATTCTTCATACAACTCGTAAGAAGGCACGTCGTGTCCGCTCTTGAAAAAGGCACTGCTGTTTGGAGGCCATTGATAAGGCGGCGGAGTACGCTGAACAACTGATGAGAGCCAACTGGGGCAAATTCTGTGACTCTCTGCAGGGGACGCTCAGCACTTCCAAGACATGGCGAATCCTAAAAGCCATCATGGACCCCACCAAGACCAAGCGAGAGGGGCAGAAGTCGCTGGAGCGGTTGCTACACAAATTCCCAGGCACGAAGGAAGATGTGATCAAGGCCGTCTACGACAAATGCTACGGAGTAGAGCTAGAGGATCCATATCCACACGCAGAAGATTACAAAGGAGACCCAAATCCGAAAATGGACGAGCCGATCACGGAGGAAGAAGTCCGGACGGCAATAACAAGTTCCACTCGAAACACAGCCGCTGGTGACGACAAGATCACTAATGGCATAATTCAGAACATGAGCAACAGCAATATCAAGGCACTGGCGCATTTCATGAACAAACATTGGGAAGCAGGAACGGTGCCAGCGCAGTGGAACCACTCGGTGGTCATCATGATCCAGAAACCCGGGAAAAAATTGGCAATAGAGAATTTGCGGCCCATTTCGTTTACTTCGTGCCTGGGAAAGATTTTCGAGAGGGTTGTCAATAATAGACTGCAAAATTACTTAGAGGATAGCGCTCAGATGCCGGACACCATGTTTGGCTTCAGAGAAAAGCTATCAGCCCAGGACGTTCCTGCAGATCAAAGAAGAGGTCTTGACGGTGTTAGGTTTGTGGTCGCGAGTGCCTGGGGTTGCGTACCGCTGCCACCAGTTATTACGTTCGGCGCGCGGCCCCTCGGTAGCGTTGGCCTGGCGGCTCATTGGACGGCGGACGGCATGAACGGTCCCAGCAAAGACGAGGCGTCTTCTAACGAAACAACCTTTACTAAAACATCATGAAGGTACGGGCAGTGAAGCTGACCCGGAGAGATTACAGACACTCTCACACAGCTGGTGTCTAGCGTCGTGCCAACGGCGCGTCAAAGTAGTCTCAGCGGAGTCGGCCGCTGCTTTTTATAGGTTTTCCCGTTCACAGGGAAAGGGTAAACCCTCACAGGAAATGGAGCGCCCAACGTGTCTGGGCAAGATGGGATGACTCAATCGCAAGTGGTCCGAACGCATCTCCTCCACCTCCTGCAGACAGGAGAGGGCGACGCACTCTCCCTCGAGCTCCACTCTTGGCCGGCGTTTGCACACACACACACGCACACACATTTGGCGCGTGGCAGGAACACGTCGAGTCTTGCCCGCGGGAGGAAGCGTTGCGCGGCCGATGAACGGCGTCGAAATGGCCGATCCGCTCGCGGTTCTGCCTGTTGCTATGCGGTGGCCACTGCGTTTCTCCACTTGTCGGTGGAGAAACGTAACAGACTGCCCCGCCGGGGAAGGGAGATCCCGAAGGGCAGGGGACTGCATCCGCTGTGCGGAGGGATCGGGATGTTGCTGCTAGCCGGGGTCGTCCGACTCTGTTTCTCTTGAGCCAGTCAGCCTGAAGAATTCCTTGGCAAGTCCGGGTTTCCAAGGCACTCTGCAACTTGTCTTCAGGAGAGATTGCTGACAACCTACAACGTCACAACCATGCTAAAAACTCAACCGTTCAGCCAGCAAGCACGGCACAATCTTCACTAAGTTATGCCAGACTATTTCCCTCTTATGCTCCCATCTATATTTAAGGGCAGCTCAGCAGCACTTGGAACGCGTCCACAAATTTGAAAAACGCATTTTCAAAAACATTTTCAAACAAAAATAATATGCAATCTGTTCAAAATCCTATGTCAGGAAGAAAAACACCAAGAAGTGAAAACTGAGGCTTCTTCTCACGTTATGGGCTTCGACTTAAGCCATCGGCATTACCGTTGAGATCACCCTTTTCACTAAAACTTCGGTTGTCCGTTTCACGGAGCAACTTTACCTTCCTGTCTCTGTGCGAAGAAACACATGAGCATAAGTCACTCACTTTTCTGAACAATCTATCCCTCTCCTTACGCTTGGCGCACCAGTCACGCATTTTCTTTGCACGGGCGCATTTGTGCCTTTGGGATAGTCGCTTTCTTTTTCGAAGCTTCAACATGCTCCATTCTTTCTCGCGCCTGCCTTTCCGTTTTTTTCTACGGCAGCACTGGAACACAGGCTTTCTGCTTTCCTTTTGCAATCGTTTGAGTTTGCTCTCCTTACGATGGCAGCATTCTTTCTCACGTCTGCCTTTACGCTTTTTTCTACGGCAGCACTGAAACATAGGCTTTCTGCTTTCGTTTTGCAACCGTTTGAGCTTGCTCTCCTTACGACGGCAGCAATCTTTCTCGTGCCTGCCCTTCCGCGTTTTTCGGTGGCAGCACTTGAATACTCTAGTCCTACTTTCTTTCGGCGCGAGCTCTGGCAAGCTAGCGGTCAACATTCTAGCGGTAACTGGAGCTTGTAGGGTACCGGTGTCGTCTGAGTGGTCAAAGTGTAGTGACGCGTATGCATCGCGGCCAGCAGCGCTTGACTCACCTTCAGACAAGTCCGAACAACAACTGCTCACGCCAGCCCCCAAGATAGGCATTTCCTCTGGCGGCGCCGCGGCTGCATCGCCTGACTCACTTTCAGTCAAATCCGAACGACAACGGCTGACAGTCGCGTCAGTCCTCCTCCTAGGCATTTGCTCTGGCGGCTCGCCACTCAGTGCGTCGCGCTCAGAGTTAACCGCTGCAGGATCAAGCTCCTTCGACAGCTGTGGCGCTTCGGATTGGGTGAGGACCATATGTGCCACGTCCGCGTTCGCACTGGGGTTGCTTTTCTCGTGAATACAGCCTAGCGTGGTATCGGAGCACGAACGATTGTGACTGTGCTCTGGTCGCTCACTGTCGCCTTCGCAAGTCTCGCTCTCTACAGCGGACGCGCACACGTCGGTCTGCCCTGGCTGATCACAACTCGCGGGCTGCGCAGTTTCCCTGATCGGCACTTCGTTTTTCTGCGTGCCCTGCTCTACGACACAGCTGATTTCGGAAACTGAAAGTTTCTCCTTTTCTAGCTCATTTCCATCTCCGTCGCGCTCTACAAAAGCTTCTGCTTTCGACTCGAGAGACGGTTCAGTGACTACCAGTTCCCCACACTCATTTGATGGAACTGTATCTCCTACAGCTACTTGGGTCGGCATGCAGTTCACCTCGCTGGACAGCGTCCCTGCGGATTTCTCGCCGTTGGAGCCGGCGCTAACCATCTCAGCTAGTGGCTCGACCAAGGTAACACGATGCTCTTCTGTTCGAGAATCGGTCGGCTCACTACTGCGGTCACATTGCTCGGCCGTTTCCCTAAGCTGTTTCTTACACTCCGGTGCAAGTTCGATTTGCTCCGGAACTTCCGCACTGTCTAGCCATTCGCCTACAGCGGCTTTCAACTGATAGGCCAAATCAAAGTATGCCGTGTTACAATGTTTCTCGCTCTCATATCTTTTCCGAAGATCCTGAGGCGTTATCTGATATCGTATCAGCAATGACTCTTTTAGTGCATCGTAATTTTTCAAGCGGTCGCCAACCAATCGCTTGATTTCTTCCGACGCTTCAGCGGAGAGAAGAGCTACCAACTTCTGCGCCCAACTATCTCGCTCGAAGCGTTTACTTCTACAGACATTCTCAAAGTCTGCCAAATACTCGGCCACATCCTCGGCAATGAGGAACGGTGGCGGACCATCTCGCGGTATTGAACCGTTACACTGAATGGCATTGCAAGCTTTAATCCTTTCCACGCTCCTTCTATGTGCTGAAATCTCCAGCTGCATCAGTTTCCTACGTTCACGCATCTCTTTCTCGTGACGTTCCCTGCGTTCACGCATCTCTTTCTCGTGACGTTCTCTACGCTCACTTTCCACTTTCTCGTGACGTTCTCCACGTTCACGTTCCTCTTTCTCGCGACGTTCTCTACGTTCACGTTCCTCATGACGTTCGTCAATGATCTCAAGGCATTCCAAAAGCTCGTCATCTTCAGCTTCCAACGCAAGAATAGCCTTTAACACTTCTCGTTTTCTGAGTTTGTCTGACAAATTCAGACCCAACTCCTCCGCAAGCTCCAGCAATTTCGGTTTGCGCAACGACTTCAAATCCAAATTCATGGCTGTTCCGAGTGCTGCCTTCTCTACTGCCCACTATTGCCTTGCTGCAATTAACCCAGCAACAACGACAACACAATTACCAGCTCTGTTCTCTACTTAACAAAAGCCTGGCAAAACTCAGTAGAAGAAAGTCCCGCACTCACCAAACCTCGCAGCCAAGAATCCAACGCAGTCGTTCCGCTGCAGGCAACCAGTCATCACACAGGGCTTGTTGCACTGCTCCCGACTTTCCGCTTAGCTGCTTGTTTCACGGGTCACGCCTGGGACATCTCCGCTCTTCCCACCAGATGTTGCACCTCGGTCAGGCCTGGCTCGTTTCACCGACCACGGTCACTGCTTGGTAGTCCTCGTCTCTCCGCTGATCACCAGTTGTTGGACGACGGTATCGCCTGGCTCCTCCCTACGACCACGATTACGGCTTGGTCGTCGTCATCCCACCGCTGCTCACCAATTGTTAGGTTTGAGGTCGCGAGTGCCTGGGGTTGCGTACCGCTGCCACCAGTTATTACGTTCGGCGCGCGGCCCCTCGGTAGCGTTGGCCTGGCGGCTCCGTCGACGGCGGACGGCATGAACGGTCCCAGCAAAGACGAGGTGTCTTCTAACGAAACAACCTTTACTAAAACATCATGAAGGTACGGGCAGTGAAGCTGACCCGGAGAGATTACAGACACTCTCACACAGCTGGTGTCGTCGTGCCAACGGCGCGTCAAAGTAGTCTCTATCTCAGCGGAGTCGGCCGCTGCTTTTTATAGGTTTTCCCGTTCACAGGGAAAGGATAAACCCTCACAGGAAATGGAGCGCCCAACGTGTCTGGGCAAGATGGGATGACTCAATCGCAAGTGGTCCGAACGCATCTCCTCCACCTCCTGCAGACAGGAGAGGGCGACGCACTCTCCCTCAAGCTCCAGGCTTGGCCGGCGTTTGCACACACACGCACGCACACACATTTGGCGCGTGGCAGGAACACGTCGAGTCTTGCCCGCGGGAGGAAGCGTTGCGCGGCCGATGAACGGCGTCGAAATGGCCGATCCGCTCGCGGTTCTGCCTGTTGCTATGCGGTGGCCACTGCGTTTCTCCACTTGTCGGTGGAGAAACGTAACAACGGGTATCCCACGCTTGGCAGAACACGTGGTTTTGGCAGTGGACATTAAAGGTGCATTCTATAATGTTAGTCACAAGGCGATCTTAGATGGTCTGGCAGACACGAAGTTTGGAACCAGAGTCTACGAGTACGTTAGGAGCTTTCTGAGTAACCGCGGACGGCCGAAATCAAGATTGGTAATATAGAAACAGAGACCTTCTCCCCGCCCAACAAAGGGACACCTCAAGGAGCAGTCATTTCGCCCACGCTGTTCAACGTGGCAATGATTGGCCTGGCCAGGCGCCTCGAGAAGGTGGAGGGCATGCAGCACGCTATGTATGCTGATGACGTCACCATCTGGACGACTAGGATCACTCGGGGAGAAGGAAGCGAAATTGCAAGAAGCAGCATCTGTCATCGAAGAATATCTAAAGAGTGCTCATCAAGAAAATCAGAACTGAGCAGATTCTGGCGAGGGAAGGGCAACTGCTCTGCTCCCACAGATCAAGGCCACAAACTCGAGATCCGGCTGCAAGGGGAGACAGTACCCGAAAAGACAACCGTGAGCATCCTGGGGATGTGGCTCCAATCGAATCAAAGGTGTCAACAAACACTTAATTTGCTCAAGATCTCGACCCAGCAGGTCGCCCGAATGATAGCACGGGTGACCAGCAAAAAGATGGGGATGAAGGAGCCCGACACACTCAAACTTGTGCGGAACCTCGTTATTAGCAGAGTAGCGTATGCTCTACCCTACTTCAATATGACCAAAGGAGAGGTAGACAGAGCGGACGCCATTATCAAAATGGCGATCAAGACCGCACTCATAAAACCCCTCAATAAACTAGGTGGTGGTGGTGGTGACTATGATGATGGGGGATGGGGTACTGGGCACGACGTATGCCAGCCTGAGCTAGCGGCGGCACTCTTGTCTCAATAAACTAAAAGTGCTAAAAAAAAAAAAAAAAAAAAAAAAAAAAAAAAAAAAAAGCGCGCACGCACGTAACGGCGCTCGGCCAATGAGAGGGTCGAACGACGAAGGAGGGCGCCGGAGAGGAGGCGGGCGACAAACTTCACATGTTGGCACCACTTTTAGCACCTCAATAAACTAAAAGTGCTAAAAGTGGTGCCAACATGTGAAGTTTGTCGCCCGCCTCCTCTCCGGCGCCCTCCTTCGTCGTTCGACCCTCTCATTGGCCGAGCGCCGTTACGTGCGTGCGCGCTTTTTTTTTTTTTTTTTTTTTTGCTGGGAGTGCAGCTTCCTCCTTTCCAGCGGTGCGGGCAGCGCGCGCGCGCGGCACATATCGCCGTGTGTTTTGCTGCCACGCGGACTGCTGCTAAATTGTTCCCGCCGGCTAGTTAATTTTTTTGTTTCAAGCATGTTGCGCACTTTGGCCGGCGGCTGATAGAAGCACGGTGTTGAAGGCGCGTTCAACCAACGCAGACATCGCGTACGAATGGTGTCACGCACTGACAGTTGAAAACGGAACCGTTTCAGCGCAAATTATTAAAAAAAAAACTGCTACCACGCTTCTCAAGTTTAATGGTAGCTTACAATTCAGTCCAACCTGCAAAGAAACCACACAGACTGCAGCTTCCGCAGCCTAGTTAATTTTTTTTCAAGCATGTTGCGCACTTTTATTAATGGCTGACGGACTCAAGAAGGTGAAGGTGAGTTAAACCGACGCTAAAATCGTGTACGTATGGTGACACACCATGAAAGCTGAAAACGGTACCGCCTCAGCGCCAAATATTAAAAAAAAAAAAAAAAACTGCCACCATCCTTTCCAAGTTTACCGGTAGCTCACAAGTCAGTCAAAGCGGCAAAGACTCCATACAGACTGCAGCTTCCGCCGCCTCTAGGTTATTTGATCTGCAGCTGAAGTTGAAAATACATGGAAGACAACTGCTGCCACACTTCTCAAGTTTACCGGCAGCTCGCAATCCAGTCAACGCTGCAAAGAAACCATACACAGACTGTTGCAAAATTGTTCCTGTCCGCCGCCTAGTTAGAAATTTTATAAAGCATGCCCCTGAGTTTGGCCAAAGGTGACGAACTACGGACACACGGAGATGACGGCGAGTTGAACCAACGCCGAAATCGCGTACATGTGGTGTAAGACGCTCACAGCTGAAACTATTCTGGCCGGAAATCCCTGTCAACATTCGGTAATTATGTTTCAGCAGTGAGTAATATTTTAACCTGAACACCTTGCGACAAAATGCAAACTGAAATGCTCTGGTGAGACCCGGCGCCAGCGCTTTTACCGGCGCATGGCCGCCTCGATCGGCGCGCGCGCGGCGCTGATCGAGACGGCTGTGACCGGCGCCTGCTCCGGAGAGCGCGCGCTAGTCGCGCACCCCGTAGCCGTAGGTGGAGCCACGGTCGAAATGCGAGAGGAGGAGCGGCGCCGCCGGAGAAGGAGAGAGGAGATGGCGCTACTTTTAGTTTATTGAGGGGTTTTACGCGCTCAAGCTCCCAAGAACACACCAAACCACAAGCTAGCAGCTCTGGGTCTACACAATACAAGAATTAGCAGAAGCCCAAATCAAGTCACAGCTAAACAGACTTCTACAAACGAGGACGGGAAGACGGGTGTTGGAAAGACTGGGATATAGCACACACCTATACAGGCTTATAACAATACAACAGAGGTATCGCTGGAAGTCAGAAATTGGTACCGAGTTCGGCCCATACCAAGAAACATGGACCCCCGCCTACACCCGGGAAGGAGACAGGCAAGGGCAGAGTATTATGAAAAAACAATCGGCCAACAAGACACGTCAAGGTTCACCGACGCAGCCTTATAGGAAACCAACGCAGAGAGAGCGATAGCCCCGGTCACAGACAGCAAAGGCCGGGAGGTAGTTAGCGCCTCGATCCAAAACTGTACGGTCACGGCCGAGGCAGAGGATGTGGCTATCGCACTGACAATGGAAGAGAAACGGAAGAGAGTCTGACGATACTGTCGGACTCTCAATCCGCGTGCAGAAATTTTCAACGGGGTGAATTATCTAAGGTAGCGCACCAAATCCTTACTTCCACAAGCGATCGAGCCAACAAAACAATACACTCAAACACTAGTGTGGATTCCGGGGCATGCAGGGATCACAGGGAATTTGTATGCAGACAGGGTAGCCCGAGGACATGCAACCTACCGTGCGCCCAACAGTCAGAGCTCCTGATTCCGCTTGACCCTGACTACACCACGATACTACAACACTACAGAGGCTTGCGGAAAGTATATATCCGGAGCCGCATAAAAATCTCAGCAATGAGGAGGCCATAGATCTGAGGCGGCTACAGACGGGCACCTTCATTATAATTTACACATATATTACACATATGATGCATTCCACGACATTCAGAGACGAGTGCCCGTGGGGCGGGAAGACCCCTACCCTGTACCACATAACATATGGGAATGCAGCTCACATCAACTACAAAAAATTGAAAACCCAAATGAAAGACAGTAGGAGGCTTTGCTGGCCAGCTCTGACCCGGAGGCTCAGCTCTACCTGGTCACAATTGAGCTCGCAAACTGGCGAAAGCCAGTGGTGCTCTGGACTGGGGGCGCCAACCGCTCGTCAGCCTCGGCTGAAGTGGCGAAGAAAAAGATCCCCGAGCAGTTAATAAAGTTCACTCACTCACTCACTCACTCACTCACTCACTCACTCACTCACTCACTCACTCACTCACTCACTCACTCACTCACTCACTCACTCACTCACTCACTCACTCACTCACTCACTCACTCACTCACCCAAGTAAAAAAAAAATCAATGGGTCCAATTGGGAAGACCAGTCAGATTGAATTGGTTCTGCCAATCCCAAATGGTTTGTCCAATGGGTACTGTCCAATCCAAATGGTTTCTCCACTCCCAATTGGGAAGCCCAGTTGGTTTCCTCACTCCCAATTGGGACGCCCAGTTGGTTTCATATGACTCCCAATTGGGAATGACGAAACCATTTGGGGGTCCCAATTGGGATTGAATAAACCCATTGAGCTAATGGGAAGCCCAATGGATTACTTCAATCCCAATTGGGATTCCTTCGCCCCCATTGGGACGCCCATTTGAAACGAATTGGGCTTCCAACTGGGCTTCCCATTGGTTCTAATTAACTGGTCCTAAGCAAACATTCCCAATTGGGAAAGTCAAGTCAGTGATATCCTTGACTGAGATGTGCACAGATATACATACCTCTATTAAGAGACAACAGTGAAAAATTTAAGTTCTTATAAAAAGTATATGCCGCTTAATCTTATTGATTATATCATGTTCACTCTAAGTGCAGGCATAATTAAATAAGTTAACTCTGAATAACAAAAATGTGTCACTGGTCCCAGCAGCACTGTTCAAAGAATGGGGTATATAAGTCTGCAACCTGTGGATATATACATTGAATCTGTATTAGTTCCGTGTGTGTAATGCTTGCTTGTTTCATATATGATTTCTGTAAAAAATTGTAATTTCATTCCACTTGTATAAGTTGGCTCCCCTATAACTTCTGGACACAAAAATTGAAATTGCATTTCCATTCTTTTTTTTTCAGCTATGTGAGTTCAAACCATTTGGGCTCAATGGGTATGCCATTTGAGTTCAATTGGTGAACCATTTGGTCTTCATGGGTGACCTATTATTTCCAATTGGGAGCACCAATTCATATCAAATGGTCAGGCCCAATGGGTGGCGAAAACACAATTGGTTTTTGACCCGTTCATTTCAATTGGGAAATTCCCAATTGGACCCATTGACTTTTTTTGACTGGGACACTCACTCACTCACTCACTCACTCACTCACTCACTCACTCACTCACTCACTCACTCACTCACTCACTCACTCACTCACTCACTCACTCACTCACTCACTCACTCACTCACTCACTTATTTTCCCAGTTAACCCGGTTCTGTGCTAGCTGCATCCAGTTGACCCCTGCGAACTTCTTAACCTCATCCGCCCACCTAACTTTCTGCCGCCCCCTGCTACGCTTTCCTTCCCTTGGAATCCCATAAGCGACCATCGGTTATCCTCTCTTCGCATGCCCATTTCGTCTTCTTAATTTTCACTAGAATGTCAGTATACGAGTTATCTCTGACTCACTCTGCACACATAGTTCTCTGAGTTGTCTTCCCCCTCGGTTAGCCTCCACGTTTCAGCCCCATAGGTGAGTAGTGCGTGTCATGGCCTAAACAATGTAATAAAAATTTTCTTGTTCATTCATTTTATTTTAAGTGCGTTTGCAAGCGCCTGTGGAAATCCAAATTCTTCAAAGCGTTTCGGAAGGTACACGACGTAGAAACAGTAGAAATTACAGTTCTCTTTCTTTTTTCCTTTTTGTTCTCTTTTTTTTTTTGTGATCCTGTGTCTTTCTTCAAAGTGGGCTTTCTTCCCTCTTCTAAAAAAAGGGCGTTCCCATGATGTGCATCAAGTTTCGATTGAAGCCTAGCGGTCCATGTTAAAAACTATATCCGGTTCCGCTTATTTTACCTGCGACATCTCGCGGCTTGTTGCGAAAGCTCATCTCCGAGTCAACATGGCGGTTAGATGTTGTACAAAATTATAGCCCGCTGCAGATGTTTCTTCGATTCCATGCTTTTCAGGTAAGGCTGTCTCATGTGAGCGCTGCCGCACAAATTGCATGAAAGTCTGTAGATGGGCGTTACTACCGCGGTGCTGTCACTAGTCCCGTCATTGCGTTTATATGGCCCGAGGAAAGAAAGTGGTTCAATGACCCAAACGTCGCGTCGCTTCTAGGTTTCATTTTCGCAATTCCTGCATCGGGATCCGTTGAATCACTAATCTGAAGCAGAACTTGAGGCAGAACACGAGTCTTCGGACCGTCCTCTGCCGGTGGTCTCTGGTTTGCGAGGTGTGCGCCTCAGCTTAAAAGCGTACAGTCTCGTTACAGTCGGCAGTGACATGGTTCGCTTTTTTCTTTTTTTCGCTGGACCGCCGACTTCGCAGTATACGTGATTCGAATGCTGTATGACTGTCGCACGGTTCGCGTCACTTGTCGCTCCACTCTGCGTCCACTGGACATCGCTACCAGAGCGTGCCGGTGCTCCGCGCCGTCACTGCTTTTTATACGTTTTTATTTCTTCAGTCCCCAAAACTCCGCACCCGTTCCAGTGAGATAACAACTCAGGGGCCGACGATGCCGCTAAACCGAAACGCGCTAAATGCCGAACCGACCTGACACAGTTTGTTGCGGCGCCTCTCACGTAATGCGCGACCTGATTGTAATTTCTTTCTCCTCGGTAAAGGGGAAGTTCGTTAAGCGTATTGGCACGACTTGATCGCCTTGAAGTGAACGAGGTTATATTCTTGTCGAGGGCGTGCTGGGCGCTCGTGAGATCCTATTTGCGCGTTAAGTCTCAGACTGCCCGGAGCTGTGTCGGTGAGACGGGGTATCGTGTCTCTTACTACTCGTGTCTCTTACCACTCGTGTCTCTTACTACTTGTTTGTTTTGCGCGCGACCCCTGCTTGGGCCACCACTTCGCATTTGCTATGTTTACATTTTTTTTTTTTTTTCATTCTGTCGTCGAGGCTGCCTTTGCAAGTTACCTTTTCCGATATAGCCTGGGCTCTCGGCGATAAAAAGAAATTGATGCGAACCGTACCGTGCGCAGCTGTTTCTGCCCGTAGCCTCGCATCTCTCAGACAAGTTGTGGTTCATGACAGGATTCAGCTGTCGGGAGACGTTCTGTATCGGGAGCCGTACTTTGATGGGGGCATGTCAGCTGCTCTCTTGACTCCCAACTCCTAGGGACCGTGCCAGATCTCCTGCGATTTTTGTTGGTTCGTAAATTTTCAGAAAAATATTGTTTGCATCATTCGTCCTCATTTGAGCCACTGCCTGCTTATTAGCAGGTGTGTGTCCAGTCATGTTTTTTTAGGCAGCCACTATCAGCACTTGAGTGAGGACTGCTTAGAAAAATTAATTAGCAATGTCCAGGGCACCCCGATGTGTCAGGAAACGCTCACAATATTCTTCATTGTCTCACGCTGGCAGTGACAGCCGTGGATATTGCGCAGCACTGGTGCCGGAATGGAGGTCACAGGATGGCACCTTTTGAAAGGCTGTCCACAGTTTTTGTTTGACAAAGGTGCAGGCGCTTGAGGCGTTACGCTGTCACGGGTTCTTTTGTGCACAATTTGCTCAGTAGGTGTGACGCAGCAATTTGAAGGATTGTTTGCAGGCTGGGGCAAAAGTAGACAGGCTTTGTTACAGTGCTGTAAATGCACTTTCGCACCTACTGGGAAAAAGGGAGGAGTTGTTCGGTGATCCAGGAAAGCTGTGTTGTCGGTGCTGTTATTGTGTGTGCCCAAACCACCCCTCTGAATTTCGACCAGGCAAGAACATATCAGCATGCCGTGTTTACTAGTGTCTGCAATTGTGTGCCCAGATGCTTTGTGTTGCTACAAGTGGATATTTGCTGACTGAACCACAGTTTGAGTTTCCCTGAATGACTTGGTTGAAGTTTAGTATGCTAAAATTTTTAGGTTTCAAATTTCAATTATAGACCCTTGTTTCTTGTATATGGCATTGCTCGATCTGTGCAATGTGAGGCAGGATTCTTCTATTTCCACTATAATTTTATAACATATCTCAGTCAACGTTCAGTCCCTTCAGTCATGTGGCTTTCACTATTTCAGACAGCGTGGTTGAAGGACTTAGGGTACGATGAAGGAAAGGACGAGAAAAGGCTTTCGTTATCAGGCCAGAATTTTTAATTTTTTTTGCACTGCAAAGTTTCTGCGAAAATTGTCTAGCTTTCCTTTGCAGAAAGTTTTACTAACATTAACTTGCCCGACTTTGGTTTCTATAAGAATTTTAGCTCCAGGATAAAATGTGTTGCGAAATGCTGTTGAGCTGCCAATAGGTCCTTTTCTTTTTTAAGATTGCTCTCATGTCAGGAGGGACAAGCATTGAAAAATTGTGAGGGACACTTAAGCTTTGCCTTTAAGGTATGATGTGATAGCGCAGGCTACCGGCTCACATGTGAAACCCTGCTCTAACCAAGCTGTATCAACGTACCTGCATGGCCTAGGGATAACTTGAATGCAAGAGTATTGGCAGGCTGATTGTGATATCCCATATGAAAGGAGAGGCCTGAGTTGGCAGCTCCTGCCAAATGTAATGTCTAGAAGCCCTATGTCCAGTTATTGCTCGGCCTTGTCAGCTGCCAGCTACTGTCTGCTGGCATCATGCTTGTGATTTCTGGCTCGCAACGGCAACGCTGGTGGATGGCTGCTGACACATGATTTTTGGGGAATGGGGCCTTTAATGCTACCACACTGAAAGTGAAAACATATGTTGGGGACTAGCATATAAATGTATTTTTTTCTTAATCTTTCAAGCTGCTTTAATGGTAAACACTTCTAACAAATGTAGGCAGCGTTGAAAGGCTGGTTAGCTATATCTTTCCTTCTGTACCTTTTTGTTACCTGGTTCACAGTCAGTTGTGAGGGGAATGTTGCCATGGACTCCTTAATTTGGCAGTGCATTTCAAATGAGATACAGCATGTGATAAAGCTGAGCAATGTATGTTGCTGGATGAGTTGGTAGAGCATAACGAAAAACAGCGCTAGTGGATGAAGGACAAGAAAAAAGACTACACACAATAGCGCAGGTGTTTGTCCTCCTTTTTCTTGTACTTCATCTGCTAGCACTGTCTTCTGTTGTGATAAAGCTTCCTCAAGTTTTTGGTTTGGGTGAGTTGGTTTAGGTGAGGAATCGAGACCCGCACAGCAGGAATGTATTTGCATACTTAGTTTAGTCTTTTCAGCAGACAGGTATCTTGGAGGGGAGTGTACAAAAGAAGGA
This sequence comes from Amblyomma maculatum, assembly GCF_055883805.1. Classification (NCBI taxonomy): domain Eukaryota; kingdom Metazoa; phylum Arthropoda; class Arachnida; order Ixodida; family Ixodidae; genus Amblyomma; species Amblyomma maculatum. Next base: position 79,806,717 of record NC_139348.1, read on the forward strand.
AAAAATGTGCGCCAAATAATGCGAAAAACTTTCGTACTGATAAGACTGCTGCTATTTGGAAAATGTGAGCTGAATTTTCACAGAGAGGAGTGTATTCCCACTTTGAAAGTGTTCAAGAGCGTAAGTGATTTTCTGAAGGCTTTGCTTGCTGCGAGTTAAGGTTTCTGTAACAGTTATCGGACATGCCTGCGACAAGTGGTTATTTGTCATTTGCGAGACTTGTAGCCTGGCTCCCAGAGAGGGCCAGATCGATGTGAGACAGGAGCAACAAGTTTGGGGCAGATGCGAGTAGAAAGCCGTGAGCAGCTATCTTTTTCATGTTATCGCTGTGTGTTTGTTGCTTCTATCTTAAGCAGGGTGTGTTATCAGGAGGTGTGTTGTCAGGCGCCACGCTTGACTCATTGGGTGGATACCTCCTCACTCTAGTCGATTGTGTTCTTGCTTTCCATTGCCTGACCTGTCTGTATTGCTTAGTTAAGCATTAGTTAATGGCGTCTTTGCTGCCGAAGCCACGTTCGGATTCAAACTGGTGTCGGGAAGAGACATGCACGTGCGGAAATCGGTTTGTGCCCAAAGTGAAACGCTCCAAGCAAGGTAAATGTGAGCTCCCATCTAATCTGCTGTCAGCCTGGACGTCTGTTGTGCTAGTGGTAGAAATATTTGGAGGGTCTCCTAGAGCGACTTCTTGTGCATAGAAGTTTTGGCTCACTTATAGTCTTGGCAGTCGGCACTCCTGCTCATGTCTCGCACATTTGATTACGTGAACGTGAAACTTGAAGTCTACTTTGTCGCAGGCTCTCTGTAATGTAAGCGCAACTTGACGCTGGGATCGACATATGCTGTGGAGAAGCAGCATGCATAGTTAATATGTGGCATTGAATGTACTAGTTAGTGAAATCATGTGGTCATATGACAAAAACATGTGGCATCGAGGTCCTAGCGACGTGGGGGTGTAGGCAAACCTGCAGCGTGCATACTCTACACCAAGCGACTTCGTTTGAAACGAACTCGGATGTACAATCATTTTGGAGAGTGTGAGTCACTTTTGCTGAGAAATATTTTTGTTTCTACCTAAAGATTAGTTCTGTACTTATTCAGCTTATTCTCTGTATGGAATAACCAGGCAAAGTGCTTTATCGGCGCTGTCCTCCATGGCAACAGCAGCGCGGCTACTGGGAACTACAGTGATTGATTAAATAAAATAAAGATTAGAAAGTGCGAAGTAAGAGAAATACTAACTATCTATGCTTTTCAACTTCTGGGCCAATAGCTCGTGCATGCAAAGAGGGGGACAACACTGTGGACGATGAGAAGCAGTGTTTTTATATATGACAAATGTTTTGATGTAATTGCAGCTTTCTCCACGCATATTCACTCTAGATGCTGGAGAGCGTGGAGGATTACTGGAAACTTAAGTCAGTACAGTTACTTTGGAAAAAGAAAAAAAAAAGAAACCAAACTCTTCCTTCGTTGTAACTTCACTAAGTGCGCTGCCGACCTGCTTTATTCTTGATGAAATGGACAGAGTTGAGACAACGTTCAAGATCTTGCTCCAGAAGTACTGCATATATGGAGGGTCACAAGAATGCTTTCGTTTTGCTGCCTTGGCTTTAGATATATGAAGTTAAACATTTTTATTCAAGTGCACGTCTTATTGTGCTTATAGCCAATGTCACTTTGGGATGCTAACTCCAGTATCTCACATACCATACTTAATTTGATTGACCAGAGTAGTGGCCTTTGGCGTGTTATTTTGTGTACGCATCAGATTATGAAACACCTTTAGTGAGAAAGTTCAGGTAGTCTAGAAAATAGCACCCTGAAACTTTTTTCATGATCCTGGCTAGGTTTATCACTTTTTGGCACCAATATTGAAATTGTCACTTGTTGAATCTCTGTGAAAGGGATGGGAGGGAAAAACTATGCATCTTGCGGCTTCTCAAGTCTGATGTTGATTCAGCAACGTTGCACGTGCAGCGGCTGGGTATGACTGTCGAAAGTGACTGGACGCAGTTTCTGTGTCCTTTTCTGCGTAAACAGATGCTTAGACTGTAGGGCAGGTGAAAGAAATCTAACGGTGTCACCCCTTCATTCGACTTATGTACTAATGGATTATCGTCTTGAAAGCTTGACCAAGTGTATACGAGCCACAGGTTTTTAGTCTCCTGCTATTCATCGTGCGACTGAAGAGCAACAATGAGGATTCTGAGCCACAAATGGCAGTGAGCAGTGCCATACTTAGTCACCAGAAGTTTTACTGATCAGAACAGCAAAAGAAGCCGAGAAAAAAAGTTACAAGGGTTCAACGCTGCTGAACCAAATATTGACCGAAAGCATTAGCTGCGAGTGACCGAGTGTTCTTCCTCTTCTCTATTTCTTCTTCCTCAGCCCACATATAAAGCCCCGCTTTAAGCAAGCCGTATGAACGTGCCTTAGTGGCCTATAGGTGTAACGTGAATGCCAGGGTCCTAGCAGGCTGATTCTGACATAACCGTCCCATGTGAAACGAGAGACCCAAGTTGGCAGCTCCTGCCTGCCCATCTCTCGCTTTTGTGTCACGTGGGGTGTGACGTCACATGCTGCGCCGTAGCTGCGACCGCGCTATGCTGACTGCTTGAGTTGGTAGCCCAGCTCTCACCCTAGTGTCATGTGGAGTGTAACGTTGCAGCGTCAGGTGGGTGCGGCCGCGCCGCGCTGAAGGCTCGAAACCTAGAGTAGTATTGCTTTCGCAGTAAAAACAAAAACAGGACTTACTAAGGTAAAAGCAAAACTGATCTAACTTTTCATCATGTGAGCATGTGTGTCTGCTGAAGTGTCACCTGTTTCTTTTGGTTTGCCTTGGCTTTTGAGGCTTTTTTGAGTGCATATCACTGCCATGTGCTCCTCAGGGGCACAGGCAGTGTTAGCAGCATCCTCATGAACATTGGCACCCAAGTGGACCGGTTTGTGGTGCTGAATGTGGAGACCAATTAGGTTTGCATGCTTTGTAACATAATGGCAGGCCGTTCCCGAAGTGGGTGCCAAAGGAAACTGTAGCGAACCTGGTTCAAACTTCGTGTCTGGTATTGAAGAGCTGTGCGTACATTTCACACAGTATTTACCAAGTATTTACCAAATGTAAGCAGGGAACCTGATATTTTGAATATTTTATAGCACTAATATTTGATTAGTTGAGCGACACAGATAGTAGGGTATGCCATTAGAAAAGGTTGAACTTTGCATGTCCCTGCTCCTAATTAGCTAGTTGTGGGGAGGTCAAGATTCAAATCTTGCGGCTATGAGACCGACGCTCTCCCGACCAATCTGTTAGCCCCGTGCTGCTGTTGGAGCATGCGGTACATGTGTGACGAGGTTGTTTGCTAAATGCTTGCTGTGCTGAAGGCGGCGACAGTGGTGCACGGTAACGCAAATGAACAAGTGCCACAGGTGTCTACTCCCATTCTGTGTTGTGTTGATTGGTTTTAGCGCAAGTCTCGAGACAGGTTGTTGACCTTTCTCCCCCTCCCTTTCTTGATGCAGCAGCAGCAGCAGTGCGATCCCTGTGCAGGGAGGGTGTCCCCATGTACCAGTGTCTGAAATTTGTGGACAGATTTATCCGCAAGGACCACAAGCCCGGACTGGGCTCCACCGCTGGCTCAGGTGAGGCACTGGCGACTCTTCTTCCTTGCCTTTATCTCGGTTAATAGTTTGCTCCTACTCGCATGTCGTCATTCATGATTCTGCTTGTTAAGATTTTATAGGCCAGTGTCTAAGGGCGAATGCCGATGGCCAGTGTTTCTCTGAGATATTTTTAAGCAGGTACGAGGTCTCGAAAAGTCGTCTTTTATTTTTCAACTTATCTTGTTGGAACTTAGCATACAAGTGCAGAATAGAATGCTGATTTGAAGTTTGCACTTTTATCTCATCTCAAGGCAAAGATGTGGCAAAATAACTGTCCTAATTAGGTAGTTTCTTATGGACTCTTATGGCAATTTCTCATTGAAAGAGACCTCTTTTAGGAACATAGAGGCATTTCAAAGGTACCACCAATCATTCTAAAGCTTTCCCTTTTCCTTAACTGTGATCTACTAGCAATTAGACTAAGTTTTGGCTGATTTGCCACGTAAGGTTTTCAATCAGACTTTTGGTATTTATTTATGATAAAGAAAATGATATTAATATTATTAGCTTTAGCATGTGCAGTGGACCATTTGATATGTATGTTCCCAAAAGAGGTCTTTTTTTAATGAGTAAGTACCGCAATGGCCCGTAAAAATGGCTATATTATTTTGCCATATCTTCTCTCTTTGATGAGATATTTGAAATGTGAATGCATATTTGAAATCGGCATTCTATTTTGCACTTGCATGCTAAGTTTCTAAATATATGTTGAAAAATAAATCAAACGTTTTCGAGAGCCTCTTCCCCCCTTAAGAAGGCTACATTTGATTGAAATGTGAAACATCTACACATTTTTTTCTTGTCTGCATGTGCTCTTGCTCTGAGAGAAGGGAGAGAAAATGATTTCGAATAGACTTGTGGAAATGATTTCGTCATAACCAGTTTTCATCGCTTCTTTTATGGCTCTTAAGTCGTGTTTAAAATAGCATTTATTTACAACGGTGCGTGCCCGTACTGCCTTCCATACCTGTGTTGTCTGGTAACTTAACGCATGGGTGTTATTGTGTATTTTCTGTGCTACACGACCTTTTTTGCCATTTGCTTACCAGCTGTAAACTGGGTTGGCTTTCGACTATTTTATGCCTCATTTGGCTGGTACCACGTTTTCAGAGTAACAGTTGTGCCTGAATTAAAAGAACCTGACCTAGCAGCGGTCTATGCGAGTCTGCCTGACTGAAGGTGGGGTGAGATTGAAATGGCTTTCAGAGATTGGCTGGAGAGTGGTTTTAATGCTGTGAGACTTCCTAATGTTGGTGCAGCTTGCATTAGAGCTCAAAACTTGATTGAAATTTGATCCATTGCTTTCTTCGTTTCCACCTATGTACTTATTTTCTAATATCAACTTGATTGAAAACTCTGAAATGTATTGCATGGCAGTAGAAGTAGTCATGCTGTAGAACAACAACTAGATTTGTGAGCTTTTGCTACTCATGTAAAACTCATGGATAGGAATCTATAGACAAATTTGTTTCCTTGCGACTTACGTAGTTCTTGTGTAAAAGGCAGGTATAGCTCTAATAATTCTTTTTTTTTTTTTTTGAGAAAAATGAAAAATAGAAGTTGTTAAAACACCTGCCTTTTTGACACGACTACAGGAATAGAAAAACAGCACTTCTGAAGTCATGAGCACCTGGAAGCTAAAGACATGGTCTCAGAGAAGGTGCTGATTTTAAAAACGAGTTTTACAGAAAAAGTGGGTAGTTAAAAATGCAAATGGGAAACGCCCAATTTTGAATTTTGTTTGACCGTGAAAAAATAATAAAAACATTTTTTGTAGTTGGGAATACCCAAGGATATTGTTTTTGAAAGCTAATGAAAAGCTTCATCAGAAGACTGCAAGCTCTGAAAGCATATATTTTTGCTTTTATTTTACAAAGTAAAGTCTCGCTTCACCTTAGAAAGAAACCTTAGAGGCTGTTCTGTATACTGAGCTGGTAGCATTAACGTACATCTTTGACCTTTCCCCCCTTCCAAATCCAAATCCTTTATTCAGTATTTTGTACAAAAAATACTAGGGCAGGAACAAAAAGCTACTGTACTAGTAGCTTGATGGGGTTCCTGCCCCTGTCTTGGCATGGGTGGAAGGCAAAACCATCACACACACTCAAACACAACATCGCGTAATTATGCACTTGCTCGGAAAATAAGATTAACAACAGCAATAAAAAAAAAGGAAATACAGGACATTGAAATGCACACTTTGCACGAAATGATTGTTTGGAATTCATTGTAAAAGAAAAAAAAAACAACAAAAAAAGAAAATACAGGACATTGAAATGCACACTTTGCATGAAATGATTTTTTGGTATTCACTGTAAAAAAATAAAAGTAAAAAACAAAAGTTAGTTAGGCGTCCTAACTTATTTTCACCTTGACTGATGTGCCAGTGTTTGATGGCTTGCGTACAAGGAAGGCTGCGCGCCTTCCTAGCAACTAGGTTGGGAGTCTCATTAGATCAGCTTACACTATCTGGCCTCTCATCGTGCAGCATTTCATCATATCGCACACATTAGTCAGTTGATCATTTGCTGACACTCCTTGTTTTTCAGAATCACTTGAAATTTTCAGCAAGAAGACTCCGTTTGGTTAAAACAACCAAACATGAGTAAGCATGTGAGCAGAGAACTCTGTCGGGCTTTTCGTTTTCGTCTTGTTTTCGCTCGCCTGGTCGGCCGCCCCCGAAACCGGTGCGGCTGTTCCAGCTGAGACCTTGGCGGGACTAATGTTGCTGCTGCTGCGCAGGTGGCCTAGCAGGTGCGGGACAGGTGTACCACGAGCGGCAGGTGAAGGAGCTTTGTGCACTGCATGCGCTCAACAACCTGTTCCAGGACGGCCAGGCCTTCACCAAGGGCTCGCTCGACGACATCTGCCACAGGTTGTGCGTGACGCCCCGCTCCTAGTCGGCAACCTGTCCCCTCTCCCACATAACCCGCATGCCTTCTGCATGTCTTCCTTTTACCCTTGCATGTCAGATATGGGGAGAGCGTCTAATACCCATGTTATGCGGAGTAGTTGTAACTGCTGCCGATGCCGAGCTTTCCTAAGTAAAACGGCACGTGCTGCCATGGACGACTGAAAAGGCAGGGAATGATGCACAGCTCTAATTCGAAACGATTTCCTTCTGTACAAGGAACATTTGTGTGTATGTTTTAGCTCTTTGGGTGTCAGTGGTTGCGTGGCCTAACTAAGGAAGCGTGCAGAGCCAATTAGCGTAACACCCAGGTTGTATGGCTGTCAAGCCCCGCTTACCATTGCCTTCAGTCGTACTTGAAATGGTGATGCATGTTAGTTGCATTTTTCGGCATCACAGAGGTTACGCAGCTGCGGTTTTGAAAGACACGAACAGCTGCAAAGCAGACGCATGACACAGTGCCGACTGACATTTTTTGTAGGTACAGCAGTTTGGGGGGGGGGGGGGGGGGGATGTATTTTCTCAAGGCTCTTATTATTCTCCAGTAAATAAATATTAATAATAAATTGGTTTACAGGGAAGGAAATGCTCAATATCTGTCATACTTCCTTTCTTGGCTCATCAGTGGCGTGCGCAGAAATAGCTATCTGCAGAATGCGTGACCAAAAGGCAGATCCAAAGCCATGCCAACACAATTTACATAGACAAAAAATAAAAAATACCGAATCCAGCCATGACTACTTGGCTATAACAACAAAAAAAAAAAAAAAAAAATAATAAAAGAAGAAAACAAGGCTTTTGCCTTACTGCACCTAAGCAGTTGTGCCTCCTAGAAATATTTTTTGTGGACACCTGAACCGCGCTATAAGGGTAGGGAGGAAGGTGGGGAACATTTTTCCGGGTTATTTAACATGCACTGACATCGCAGAGTACATGGGTACTTTGCTTTTAAAACAAGATAGGCGAAAAGCAAGGCATCCATGGGCTGTGTGATGTCATTGCACGTTAAAGAACCCCAGGTAAAGCCGCATGAACCAAAGCAAACCATTTTCAGGTTTCCGTGCACGGCATGCCAAGAATCCGTAGGAAATAGTTTTGCCATGGCCAGTGAATAATTGTGCACTTTTTCCAAAGTCCTCATATTGTCACTTTGTGACTGCTTTCAGTGTGTCAATGTTGCACTTTTGGCTGGTCTCTGCGTAGGAAGTTATGTAAATAAATTGGCGCACTTTTGCCCCGCTGTGGTTGTGCAGTGGTAAGACGCCTGACTACTGTGCCGGAGTACCCATGTTAGATCCCGACCGCCGGCGGTTGCATTTCGGGGGAAGCAAAACGAACAGTTGTCCGTGTGCTGTGCGATGTCAGCGCACCTTAAAGATCCTCAAGTGGTTGAAATTACTCCGTAGCCCTCCACTATGGCTCCTCTTTCTCTCTTTCCTCTTTCACTCCCACCTTCCTCCCTTCTCTTATGGTGTGCTTCAGGTGTCCACAGAACAAGTGTGACAGATACTGTGCCTTTCTCTTCCTGTGAACCAATTATTATTATTATTATTAATAATATTTAGGCGCTCTGAACTACTCATACTTTTAAAGCAGGCTCACAAGGACATATATATATAATCGATCTGTAGCTAGGGCTGTGCCATAAAACTCAATGGTGTTTGTTAAAAGGGAAAAAAAAATTTCTTCTAAGGCTACTGCGTCCATGTAACAATACAAGATTCAGTGGCAGACCTACCTGTATGACATGGGTGTGAGGTGGTAAAACAACCTTGCATTGAGAAACAGATGCAAAGCAAAGAAAGAGAGACATAAAACAAAGCTCATGAAGTTGGTCTTGTCTTGGCTGGCTTTGTTTCTCTCATTTGTCATACTGTTTTTACCTTGGAATCTAGACTAGACTTTTGCCATGTTGTGCCCATGTTCTGTGTGATGTCGTGCACGTTTAAAGAAACGAAGCCCAAGGGTTTGAAATACTGGAACCTTTCCCTTTGTCTCTTTTTATCCCTACCCTCTTGGTGTGGTTGATGTGGCCACAGAGAGTTGCTTTGTCTTTCCTTTAACCAAGTCTCATTCTTTTTTATTTCTGTGGCATGTGAATAAAGGTTACTGTCCAGGCGTGCCTAAGAAGCAGTTTTGTTTTTGTTTCCTTTCTCTAACAAAGTTTTCTTGTGGCCGAAAGGTCCTTGCAGTGCTTTTGCAATTTTTAGTGGCTGAATTAATTTAATGCGGGCGCCTACCTGCAGTTTGTAGGACTGTTTTGACTTGTACGCTTGTGTCAAGTGAATGAGCAAAAGGAGACTTGGTGCACACAAAATCTCGCCAAGTGTATGGTAATCTTGACGCTGTGACAGTTGTTACAGAATTGTTACGCTATTCTTTGCCAAACGAGCAAGCAAAAAGTAACATAAAGGGCGCTTGTGGACGGCTCTGTGGCCACTAAAGCATAGGGTGATGCATCCGGGTGGTCCTCGGTTGCCCCTCCCCTCTTTTTTTTTTTTGTCGTGCAGCCTGTCGCCCGACCACCTCGTGAACCCGCACAAAAGCATGCTGGGCCTGGGTAACTACGACGTCAACGTCATCATGTCGGCACTCCAGTTGCGTGGCTATGAGGCCATCTGGTTCGACAAGCGCAAGTGAGTGCACCGTCTCGCCACTGCTGCCCTGTGCTGCGAAACCCCACACTGTAGTGGCGCTAATTTTTATGGGCTTCTTGGCTTCGTGATTTACTTGGGGAATGTACCGTTTGGTGTGAGGGTGGAGAGCACGATGCATTATGCCTGTCAACTTTGCGACTTTGTTCCAGAGCAGAGTAAGAAGGTCTGGGAGGTACGGCTTTTAACATAGAACACCGTTTTTCGCTTCAGGGCATACATTCCTTTATATTATATCATTGATTGCCATTTTCTGAAATTTATGGAGATAAAGTGGGTTTCGGAGGTTGTGTTTTTGAGGATTCCAATATGCTCTGAAGCATCGCATTGTTGACTTGTTGCAGGATGTCGCACGTTGCACACAGCTTTGGAATTTTCTGCTGCTGTTTCTTATTCAGGGATTTCAAAATGTGCGTGTAACCGGGCATGCACGTGTAACTATTATATGATAGCGAAGAACTAATTTTGCACTAAGGAATTGATGGTGAGGCTACGTGAAAATGGCTTTTCGGCGTTATTCACCAACACGAAACCTACACATTGAAAAAGGGGGGAAAGTGTGCTCGACCCCTCATACTTCAGGAACTTAGAGTAATCATTGGATGAATGTTCACATTGGAATTGGCCTATAAGGTGGTTTTTATCATGACGCCACAGCCAGTTAGCATTCATGAATGAATTGTAGTGTTACTTCCTGGGTACCTGACAGCCTTGAGTGGCTTTGGGACGTTAAACACTATGAAACCAACCAGTCTAGTGTTCCTTCCGTGCTGAATTTAATGTGTTGTGTACAGTACCTGCCCAGCAGAAAACTTGCTGGAAAGCTTGTGTAAAAGCTACTCCTAATTTGGTAATGTATGCTTGCTGATATGCTTTTTAAAAAATGCGGGAGTTGACGACCAATTTTTCGGACTTTCAACAGACCACGAAAATGTCCGAAAAATTGGGCAGTCCAAAAAACCAAATGTGCACCAAAAAAGCTCAATTTATTTACCTTGAGGCAGGAAAAAGTCATGAATGCTTTTCTGCAATACGCTTCGCTTCCGTGATAACAGGTCCGCCTGAATTTCAGCTAGAGTCGTAGTGTCGCCATAAGCCGACGAAAGGGTTGCAACCGCTTGCATCAACTCGGCTTGCGTCGGCTGCGCTGCTGCCGGTGAGTCATCATCGTTGTCGCTCTCCGACTCTGCAAGCACTTTGAATAAGTTCGGCATCTGTGAGCCCAGCGCACAGTTCCAACTCGTGGTCCACGTCTGTGAACTCTGAAAACGAGACGGTCGATGGAATTTCGACACCTGCAGCGCGAAGTTCGTCAACGAGCTGCTGACTGCCTGACAGCTGCTCGACGACGCTCTTCTCGTTCAAAGCAGCCGACTCGTCTTTCAGCACAAATCCCGCGTGGCGGAAGCAGTTGCGCAGCGTTGAGGATGCCACTGACTTCCATGCATCGGCGAGCATACTAAGTGCTCCAAGCAAATCGACAGAGTAGGTTTTCCCCACTGTCGAGGCACACCTCCACACGCGAGAGCAAGCGTGACCGATAGTTGACCTTGAGGTTTTGGATCACACCTTGGTCCATCGGCTGCAGGATACTTGTCATGTTAGGTGGCAAAAACTTGACGCGCACAGCCTTTAAGTTGTAAATGTGCCCGTGTGCAGCGCAGTTGTCAACGAACAACAAAACTCGGCGGACTTCTTGGCCAAACTTACGGTCCAGTTTTCGTACATACCTTTCAAAAAGCTGCCGAGTTATCCAGATCTTCTTGTTAGCCTCATACAAAACAGGCAGGGTCTTTACCCATTTGAAGCACCTTGGGGCTTTCGACATGCCAATGACGAGCATTGGCAGTTTTTCTGTTCCCGGCATGTTGCTGCCGGCCAAAACTGTAACCCGCTCCTTACTGGGTTTTCCACCATGGCAGGGATCACCAGCAAAGGCAGGGGTCTTCTCCAGCATAAGCTTAAAAAAAAGTCCGGTCTCGTTGCAGTTGAAGTGTCGTTCGGCAAGTAGTCTTGTAAGGGCGACTGCAGCTTCTCAGAGCGGTAGTCCGCGACAACACTCAAATCAACAGCTGCACTTTTGCCGCACAGTTTTTTAAAACTGAGGTCGAAACGCTTCATGAAATTTCGTAGCCAGCCGTCGCTCACCTTAAAACCTTCAATGTTCATTTGAAGTGCCATCGTCTTAGCTTTTTGTTTGAGGAGGCCACCGGAGACGGGAACCTTGCTGGCCACTGATGACTTGAGCCATATGATGAGGGCCTCCTCGAGCTTTGGGTAGGTGCCTTTGCTTACATTCTTCTGATGACACCCAGTCGACTTCTCTTCTGCTTCCAAAATCTTCTGCTTGCTCTTCCTGTAGTCCGAAATAGTTTGTCTCGAAATCTGAAACTCTTTCGCGACGTCTGCCTGTGATGTGTGTGAAGCACCTTCCACGAGCTTCACAATAGCCGCTTTCTTTGCCATCAACCTGGTGAGGTACTTGCCTCGCTTCATGGGTGCCTTCGAGGCCAACGACAACATCGATCATTGCTTCTTCATTACGAACCACTGGATCACAACACCGACTCCGTTGCCGCGTTGCACGCAAAAAAGAGAAAAAAAGCTCCTTATAAAATCCGGAACAGCTTCAGAACTGACGCCGGTTCAATTAAATGCGAGCTACAGTAGCGACCACGGTAGCGACAGAACGCAAAACGATCACGGCTAAGCCTACTCGCTACGCTCGGCAACGCATGTGAAAGGCCCAGTAAACACACAGAGGAATGGGAGGGTATTTTTGCAGGTCCTGAGTGCGCAATCACGTGACACAAAAGTGACGTAGAGCTACGTCACTTCTGCGTGTCCTGCCGATTTTTTTTTTGTCATTTTTAAAAATTATTATTATTTTATTGGGGTCGTGAGAAAAGCGCTTGGCCGTCGGAGCGCGGCTTCGAGCTGGAGGCGGGAAAGCATCTAGCCGTCTGCACTCAACAGCACGCACGCTTTATTTTTTTTCCCCCCTTATTAGGGGGGAAAGGTTGAAAGGAGGGAGCGGGCAGGCTAGCCAGAGTAGACAACGTGGTTTCAAATGAGTGACGGCTTGAAGCTGCCCTTGGCAAAGCAGTGGGCGCTTGCTTCCTTTTTTTTTTCCCCTAGCTGTAAGGTATGAACTGGTTTGGCCTGAGCGGTAGCGGAGGGAGTGTTGAAGATTTGCTGTGCACGTGTACTTGGCTCACTTGGCCGTTTTGCACCTTAAACTTTACGCCTCAATTATGTGAAACAACTATATATATATATATATATGTGTAGTGACGTAAAATCGTTTGCCCATAAGATAAGTACCATCTTGTATAATTTCACAGCTTAATTCCAAACGTCAAAATTTACACGCAAGATGCTCTCATGCAGTTAGTTATTTACTTTTTGCCACTACAAAACTGCATGCTTATGGGCGCGCATATGTGCAAATAACTCATGTGCAGGTACTCAATATATTTGCGGCCCCGCATAAGGTCAGTACTCTTGCATGTTTTCATTCTAGTGAGGAAGCAAACTCGCAATCTCTGCAGCGTGCTGCGAAGAAGCAGATTCGCGACTCGAAGTCCTTGCGTCGCTTCGAATACCAGCTCTAACCCCGCCAGACCACCGGAAGAAAGAGAACGAAAGCAAAAGACTGCGAACGCACAGAATCTGCGCTCACTCATTTCCCCGGGGGAGGAAAATTCTGTTTTTCTGCTTCCCATATATAGTCATGTTAGTCATGTCAGCACTGCTTGGAGCCATGGGGGAGGGGAGAAGACTGTGTTGGAGGAGGAGCCATGGCGTGGACAAAACAAACTGCCGCTGGCGTTTCCTCTTACAAGGAAAAAAACAAACAAAAAGACTGATACACGCACGTGACGTGTAGGGTATGTGTCAAGTGATTGCGCATCGACGACCTGCAAAAACATTCTCCCCAGAGGAACAGGCAGTCGAAGCGATCAAGCAAAAAAAAAAAAAAAAAAAAAAAAAGGAACTTTGGCAGCGATGTTGTTCCGGAAGCGGAAGCTTCTAGGCGAATAATATAGCCTCAATCCAGCGTCAGCTCAGCAGAGGAGTGGCACGCAAGGCTGGCACCGGTTTCGAGGCTATAGAAGGAAAAGTAAACAAACAAGGTGGCGGCGACACCGCTCAAAATGTGGCAGTTGGGGCCCGGCTGACGCTTGAAATGTCTGAAAAATCGAATAGCCCTCCCTAGAGTGTCCGAAAATTTGAGCCGCATAATACATTGACTTTGTAAGGTATGTCCTGGGGCTGGCAAAAAGTCCGAATAATCAAGCATGTCCGAAAAATTGGGTGTCCAAAAAATCGGTCTTCGACTGTATCCGAGAAAAATAATAACCCGAACTGCTCGATTTTGAAACCTTTAACTGCGTAAAAGTGTATATTAGCGTATGGACATCAAATATGAGCAGCTTCTTTTTTACCTTTCACAGAATTCAGTCCATATTTGAGTTGCCCGAAGTGCGGAAGAGATTTAGTTACAAATCCGGTTCGTAGAAGGCAATGAATGATAAACAGGATTGCTTCTTTGGCTTTTTCTTTATGCTTCGCCTCTTTACACCAGTGACATGTGGAGAAGCCATTGTGGTGGCGTGTAGTCACCGTGCTTTTTCTTATGGTGCGTCCCCTAGACCCGGCCCATTCATATGCAAGCAAATCATTGTAGTTATGAAATGGTTCATCCCTATTCCCCCAAGGTACTGCAAAAACACTACCTCATTTCTCCTCATGGTCATATTGGCGTCTCTGTATGTTGGCTTGTTGGCTTTTTGATGCTTCGGCCCTTTGCACCTTGGCACTGCAGGAAAGCCACTGTGGCGGGTAAATGCCGCAGATCAGTTTTTCATGTCACGAGCACTGCTTAGCACGTGTCCGGTTGATCGTAAAACAGATTATACGTCCAGAGTTTGTTGAAATTTTGAATGTAATAAATGTTGAATCACATTATTCAGGAAAATATTAACAGGAAGAAAAATTTCATAACACTATGGGAGATGTTTTACTGCCTGCGATTTTGAGCGTATGAACCGGGAAGGTATCACCGAGGCTCTGCTGTAATTTGAAAAAGGAAAGAAAATTGCCGAAGTGCAATTACTCATTACACATTTTAATTTTCCTCACATGGCATGTTGCGTTTGGATCTAACCAGATCCCTTAAATGACACCTACAAACTGTATACATAATAAGGTTTGCAATGCAGTCAAAGAAATCTAGGGGGAAAATGTGGCTTTTGTTTAAGGTCCACAGCTGGTTCAATGAAGATCTACCCTTACGTTGCTCTTCCTGATCCTGAAAATGCTTCTACCAGAGGCAGATATGTTCCCTTCCTTATTTGAGGTGCCTGTACCCTTCACTGCACCATTTCTTGCCTTCACCGGCGGTCTTTGTTGCCTATGTGTAGGGACCCGGCGTGCATCGACTTGAGCAAAATTGTGGGCTTCATCCTGAATGTGCCGAGCGAGATGAAGTTTGGCTTCCTCCAGTTTCCCCTGAGCCGCAAGCACTGGATTGCAGTGCGCGAGGTGGCCGGCACCTTCTACAATCTTGACTCCAAGCTCGAGGCACCCATCGCCATCGGCAAGGTCAGTGGGGCACCTCTTTTTCAGACTTCTATCTGCTGGTGGGTGCCCTGCCTCCGGCTGGGAACATGCTCGAATGCTGCTTGTGGAGGCGTCCAATCTTAGCATTGTAATCATTGCCGCTTGTGACTTGTCGTCAGAGAGGGATGATGCAGGCAGGTGTGAGACATGTTCTAGTCACCAGGTATTTTGCTACGTTCTAGGCCAGTGCAAGTATATTCGATAGTTTTGAACATGTGGTCAGACTCAGGTGCAGCAGAGAGCTTAAAGGGACAGAACACTGGCCAAAATATGTCATGAGATTATGGTGGAGATGAAAAGATCTTGCCTCATATAGTACAGATTGAGCACTACAGTGTCAAAGAAAAGAGGCTTTACAATTTTAATTTGCAATTAAAAATAGCATGAAAACAACCGAGGCGCTATCTAGCGGAGAAACCCTAGTACTTTCACTGTAGCCCCCCACGTGACTACATGTCAGCAAAATATTGCTGATTTCCGTAACTGCACATTGTTCTTTTTTCTTCGAGGAGTGCTTGCCATAATTTATCATATTTTGTGCTCTCTCCAGTGCGTCCTTAAATAAAAACCACCCCTGCTTTCGCACTGCGAGAGGTATGCTTTCAGGTGTTGCCACTAGATGGCGCCACAGTGTTTGCAATTTCCTGAATGAAGCAATGACAGTGCCCATTAAACTTTCGTCGACGAGGGCGTGCATTATTGTGCCGTAACAGCATTGAGTGTGAAACTGAAAAGGACGTTACTCTATGCAAAAAAATATCTGATTACTGTCTGGCGAGTGAAAGTTGTATTTTTTTTCGGTACGGCTTTTTTGTCGACCACCAGTCTTCATCGCGGTCGCTGCTCCTGGTTTCCAGCACTGGACTACATAAAAACGGGCGCACGCATTGATCGAAAAATTCCTGGTAAAAATTTTCTACAGCGTTTCTAACAAAACCTTTATGGAATTGAACATTTTAGACATCAATCTTTCCAGTGCGGCGAAAAAAAATCGAGACCTAAATTTCAGTGTTCTGTCCCTGGCGACCGCTACTGCCAGTGGTCGCACCCGCCGCGACAGTGATATCGCAGGCCGCAGATGAGCAGAAAGATAAGCTCAAAACAGAAAAAGCTTGAACTCGCGCCAACTCCAGCAACGAAGTGGTAGACGGATTGTTTTCGTGACGATGACGGCAGCACGGTGGACAGTCTGCTTGGCGAGGCGTAGTTCATGATCGTCAGATCTAAACAGTTTGCCGAGATTGGCGAAGCGTAAAACATACGGCGGCGATATTGGCATTCAAAAAAGTGAACAGGGATAAGAAATCACCGTCAAACTTATTTATTCTCCAATGTGTAAACTGCGGGACATGTCGTCTTCGTAGAGCTCGCCGTCCATTTGCGTCGATCGGACCTCGTTCATAGTCCTTAGTGAATGCACTTGCTTCCAGTGTATTGCAGAGCACTGGGGAGCAGCAAACAGCTCCATATTACATTTCTTTTCCGCAATAAACGTTCCTCACCGCGGTCTTGATGCGAGGACGTAGCAAAGCGACTTACTTAAAAAAAAAACAAAAAACGCTGCCTGCATGTGACTCGCACAGCCGAAAAGTGACAACTGAATGTGCTGCAACTGCAAGTCAAAATGAAAAAGGCGACACTTGGACGTTGGAAAGCAAAGAGACTACATTCCTGAAGGTTTCTAGCCGTTTTAAATTGTAAATGTGTGCATTGCACCAGTGAATGTCTGTTAAATAATCCCGTTTCTTTTTTGCTCTTTTCTCAAAACATGCACTGTCGACCACTTGCAGTTTTGCGGCCTTAATATGTCGGCACCTATTGCAGATAGAGTAATAATTCTTTTTTCAGCATGAAGCCAAATATGTAGAGCACACAATGTTGCAAGTAGAGTTTTTAATTGCTTGTTCAGAATTTTTAAAATGGCTTTTATTTGTGACCATTATATGCTATATTTTGAACTTTCAACTTTGTTATGCAATAAAACAAGAAATAATTGCTTAATCAAAAATTTGCTTGCAACATTGTGTTCCTCATTCTTTCTAGTGTCCAGCAATGTGTTTATCTGAAGTTTTTCTTCAGTGGTCATTTTGTAATTGTTCTTGTAAGAATTAGACTAATTGGTGTAATTATCTCATGAAATAATTGGAACACAAAAGAAATAATTGCAGTTTTGGAATCTGCACAAAAAGCTACACAAACCCACCAAG
Organism: Amblyomma maculatum; assembly: GCF_055883805.1. Taxonomy (NCBI): domain Eukaryota; kingdom Metazoa; phylum Arthropoda; class Arachnida; order Ixodida; family Ixodidae; genus Amblyomma; species Amblyomma maculatum. The sequence goes on from NC_139348.1 coordinate 79,823,774, forward strand.
TTGCATCAATTTCGATTTATAAATAACAAAAATAGTTTTAAAAACAGTGTCCCCCCTTAACATCGCCTGTCTACATACCGCAGAGAAGCTATGTTAAAGGAGTATAGACACCTAATTTTTATGATTGCTTTTTATCGTTTCTAATGATGCCTAAGGTAGTACTGTTCACCGATCGCCACGTCACATTCGCCTACAACTGATGAATAATTTATCCTCAAATTTCTTTTCCCAACAGCCAATCGAGGGCTGCAACGTCACAATCAAGTCTAGGTCGCGTGAGGGATGAAAATACAGCGATGTAATCATTCCTGTGTCATTTGACTTCACTGCAGGGATTAAGCCAGCCTGCCTCAAGAACAGGAGTCAGTACAAATGGAGAATGGATGATTATACAGTCGAACCTCACTATAACGAGCGCTGTTATAGTGAATTATCGGATAAAATGAACTAAAATTATAGTTTAGCTGGTCTGCTTCATTTTTATGGGAGTTCTTTCTGTATAACGAAATGAAAAGTTCAAAATTTGATGCTAGATCGGTTGTAACTAAGCAGTTTTCTTTTTGTACTAAAACGGCAATATAGCGTAAAGAAGCCAGAAAAACACCAAGAAATGCAAATTTTTCAATAGATTGAATACCCCGCCACAGAAGTGTGTTTAAATCATTCGCGCGCCGCGTCATCTAGTGGCGGCGACAAAAACTAGCGACAACGGCCCAGCCCATGGTCTCAGAGATCACACTCCCGCACCCGGTGATCTCGAAAGTCATGAACAGCCAGGGCTGGATTCAAGCATCGCTGCCGCCGCCGCCGGCAACTGCTGGCAGTCATGTGACTGGCATGTCATCATCACTGTCATGTTATTCCGTGAACCTCTGCCACTCCGATTGACCCGTGCATGCACGCTGCACTCTCGGAGTCCACTGGCTCTGTCACGCTAATTGTGCGCAGACAGCATACCTTCTTGAGTATTCATTTTTGCTCTCCGGCACGGAAAGAAGGGCAAGGTTTTATGTTTTTTTCCAACCTTTTAACAAAAAAATTTGCGCGTTTTCGCACCTTTGTGTTGTTCATATTAGTGCACATTTTGTTTTTTTATTAGCAGACGTATTTATCAAATTTGGGCGTGCACTTTTAAAACGAACATCGGATATAATGAACAAATTTTTGCGCTCCATACTGCTTCGTTATAATGATGTTCAACTGTATCAACGTCTTTTCCCGCGCGCCTCAAGATTTGATTGTGACGTCGCAGCCATCTCTTGGCTGCTGAAACCGAAACTGCTGAAAAAAGAAAATTGTTATATATTACTTGGCGGTTGTAGGCAAAAACTACACCCGGATCGATATACAGGAATGGATAATGCATCATTAACAAGAAAGAAAATTACAAGGGTTCAATGCTGCTGAACCAAATATTGAGCGAAAGCATTAGCTGTGGGTGACCGAGCGTTTTTCTTCTTTTCTTTTTCTTCTTCCTCAGCCCACACATAAAGCCTCGCTTTAACCAAGCCGTATGAACGTGCCTTAGTGGCCTATAGGGGTAACGTGAATGTCAGGGTCCTAGGATTCTGATTCTGACATAACCGTCCCATGTGAAACGAGAGACCCAAGTTGGCAGCTCCTGACAGCCCACGTGGGTAAGACGTGGCTACCGGCCGCGCTAAGCTGAAGGCTCGAAACCTAGAGTATTATTGATTTCGCAATAAAAAAATGCCGCCAAAATTTGGTGTCTATAGTTGTTTAATGCTATTGCATCTTACCCTTAATGTTGAAGCCTAAGGGCCAAATTTTAGAAGGCTGCTTACCTCGGGGAATTTCACCTCACGAAGCGCTCCTTAGTTAGGGTGTATTTAAAAATTATACTAAGAAGGGTGGGCTGCTCTTGAGACATTCCTTCTGAGGTAAGTAGCCTCCTAAAATCTGGCCCAAAGTGCCCCCCCCCCCCCCCCCCCTGCCTCTTTTTTTTACAGCACTAAAGAAGTTTTTCCACAAATGCCGAGGGCAAAATCAAAATGGGGCAGCTGAGCATGGGTTACAGGACTTAACGAACAAACTATAGGCACCTGGTACATGCATTCAACGTTACTTGCGGTGCTTTTTGAGTTTCATTTCACTTAATATTTATGATGTGTTCCAAAGTGCTTGGATTTTATGAAGCACAGGATTTCCCAAAAGCACTCACTTGATTGTATTTTATATCTTTGATTCTGGTTGCAACATTTTGTGTGTGCATGCTGTGAAATTTGTCATCGGCATGCGTTCATCTTGTATGTCCAAACGTCTGTTGCCAAAGAAAATTAAATTATAAATTATTTGGTGGTTGTAGGCAAAAACTATGTCCGTATCGATATACAGGAATGACTAACGCATCTGTTATCTGCTAGAGGTACGTATTCCACACACACACACGAAAAAATGGCCGAGGTTTAACTTCGGTTAAACCTAGTGCGAAGTGAAAGCTGAAGCATGGGGACGCAAATGCGGCGGCGCCTCCTCGTACAATGCACTGGTGGCCTGACGTGCTGCCTTTCGGGCAGCCTCACTCTTACGCCTATTCTCTAGGTGAACGGTACATTTTTCTTTGGTTTCTTGAGCTTACTAAAATGTCTTAGTCGCATTCCATCGTTAATCACGGGCCGTCTTCAGTGAAGCAGGACTCGAGTCTCTCCTCCAGCTGCTGTCGCTGCTGCTAGCGATCGACACTAACGTCCGGACACTACGGACGTTAAACGTGCCTGTCTCACGACGGCATATTCACGGTGTTTAGCCAGTTGTTTGGCGCTCTGTTACTCTGTTTCCTGGGTAATTCATTTCCTTTTCATCTCGTTCCGATGTTAATTCCAGGCCTCCTCCTGCTTAGCACTTGTCGCCGTCCATACTGCTGCCTCAACTGTGGTTGCGGCGCACGCGAGCTCTACTTCTCAATCCTCCGACATACTATCAGGCATGCGACACAGCTGGCGAAGCGAGCGAAGGCGAGCGCAACGATCAGGCAAGCGGTGTGACGTCATACGAAACTGCGGCGGCGGCGAGCGCGCAGCGTCCGCCAGCTATGCCGGTTGCTATGGAATGGCTCAAGGCCTTTCTGTGCCTCCTCGGAGCACCAGCACAGTGAAATCGCAAGTTCGTGGCCAATGTAGCTTTCACTACAAAAGTGAATTTGGCCAACGAAGTAGCATATGAGAGAGTGGTCCTTGAATGACATGGAGGCGGCTGATGTGAATGGTTGCATCGGGCCGAGATGACACCGTATGCGCACATGAAGTATTATTGTAATGCGGAGACATGATTAAGTGAAATGGAAAACACGGAATGACGGCATATTCATGTGTTGCAGTAAATAACCACTCATTGAAGCAAACCACTCTGCAACCGGCTGCAGGAGGTGCCAGGCACATATATGTGTTAGTTTGTCCAGATGGTTGCAGCTTCATAGACATTGTCACTTCCTGGCAAGGGAGCCTTTTCTGCGGCAGGCCACAATGGAAGAAATTGTCAAAAGCCAAGGGCATGTGCAAACATCGACTAACCTTTTAGCGATGGATGAATGGCACGAGCTCGTCTCCCATGCATTCTTTCAAAAATGACCACTCGGCAGCTTTCAATGCTGTTTCTAAAGCTTTACATGGTCAGGAGTGATCAAGAGGGATCAGGTAGCTCATCTTGGATGGGTGGCATTCTGTGCATCACCATGGTGCCCACCGAAATCATTCTGTCTGGTACCTCCGATATCGAGAGCTGTTGTCACAATGTGCGAGAAACAGGGTCAGAAGTATCCCCAGCTCTCTCAGCTTGTATGTGCTTTATTTGTTCCTCCCATGTGGAAATGCTTGTTGCAAACATGGTTTCAGTGAGACCAAACACCAAATACACTCGTGCACGTTCAGGCTGCTCTTGAAATTGTGACCATCAACAGCATTTTCCAAGTGACAGCATAAATGAAACGCTTCAACAGTGATTCATGTGCAGTACCTCTGAGGGGGAATATGCTGAGGGCAGTAAAGTATTCACACTTGGCTTTTCTCGGCCGTCAACGGCAGGAGGCAGAGGCCAGTGTTAGGACAGGTGAAAAAGGTAACTGTGCCAGACAATGCAGCTGCTGAGAAGAAAGTGAAAGAGAGAGGAGAAAAAGCTGTGGTCGGAAATGGTCCTGGAATTGTTCTAGGCAGTGTTGGAACCGAGATCCTCATCAAAGCAGGAGTGGCTGGATTTCAGCAACATACTATAAACTGAAGCTAATCTCATAAAAATCATATTAACCCCGCCGTTTTAGTGCAGTGGTCAAGGCACTCAACTTCTGTGGCCGAGGGTGCGGGATGTCTGCGGTGACTGCTTTTCGATGGAGGCGAAAAGCAAGGTGCTCGTATGCTGTGCGATGTCAGTGTGCACTAAAGAACCCCAGGTGGTGGAAACTTCCAGAGCCATCCACCACAGCATCTCTGATAACCTTGCGTCACTTTATTGGGGCATTCAATCCCACTAACGAAATCAAACCCAAAATCCATAATAATGAATTTCTTTTGTGTGCACATTCTTCTCGTACTACCATGTGACAATTATGTTACAATGTTACAACAACGAAGGGTTCACATGATCGCTAGGGAATGGGTTGTTGAAAAGTTTTGGTGCGACTTGCAATTTTGAGTGCAATACTATTGGATTTGTGCACCGATCTCTGGTGGCGCATCTAAAGCCTGCCTCTTCGTCTCTCTCTGCACAGTCTCAGGAGTTGCTGCAGTATCTCCGGGAGCAGATCAAGTGCAAGGACCGCGAAATCTTCATCGTGGTCACGCAGGACATCGGACGGGTTAAGGGCTGCTACGTCGAAGCCAGGGCAACGCCACCTCCGCGGCAGCCTTCACAGCAGAACATGGTACAGGCGCGCGACCACACGTCACGGACGAGCTTGCGGCACAGAGACTCCTCCTACCAGTGAAAGCGCGCTCGGCAAGACTTTCCAAGTGCGCGTCCACAATGTTCCGGAACTGCGAAACGTCAAAAGAATTTCGACCGATCACCTCTGCTGCAGTCATCGCCTCGAACCGCGGGCACGAAACGCCGCATTCCTGCTGTGGCGTCTGTGCTGACAGAGAGTGCCCGATGGTGGATGACTAACTGGTTCTTTCAGCTGCGGCGACGAGGGGCACCCCCTGTCTGGCGCCTCTGTTGCCAGACGGCGCGAGCTTCTTCAGCCGTTCTCTGCCCTTGTGTCGCTGAAGTGAAGTTGGCTCTCAAAGTTTTGTGCGCAGGTGAAGCTGTGAGCAGCTCGTCCGCTTCTTCGTCCGCCACTTCTCCGCACTCACGTGCCTGCTACCTGGAGTGATTCGCCGCTCTGCCTTGCTGTTTTCTCCCATCATCGTGCGTCAAAGCGCCGATAGCCCGATCAAATGGACAAAGTTTTTCTTTTTCGAGCAGTGCCTCTATCTGTGCGTGCAGCAACGAATCTCTGTCGGTGTTGTCAATTCGTCCCGGGTGGCTTGGCTTGAAGACGTGTGGCATTGGGGGTGAAGGGCTGATTCTTCTCGCCTGTCGCGGCCTGTCCTTGGTGTTTACAAATTGAGTGGGCTTCTCAACTGCATCAGGCCCCCTGTTATCTCTCCTTGGTTCGCTGAAGTGGATTTGGTCCGAGGCCCTAGCTTGAGTATTTTGTTTCTTATTTCTAGCTTTCTGACGTTTTGTTGTGCCATAAGGGCTGTAGCATCCTTGGCTGTAGTACAGCTGCGAAAAGGGATCTGCTGTGAAATCTTTGTTGAGAAGTGGTATCTTTACTTTTTTTACTTACCTCTCGAAGTTTTAAAATGCCCGGTTTTGTAGCAGCGCAGTCTCCTAGACTTTAAAGCAAAGCATGAAATTCTTTTACCATGCTTGTATAACCCTGCAGTCATTTGCAATAGATAAAAGACTACTGGGAACAGCTCTACAAACCATATCGAGGGCCTTGGATCTGTCTCACAAGTCAAGGCATGTAGTCAACAGAACAAAATGTAAATGTCGAGTCAGATGCTTCGAGCTTTTTCTTTTTCTTTATATACGATTGCATTGTTAGAAAAGCTATGCAAAACCAATTTGAGCATGCTCATTTAATTTCAGCATTGTATTTGCGATCTTCGTTGACAAATGTTACGGGCACCAGAATGCAAATGTCATCCCTTTGAGGCGTTTTATTTGCAGGTATGCGGCATTCTTTCAGACGTTAAATTACACCGACCCTTGACCACACTACCACACCCTGTTCGCTTGCCGAGGAATATTCTGGACAGTTGCTGTTGCTGCTTGTGTGTGCCATAATGCTGGCAGGATGTGAATACTCTCGCTTCGTTGGAAAGCAGCTGGGGGTCGACCTCTTTTTATTCTTTTATTTAATGACATTTTTGCAGCGTTACACAGTGCAAACCGTACTTTGAAACCTCTTGCTCTTCAGGGGCCTTTCAGAGTTCTCCTTCCTGGAATTGGGTCGAAGTAACGTCTTGGGTTTTTTGTTGCATGTCCTTCTTAAAGTGGCCTTTGATCTTGATCTTGTGTGCGTACCTTGCCTTTGAGTAAGATGCCAGAAAGGAAGAGCTGTCTGAAGTGTAAAGATACACTCCGAGCTTAGGTCGTGAATTCGGTGGAAAAGTGAAGATGATTGTAACGTCAGTAGGTGTCACCAGTCATGTTTCCATATTTGCTTAGGCAGAGGCTGTTCAGGTCGACTTAGGCAATCCTTCCACTTATTGCATGTGCTTTGTTATTTATTTGCTTCTGTTTGCATGGGTGTGAGCAGTTAAGTATGTTCCATGTAGCTGTCAGAGAAGACAGGTTATGCAGTTATAACTCTGGTGCAGTAATGTCATAATTTTAGCTAGTTGGAATGTAATCATTGTTAATAAGCGGAAAATGATTGGTACCTATGTTGTACTGCCTTCTTTGTTGTCATTATCTTTCTGTGCTCGTTAACGAGTAGCACTGATAACTAGTTCTTCCAGTGCTCTGTCGCCTGCATTGGCTAGCTTGTATTTACATGACTGAATTCTCATAATTACTTTGCATATGGGAGTTTTTTAAGCCACTAGACAGCTTCACATTGTTCAGTAATGTTTCTCAATGGATTGCAAGCATGGTTGTTTCATTTAAGCACGACAAGCACGGTTACTAAACTTTTTTACCGGCTTCTGTTTTATTGAATATACTGTTCGTAGGCTTGATGCATCCACAAACGTACCCATGCGGCCAGTTGTCGTCGATTTGAACAACAGCAATGGAAGAAGCAAAGACCTGTGACAAATAATTCCGGTGTGAGAACATGCGGCTGCTGTTGATGGATGTGTCCCCCCTTTTCTTTCTGTGTCGCCCATTTTTATGTAGCAAAGAACTCCCGAGTGGTCTGCATCTTCGAGTAATCCCCATTTTTTGCACATCTCATCATCAGCCTGGCAGTATTTGTCTAGCTGAACTAGACTTGGGGTACTTGCTTGCATTCGATGTTGTAGACAGGACACTTTACACTCTTGTGTGGACACCACAGATTTTTTTTTGTGTCCTTTGAAATGCACCTTTATGCACTGAATGCCTTAAATTTGTTTTCTTGATGTCCTGCTTGCCCCCCCCCCCCCTTTTTTTATATTTACAGCGCTTCGTTCATTCAAGAGAGTGTTTTGCATACAATTTTTAAACATCTCGTGGAAGTAGCAAAGATCTGTTTAAAACCGGTGCCACACGTCAGGCGGGAGCATCGCCGTGTTGGAAAATAAGAAAAGCGTGACACGTTTGAAATATGTTGTGTTTGTTTCTGCGGAAAAGGTGATCACCGCACAAGGAAGGAGCCAAGTAGCACCATCTTTTTTTTTTTTAACTTTGCTTGTCTACGGGTGACAGGAAACAAAGGCGTTTGCTATCTCAACAAGACATTGTACATATGCTTATGCGCGTTTCTTTCTTGTGGACTTGCAGGGAGTGTTAAGGTGGAGATTTATAGCTTTTTCCACTGCTCTGATCATGAGCTTCATGTCTCTCCTTTGCCGCCGCAGATGTGTGTGTATATGTGTATATATATATAGCCGGAACAGATGTACAGAAAAGATCCTATTTGTCCGAAATATTTGAAAGTATTTTGCCTAATTAAATCTCTTCTCATGTTCTTTTAACTTGTTTATCGAGGTCACTGTTAGGAGCCAGTGCGAGTTTTTCTGCTCTCCTGCTGACGGCTTATGCTGTGCAACATCCTGGCTTGATATTAATGCGTGCAATAGGTTGACAAGGGACATTGTAGGCAGAGGCCATTTAAGTCAAACTAGGACTGGGAGATAGAGGCTTTCGCTTTGTATAGATCGTTTTCTCTATTTTTTTTAACGCAACGGAGTTGTCGGTGTTTTCATCTTTGCATGATGTGTTGTTTGATTCTCAGGCCGCTGTAAGGAAAAAATTGGTGGTTGGTGTTCTTGCTCTCTTGCTTCATTGCGCTGATTTGTGCCAGTCTGCTGTGGGTGCAGCAAAAATTATTCATGTTGGTTTTTTTGCTCAGTCTTGTCATGATGGTGCTACAGTCGAAAGTGTCTGTTTGTTGACATCCAGTTGTGTAGAAATGATGTTAGTCCACCTTTATTTACGGCCTGCTTGGCTTGTTGCTGAACAACTTTTAAGTTCTTAGATAACTGCTATTAATGCTAGTTATGTATAGGTGCGGTCAAAAGTGAATCCAAGGCAGTAATAGTGATCAATTCAATTTTATTGCCCTCAATTCAAGCATCCTAGACTAGATATTTGCAGCCTCATTGTGATATTGTGAAATACACTCTCCACTAATAAGTCTCAACTGTTAAGCTCTGGATAAAAAAGAAAAAATATTCAACGGCATCACTTTTTGTTTACTTTTGACAGCACCCGTACATTCCTCATTATAGCATGTTGTGTACTACTCAGCGTGCAGAGCTAACAGAACAGGGCAGAATCAAACATCCTGGCTGTTCATCGTGATTGAATGCCAGATAAGCTGCTATTTTCATTGGGTATTTACTGACAAAGGAAGACTGGGAAAGTGTTAAGGGGCAGATAAATCTTTCCTCCGGACACAGCGAGATTGCTTGCATCACTAATCTGATGTGGCTCGATAATCACTCGAGATATTCCTCAAATGGCTTAAGCATACCTTGAGCAGAGTTTGGTGGACATTGGAAGAAATATTTAGAGGAAAAAAAAAAAAAAAAAAAAAGACGCACTTCTACCATCAAGTCTTGCACTGCAGGGTATGCATGTCTTTGGTGTTTGCTTCATTAACGTCTCGAGATGAATCACACACAACCCGCTGGTAAATGTTGCCTCAGGCGCCCAATGCACGTTTAAGGCTGCGAGAAGTTGTGCAATATTCCGAACGGTATACTTTATATCACTTGAGGCTTTACTCAGAAATCAGCAATATTTCGGCTGCTGCTTCTCTTGTTAGCATATAGTTCTCAGTCCTTGGTTATCCCAGTGTGTATGAAGCAGAGGAGTAGGTTCAAGTCACTGCTGCAATTATTGATTAAACGTCCACCTTATTGCAGCCGTATGTAAAAAGAGAAAAGACTGCAAATTTCTTATTCACAATGGAACCTTTGAAGCAGATGGTACTGCAACATCTATTAGATAGTGTAACCAAGATGGCAAACATACAAAAAAAATTCCTTCACATTTGGTTAGTGTTGATTAGAGGATATTGACTTTTAGAAGTATTAATATGTAATGTATTTTGCACTTTAGTTTCGGGTTGAAACATTGTATAACAAGTGAAATATGTTGCCCTTTGTTGCCTTTTGTTAGTCTTATCACAACCCTATCATTTCTGTACTGAAGTTGTTATCTCACTAATTTGATAGCATGACCATTGTAAGTGTGATGCAAGTTGTTGTAGACTGAACTACCTCGGGAAAGCATTGTACCGATTTAAAAAGATCCACACCTTGCAGCCATGTTATCCTTGTTTTGACATTCTTGTAAAGTTTGCATTGCATTGGCATGACTCCTGCTGTAGTGTGTTGCTACTGAGCCCATGTTTTAAGAGGGCAAGCGACAGTATGTGATTTTCGATCTCCATTTTTGGCTCTGTATTATGGAAAAGTGAGACAACTGAACCCTGACAAACTAATTGAGCTCGTGGCTCACTCTTCAAACTTCTACTCATTCTGTAAAAAGGATTTAAGCAGGCTCTGCATTAAAATGCTTTCTTTTTTCTTCGCATATGTCTTCGTGCATTGGTAGTTTTACTGGCCAAGTTGAATAAGTTTGGTACCTGCAGCCTACTGGTCCTACTGCAGCCACAGTCATAGTAGGACTCTTGTGAGGTCACGCAACCACCGAGAACACAGGCGCGAGAGAGATGTGCATCCTTACTTGTAAGTGTTCGGCGGGACAGAAGGGATGAAGACCCCGCCGGGGTGGCGCAGTGGTTTCGGCGCTCGACTACTGTTCCCAAGGACGCGGGATCGAATCCCGGCCTCGGCGGCAGCTTTTCAATGGAGGCGAAAAGCAAGGCGCCCGTGTGCTGTGCGATGTCAGTGCACGTTAAAGAACCCCAGGTGGTCGAAATTTCCGGAGTCCTCCACTACAGCGTCTCTCATAGCCTGAGTTGCTTTGGGACATTAAACCCCCCAAACCAAACCAACCAAGGGATGAAGGTCTACATCCGAAATTCAGACGCCTAGGCCTGGCTGATGCCATGGCTACTGCTAATTTATGGCAATTATGGGCATATTCGATTTTATGTCCCGGCCTCCGGTTTGGCTGGTAACAGCGTCAACTTCGCATTGCCAAACTTCCTGTGGCTTCTGGCGGGCTCCTATTTTCCCACCATGCATTCACAGGTTGGACCGTTGGCATGTGGACCAAACTTAACGTACGGGACGTGCTTCTGCGGCTAGCCCATGTATGCAGTAAGCCACACCCAAATCTAGTTCTAATGTTTCCTCTCTCGACCTTCGCCTTCACAGGACGTGATAATACGAATAGACGTGGCGATAATATGATTAGATAGTACAATTAGACCGCGCTCATAGGCTCCCCCATATCCAAGTGTAAGTGAGGGAACGGGAATTTACGACCGCCTCGACCTCTGTTAGGACTGTGCGCAGGCCGTCAAAATCGAGGCAGCTTCTTCCAAGGGTTTTGCGAAGACAGGCTTTCACAGTACGTACCATCCTTTCCCAACAGCCGCCCACCACTTTCTCTAAAATGAATTTTCATGATGTTCCATTTTATCCAATGTAAGTGAGGACTTCTGCTCCCCACGCCGCTTGGAACATCTTTTAGAGGTCCTTTGATGCTTTCTTGATTGTTAAAGCGTTATCTGAATACATGACTTGGATCATTCCCCGGCGGGAGGCAAATCTTCCGAGTGACATGAGAAATGAGTTTGAAGTGAGGTCGCCGACAAGTTCGAGATGGATTGCTCTGGTTACTGCGCATGTAGTTCCTCTGTCACTAAAAAATAAAGGTCCCGCAAAATCGCCACGTGATCTGAAAAGGGTAGCCCTTGTGACACGGTCTGATGGAAGGGTGGCCACAGGCTCTGCAGCAGGTCGGCAGCGTTGTTTCTGACACTGAAGGCCGGGCTGGATTATAGATTTTACAGTCTGCCTCGCTCTAAGTATCCAGTAGCGCTCACGAAGGTGGCATAGCATGTCTCGCACTCCCGCATGCAGCAACCGTTTGCGCTCTCGTGTCATGAGCAACATCGAACTGATGTGCTGAGGAGAGCTATAGCGGGGTGTTTTGTCCCCTCTTCTTCAGTGCTATGTTGAAGTTTGTCGCCAACTCTCAGTATGCCGTCAGCGTTGAGAAAAGGGTTGAGAGCTAGGATGGGTAATTGTCCAGGGGAGCTGATGACTGAGGGGATCTACTTCTTCCGGGAAGCTTGTCATTTGTGACATTCGAAGCCAATACTTCTCGGCCTGTGCCAGCTCTGTCGCAGTGAACTCTCCTTATTGTTTCTGGGAAGGGTTTCGAGAGTTATTCAGGAAGCGCTGAACCCATGTGGTTACCCGAATAACTCTCTAATCTTCTCAATATTCAATAGTGGCTCCAGTGCACTGCAGGTTATTTAGCACTTGCACAACCCTTTCCTCCTCTGCGTAAGAGCTGCTCTCAATTTTCGGGAGAAACGCAGGGTGCTCGGTGGTCGTCCTCAGCCATGCCGGCCTATTCCCAGTGCTCCTTGGTAATAGATCAGCGGGGTTTGTCTTTCCAGGGCAATCATTCCAAACTGCTGGATCTGTCAGAGATTGAATCTCCTGCACTCTGTTCGGAACGAAAGGTTTCCACTTGAAATCAATGTTTTTTATCCAGCTGAGGGCAAGTGTTGAGTCACTCCAGCAGTGGATCGAAATAGCTCTCACTTTCAGCTGCTGAAGAAGCATTTTGCCCAACTGAGCTCCTATCAGGCCCCCCCATTAGTTCCAACCGCGGCAATGAAAAGCGCTTTAGCTGAGCCAACCTTGGCATAGCCATCAAAAAAGATAGTGAAGCTCCTATCTTCATTTTTTTTTTTGTCCGGACGTAACCCTTTTCTCGGACTCAGGCTCGGCATGCTCTCCTTTCAAGGCTAGTTTACGAGCTACGGAGATGTGGCGAAGCTCAGGAAGCTGTTGGCACCAAATGTCGATCCATTTATCAAGTACGTCTGAAGGCAGTTTCTCACCCCAGTCTGTACCTCGCCCCCAAAGGGTTTTAAACAAAATCTTCACTATGGTGGAAATTGGTGCAAGAAACCCAAAGGGGTCGAAAATACGCGCTGATGCTTGCAGCAAAAATCTCTTCATACGTCTTGCTGTAAACTCAAAAAATTCTATTTGGGTGTTCATTCCAAACACGAAGTTGCCTTTATGAGGCCGCCACTCGATACCGAGAATCTTGGTCATGCTGAGTTCCGGCAATTTGCTTCTTGCATTCTCACTTTCGAACATCATCGAAAGTTGTGCCGCATTCGAGGTCCACTTGCGCAGGTGCATGCCAGCCTTGCGCATAATACGCTGTGATTCTTCGTAGATGCGGTCCGCCTTCTCCATGGTGTCAGCGACTGTTACTAAATCATCGACATATAAGTCATTTTTTAGGATATTGGCTGTGCTCGGATAAAGGTCTTGCATTGGCCCTATATGGTACTTCAGAGTTGCAGCCAGCAAAAAGGAGTTTGATGTTGCAAAACCCCTTCACCATGGCGGCCAAACCGGTTTTGGGGGCAGGAATTAGGGGCAGTGAAGGACGCGTCTATTGTGGCAATAATGGCCACAATCATTTCCTGCACCCCTTTTCTTCTTGTCGCAATTATGGGATTAAGAACCCCTCCGTTTGTGAGTGCCATTCATAATGCCTCCCGCTCCCCTACCTCCTCCAGGCTCTCAATAGGGAAGGAATTCTGCTCAACAGGTTTGTGCATGACATCAGGTTGGACATAGAAGTATTCTGCGCTGCACCCAACTTCTGTCCCCAAAACATGTTTGGCTGCCATGGTGAAGGGGTTTTTGCTCTGCAGAGAAGCTGACTTCTAGGTTTCTTAGCTTCTGACTACTTGGGGGCTCGCTCGTAACAAAGAAAATTGAAAGCGTCACGGTCATTCTCCATGAGCAGCACCTGGAGGAGTGCCTTTTCAATGTCGGACATGATAGCTATACTGGGGGTTCTGAACCTGATCAGAATGTCTGCGAGGCTTAGATTCAAATTTTGCCCAGCTGAGAGATCATTTAACGAGAGCTCACCTCTTGCGCTTGAAGAGGCATCGAAACAATCCTCAGCTTAGTGGTCTCGCTAGTTGGTCTGAGAATGCCTCGATGCGGGAGGTAATAAATACAATAAATAGCTAGGTCTCTTTGGGGACTCACCATTTTCATCCACTTCCTTAGCGTGCCCAGCAATCGGGTATTCTCTCAGCACTTGGTCATAAGCTTGCATGTCGTCTTTGTTTCTCATCAGCTTTGTTGTTAATGACTGAAGCCTCTGAGCAGCTATGGCCTTGTCAGCTAAATCTGAGGCATTCTCCTCCCAGGGCAGGGCGACCTGATAACGGCCGTCTATATAAGTAATGCTTTCTTGGAAGCTTCCCAGAACACCGTCTTCCTTTCCTGTGACTTTGTGTCAACTATTCCAAAATGCTTCAGTTCCCATAATGACTTCAGCTGATTGGAGAGGTCATCATCTTGCTCGGTGCACGGTCACCAACACTCGCATGACTCCGGTCGTTGTGAGACAGGTCGTCGCTGTATTTTTTGCCAATGTGCTTTGCAGTGTCCATCAAAAGATGGTCTCCACGGCGACAAGTCTGCTGGTGACCCGCTTAATATCCTGTAGTAACGCCCCAATAGTGGTCAGCGCCAATCAGGAGACAGACTCATGGTGTCCTGTCGATAGTCGTCCGGGACTAGGTCAGCGAGTTGGATCCCTTGGTCTGCAACCAGGCGAGTAGCGGAAGCACCAGGAGGTGGCACAAAGTCCCCAGAAATCTCTAGAACCTCAAGGGCCTCGACTCGAATTACATGGTCATTATACAGGCTCCGTAACCACACCTCGACTCTGTTGCATGTTTTTACATTTGGCTTCGTGGCCCCGAAGGTTTGTATAGAGAGACTTTCTTCTCCAACCACTCAAAGCTTGAGATGCTGAGAAACACTGCTTTACGAACGTTCTCTGGCTGTCAGAATCGTGCTTCTCGGTCTGTAGAAGCACGCGAGGCGTACAGTCAGTTTATGCAACCTGTAACGATGAATGCATGGTAGTTTCATGAGGTGCAGAATCGTTTCTTTTAGGAGGTTGCGTCGACTTGCCGATTTTGCAGACGCCTGTCGCGTGCCGGGCGGAGCATTTCGCGCACCTGAGCCAGTGACTGTTCTGCACTCGGCTGCACGATGGTTCTTTTTCGTGCTTGAAGCACAGTCTCTCTTTGGCCATTATTTCTCTCTTGACGTCTAGGGAACCGAAGGCCACGCAGTCTGCTGTAAGGTCATCTTCTGCTCTACAAAATAAACATTGTGACTCGTGGTTTTTTACAATGAAGATTGTTAATGTAGTTGATGGTCTTCCCTTTAGGCTTGACTATGGTGGCTAGCTTGCTTGACTCTCTCGGTTTAAGGTCCTTGTTCAGGGACTGTCGGCTGCTGCACTGTGCTTGTTCTGTGCTTTCCACTTCCATTCTTAAGAACTCGAGGAAATCTTGGAGCTCGTCTTGGGGAACGGTTGCAGTACTGGCCTTCTTTCGGTATTATTCAAGGCAAAAGCTGATCTGGAGTGCTTTTCTAAAGCACAGTCAGCAACAACATGCCACACATGCTCGATGTCACGCCCATTGCCTGGAGGCTTCAGATTCCAGACTGTACCTCATCATAGAGGGTCCTGAGCCATTCTGTGTCACAGAGGCTGTTTACCGGACGAACACCGAGCAAGCGAGACACGTGTTCCTCGATGATGACGTCCTCCTTGCAAATTTTTTCTGCTAGGGTCTTGATGGCAACTGCATAGTTCTCATTGTTTAACGACAAACCCTTGATAGCCGCGGCAGCCTTCCCTGTTAGATAGCTTGTTTGGTGCTGAAACTTATCGATTGGTGAGAGCTCCATTTTCCTGAATAGTTGCCTCAAATTGGTTCCAAAATCTCAGCCATGATCGCAAGTCCCCATTGAATTTGAGAATTTCGAGCTTCGGCAGCTCTGTTGTTGTCGAGGGAAGCTGGCCTGTATATTGTGGTAACGTGGGCGTGGACTGACGGCTGAGAAAAGTGGCCCCGTTACCAATGGAGTAGTCAATCGGTATTCGCTTGAGGCCTGATCACGCAGAGCTTTTTTGATACACGTTTTAGTGACGGTTATTCTCATTGTAGGCAGAGTTTGCGGATAATTTTGCGTCAGGTTTCTGAAGATCTATTCTCTTTTGAATGCTGTCGTTAAATATTTTAACTTCTTTGACTGCTCGTCAAGTCAAAATTGTTCTTCCAGCTCACCGCTTTCAACTGCAGACTGTTGTAGGTGGTTGGAGGCTGCTGCGACGATCTTGTCAATGGCCTGTCGTAGTACGGCTTGCTTCTTTTGAAGTCTCTCCATTTCGCCGTTGAGGACAGTTGAGTGACACTTTCCGGGTTTCGGCCCCAATATTGTTTATTTCCTAGTTTTCTAGGTTAGTTAAAAGTCCAGGGAACGATGCTAGCAGGGTCGCGCTACGATTCCTTTTTTAATGCGCGTGACTCGTTCGGGCGGCAGTGCTGTGCACGCAGGAGCCTCAAAAAGATCGAAGCACACACGTTGGGTAATGGTTACGAGGCTGTTTATTTTACAAGCGTTGGACAGCACTGGCACGGCCGCTCGATGGAAGCGCGGCTGTGGCACTGGAAAGGAAACATGAAAGGAGGAAAGGGGGTAGAGGAAGAGGGCTGTCTGCTAGCTGTGCCTTCGGCATGTTCAGGACACATCAGACATCACGTCTTCCCGGGGTAGAAGTGGGCCATCTGCAGCTTCGGCTCGGGTTTCGTTTGCGCGTTCAAAGTGCGGACCATAATTCCTGGAAGCCTTTTTGTGTTCTCGTTTTTTTTCTTCCTTCGCTCGTCTGGTACCTCTTATGTGCAGCGTTTTAGAAGACACGTGCATCTGCTATTTTCTACAGGGGGGGCTCCATTCTTGAGTACCATATGGTACTTTTGTTTGACGCGTGCCGGGCCGTGGATTACCTCCGGATACTCCGACACTTCATCGTCGCAGATGACTGCAGAAACGAGGTTGACAAATCCATAGAGCTCACAGGCATGAAAACACAGGATGGGAGTACGGGATTTCTTGACTATGAAGAACTCGACAACCTGCTCCGTTCCATTGCAGGCCACTGCCAACTGCGTTTTCCCAACATGAGCAATTACCCCTCCATAGTAGCTGCGCAAAATTGTCGAGCTCTTCCGAAGCGGCGTTTGTGCCCCATTAGTTTCTCACACGACAATGGCAAAAGGTTCGCTAGTGCCCCAGTATCAATCTTTAACTCAATGTCGATACCTCCCACCTTCGCTGGTGCTAGCCACTGAGCCTTGGCTCCCGCGTTGTGGCTCTCTACCTCCAGACCGAAAAATTAAAAAATAACACATGCACTGCATGCGGTGAAGTCTCGGACATCATTCTCATGATATGGAACTGCAAAGAGCAATTAGAGAAATATTGTTGGGCTCGACTGGTCAGGAATTTGGACAGTTGGCGCCAAACCGACTAAGTTATGGGAAAAGCGACCTGTTGCTGCAGAACAGAGTGTGTGTGCGTGTTTACTCGCCGGCATCCAGTTCAGAGAAGTGTTTTTGTCGTGCGCATGTGTTCCCGAACGATGGCCCGTTTCTTTGAGGTCCAGACGCCGTCTGCGCGCCCCCTTAATTCTTGCGGTCAGGAAGTGGCCGGCGCCTCCTTTGCGGCGAAGAGACCGCCGCCACCTGATCGGGAGAGACTGCTCGCGGACCGCACCATCACCACCACCGCTGCTTGGGAAAACGGCGGCGGCGTAAAAAGAAGTGGGCGACAGGACCGCGAGGCCGGAGGCCCATAAATTGACAGTCTGCCGAGAAGCGGCCGTTTGAACGCTCAAGTTCACACTAGGCTTTCAGCGGGTTGACAGTGGAGGATCATGAATCTTCTTCGCCGGCTCCGAAGAGCTTGCCAGTCCAAGGAGTGATGTTCCATCAATCGATTGGTGGGAGGACCGGCGAGAGTGTAAAGGCACCGCCTTATCGTGGGCGGGTTTTCGTCAACGGATGTGATTGGTTGACTACAATACAACCAAATTTTCCCTCGCAATTCGGAAGCCTTAAAAGGAACCTCTGGAAAGTCTTCAGTCATCTTCATTCTTGTCTTGATCCTCGATTCTGATCCTCGATCTGGATCCCGACTAGTAATTATGTAAATAAATTGTGTCTATCTCGTCTAACCTTGGTGAACCGGTTGCATCTTATTCGGCACTTCATTGGGGAACCGGCAAACTTCGGAAACCATCAGAAGTACGAACCATCAACATCTTAACTAATATGAAACTCGAGCAATCAGCCAACCGGAGTGGGAGCTAGGCGGAGCTGGCCCACACGGGTCTCTCTGAGCAGCGCAGCCATGCTCACCAGGGCCCGAGAGGCAGTCCAAGCCAATGGTATCCTGGACTGAGGAAATCACCCGCGCAATTCCGTTAACCAAATAAAGTTTACTCTCTCTCTCTCCAGACTGTCATATTCGTCCCAGTTGTTTGCTCCTCGTGAAGTTTGTGGATGGGTGATTGTGTGCAACACTCTGCAAAATGACCCCTTTTTGCATTTGCGGCACTCCACCTGCTGCCGAGCAAGCATGGTTCCTTGTGTACATAGGCACTTGTCGCAGCGTTTCTGGTCACCGCTCATGGCTGCGACCCCTGTTTCTTGGAGCCTTTGTTCATGTAGTGAATCGTTCATGTAGTGAATAGTGAATCGTTGTTCGTTCCACAGCTCATGGTCGATAACATTGCACATGTCGACCGCTTTCTCGAGGGTTAAGTCCTATTCGCGCAGGAGCCTTTGTCGGAGTTCTTTATTTGCGGTCCATATATGATTTGGTCTCAAATCACGGAATCAGCCAGACTGGTGAATTCACATGTTTGGGCTTTCAGCAGCAGATCCCGAAAAAAACTGCTCGAACGACTCTCCTCAGCCTGTTCTCGCATGCGAAAGGCGAAACACTCGTAGCTCCCAGCTTTCTTCGGCGAACATTAGTCATGAAACTTGCTCAGCACCGCTTCGAAGGTAGGCTGGCCTTCCAGTCTGAACGTGTTATATTCGTAGACGGCATGTTCACCAGCCACGTGCAAATGCCGTCTTCTGTGCGTCGCTTCCGACCACCGTCGGTTCTGTCGCTGTTATGATTTCCAGGCGTTGATTGAAACGTCTCCAGTTCTCGGCAACGTTTCCGGCCGGAGAACTGGAGCAGCTCCAGGGCTTTTTGTCCTTCCATGTTAGTGGCGCCTTTGTCACATCTGACACCATGTGTAGTCAGGTCAGCCATACGCAACGAGCGTGGAGGATGCATGAAAAGCGCGGTTTATTGAGCACTCGCCGTATACATCTCTGTGGGAGCGCTCACGTTGCGCCCTTGTTGCCGGCTCAACTACTACAAAGTAAGCCAAATACCGATACAGAAACTAAACGGAGGTGCGAGATAGGGCTCGTGGCTGGGCAGCCGAAATAGCGCATGAAATGCTATAGGACGAGGCTCGAGTGCAAGACTATATACAAATTCCTTTTTCAGCTTGTTTGCAAGGCCTGTCTTGCAACCAAAGGCTATCGTTCTGAGACTTCTTACGTACATTTTTTTGTGGGAAGGAAGAGCCAATGAGGTTTGGTTTTGTTTATGTGGTTTAACGTCCGAAAGCTGCTCTAGATATGAGAGACGCCGTAGGACTCCGGAAAGTTTGACCACCTGGGGTTCTTTAGCGTGCACTGTCAACGCACAGCACTAGGCTACCTTGCTTTTCGCATTCGTGGATCTTCTGGCTTTCACTTGCTTACAATGAATGCTTAGTCTTGCGATTAACATGCACTACGAGGAATTCACGCTGAAGCTGCAGCGCACTGAAAAACCAAAAGTTCTAAGGGAAAATAACCTCATAAAATCTCATCTAATCGCACAGACTCTCATACGGTGCACATTATTATCTGAAAATATCATACATAATTTATGATAATGTGTAAGAAACCATGAGATCCTATGCAATTATATGCGACGTGTATGTGATTTCTTATGTGAATTGAGTGAGATTGTGTGAGAAAATACGAGGTTATTGCCTCATACAATTTTTTTAGTATGGACGCGTCCTCGGCTTCAGTGGGAAGCTCCATTGTGCTTTCGACGTATCCTCTTTGCTACGGCTTCGGCAGAATGCACCACGTGGTCTTGATGCCGACGCCTCTTGGTCTTGTACTTTAGAATGAAGCGCGGCATTCGGACGTACATACTAGCGGCATATTTTTTGGGCGGCCGTCAGGCGCCGAGCAAGTTGCGCTACTAGAAGAGTTTTGAAATGAAAATCCAAGGTGCTTGCTTTCACGTGCGCCTGGCGGGGAGCAAATGGTAACAGCGCCTTGCCTTTGTCGCCCCCCCCCCCCCACCCCCCTAAATGTTTCCTTTCCCCTGAGCGTTTTCGTCCTCCGATTAAGATGTCGCTAGTGAAAAAGCACCAAAGCGTTCCCGCCAACTATCAGAATGCAACTTAATTTCCGCACGTGCTGTTCTTAGTAGTCATTCCAATGAGGCTAATTTTCGTCTCTGCGGAAAAGTTCATTCGACAGTCTTTATTCGACTAGTCATTCTCAGCAAAACATTGTTTTCAAATATGGTCTTCATTTCTGTTCGCTAAAGGCCATGTTTTAACCTGTGCGTGCAGTTTTAACCTCCCTCGCTATATTTCATGGGATGATATAATGTAAGCGGGTAGGATGTGTGGCGTCCGATTTCGCGCTCTTCGAGCGCTCTGCACAACAATACTCGCTGAACGCTCACTTTTGACTGGCACCGTGAAGCTGCGCTCTTCGTTGGAATAACTTGCATTTTGAATACCAGTACACAGCTCCCGTAGATAAAACGATTTGCAAAGTAGTTGCTTTTCTTTCGTTTGGAGTGTTAGCACAGGGAGATATGGCACAGATATCGAAACCTTGGTCTGGTTTTCCCCGCGAATTCGAATCTTCGTTGGCGACGCTTCGTTGAGCTAGAGAGAAGCAAAAACAAGGCAACATTTTCCGCTGTTTAAAATGCGGCTATTTCTCTTTATATAATGTGGCGAATCCGCAAATGTCGCATTTGCCGCAGCTTGCTAACGCACAGAAGTGCGTAACGGTTTTCGCGATCGTAACGCCTAAATTAATGCCAGAAAATCTGATCTCAGATTGCAACTGCCTCAAAAATATTTGGCAATAGCGAAATAGTGATATAAATGTTCCCTAGCATATTTTCCCCCAAGAACGCCTTGCTACTACGAAGGGGGCCTACGAATAAGCTTATATTGGCAATGAAACTTCCTCTGAAGCTTCACCCTGTTGCGGCCAGGGGGTTGCGGGAGTCTTAGGTTTGTGAGCTTGATCTTGCGTCGCACTTGAAGGTTCCATTACAGCATCTTATTTATCGAGTTACTGATGCCATCACCCTGCCACTGGGCACAAAACTACCAATCAGGTAATAGCGAGTAACATAAAAATAGTTCGCAGTTCAAATTCCGTGCCTCAGGTTTTCTCCATTTCCAGAAAATATTGCTGGTGGGTTGGTGAAATAATGTTCCCGCAAAAAAAAAAAAAAAAAACGAAAAAAAAAACAAACGAGGTGGCACTTATTGAGAAAATAGGCGATGTATGTTTGAGGTGGGAGAATAACATTTTATGCAGTTCGCTCATCAAACGAAGAGATTGACGGAGGTTAATGCATGAACCAACGTGATAAAAATTACGCACTTTTCGTGCGCTATCAAATAGCGCGAAATACGGTATGTAGCACGAGGGCCACTTGAAACAGCAGCAAATCTTTTATTTTTCTCTCATGTAGATTAACAAAGAGTCGCAACAATTGCGGTTATCACAACAGACGACTAGGAACCGCAGGACAAAGCGCATCGAGTTTTGGAAATCCATTGCTTTCCTTACTTTCCCGACAGCCCAAACAAGCAGAATTGCATGTCTTTGCCCATTCATTGCAACTACGGGAGAACTGTACTGATAAAAAATTAAAGAGCACTGCAGAATCTGCATTGGAGTAATGAGAAAGTATGGATGCTGGTGTTGGTTGCTTCTGGTTGCTTTTAGTTACTTAGTTAACGCCTTGTTTACCCATTTTAGTCTTTGGTACTTTCGAATTGAGCATCCCTATGCCCTTTTTCGGCTCTACTTCCGGTTGCATGACGTCACATCCTCCAAGTCACAATGGTTCACTTCTTTATTCATTTTAGTCTTTGGTACTTTCAAATTGCGCGCCAATTCCTTCCTATTGAAATGTGGATTTAATAGTTGATTGGAATGTTTAGCGCTGGCAGTAATTCGGGCACAGCAGGATCGGAATACCAGCCGCAGGGCACAGCTTCAGCGCGAGAGAGATGGGCGCCGGAGACCAGCGATGGTGATGGCGATGCCGCAGCGTTGTTTCTTCTTCATCTTCTTTACATTTCCCCCGCGTGAAGAAGTCGCCATCCTGGCGACTCACGGAGAAGAGACAACCAGAGGGTTGTAATACGGCTTGAGGCGGCTAACATGGACAACCTCACGGCCGCGGCGGCGGTGGTCGGAAGAAGGGGTGACTGGCTCGATGATGTAGTTAACAGGGGATGTGCGTTCCAAGACGCGATAAGGTCCGTGGTATTTCGTTTCTAGTTTGCTGGTGGCAGGAACGCATAGCCAAACGAAGCTGTCGGCCAGGAACGTCGGAGCAGGGGTATCGCTATCATGCTGATCTTTGCGATAGCCTTGAGTGTTGGAGGTAAACGTGCGAGCTAGCTGACGGCATTCCTCAGCCTTTTGTACAATATCGGACAAAGCACTGTACTCAGAGGCATCTGGATGGTATGGCAAAATTGTGTCCGGAGTACAAGATGGTTCACGGCCGTATAAGAGAAAGAAGGGCGAAAAACCAGTTGTTGCTTGGGTCGCAGTGTTGAACGCGAATGTTACGAATGGCAGTACCTGGTCCCAGTTGGAGCTCCCAGATTCAGATGTAACATACATTGCGAGCATGTCCCCAAGCGTACGGTTGAAACGCTCCGTGAGGCCGTTGGTTTGCGGGTGGTACGCGGTTGTAGCCCGATGTATCGATTTGCAAGACGACAAGAGCTCTTGGACTACTTCGGAAAGAAAGACACGACCTCTATCGCTCAGTAGTTCGCGAGGGGCGCCGTGTCGAAGAATGAAGTGGTGCAGGAGAAAATGGGCTACCTCTCGGGCTGTCGCCGCGGGAAGTGCAGCAGTCTCCGCATAACGGGTCAGGTGGTCGACGGCGGAGATGACCCATCGATTACCGGCGGCACTGCATGGTGGCGGGCCATAGAGGTCGATTCCCACGCGATCAAACGGGCGAGCTGGACACGATAAAGGCTGGAGAGGGCCAGTGGGGTGGCGAGAAATCTTGCATTGTTGACAGGCGGTACAAGAGCGAATGTAACGACGTACGAAATTGTACATTCCCCGCCAGTAATACCTCTGACGAATTCGATCATAGGTTTTCAGGACGCTGGCATGAGCGCTTTGCGGCTCAGTGTGATGGTGGGCACAAACCTCAAAGCGGAGGTGGCGCGGAATGACAAGAAGCCATTTTCTGCCATCTGAGTTGTAGTTCTTTCGGTAGAGCAGGCCGTCCCGAATGGTAAAATGGGAGGCCTGTCGGCGGAGTGCCCGAGGATGCATAGCCGCGGAAGTAGTGCCAAGGACATCTAGCAGGTTAGAAACCCAAGGATCTTGTCGTTGCTCGAAAGGCATATACTCAATGATGAGTGCTGACAAAGAGGCTTCAGGAGGGGATGATGGGTTAGGCGAACGCACCGGTGACCGAGAAAGAGCATCGGCGTCAGAGTGCTTGCGGCCAGAGCGGTACACTACACGGATGTCGTATTCCTGAAGCCTGAGAGCCCAGCGCCCGAGACGGCCAGACGGATCCTTGAGAGACGCGAGCCAGCAGAGAGCGTGATGATCTGTAACTACATCGAAGGAGGGGCCATATAAGTAAGGGCGGAACTTCGTTGTAGCCCGCATGATTGCTAAGCACTCCTTTTCGGTAACGGAGCAGTTGGTCTCGGCTTTGGTAAGAGCACGGCTTGCGTAGGCGACAACGTATTCGGAGAAGCCAGGCTTGCGCTGGGCGAGGACGGCGCCGAGGCCGACACCACTGGCATCGGTGTGAAGTTCTGTAGGTGCAGTAGGGTCGTAATGGCGAAGGATTGGCGGTGACGTCAGAACATTGCGCAGCGTTGCGAATGCATCATCGCAGGCTGGCGACCAAGAGGGGAGGTTAGGGGCGCCTTTCAAGAGCTGTGTAAGGGGGGCTATGATGGTCGCGAAATTGCGAACAAAACGACGAAAGTACGAGCAGAGGCCCACGAAGCTTCGCAGTTGTTTCAAAGTGGTCGGTTTCGGAAAGTCAGCAACGGCGCGGAGCTTCTCAGGATCAGGCAGAACTCCATCTTTACAGACATGTCCGAGTATTGTAAGCTGGCGGGCACCGAAGCGGCACTTTATGAAGTTCAGTTGAAGACCAGCGCGGGTTAGGCAGGTGAAGACCTGGCAAAGTCGAGTCAGGTGGGTCGGGAAGTCGGTTGAAAAGACGACGATATCATCGAGGTAGCACAAACAGATGTTCCATTTCAGGCCATGCAGTACAGTGTCCATCATTCTTTCAAATGTGGCTGGGGCGTTACAGAGTCCGAACGGCATAACATTAAATTCGTATAGTCCGTCTGGAGTAATAAAGGCGGTCTTAGCGCGATGCTCCTCTGCCATGGGCACCTGCCAATATCCAGAGCGCAAATCGAGTGAGGAAAAGAATTCTGCGCCTTGCAAGCAGTCTAGAGCATCGTCGATTCTTGGGAGGGGATACACATCACGACGAGTAATTTTGTTTAGGCGGCGATAATCAACACAAAATCGTATGGATCCATCTTTATTCTTAACTAGGACTACAGGAGACGACCATGGACTACAGGATTCTCTAATTACTCCGCGTTGCAGCATGTCATCAACTTGTTGGGCAATAACACGGCGCTCAGTCGGGGACACCCGATACGGCCGCTGATGGAGAGGTGGGTGAGCGCCAGTGTCAATGAGGTGAGAAACGGTCGTCGTGCGGCCCAAGGAAGATTGCGGGATGTCGAAGGAGGAGCGGAATTGGTGTAGAAGGTCAAGAAGTTGCTCGCGGTGGCGCGGCTCTAGAGCGCTGTCCACAGAATGGTCAAAAAGATCCCGCTGTAGCGGATCTGAAGCCACACGAGTTGGAGTCAAGGCGTCAACTTGGCAAACAGGGAATGACAAATCATCAAAGGCGAACAGAAGGTCCACGGGCTCGACGCGGCCGAGGCACTCCCCTTCGACCAACATAACGGGAGACGCAAGAGGATTGGCTACCAGAAGTGTGCAAGCGCCGTTGTTCATGTCAAGGACGGCATGCAAACGGCAGCGGTAAGTGGCGGCGACTGCAGACAACGTTAGAGGGCACAAAGAAGACTGTTGCGGCTGTGGTAAAAGGTGCAGTGAGGGGAACCAGAACAGCGCTAACGGGTGGGATGGTTGTGTCATGAGCTACAAGGAGTTTGGCCGCAAAACGAGGACACGACTCGCGGAGCAGGGCATCAGACGGTGCATCACTTGGTTCAATGAGCTCTACTTGAGGATTGGCGCAGTCAATGATAGCATGATGCTGGGACAGGAAATCCCAGCCGAGAATGACGTTATGAGAACATGTGGGAAGAACGACGAATTCGATTATGTACAAGTCTGAAGCAATGACGACGCGAGCAGTGCAGACAGCTGTCGGCTGTATACTGTGAGCGGATGCGGTACGAAGCGATGGTCCCTCGAGAGGCGTAGTCACCTTTCGGAGGGAGCGGCAGAGTTTTTGGCTGATAACTGATACAGCGGCACCGGTGTCGACGAGCGCAAGAGTATAAACACCTTCAACGATGACAGCAGTAACATTCGCGGGATTAAGACGAGGACTTCGAAATTCTGTCGAATACGCAGTTCGTGCCTCGCGAACTGCGGCGGTAAGTTTTCCGGCTGAGTAGCGGGTCGTCGGCGCATTGGCGAAATGAAGCGGCGACGTGGTGATGGCGAACGACGAGGCAGGAAGTCCGGAGGATCGGGGGGTGCTGTTGGAGGACCCAATGGGACGGGGAACTGGGGGGCCAAATAAGGTGGCGCAGGCCGTGCAGCAAAGGCCATATTTATTCGGCGCCGGCAGTAGCGTGTAGTGTGTCCAGCGATGCCGCAGTGGTAGCAAATAGGCCTGTTGTCTGCAGTGCGCCATGGAGATAGTGTCTGACGCAAGGGGGGAGCAAAAGCTGTTGATGCCGAACGCATAGGGGGCGAAGCATAGGCGTATGCTGACTCAGAAGGTGGACTTGAAGTAACTTCGGCATGCGTGCGACGCAATACCTGAGGAGGAGCCGGCGCGAATGCTGGAGCGTAGCTCAGTGGCGCAACGCCGGACGATGAAATTGTGGGCGTGGGGAACGGCATTGAGGGTGCGACCGGAGCTGATTGAGGAGCAAGATTAGGGACGACTTCAGATACATGTTGCTGGATTGCACGGCGAAGCTCCGGAACAAGGCCAGTTGGTGACGACTCCTTAACATATGGCTGGAGGGACAGTTGTCGTGCGACCTCCTGACCTACCAAAGCCTTGATGTCTTCAGAGAGGCAAGATGACTCCCTCTCCGCGGCTAGTCCAGCGAGTGATGCATGAGGCTGGCGAATCAAAACACGCTCCTTGCGGAGCGTGTTTCGCTTTCACATAGGTCGTAGATTTCCTTGACCGTAGTGGGGCCTTTGGCGATAAGCATGTTGAAAGCGCCGTCATCAATTCCTGTGAGGACATGACGTATCTTAACGGCCTCGGTCATGGTCGGGTCAACGCGGCGACACAAATCAACAATGTCCTCAATATAACTGGTGAACGTTTCACCGGGCAGCTGTAGTCGCGATCGAAGACGCTGTTCCGCGCGGAGTTTTCGGACGGTGGGGCGGCCAAAGACATCGGAAAATTTGGTCTTGAAATTCGCCCAGGTGGTAAAGTCCGACTCGTGGTTTCGAATCCACAGATTAGCAACATCGCTCAAGTAAAAGATGACATTATTGAGCTTACGGTTGTCGCCTCAGTTATTGTGACGGCTGACCCGTTCGTAAGTGGACAGCCAATCGTAGACGTCGTCATCGCTGCTTCCACTGAAGGTAGCGGGGTCCCGTTGACGAAGGGCACCTGTGCAGGTGACTGGTGAAGGTAGATGCGATGAAGTAGGCTCCGTCATTGGGGTAGTTAACGTTCTGCTGCGAAAATCGGGGCGAGATGGGTACAGGGGACCTCAGCTTGACCTCCACTGAGTGAAATGTGGATTTAATAGTTGATTGGAATGTCTAGCGCTGGCAGTAATTCGGGCACAGCAGGATCGGAATATCAGCCTCAGGACACAGCTTCAGCGCGAGAGAGATGGGCGCCGAAGACCAGCGATGGTGATGGCGATGCCGCAGCGTTGTTTCTTCATCTTCTTTACACTATGCCCTTTTTCGGCACTACTTCCGGTTGCGTGACGTCACATCCTTGACGCCACCTTATTTGGCTGCCTTAATTAACTACTTTAGTCTCTGGTACTTCCAAATTGTGCGCCAATCCCTGCCTATGTCCTTTTTCGGCTCAACTTCCGATTGCGTGACGTCACGTCACCATAATTGACTGCCTTAGTTAACTATTTTAGTCTTTGGTGCTTTCAAATTGCGCGTCAATCAACTCCTATGCTCTTTTTTGGCTCTACTTCCGGTTGCGTGACGCCACGTCCATTACGTCACATTAATTCACTTCTTTATTTATTTTAGTCTTTGGTACTTTCAAATTGCGCGCTAATCCCTTCCTATGCCCTTTTTTGGTTCGATAAGAGGTTGCGTATATGACGCTAATTGACCGATTTAATTAACTATTTTAGCATTTGATACATTCAAATGTGGCGCCAAGCCATTCGCTAATGAGACCATTTTCGCCTTTACTTTTTCGTTTTCTGCCTCTAACTAATTACCTAATTAACCTATTGGCTGATTTATTTTTTCGCACACAACGTTACATCACCCTATATCGATTGACACCACTCATTTACCTCTACGACTTCTCAATTACAACTGCTGTGGACACGATTTTGCTTGTATTGCCTCTAATTAATTACCTGATCACCCTATTGGCCAAATTATTATTTCGGATACAACAATACGTCACCCTCTATCGATTGGCACCACTCGTTAACCTCTACTACTTCTCAATTATTCCCAACTGCTGCGGACAGTTTTTACATTTTTTGCCTGTAATTAATTACCTAATTACTTATTGGCCTAATTATTTTTATTGCAGCAACTTTATGTCAGTTCAGTTCAGTTCAGGCGTTCAGTCGTGTCCGACTCTTCGTGACCCTACGGACCATGTCACGCCGCGCTTTCCGGTCTCTCACTATCTTCTTAACATCACATAGCTTCATCTGCAATGCCTCGAGAATGCCATCTAACCATCGCGTTCGCTGCCTACCCCTTCTCCGGCGACCCTCAACCTTTCCCAACATCAAATCTTTCTCCAGCGACTCCTCTCTTCTCATCAGATGACCAAAGTAGCTGAGCTTTAACTTTAGAATTTGACCCTCCAATGAGCAGTCAGGGTTTATGGTCGACAATATCGACTGATTTGATCTTCTGGCAGTCCATGGAACTCTTAAGAGTCTTCGCCAGCACCACAATTCAAACGCGTCAATTCTTCGGCGGTCAGCCTTTTTCACAGTCCAACTCTCGCATCCATACAACCCAACTGGAAAGACCACAGCACGGGTTATACGGATCTTGGTTGGTAGACTAATGTCTCTGCTCTTTACTAGGCGGTCAAGGCTAACCATTGCTCTCTTTCCCAGAAGCAGGCGTCTCCTAATTTCATGGCTGCAGTCTCCTTCCGAGGTAATCTTGGCGCCCAAGAACAGAAAATCTGTCACAGCTTTCACTTCTTGTCCATTAATGCTCCAGGACTTGATAGGGCAAGACGCCATGATCTTCGTCTTTTTAATGTTCAGTTTAAGCCCAAACTTCTCACTCTCTTCTTGTACGCGCATCAGAAGTCTCTTGAGTTCCACTTCACTTTCTGCCATTAAAGTGGTATCATCCGCATATCTAAGGTTGTTGATACGTTTTCCAGCAATCTTCACTCCAGCTGAAGACTCGTCCAGACCGGCCTTCCTCATGATGCACTCTGCATATAGGTTAAATAGGCAGGGCGACAGTATGCAGCCTTGCCTCACCCCTTTCTCAATCGGAAACCAATCAGTAAGGCCATGCCCAGTTCTGACTGTGGCCTCTTGCCCTTCATAAAGGTTCCTGAGGAGACAGATGAGGTGAATTGGTACTCCCATCTCTTGGAGAGCTTGCCACAATCTGCTGTGATCTACGCAGTCAAACGCTTTAGCATAATCAATAAAGCAGAAGTAAATGGGTTTCTGGAACTCTCTTGCTTTTTCCATGATCCAGCGAAGGTTGGCAATTTGGTCTCTAGTTCCTCTGCCCTTGCGAAACCCAGCTTGCACGTCCGGAAGCTCCCGATCCACATACTGCTGCAGCCTACCTTGCAGGATTTTTAACATCACCTTGCTAGCATGCGAAATAAGCGCGATCGTGCGGTAGTTGGAACAATCTTTGGCACTGCCTTTCTTTGAAATGGGGATGTAAACTGACCTCCTCCAATCCTGTGGCCACTGCAGGGTTGTCCAAATCTTTTGACATAATGTATGCAGTGTGTTAACAGCGTCGTGGTTGAGGTTTTGAAGCAACTCAGCTGGAATACCATCAATTCCGCTAGCTTTGTCCTTAGCAAGGCTGGCTAAGGCCCATTCAACTTCATTCTTCAGGATGCCCGGCTCGAGATCAGTAATCACAACTGTCCTATGTTGGGTTTGCACATCCGGGTCCTTCTTGTACAGTTCTTCTGTGTATTCCTGCCACCTCTTCTTTATCTCTGAGGCTTCAGTGAGGTCCTTGCCTTGTCTGTCCTTTATCACGCCCAGCTTAGCACAGAAGCTTCCTTTGATATCTTTGATTGTCTTATACAGAGCTCTTGTGTTCCTTAATTGGCTGTTGTCCTCAACTGCTTGACACTGTATGTTCAGGAAGGCATTTTTATCTCTCCTTGCTATTTTCTGAAAATCCGCATTGAGAGCCTTGTATCTTTCTCTTTCCCCCATACCTTTTGCCATCCTCCTTTCCTCAGCTATTTGCAAAGCCTCTTCAGATAACCAGTTTGCTTTTTTGCATTTCTTTTGCTTTGGAACTACCTTAGTAGCAACTTCTTGTATTATATCACGAACATCAGTCCACATCTCTTCGGGCTCTTTGTCTTCTAGATCTGATTCTTGAAATCGATTCCTCACTTGCACAGCATATCCTAATGGAATCTGATCCAGATCATACCTGAAAGGCCTTCTAGTTTTGTGCGTTTTCCTCAATCGAAGCTTAATTTTGGCAACAAGAAGCTGATGATCGGTGCCACAATCGGCCCCAGGCTTTGTTTTTACTGCTTGTATCGCGCTTCTCCATCTCTGCCGGCAAATAATATAATCGATCTGATTCCTGTACAGACCGTCCGGTGAAATCCATGTGTACAGGCGCCTCCTGTGCTGTTGAAAATGAGTATTCGCTATGGTCAGGTTGTTTTCTTGACAGAACTCTACTAGCCTCTGCCCAGCTTCATTTGGCTCACCAAGACCGAACTTGCCTGTAATTCCGGATATTTCTTCACTCCCGACCTTCGCATTCCAGTCTCCTATGAGAAAAACGACGTCTGATGATGGGGTGCGGTCTAAAAGGCATTGTAGGTCCGCATAAAATCTCTCAACGTCAGCTTCTTCAGCAGCAATGGTCGGTGCATAGACTTCCCTACTGAAAAAACTGTAAGGGGCAATAACCTCACAGTTTCTCACACAATCTCACTCAATTCACATAAGAAATCACGTACAAATCGCATATAATTGCATAAGTTCTCATAGTTTCTTGTACATTATCATAAATTATGTACGATATTTTATGATAATGTTGTGCACCGTATGAGACTCTATGCGATTAAATGAGATTTTATGAGGTTATTGCCCCTTAGAACTTTTGGTTTTTCAGTAGGGTTGGATAACTGTTATGTTGAAAGGGTGACCTTGGATCCGAAGTGAAATCATTCGGTCGTTTTTGGGGTTGTACCCTAGCACTGCTTTGCCCATTCTTCTGTTTACTATGAGAGCGACCCCATTCCTTCTCTTGGATTCGTGCCCACAATAAAAGACATAATGGTCGCCGGAGTTAAATTCTCCCATTCCGGTCCACTTGAGCTCGCTGATACCCAAGATATCAATGTTCAATCTGTCCATTTCTCGCTTGACGATATCCAGTTTACCTTGCGTCATAGATCTTACATTCCATGTTGCTATGTGATATATCTCCTTGCAACATCGGACTTTCCGGTCGCTTCCCGACACATCCACAACTGAGCGTCCTTTTGGCTTTAGCCCAGGACGCAGTCTCTATCAATTGACACCGCTCATTGACCTCTACCACTTGTCAATTACTCGCAATGCTGCGGACATGGTTTACGGACACGGTCTGCGGACAGAAATCTGTGAAATAGCGTTAATAAACGCGAATGCATTCTAACGAAGAGCGCAGCTTTATAGCGCCAGTCAAAAGAAGGCGCAAAACCAGATGCCGCATATGATACGAATGGGAAACATGAAGAGGGGGGTTTACGCAGCATATGATATTCGCTTATTCTTTATCATCCCAAGAGGGAGAGCGACGAAGCATGCTTAGACTCGCCGCCGGAGAGCAGCGGCGAGCGACGGCGACGGTAGCGCCGC